>NC_143012.1:28926594-29531179 GCF_055824585.1 Amblyomma mixtum
AGGGAAATCTGCTGCACAGGGCAATAATTCAAAGTTTCTAAGAATGCTCCGAACGTGTAGATCGAGTTCCCGCGGCAAAAAGACGAGTTCAGATTCCTTTTCAGTGCACCTTTAACAGAAAAATGGCTTCAACATTAACAAATTAATTTGGAACAGGTGACAGAATATGATATGATTCTCAATGAACTGTCTGCAATGCAGTTGAAAGCCACAGCTGCCTCTTCAGTGTGCTAATATCTGTGAAGTTGAGGGCTTCTGCACATCTTGCAAGTCAAAAAGTACGGTCTGTACTTGAGAAACAAAAAAAAATGAAAAAGAAGCAGCCAGTGAGCAGGAAAATCAAAAATGAAAGGTGCTTTAGCTGTAGCTCGAGAACTTGCGAGAAACGACAGAATGGCAGGGAATGTTAGTCTTTGCTGAAGTCTGCGGATGGTTTCCCTGAGAATGCTGAGATTTTTAAATATGACATGTCCTTCCTTGTTTGCATTGAACGGTGAGGGACAAAAAGGCAGAGATGGTGCCCTTAAAAAGGAAATCAGAGGCGAACTCTGATTCCTAGTTCTAACAGCTTTGGTCGAATGTTTCTCTTTTTCTTTTTTTGTAATCCTTTATTACTTCATTATCCCTGAAATTGGGATACTTTTTGGATTTTAGGTCTGATATTCTGTACGAACCCTGTACTATACAATTGTCTACAAATGTCGACAGCGTAAAAGATATGTCCCCGTAACTGAAATAAATTTAGCATCTGCAAACAACAGAAAATTGAAGCACATGCTGTTTGTATACTGGGGGAACATTACGCAAGCCAGGATGAGTGGGACTACTATTTCAAAGTGCCAGGATCAGCGTCTACTTTTCTACTTTGTGATCCACTGCAGCTTGTGATGGCAGACGGAGTTGTGTCTGACTTCCCTAGCATGCCCAGCAGAAGTGCCATACCTCGAATTGCAGGGGTTCCAAGGCAGCGGCAGAAACATTCATCCATCCACGGCTGCAGTACGAAGAGGAGTCTCGCCTCGGGCCGAGCGTGCCTGGGCGCAGCCGCGACGAGCTCAGCATGCAGGTGGACCGCATTGCGCAAAAGTACTGCCCAGAAGCTGGCCTCCCACCAACGCCTCCTCGCCCCGCCGCCAAGGGGGGGACCCCGCTGTCAATGGCCTCTGAGGCCTACCTGCGCAACTACGGGCTTGCCTCTGAAGCCGGACCAGCCCGAGGCGATGCTGGTGACAGCATGGAGCGCATCCTCGACATCAGTGCTCTCAAGAGGCTGCCCAAGCTGCTGTGATCCCAGCGGACATTAAAACTCCTGTGGACGTACTGCAGATGTTCAGGACATCCGCTGGACATCCGAAGGACGTCCGAAGGAATTCCAGTGCCCATTGGAGATGTTCAGCGCTGTGAACTTAGGGCTTCCAAAATGAAGTCCTATTTGCTTTCAGCCAAGTGTGCCTTAGGAACAGTGCCATTCTTCCTACTTCGATTACGGTTTGGTCCTTGGCATTCAGTTGTGTTCAGCGAAGTGAAGTGTTATGTGCCGACCAATTTTTCAGTGCTTCATTAATTTCACAAGACTGCCAGCATGGGAGTTCAAAAGCATATGTGGCGTTCAGCTCGTTCCTGCAGGGATTATGATCTGTGTTCCATGCCAAGGCTGTTCCCAAAGGCCACCTGGGAAACTAGACCCAGTGCACTAAAATGGTGAAATCAGCATAAGAATCCTGGCTGTCTTGGCAGAAGCTATAGGTGTTACGGCTGAAAAGTGAAGGTAAAAGACATTGAGCGGTGAGCATGCTTCAGCTTCACTTCCATGCCATTTCGATGCCAACATATTCCCTTTTTTCACACATATGTATAATTCCAACAAGTTTTTAAGCTGAGAAATTTTGAGGAGATACCAAAAGCGATACCATTTTCAGAGGTAAATATATTGACAAACACGTGATAAAATGCTTTCTAGAAAAACAGGTGTTAGTTCATGCTTCATCCTGCTGGTCTTTGTGCCCCATGGTAATAAATTGCGTCATCCATGAAAATAATGCGTTAAAGCCTGGGATGAACTTGAAAGCAGCAGTTTTTGCTTTGGTCATGCTGGTAACTTATATAGGTGTTATATGCTTAACATGCATGATTCTGTTGTCCTTATTGTGTGAATACACCTAGAAAACCACCTTTAAGAACAATTTTAATAGTAGTAATGACTGGGGGCACACAGCGTGCTTCTTATCTGGGTGCCTTTCAGTATTCTTCCTTTACTGCCGGTTCTGTGTATTTAAAATTCATTCTGAGATTGCACTTTCAGTCTGCTCCTTAACACGGCACTTGTGTTGTTGAAATAAACAATTTCCTCAAGAAGTTACCGAAACATGTAGGAGTGAAAATCTCCCTGGACGGTTACAATACTCGGTAAAGCAAATTTTGCAGCACAGCTGCCGACATATTTTTATTTTGCTATATATTGCACTAAAGAATTTGAGAGAGATGAGAGAGACATGCATATATGTACTGTAATAGACTACTCTTTTTGTTCTCCACACATACTCATTCTTCAACTAGCACTCCCCTCCAGTCCGCCATACCAAGTATGCGGAGCTATAGACGGAGCATGCCGTGTTCTTCTGCTCTCACCATATCCTTCTACATCCACAGTAGCCAACCTCCTGTGTTTGTTCTGCCAGTTATGTCGACGGCCTACTACGACACCGACACCCAACCCAAGGAGCAGGGACATAACAGCAGCTCTGTAAAACTGACAAACATCTAAGGTGTGATGCGTAATGTGAGAACCCAGCGGTTACCAACGGCCTGAGGCTGAGGGCCGCGATCAACTGTGAGCGCTTTAGGGCCAGTTTTTTGCGGCTCGTCTTCATGGCAGTTTCCCAAGACCGCACCTAGCGGTTTTGACAAGCCAGAAGTTTGCGGGCAGCGTCGCTTTCTTCGTGGGAAAGCTTTAAAATGGTCGATGGCCTTATGTCGGCAGTATCACGAGAGCTTACTCAAGCTCGCTCACACTCACAGATGTCCAGGCTCGCTCAATTCAAACTCATTCAGCCTCACAACTCATTTGGGCTCACTCAGACTCGCGACTCATCTAGGCTCACTCATTTCGACTCACGATTAGCTGCGGTTATGACTCACCCAGGCTCACCTTGACTCATGACTTGCGAGATCGCACGTCAGGCAGCTGAATCGTTTTCGAAGCGAAAGCTTCAGTGCGGGGTCTCGGACTTCAGTCGCGGACCGTGGAAATTTGACCTTCAAATGGCCTTGAGCTTCGAAAGGACTGGAAAGGCGCATAACCGCCCTCTTGAAACAGTGGACACTTCAGTCGTGCTTTAAGCTATGTGGCGGTAGTGACAGATGTGCGCTGCATGCGTTGGCATTGACAAAGTTGTGGCAGAAACGCGGCACTGAAGCCACAGGCCGTCGGCGTTGTGTTCATTGGCGTTAGCGTTGAAAACGCTTTACACTGCGACTCACGACTCACCCAGGCTCACCTTGACTCATGACTTGCGAGATCGCACGTCAGGCAGCTGAATCGTTTTCGAAGCGAAAGCTTCAGTGCGGGGTCTCGGACTTCAGTCGCGGACCGTGGAAATTTGACCTTCAAATGGCCTTGAGCTTCGAAAGCAATGGAAAGGCGCATAACCGCCCTCTTGAAACAGTGGACACTTCAGTCGTGCTTTAAGCTATGTGGCGGTAGTGACAGATGTGCGCTGCATGCGTTGGCATTGACAAAGTTGTGGCAGAAACGCGGCACTGAAGCCACAGGCCGTCGGCGTTGTGTTCATTGGCGTTAGCGTTGAAAACGCTTTACACTGCGACTCACGACTCACCCAGGCTCACCTTGACTCATGACTTGCGAGATCGCACGTCAGGCAGCTGAATCGTTTTCGAAGCGAAAGCTTCAGTGCGGGGTCTCGGAATTCAGTCGCGGACCGTGGAAATTTGACCTTCAAATGGCCTTGAGCTTCGAAAGCAAAGGAAAGGCGCATAACCGCCCTCTTGAAACAGTGGACACTTCAGTCGTGCTTTAAGCTATGTGGCGGTAGTGAGAGATGTGCGCTGCATGCGTTGGCATTGATAAAGTTGTGGCAGAAACGCGGCATTGAAGCCACAGGCCGTCGACGTTGTGTTCATTGGCGTTAGCGTTGAAAACGCTTTACACTGCGATGATTTTAAGCAAAGTAAATGCGCATAACTGGCTCCCTGGGTCAGTGGACGCCTGAATCGCGCTTATAGGTACGTGGGGCGATGAGAGAGCGATGTGAACTGCCAGGTTGGCAGGGCGAGTGCGCTGCCTATCCAGTGTCCGGAACGCACTCAACGTTATACAGACGCCAAGCCGCTTATAGTTGCCCGATACGCCATAGCTTCGCTCTATAACCATTTTTACTCCCAACAGCGCTAGTTACGCGCCTAAAATGCCAAGAGAAATGTTAAAACATGGTGATACGATGAGCTCTTAACTGCAACTTGCCTGTAGCCAGCTGTAGTCAATTTTAGTATAAAACCTGTATATCAGTCCGAAATCAGCAAAGCTGTGCATACCGCAGATATGAAAAACGTAAAGGCCATGAAATTAGCAAGTATACAGGACAAATATTTTAATTAATCTTTGTCGTTCAAGAACCTTGACATTTTTGTACATCTGGAACGGCCAGGAAAAAATCTCAACGACGCTGTCCTTCGTTCCAGTGTACTGGGCAGCAGCAGCTGTCACCGTTCATGTACTGCGAGTAATTACACAGAAATTTTAGTCGCAACAACGAGCACATGTATAAACGAGTAGTTCTGCAAAATATGCAATAGAAGTGCGAAGATAAAATGGAGTATTAAAAATGCGAAGGTACAACTCCATAAAGGACAAAAAAGTGTCAATGCAAACAAAGTCACTGTATGTGTACACAAAACCTCGCAACAAGATATTTAAATACACGTATGTCTCCATTAAATCTACGTATCTAAGCAAAAGTCACTGTATATAATGCGTCCAACAAGGCAAATAAACATCTTGCACAATCACAAACTTTACACACGGAACGATCCAGGCAAGAACAAAACTATGATAGCTGAAGTAGCGATATGTACTTGGGCCATGCTGCGGCCGCACAGCACCATATGGTTAGAATAATAGAAAAACAATGCAGAAATCAATACGAAAGTACGTATTCTTAAGTGCCTGCGCGGCGACAATTTTTCTGCACCCATAATTACAGAAGGGTATTCCTTTGGTTCAAAGAAAAAGTAAAAGCAGTCAGCTAAAAAGAAAAGAGAATGACAAACGAAAGCCACGAATGATCCGCTATGCACCCTGGCCAATCCCCCGCCGTGGGTATGTGCCATTCAGCCTGAGGACATCATCATCATCATGCCGCAAGCTGAAATAACCAATATCCGAATGTGTATGTTGGGAAACGCCGCGTGGGCAGGGCTTTCAATAAGCAAAGTCAGTCAAGATCGGTTATTGATGTCCTCAAAACTTTCGTATTCGAGTGGTAATTTTCACTATGATATTAACTGATGCTTGCCTTACGTGGCTCCAGGTGCATGGGCGCTGCCACGAAATCCAACCCGAATTAGCAATCTTCGCGCCAAAATGTATTTTCTAGTTTGAAAAAGACATTGTAGGTAACAAAATCCAGAATGACTTCCGGCGCCGGTGGTTGTTTTGGTCACCGGAGCGTGTCAGTTAGAAAAAATTTCGGGGGGGGGGGGGGGGGGGTTAAAGCCCCATAAGCACCCCCCCCCCCCCCCCCCCCCCCCTTGGCTACGCCCGTGCTAGCCACAATACCCAAAGATGGCGCCCTTGACGTCAAGTGAAAACTATCTCGAGTGCCATGTTAACGAGGCACGACTGCATCGACCCTTTGACGTTAGAACAAAGTGATCGATAGACACTGACCAACTTCGGTTTGTCTCCAGTGTCCGTCTAAAGTTTGTAGGTCGGAGTCCTTCTCACGAGTCCTTGCTGGAAACTTTGCGCTACTTCGAGGACGTCCGAAAAACGCCGGTGCAAGGACCTTCTGCTCCCACTTCTCGTGAACCGACAAACCAGCTCTTGAGTGCCCACTTCTGGTGTGAATCTCGAGTGGGTCGATACGCTGGCGAAAGTTTGAGCTTTGCTTTGTGCTTGCTCGCGGAGCGAGATTTGATTTTGCACCCGCCCATACTGCATGGCGCCGATCACGCGACTGATAGCAGACGCGCTCTGCTGGAAGCTTAGCCGCCGTCTTTCCTGCAGATGGGCGCGGTATAAGGAAAGAAGATAGCGGTCTTCTTATCGTAGGGAGGAGGAATCGGCGGGACGGTGCCCAGAATAGCTGCACAATCGGCCGAGCATCGTCCTTCGCAGTCTTCCAGCCGCAGTACCCGCTGTGGGAACCCGCAAAATGAAGAAGCCTCGACTGTTGTACAACGCATACCGTATTTTCTCGTACTCGGGTCGAGCCCTAAAGTTATCCCTTTAACGCTATGTTAGCATTTCTCGAAGAGCTTAGCAAGGACGCAACACAGGACACGTGAATAAAATAATAGAAGAATGGTATGCATTTACGATGAAGCGTAGGTTTCATTAGCACCGCTTATTCACACTTAAAGGCCCCTAGGTCGGGGCCTTGCATAGGAGAGGGTGAAGATCGATAGCATATCAATTAAATATCGGTATTTAATCGATTACAGATCGGTTACATGGGGAAGAGAGATCGAAGACATATGTGCCAGTGGCCATTATTATAGAAAATATTAAAAGGCATCTCGTTAAAATCAAGAGGACAAAATAAGGAATGCGTCCGCTTTTCTGTGATGATTGCATGAGCGCAAAAGCAAATGAACAAAAAACTATTAGACGAAAAGAACATCGGAAGGCATGTTACTCTTTCTTGAATATTTTTACTTATTTATCTTGTATTATTCTTTAAAACTTTTGACGGAGTACAGTTGCGAATGTGCTATTCGTTATGTCTGCCTTTTTTTCTCGCAAAAAAAAATAAAAATAAAAAGCACTTCGATTAGGAAGGGCTGCGCTGATTAACTCCGTTATTGACCCAGCCGTATGGCTAAATATAATAGCTTATTTCGCAATAAGTTAAGCAGCAGTTCAGTGTAAGAGATAAATGCTCGAGAGTATTCGTCCATATGTCCGACTTCTTGCGCCTCAGACCGTCGTGTCTCAGAGTTAATGAACCAAAAGCAAAGTGCAATTTACGAGCCCGGCAAAGCCAAGCATGGGATTGAAGGGCAGTGCTCGGTCTTTGAGAGCATTGAGAATTCATTACAATGCAAGGAAGAATATAATGTAATTTTGCAGTTAAGTGTGTTGACTAAACATTTGCGAGAATGGAATAAGACTATCTCATCCATCAGCTTATTAAGGGTAGATGTATAAGTGGCACACAGACGAGTCTAGTGCGTTCGCCGTAATTAATGCGCACCTGTGTGCACATCGCTCACATGGACCTCAGAGTTCGCCCAGGTACATATATAAAGCACAATAGTCTTTGGACTTCTCATAGTTAAATGCGACAGCTTCAATAAATAACAAGCCAAAATCTGGCAGTTTTAGATATGAAAACTTATCAACATTATCGATTAGTTCCCAACCGCACATGACAGAGGCTAAAATACTGTTAACATTGTTGGGTCAAAAGACAAAACAGAAATGAAAACGGCAAATATCGTAACATAAAAGACTGCATTCCAGTGCATATATAGAGTACTGGCTTGCATAGAGAGTGAAGACACCAGCAATTTGTAAGAGGTCATTGTTCTGTCCATGTCTTCATGTTCAGTGTGAACTGGACATATCTTCTGAACAGCGCTGTATTGCCTATTTTTTGCTTATGTCCGTCTGCCATTGTGCTGTTTTACCATCATGCAGTACAAACTCTGCCAACAGTTCGTGCTTTTGAAGATCGCTTTAATAGTTCAGTGTTCCAGCTTATGCCTTCATTACCTTGGGCTATAACTGTGTCCAGTGGAAAATGCTTAGATTTAATTTCAAAACCCAACGTTTCGGAGCCGAAAGAAGGAAAGAATGATGTGAAAGGCAGGGATTAAACTTTTTGGCTGGAGATGTGTCAGAGTATATTTATTATAATTCTTCAAACCCAAGCAGACAGGCAAATCTGTCAACATGTTTAGTTTTAATATGCTTACCATATGCAGTCGTAAGCTACGTGTGAGATAACTTCTTGCACAAAATTGCGAATTTTCTGTTTATTTCTCCACAAAATTTGAGAATTACTTTTGGATAGCTTACGCTAAGGGAAA
Organism: Amblyomma mixtum; assembly: GCF_055824585.1. NCBI lineage: Eukaryota > Metazoa > Arthropoda > Arachnida > Ixodida > Ixodidae > Amblyomma > Amblyomma mixtum. The sequence continues at coordinate 28,934,866 of NC_143012.1, forward strand.
AGTGGTTAGAATAAGAAAGAACCTTGTTTGCCACACATAACTATAGAGTAATATGCAATGATTGCTCTGTGTCCCCCTCAAATTGCTCACAACTGTAAATCACAACTTTGATTCGTTTCGCCAACAGGCGTGAGAAAGTTAACTCGACTAACTTCACAGTGCTGTGCTAGCATCCTTGCTTTCTCTCAGTATTTGATAGGAAATTCGTTGAGCCTTTCGGGCCTCCTCCCCGGACTGGGATAGATAAGTGAGGACAAGAGTTAATGTTGACATTGCGTCACACGTGACGGTTTATGGGGGTTTAACGTCCCAAAGTTACTCAGGCTATGAGAGACGCCGTTGTGAAGGGCTCTGGAAATTTCGACCACCTGGGGTTCCTTACCGTGCACAGACATCGCACAGTACTCGGCCTCTAGAATTTCGCCTCCATGGAAATTCGACCGCCGCGGCCGGGATCGAACCCGCGTCTTTCGGGTCAGCAGCCGAGCACCGTAACCACTGAGCCACCGCGGCTGCCACATGATGGGCTTGGACCATGATGTCGTCGGCGATGAATGAGACCCATGGATTATTCATTACATCCTCGAGAATAAACTTCGCGTTGGCTGCAGAGCTGGTATACTTGCAACAAGACATATTTCTACCGCAAACGGGGCCCAAGACAAATACAAAAACGGATTCGACACTTACGGATACAACCTGCAACTAAAGTTTTATTCGCGGACAACGGGTGTTTATAAATGCAGTATCTGCTATTCCAAATAATTGAAATGAGCAACACATCAGGGACGGATCTCCTCTCCATAGCTCGAAGAAGCCGGAGTCGAGAGTTGGACGGAAACGCGTCTGGCCGGGGGTGTATATGAAGAAGGCAGAACACCGTTGTGTGAACCTGTTGTGTGAGTTGTTGTGTGAATCTGTGTTACTCATTGTGTGAATCTGTGTTCCTCTGTGATACTGTCAAAGCGTCCGCTGTCAGTTATTGGGAAGTGTGGCTAGTCAAGCTACTAATTTGTAGCTTTTTTCCCGCCTTTCCTGTCACATCTGATGCATCAATTTTGCTTTGTGGTAAAAATAAATTTCCACTTCAACCGACCAAAAAAATAAACTTTTAAATGACGTTTCGCCTCTCGTGCGGCAGCCGAAACGTCCTTTAAAAGTTCATTTTTGGTCGGTGTTTTGCCTACTTCAAGCTCGAAGGAGCGTTGCTCGAGCGGGAACAATCCCACTAACCGTTAGCGGTTACAATTGCAGTAACAGATTACTAGTATTCAGTTACTTTTTTTTTTTCCAAAAACAGGTTGTAAACTGCGCCACAACTTCTAGAAATTGGCGGAAAAAGCGGCCCGCGTTTACGTGCTTGCTTTCTTTGCGGAAGTAGAGCAAGAGTAGTCGAGCTGCCTCGCGCCTAAATATGACCGGACGTGCAAACCAACGTAAATAGAACAAGTTTGCTCTAGTTACATTGGTGCAAGCCCGAAGGGCTCAGCATTTGTTTCCTGACGCGGCCAGCAGAAAGTGCAACCGTTCGGACCCGCACCGCATTCCGCGCGGTTCACATTTCGCCGCGACAACACAACATAACGTCAGTGAGCTTACACGTCAAATTACTGCGCGAATAAGCTAGCGGTCTAACAGAGAGAAGCATTTTAAAGATTTGGCTGGCTGTACGTCGTCATCCGCGCCGCTCCTTTGTCCTCGGTGACGCAATGAAACGAGACCTCGAGCAATGCTTGCGCCAGTCGGAAGCGATTCACGGATAGATGTCTGGAGGAGACGCGATGTGACGCCACCGCCGATATGTTCGACTGGTTTCTGCAGGAGATGTTCGGGCCGATCTATAGCCTTCTTGTAGCTTGCGCCAACATTAGCATTGCCGGCTGCTTGCTGAATCTTTTCATGAAGATATTAAAGGAGAGGAGCTGAATTCTGAATTTCTGATATCCTGCGTCGAGAACGATTATAAGCGTGCCGAGCTTGGTGGCTGCCATGCGGAAGACATTCGTATACATGGGCCACCAAATAACACTCTCCTGCGACCGCTAAATATTTTACCATCGTTTCTTCTCATAGCTGTCTCGGTTTCGGTTTCGACAGTCGAACGATGTGTATGGCGTCAGAGGTCATAGGTTACGTGAGGCATTAAAGAAACCTCGATATAATCGCTGCTTCGTCGTTTTAATTCGCTATACGACGCTAAAGCTATAGCCTGCCTCAAGAGCCGGAATGACAACGAGTGAAGAAATAACGATTATACTTCTCTTTCCTTCATGCTTCACGTGACTGACCTTTGACGTCACAGCCATCGCTCGGCTGTCGAAACCGAAGCCGAAACAGGTGAGAGAAGAAATTAAAGGCGAATACCAACCAACGCGAGGCATTCCGTGAATAAGAATGCCTTACGCATCATTGCGAAGAAAACATGCTACCGAAATTACGTATTTGGGTATTGCATTGGAGATTGCATTCGAAAAGTCACTGCAGATAGTGCTAACATATATAAACGAAATGTGTGTGCAAGGCAGTAAAAATTTTTAAGCGAGTTTAGTTATCATAATCAGTAAAAATTGATTATATGCTATTTCTTGTTATGTTCATGTTTCTCCGGCAGCAAAATATGCATTTATCGCCTAGAAAATTTTACTTTAAAATTTTTCGGCCAATCGATTTAAACCTGTTACGTCAAGACCGAAAAGGACTCCGTGATCATCGTTTTGAAGTGAATGGTGGTGTAGCTTACAGCCTCTGGGATCCGTGCCTAAAAACCGGTATCGACGCATGCATTTTGCTTGAAAAAAAAAAATAAAAATCGGCAGGTGGGAGTAAACTGGGAGTAAACTGTCATCCTTTATATAAAAGCGAGTGTGCTAGTGGCTTACTCGCTTTTTATTCCCACATCGGCGTATCCAGGTTTAGAGTGTTTTTTTTTTTTTTTTTTGTCCAGCGGAGTCTTCTCTTCAGTGTTCAGTCGGCTGCGTATATGCTCATTATGGCCGCGTGCATGTCTTGCATATTCGCGCGGAAAAATCGTCTAAAATATGATCGACGCGCTATGTCATATATCCGCGCTTTCAGTGATTCTTGATGCAGACCACGCATTTATTTATGTATAACGCCCTCAGGGTAAAATCGTACATTACAGAGGGGAGGGGCATGAACATAGGCAAAGGATACAAATGTACAGAGAAAACACAGTATGTACAAGACAATATGCACAAAAAGCATTCAACAAACGTTCTGAGGGGAACGCAAAGAAGTCAAAATATACAAAAAGTATTCTTCCAGAACGGGTCCTCTGGGTTGCTTAAAAATGAATACAATGCGTAAGGAGAACAAATTAACAAAAACACACTGCGAGTTGAAACATAACATTATAAAAATATTTGAGGGGAAGTTTTGAATTTATTACCTCTGCCTATGCTTGTTAGTGATGCGAACAAGTTATTCCAGTCTTTTTCTAGTCTGGGGAAGAAATGAATACGAGTAGGTCACAGGGTTGCAATGAAGAATGTTTATCTTTTGATGGCGATTATGGCGTAGTGAAAACCCAGGGAACATAAGTTTAATTCTGATGGTATATTTTATCGGAGAAAAAGACATAAGCGAAAAAAGTTTCTGCAAGCGGGCTGTGGAGCTAGGTAATCGAAAAAACCTACGGCTGTTGGCACTTCCCCTTTTTCCGTTTTTTTTTTTACGTCAGAGACGCCAACACGTACTCCGCAGTTGCAGCGGCTTTGGCGACATGCGTTGATGAAGCTGCGAAGCATGACTCTGTACCTCTGTCTCGTCGAGAGGAACAATCTGTGCTGATAGTGTCCTCTTCGCAAGGAGTTAAAGGTGCACTGAAGAGGAATCTGAACTCGAATTTTTACCGCGGGAACTCGATCTAGGGGTTCCGAGCGTTCTTGGAAACTTCGAATTATTGCCCTGTGCGGCCGATTTTCCTAATTTAAATGGCATTAACGTCGAGTTCCCGCCTTTTTTTTTTTTTTTGAATTCCAGCAAACGGTGAGAGGAGTCGACCAACCTTTCACCCAGTCCTGTGGCGGCTTGCCGCTCTGCCATCGGCGGAGTGATACATAAAGCAAAGAGTCCAAGCGTATTTTTGTTTCCGTGGGCCTAATTTGCGCCTATGTAGTCTCCGACTAGACCTATTTATTCACGGAAACCTAAAAGAAGCAAAATAAGAGCGAAAGCAAAGTCGCCCTGACTGTCTGACTGTCTGAAAGGTCGACTCCTCCCACCGTATGCGGGGAATAAAAAAGAAAAAAAGGGCGGGAGCCGGACGTTAATCCGATTTAATTAGGGAAATTGGCTGCACAGGGCAATAATTCGCAGTTTCTAAGAATGCTGGGAACGTGTAGATCGAGCTCCCGCGGCAAAAAGACAAGTTCAGATTCCTCTTCAGTGCACCTTTAAGATTACGGGAGTCAAGGCTATGAGGAGGGTAAAGGAAGAAAGTCTCTCTCATTCGTCACGATTCTGTGACAGTTGGCGGCGATCTTTTAGCTTGGATACTGTCCTTCGTCCCGCTGTTCATCGTGACAGGCTTGTACCGTCATTTCTTGATTATGTCACCAAGTTTAGCGCGGAAAACAACCATTCGCTATAACTAACCTGTCTGCGTTCTCCGTATTTACACTTGAACAGTGACGTCTACAGGCGATACGCCGTCCGACGCCTCGAAACGCGACTTCCTAAGTATGCACGTTTCCTGGTATAGTCATTGCATAGCCCCTAATCTCGTGCAGACTCGACTTATATAGGTGCACTTCCGGTTTGCTAATTCCGACTCCGCCACGATCTTATCTTCCCCAAAGTATGCGTCGACTTCGGCGCTTATTTTTGCGATAATATGCTATACTTGCATGCAGATTGGGCTGGGGTAGAGCCGTATAGTAAAGAGGTGCCTGCAGCCATTTGCGCGGAAGTACAGCTATCCGTATGTATGCGCGGTGCATGTTGACTGTGGGGCTCTAGCGTCCCGAAGCGACTCAGACTATGAGGGACGCCGTATTGGAGGGATCCGGATTAATTCGGACCACATGGGGTTCTTTAACGCGCGCAGACATCGCACAGCACGCGGGTGCTTTTGTATTTAGCCTCCGCCGCGGCCGGGGTCGAACCCGCGACCTTAGAATCAGCAGCCGAATGCCAAAGCTACTGAGCCACCGTGGCGGGTATACATATACAGGGTGTTTCACCTAAGACTTTACACAATTTTTAAAAGTAAACTTTCTAAATTAGAAAAGCGTTTTTTTCGGCATGGCAATATCAGTAGTTTAGTACATCAGAATACAGCTAAGTTGTGCTAACTAGCAAGCTCGTTAACTAATTTTGAATAGTTAACTTTTTGAACTATTACTCTTAGGCTCCTTAATTACTTAGAGGCGTGTAGCCCGCCGTAATTAATATTTCGAAAACGCGGTTACCCCCAGCGCTGTAGCCCGACAAATTTTGGCCACATCGCGCCAAAATACATGCTCTTTCGAGAAGCTTGCAGGCAAAGCAACCTCTCCAGCGCACGTGACTCGTCGAGATAGCCAAAATTTGTTGGCTATTGTAGGGACTGAGAGAACGTGGACGAGCGCGTAGAAAGAGAAAGTTTTTTGCCCTGCGCACGAGGCCATTTTTGAGTCCAAATAAGTACCGAAAGCGCAAATATCCTTTCCAAGAACTACATCTGAGTGGAACTGGTTGTCGCCGTACCGAAGTTGTGACCTTATATCACTACAGCTGTTGTTCTCCTTTAGTGAGTGTAGCGCATCCGTTTCTCTTTTCGGTATAGTGCAGGGTTGCACGCCAGGTTTTTGCAGACCCAGTTTCGCGTCGGTGCTACCTAGATAACAATCCAGGTCTGAGCACGCGGGTGTATGTTATAAATAACACTTGTGTTCTCATGAGCGTACACTGCATAAATGGCCCCGTATATTGGAGGATATGTTAGTCATGTTATTTCGGTGAGCGTCGAAAAATAGGATGCAGTATAGTAGACCAAGATGACAGCCTCGAAAGAGCACGCGGGTTCCTATGGTAGCTACCGCAAGAACAAATGTTTATGGTTTGTCGGTTTTAACGTTTCAAAGTGACCTGGGCTATGGGGGACGCCGTAGTGAAGGGCTCCGGAAAGTTCGACCACCTGGGGTTCTTCAACGGGCACTGACGTCAAGAACAAAGAAAAGAGCAATATGCTGCACCCTGAGCTCCGCGGATATATATAATTCGTTGGCATTACTGTCCCGATTTTCGCAAAACCTTTCCGACTGGTGCTGTGTGAAGCCGCTGAGCGGAATGTAGCGATGAGGAAACGTATACCGGCCAATCAGAGATGTGTAGGAGGGGGGTGGAAAGGAGGAAATCGCAGTCCACATTGCTCTATAATACGTTCTTTAATGTCTGGGCTTCAGTGGTTGCACTTCCTACACTCGGTCGGTAACAAAGTGGGTGATTTCACTCCGTCCGCCGAAGTTGGTGACACAACCGGGTCTCTATAGTCACACCACAGCATGAATCGCACTGATCGTCCGCAACGTTTTTCTTTCTCGTTTTTTTTTATTTTTTATTAAGCGTCCATACATTTGTTGAAGTTGTTGTGAGTGAGCTACAATTCGAATTATAGCGTTGCGCTATTCTGCCGGTGAATGTTACACCGTAGAAATGTTTGAATAATACTTAAATCCGTGACGTAACACTGTCACCACGCACACAAGTGCCCACAGTATTCGTCAACTGCCCAGCGTGAACATTTGAAGTCAAGTGTGTGTTGCTTGCTCCTTGCTTTGCTCTTGTCGCTTTTTGTCTGTCCTATTATCTTGCTATTCTTTTTTACTTGTCATATCATGACATGGGATACCGTGTGCTGTCCTGTCTCTAATTATTCACCAGCGTCACCTTCATGGACACATGGCCCAGTTGTAAAGTTTCAACGAGTTTCAAAAATAAACCAAGTCGGTGTACAAACCTTATTCATCTTTTCTTGTTCCTCTTCTTTTTCGCCACCGTCTAGCTTGCTGCTCACGCAGTGCAAAGTCAAGAAAACTATCGCTTGAACGTGAGCGATGATGAATGTAAAAAATGGTCTTCGTAGCTGTGTATATCATTGGGGCTGTTGCATCTAAAGGTCATTATGCCTAAATTAGTACTACAGAATCGACGATTCATAGCGGCTGGGTGTTGGTGGTGATGAAAATGTTTATTTTACAGTTGGGAGAGGGATTGATGGAGTTGGGGTCCCTCGTCCGAGACTCGATTGGCTGTCGCCACTGCGTGTGCTCTCTCTGGGAGTTGCTCCTGGTTCCCGTGGTATGGGCTGGATAGAACCGCCTTCTACCCCTCAGTCGTTGGCTGAGCTATTAGTCTGACTTCCGTATTTTCTTGGAAGGCCCACACCATATGATGTACAGTCTGCCAAAAGTAACCAGGCTACACGGTTTGCTTCTCAGTTGCACGGCCGCTTTGCGCTTTGCATCAAGCGGCCGTGTCAGTCGTATATTAAATCTATTATGACAGCCCTCAAGCTCTAAATCTCTATGTGGTAAGGAGAACCCTTGTCCTCTCTTCCAAGAACTTTTTGATCTTTAGGGAAGTCGTAAGGGCTCTACTATACGAATGAGAAGCAAACCATGCAGCCTGGTTACTTTCGGCAAAAACTGTACTTTTGCCTTCTCCCAGCCGAGCTGATATTCTTTACTGAAAGATGCTAGGTCCACGGCGTTTATAATCTAGACCGGTGATTAAAGGTCTGCGTGTGTTTATAGTCGCCTAAGGTGAATTTTCTGTGGTTGTTTATATATATATATATATATATATATATATATATATAGGTGCCGTATACGAACACATGGAATGATATAACGCGTAAAGCCCAAAAGTGAGCCTCAGCCGGCGTTTGAGTGGCCGCATTCGTATACAAAGAAGCAAACTTGCTGGCGAAGTCCTCTCGTCCGGAAAATTGTGCCGGCGCATAAAGTGAGCATTTTTTTCCTCGACGACGAGAGAGGATGATCTCACGCGTTGCAAAACGAGAAAAAGGATTACGTAAATAAACAGGCCGCGGAAAAAAAGAGGGGGGGGGGGGGGGGGGGGGTGACCCAGGAAGTGCGAGTGTCACGTGTTATCTTCGCAGGCGGAAAAGAGAAAAATGCATGCAAGCGCTCTGCTTGGCAGCGTGCGGTAGTCTTGGGCTGGTTTCTGTTTTTAACATTCGCACGTACCATCGGCTTCCTTACCACAACACTCTCGTTTTCCTTACTCTCTGTGGATGAGCCCTAATTGAAGCTATTGATTGAGAAGCGGTGGCTCAGTGGTTGTGGCGCTCGGCTGCTGACCCGAAAGACGCGGGTTCGATCCCGGCCGCTGCGGGCGCATTTTGATGGAGGCGAAACTCTAGAGGCCCGTGTTCTGTGTGATGTCAGTGCACGTTAAAGAACTCCAGGTGGTCGAAATTTCCGGAGCCCTTCACTACGGCGTCCCTCATAGCCTGAGTCGCTTTGGGACGTTGAACCCCCATAAACCATAAACTATTGGTTGAGTAGTTAATTAGCTCATTCATTGTGTAATGAGCGCGGGAAGGTTTAATTTCCTTCTGTTCTCGCTCAAACCGCTCTGAGATCTCGCTACTCGGGTTTTGCATAGCTCGACTGAGCCACCAGGTCGTTTAAATACGTTGCTTCTCGAAGCACTGTTGCTTCTCGACCGGCATGTACCTCTAAAGACATCCGGAGAATAACAAATAAAAATGTTCTTGTGATGTCTTATTTATTAACGTACAGTGTTAGCAACTTCGGCTGAATCAGTAAACTGGGCGGTCAAGGATGGGGCATGTCTCAGAAAATGATATTTATTTTTCCGGTTTTTCATTAGTATTCAATGGATATGATTTTTGTCTGCAAACACAGCTCACAAACAACTTTGTGGGCTTTGTGGTATGCAGTATTAGGGCTCCGGAGTTAGTACTCATACTACCGCTGCGGACTGGCAGAATTTATGCTTGTCAATCAGTTTGTCCTCAACTAAAAGTACTGGGCTGAACTCGTGTGCGCAATGGATTCTGGCTCTAGCTTGACTTGGCTTCTTCGCGACATGCTAGTCAAGACTGTTTGCTTTACTCCCACCTTGAGGTCGTTTTTACTGCTTTTGCGCCGAACACCTGCGCCTTTCGGTAGAACGTTTCTTTGGCTTCTCAAGATTTACAGTACCTTGGCTAACCTATACTACAACGGGTACCAGCTGAGTCATCCACTCCGGACGAATGACCAGAGGCAGCGTTATGGACACCTCGAGGTCCCGCTCATAATTCCTCTCGCTATATACATTGTGAATATGCACGAAGGAGTCGGTGAACGTTGACACTGGGGACTCACCCGCTGCCGCCATTGAAGCGAGGTCGGAGATATTCCGCTACGATCCATGTCCCAACGCCCGAGTCGTGACAATCTGTAAAGGCAGTGCACGCCGCACCGTCCGCTGAGGCCTCGAGCGACTACGGAAGGGCGGGCCGAGCGAAAGTGCCCGACCTTTGCACTGACAGTGCATTGCCGCTAGTCGAGTTGGATGCGTGAAATTTCGCAGTGGCCTCGTGCATATACATGCACCCGTGGAAGACGTTGGATGCATGTGTGGCCGTGGCAGTCGCTTTCTTGTATAGTGACGAGACCTTTGCGGTAGAGTAGTTGGCTTCAAGACATTGTCCTGGCTTGTCACTCCGATGCCTGGCGATTCTGCTCCTTGAAACATTTTATTCCGCGCCCAGACATCATGCAGGCCGGTCACGACGGTGCTTTGTAGAAAGGCCGCTTCCAGTAAACACTGTCTCGGCCGCTCAATGGAAGCACACTTGGTTCGTTTCCTTTTGAGCGGCCGTGACACTGTCAGAGCGTTAGGGAGGCTACACGACGTGCTGGCATCAGAGAATGCCACGCTGAGTCTCTACAACACTTCTAGGTCCGTATTCTATCAGCTTCCTTGCCCTGCCGCGGTGGCTCAGTGGTTACGGCGCTCGGCTGCTGACCCGAAAGACGCGGGTTCGATCCCGGCCGCGGCGGCTGAATTGCGATGAAGGCGAAATTCTAGAGGCCCGTGTACTGTGCGATGTCAGTGCACGTTAAAAAACCCCAGGTGGTCGAAAGTTCCGGAGCTCTTCACTACGGCGTCCCTCATAGCCCGAGTCGCTTTGGGACGGTAAACCCCAATAAACCAATCTATCAGCCTCCCATTTTCCGTTGTCCATTTCACGTCCAGTCGGTCCTCTGTCAGTAGTCGCTCAGGTATACCCGCGTCTTTCAAGGGTCTGGTGAAAGCGACCCGGGCATTGGGTGATTGGCGACCGTACCTTACCATTGCCTGAAATTGTATGCAATGTGCAGCTAATGGTGAGGTGCATCGCAGCGCTCTGTCAACAGCAGGCCCCTGGAGTGTTTAAAGAAGCCGTAGACGGCAAAACACTGGGGATCTCTTTGAGCTTTACCGAAGCACAGCCTGTTTCTGCATCTTGAAGATCGGATGAGACCTGCAGGCCGCATTCGAGATATATACAACGTCCAGAGGATATTCCAGCTGTATACGCTGCCATGTACTGCTATTTACGCCAGCTGTACGTGGTTGGCAGGTGTCGCGGCACCGGTGCACCTGGTATCACCCTGACGGAGTACTGTGTATACATACAGTGTGCATACGAAGCGACCTTCGTGGCAGTGGTCTTGCTCTGGCGGGCTGTTCTGCACCACAAGGACGGCGCGGGTGACGGAGCGTTTCCGTGATTGCATTTGACGTCTACGCTGCATGCACTGCCAGGAGGGCAGTAATTACAAGTCTTACCAGCGACCCGGGGGCTCCGCTATCCGCTGCGATCGCGGCACTCCCCGCCGATGACGCCGCCGCGCGCGCTGCCGTCAGCACGCGGCGCGCCTGGAAGGACGGCGCGCCGTTGACCTCGCAGTCGACGACCTACAACGGTCCGCTCCCTCCCCGCGGCCACCAAGTTCAACGGCCGTCGGCCTGGTTTTCGGCCGCGCGCACTTTTCCCGCCTGCGCGCTCAGCGGGCCCACTTCTACGATAGCGTGCGCTCGCGTTGCTTGGAAGAGCGCCGTTCCTGATGCTTATCTCTGGTCTGAGCAACCCGCCAAGCTACGGTTAACCAGACGCCTTACGGGTTTCATCGGTAGAGTTTATACAATACACGCGTGTTGTATATACAGTTACCGCCTGGTCGAGCGCTGCTTCAAGCAACGCTCGAACATTTCCAGCAAGACGCATTTAAGTGAAGAAAGCATTGCGCATCCACATTTTCACTTTCCTCTGTCTGCACAGTGCCGCCGCGGTGGCTCAGTGGCTATGGTGCTCGGCTGCTGACCCGAAAGACGCGGGTTCGATCCCGGCTGCGGCGGCTGGAATTTCTTTGGAGGAGAAATTCTAGAGGCCCGTGTACTGTGCGATGTCAGTGCACGTTAAAGAACCCCAGGTGGTCGAAATTTCCGGAGCCCTTCACTACGGCGTCTCTCATAGCCTCAGTCGCTTTGGGACGTTAAACCCCATAAACCAAACCAATCTGTCTGCACAGTTTCGCCCATCCGTCTGTGGATGGTCACCTGATGTATAACGATCTGCAGTTTCAAGTTCACTTGGTCCTGCACATTGTCGCTCAGTCAGGAGGATAACTTCATCGATGGTATACCCTGGTGTGAGCTTGGAAGAACGTGCGGAGAGAGGGAAGAGTAGCTGACGCGTACACTCTAAAAACGAGTACACCTACATGGGAGTAAAAAGAGAGTTTGTCCTCAGCGCACACCCTTTTACTGAAGGATGTGCGCTGGAGGACAACTTGCTCCTTTTTTACTCCTTTCTGTTAACAGTGTAGCAAGAGAGCCTCTGTATTGAACGCACTGGCTTCTAGTTTATAAGCGCTCCATTGATAACAAGAGCAGATTGAAGGCGCGGCAACTGTTGACCACCTGCCCTTCGCTCAATGTCTTTATTAGCAACGCTCGGTGTGTGTGCATTTTGCGGCAGTGGTCACGATTGCTAGAGAGATATTATCCGCGAATGATCGGCCATGTCTAGCGCGCTGCGGCAGCGGTGCGTGGTAGGCGCGCTGCCTCGCTGACGCCACCGACACGTGTAGAGGACTGGAGCCACAGCTGCGTTTATACCGTTAGGAATATATACTGTATATAACACGCATGTAGGTAGCTAAGGCCCGGAATAGACATCTTTCTTTTATGTCTTCGTCTTTTTTTCTCTCACATCCTGTTGTGAGTCTGCCCCGTTAGTAAGGGTGCCGTACTTATGTTGCGTTTTGCTTTGTATTGCCCGTTGATGTACCGCATCTCCTATATCATTTTTCTCTTCTCTCACTTCTGGCGCTGTCCTCCGTTGCTGCTTTTAGTAGCAGTCAAGTCCGCAAGGTTTTAGTGCGCGTTAAACATCCCTAGACTGACTCTAAAGATCCCCAGGTTGTCTATATTATTCCGGAGCCCTCCACTACGGCACCTCTTTCTTCTTTCAATCCCACCTTCCTCCCTTCCCTCGCTGCGTAGTTAAGGGATCCACTGAGAAGTGAGACCATCACTGCGGTTTCCATTTCCTAAAAATCAATTTTTCTCTGGAGTGATGGATACGGATATTTGGTGCTGACATAGGGAGACTGACAGGGCTATAGGGAGGCTGACATCAATGAGCGAGTTGGGACTTCCACACGCCCGTGTCTATTTACCCGTGTCCGTGTCAATTTTGAGCGCTTCGGTAGCAGTTGCCAGTCTCTCTCTTTTCCCGTTACTACTTCCCTTATGTCTAGCTGTCTTTACAGTGTACTACATGTCACCAAACAAAGGATAACTTTTAGGTGCCTCTTCGGTACTTCCGCAGCGTATGAAAACGAAATCTTAGAGCCGACTACACTGATGTATACCGTGCCCTAAAGCGTGTCTGCCTGCTGAGAAAGCGAAAAGCGATCGATAAGTATTTTTGTTCCGCTCGTTTTCTGCGCTCTTCTTAACAATGGGCGAAGTCGTCCAGCCGCCATATTTGCTACGAGATACAGAGTTAAGCAACCTTATCTTCGTGGCTGAATGGCAACAATGGTGCGAATACTTGTGGAAGCTTGTCATCTACCTTGCAGCTGACTGTGATGTGCTTGTGTACCGCCTATTATTGTTTCTATACGTTCGTATAGGCGCATTCTTGAGAGAAGACTCGATGACTCGGTAGCAGTTCAGTTATAAAAAGTGAGTGTCCGACAGAATATTCAGCGCAGCATGTTATATATACAAATGTGATTGGAGCCGCCGTGACGACAGTGAACAACAGCACAGCAAAGAAAATAAAAACAGGTACAAAAAAAAAACGGGCACCTGCCCGTGTCCTGTCCACTTCTGTCCGTATTCTTATGCGTTGTAGCCGTTGATCATGATCAACCAACAAGCCCAGACAACCATTGTGGAAAACTTTTAACAGCACATGCTTTCAAAGAGGAAACCGCTAATTCAGGATAAAGCCCCTGGAGAAGCTGGGGAATACAATGAGGTAGCGAGGCTGAGGCTGCATTTGCAACATGTATATAAAAATAAAATAGGGGGCCCACTAGACTGTTCTGGAAACGCTTTTGTTACGCTTCATTGGCGATGGTTGGAAAAGCCCCTGGTCACATTGAGGTGACGCGGATTCAAGGCATCGTCCATGATTTCCAAATCTGCAAGAAAACACTGTGTATAAGCTTTATGATAAGGGAGTAATTACTCATTAGCGTTCACCCAAGCGCAGCCATACGGCTACAAAGGAAAGCTATACAGCTTCCACAAAAACTACGTAGTTGAAGAAAAATACGTCGTGGTCCGCGGTTCGAACCCGGGAGCACCTCATCTATAGGCAGTCGCACTACAAAAACTGAGCTAACCGGGGCGACCAGCATGTGGTAGAGCGAGAGCGAATTGATCAACAACTCGAAGTGCGAACCTTATTGCTCCAATGTTTACGGGAATCCCCCAAGGTGGAGCAGATTTATGATAAGGGAGCAATTACTCTTTCGTTTGTAGCCGTATGGCTGTGGTTACACTGAGCAATTACGCATACTCCGTTATCACAAATCTACTCCACTTTGGGGTTTCCCCGATAACATCGGACCATGTTGGTCCAATGCTGGTCCATGCAATCAAAAATTTAAGCACGCAGCTTGGCTATTTGCAAGACTTCAACAGAATTCGACAACGCTATTGACATTGGGCAAATAGACCGCGACGATGAGGAACCGACGCGGCAATGGTAAGCGTAGATTCAATTTCAGGTCTGCTGTCCTGCTCTCTGGGACCAATACAATGTCTCCGCTACAAGAACCAGGCACACGTTTTTAAAGCTTAGGGCTACGCTTAAATTTTCTACCAACCTACACCTAGGAGCAATGTGGATGCACATTCAGTTGTACGTACATTATTCATACTAGTTTTATGCCCATATCTTAGAGTTTAGTTTTAGAGTTTAATTAGACATTTCAGAGTTTAATTCCGTGGTTAGCCTTGAACTAAATGATATTGTCTCGTGTGTGACGCAGTAGGGCTCGAATTGCCGCTAAGATAAGACTCTACCACTACCACCACCACTGCTGGCGCTGCCAGCAGTCGACGCTTCGCACACAGGCGGCTTGCATCACCATCGTCGTCGCCGTGCATTCCAATGCGGGTCGTCTGCGTCAGTTGACGTGATTCCAGTGCAGAGCAGGGGCGCCTCACCCAGTGACCTCCAATTACTCCTGTTGTGCGCCAAGCGTGCGGCCACCTTGTTCCAGCCAATTTCCCAATCTCGTCGTTCCATCTGACTCGCGGCCTACCTCCGTTAATTGCGTCTCCCTTGCCTTGGTACCCATTCCGACACTCCAGTATATGGAGCGTTTGTTTTCAATTCATCGAATTCCATGTCCGGCGGTTGGTGTCATGTCGTAATTCCGCGATGGAGGGACAATCAGTGTCCGTGGTAGAGTTTTATCTTAGCGGAGGCCACGGCAACAGAGACGTACTAGCGTAGACATATACCGGAACGGCCGGCACCTGGCGCGCATGCGCAGTAGCAGGAGCCTGTTACGATATGCTAAATATCATTCTATTATTGTTCAGTATGTGAGTTGTTACCTCGGATGCTTTTTTTTTCTTGGTGCTAATAAGACACTGGCGAGTTTTAGATTAGGAGAATAGAGGAATAGCGGGGCGCATGCGCAGAACAGTAACGCCCTTCGGGTTATTGTCCTGCGCATGCGCGATGGCGCTCCGCTATTACCCCATCCCCCTAGTCGACAGGGCTTCCCTATTCTAAAACTCTTTTTTACCCCTATTCTAAAACTCCCTTTTATGAACGAGGACATTTGGTAGGAAAAGAGGGGAGGGGGAATGTTTTATTTACTTGTCGAAGCTGTGCGTGTTATGTATGAGTCGCCGTGGTTGATTTCGACCACATCCATATGGAGCACCTTTGCATCTCCACCAAGCTCTAAGTGCGTGGGCGTATCGTATTCGTACTTCGCCTTTACAGCGAAGCCCACTGAGCACGCGTGATATCCCGTAAACGTCCTAAAATGGTCACAGAACATCTAAAACGGTCACAGATTGCGCGTTTGCGCAAAATCATTGGAAATTGCCTGAGCACCTCCCTCACGCCGCACTGGAGGTGGCCGGGTCAGAGCAGGGACAAAATCAGCCCGGCACGCCTGGCCAGAAGACAACCGGAAGCCTCGGGCAGTTCTGGCTTGCACGGGCCGCCCGGCAGTATAAAAAGAAAGAAGGCCACCCAGCTGCACGTGTCCATATCAGCATGTGCGACGGGGTTCCTTGTCGCTACAGCGGCGGTATTTTAACTGAGCCTCAAGAGCTATGTGTGGTCCTGCCATGGGATCACTTGACGGCATTCGGCGAATTCGGCTGCACTTGCAATAGGCAGTTATTGGGCGCTAGCCGGCAGTCAGCTCCACCCGGCCTCAGGATACGGATGTTTGCAAGTGCTATTTCGTAGAAAGTGCGCCCTGCTTCTGCCATGGACATATGACTGGCTTGCAAAAGTTGGGGCACTTACCGTTTCCCCCAGCGTCGACAGACCTGATGTTTCCATGTGTACGGGTGGGGTCACGTGTGCCATTAGCTTAATTGGACATGATGATACGCCAGACTTCTCTGTCCAAGGAACCAAGAATTTCCTTAGTCGATGTGAGAGAGAGAGAGAGACTCTTTAATGAAATGCAGAGAATTTAGCCGGCGTTTAAAAATCGCTGGCATGCTACTCTGCGTAGGAAGGGGAATTTGGGAGAAAAAGACAGAAGGAGAGCAGCGTGGAAGAGGTAAAAAAAAAAAACCCGAAGATAAAATGCGGCCATGAAATGGGTACTAAGGATGCAATGGCGAGTATTGATGTAACCTATGGAATGATGGAGTCGATGTGTGGTTTATTTATGCCTGTGTTCACCTATGTATCATTCACCTCCTATTCGTGCATCTACCTCGTAAGTCCTCTACCCCGGCTCGTCTTTGCTTAGGTGACCGTGCAAGTCCCTAGGTCCGAGTCCCTGAGGCCCGACGTCTCGCCCTGTCATTCGCTACTCTTAGAAGTCCACTCCCGCAGTGGCCCTTTGAAACAGTGAACGACCCTGCTTACTAACTAACGACAAGACATTTTGCTTAAGACATCTAGAAGTTGTCTTAACACGTTGTAAGACTTCTAAGGGATATAAGTTGCCCACAAGGCATCCCGTCTAATGCTACCTCTGCAGCAGGGCTCGAAATCGCGAACTCTCGCTAAGCATTCGAACGCAGTCTGCAGCCGCGGCGGCGGCTCGACAACATTCACAATTCGGTTCCGTTTGGGATGTGTACAAAACATAAAGATGGACGTTCGGAATTCTGCCAGTGCAAGACTGAGCACAGGGTGAAATGCGGTCATGGCAGCGTTGATAACGTCCGGGCTGAATTCGGGTTATGATTTAGGTCAAGATTTTGGCAAGGTTTAGCCACAGTTTATCTGTGGTCGTTGCCAAGTAATACGGCTCCCACCTGGCCGCATACTTTGAGCCCAACACACATAACGGCGCACATTTCGGTATATAGTTATCGCTCTCCGCAGTATTCCACTTGTAGCCTCAACGCGCCGAAATAACACACCGGTGTACTTGAACACACCAAGCGGTCGCTCATTGCACGATCGTTCTCGTAGTGCTGGCACGGCGCAGATTCCCATCCATGGCGGCTCAGCTTGCCAGGAGAGAGTCCTGCTTTTCAGGATCGACTGCGATATATCTCCAAGGTTGCGCTGGAAATCTCCACCAGTGATCATCTCTGGCTGTGCCAACTTGCCGCGGGCCTTCATTGAGGTGAGCGAAGTTTACATGGCGAGGGATCTTTAACTGTCAATTCGTTAGCCCGGAAAAGCGTCGCATGTATAACTAACATCATCCGTACGAAGGCGAGCTTCCGCACTCGGTGAATGCAGGGTCATCGCCGTTGACCAACACTACCCAGACTAGACGGCATTGCCTTGACTGGACCTCAAAGTGATTTATGGCTCGGCGAACCTGCGCCATGGCCATGGAGATGCGCGGGCAGAATGGCCGACCGCTTGTTGCGGTGGCTGACCCGTCAGCCAGCCAGACGCCTGATTGACCTTGAGACGACCTCTTCTGGACCTCGCATCTCAGCCACGCGGCTCTCATTACGGGTTCCCGGCGACCTTGCCGAACGTGCAGTGACGCCATTTTGTTTCGGAAGAAGCTCTGTGCTCGTGACGCGAGAGGAGATGTGGAGGCTCTCTTTCCTTCGTTTTTTGTTTGTTTTGTTTCTTGCACGCACGTGTGCATCGGCTTCTGGGGAGGCTCCTGGGGTCATTCAGATAATGACTGGGGCGCAGGGAAAGGAGGAATTGGAGAAGAGTGGCTGACCGTTGACGGGGTGTTTGACTGTTGACGGGGTGTTCTTTCCTTCCCCTCACTGTGAGACTCCGGCCTTCCCTCTGTGGTTTTGTGTGCGCGCTTGTTCTGCGTTAGCACATGATAATCGCAACATCATCATAGCACATCCGGTATAGCTCGACTGATTCACTAAACGTTGATTCACTGAACTTCAGAAGCTTCAGCGTGTAGAATGAGTACAGTGCAGATTTTTCAGAGGCTTGGTGACGCAAAATCTTAGTTTAATTCTTCATGTGGCAAGCTAAAACCAAGATTGTGCGTCAGCAAGCCCTCTATCTTTCTACATTATAAGCAAGTCATGTTCCTTGATCCCATTTAGCAACACGTGCGTTATGTTCGGTTGCATGATTGAGTGTCTGCGCTTTCTTTACATTAGCCTTGTTTCCTGTCAATAAACTTCAGTTGTGAGTCGGCGCTGTTCGTCGCTCTTTCGTCCCCGTCTTTCGCGATATCGTCCTCAAGAATGTATTACCAACTGTCCCGTTTAGAAGTCGTAGGAACCTTATGTTTTAATGCTTCTCGTTCGGCACTTGATCGTGTACAGAAGAGACGACGCATACTTTTCTGGAACAGAACCGCGCCAACGGTGAGTTACCAAAGTTACTTTCCACTTCTACAGACGGGAACGACGTACTGGCCCCCAGTCATTGTTTGCCACAGTGTGCCTCGATATTTCGCCCGAGATTATTCACGAGACGTATTTTTCGTGAGCTGGAAGTTCGCGGTAAACGCGAAAATTTAGTCCTTTGCAGTATTCGATTTGATATACGCTATAAAATGTATCGACTCAGAAATCAATGCAGTTAATCAGCGCCGCAAGAGGCAAGCTCGGTTATCTGTTCGCTGCGATCTCTGGTTTGTTTGAATTCAATTTGTTTGGCTTGATTTGTTTTAACTGTGTTTGAACTCAGTGGCAGCCTCGCGTACAGCGGACTGCCTATAGATATTCCCGTGTGAACACAGGCCGGCTGTTGGTGTACGGCGCTATCTGGGCCGCCCGATTTAATGCTCGAATCCCGCCACACGGCCGCCGAACAGCTTCGGCTTCGCACGGCGCCCTGTGTGAAACCACATGCTCATTGATTTCCGAAGCAACGAGCTCACGTAATTTTACTCGAAGTGGCCCTTTTCCTTTAGCGACTGCCTTGCCCTCACAGTCGTCAATAGGACAGTCACGTGCGTTTGCAGATGGGTAGCACCGATCGTCACCCACGACCGTACAATGGCAATGGTTTTCAGAGGTGACCATGCAAGATATTGCAGCACCGGAGCACTGGTGTTGTCTTAACAATGCTACGTCATCTAGAGAGACCTGAAAAATGATTATCCGTTACGAATAAACGATGTCCTTATGCACGAAGGCTACCATGAAGGCTTCTGTAATCGTGCATCATGCTCCTACTAACTTTCCATTCCTTTGCCCATGATCATATGACCCTATGCGCCGCGCACCTCTTAATCCGTGGCATGCTCAGTGCTTCAATCTTCGTTTTACTATCGCCCGCATCGGATCAACGTTCGTTCTACGCAAATGAGGGACAGCCCATTGATCCCCCTACTTAATCCGTTCGCTTTGCAAAGCGCGTCAGCAGCGAAGGACCTCCGTGACGGCGGTGTGTATCGGCGGCGTTCGCAGCCACGCTTTCCCCTGCGTGTGACCGACATTGACCACCATTAGCCCGCTTCGCCCGCTCATTCGCTGCGGGCGCTTCCGCCTTTTTCCTCCGAGGTCGGCAAGCCCCGCGAGACACCGGAAGCAGACCGACCCGCAAACCTCATAGCGTCGCTAATCTCGGGTTCCATCTTCCGCGGGAGCCGAGCATCGCGCGTTCGCCTCTTTCTCCCGAGATCCGACGTCTGCCCCGAGGTCTTCTTATCGCCGATACTCGCCATAGCGTCGGGAAGTGCGCGAGGTCGCGCCTGAAGTCCGCGCGCTCACCACCGACGCCGTCGCGCCGCGACCGCTGCTGTCGTCATGGTTCCACAATTGACGCAACGCCCTACGTCACGCCGCGGCGCGGCGCCTCGGTCGGGACGTTCAAAAACCGGTCGCCGTCGGCGGTCGACGGAGGAGAAACCAGCTGCGCGCCAATCTCGAAAGAACCATGTGTGACTCCGCTGCGTCGAAGGGAGAGCACCGGTGCGTCGTCTCCATGCTACCGACCGAGAGCGTCAAGTCGGTCTGGAAGCAGGTGCTCGACTTCTTTTCGCCCGCCGACTCGGGCAAGGGCGCCGAGGATGAAGACCAACTGCGCCCGTTCGACCTGGCGCCGGAGTTCCTGCGCCAGAACCCGTTCATCCGCACGGGCTACCGCTGCAACATGGCGCTGCCCCGGTGCGCGCTGAGCGCGTTCGAGTGGAACAACGAGACGCTCAACATCTGGACGCACCTGTCCGGGTTCTTCGTCATGCTGGCGCTGTTCGTGCACGACCTGTTCTGGCGGCTGGACGAGGTCTCCTCGTCTCCTGCTGACCGCGGCATCTGCGTCGCCCTTTGTGTGACGTACATGACGACGCTTCTCCTGTCCGTCGTGTACCACACGTTCAACTGTCACTCGGAGAGTTGCTACCAGTCTCTGCTCAAGTGGGACGTGCTGGGCGTCGCGCTCAGCCTGAGCATGACGTTCCTCTCGGGCGTCCACTTCGCCTTCAGTTGCGTGCCCTGGCTCGAGGGTCTCTACAGCGGAGTCGAGCTGTTGCTCGTTGCGATCGTGTTGATTCTCAACTTCGCGCCGCGCTTCGCCAGTCGCGCCGAGTACGAGACGGCGCGTCTCGTGATCCTCAGCTCGCTCGTGCTGTTCGGCCTGGCGCCCACTGCCCACTGGTTCGCTCTCAACGGTGGCCTGGAAGCGCCCATAGTACGCCTGCTCCTGCCTCGCATCGCAGTACTGTTCGCCTTCATGGGAGCGGCGTTCGCAGTCTACCGCTTCAAGCTTCCCGAGCGCTTCTGGCCCGGTCGTGTGGACTACGTCTTCTCGAGCCACCAGATCTGGCACGTGATTGTGTTCCTGGCACTCTTCTGGTGGCACGAGACTGGATTTGTGTACTTCAACTTCATGCGTGGACAGCAGTGCGCTGTGCCTACCGTCGCCGACTCGTGATATGCTCCGTCGGAAACGGAGGGTCAATCCGGCGTTGAGCCTCTGTCTTCGCATCACGAACTGTAGGGCGGAAGACTTCGCCCACAACAACATGGCGTGCTGTCTACATCTATGCGTCGTTACAGTGACTGCGACTTGTGCCGACGCTGCCTAGAAAATGGGAGTCTAGGTGGTGTTTGCTTGTGATCGCTGGTCTGGCTGTAACGCGGCTCGTGTGGGCTGTGCGACAAAACCGACCGCCCGTAAAATTAGTTTAGAGCGTGCACTGATCATCGCCCGATTTAATCGGCGTTAGTTTATGAAGTTTAGCGTTTATAGAAAGCAAAGGGCTTATTATAATGACGCCTAGAATTTGTGCTGCACATTTGTTGTTGGCAATAGGGGTAGCCCTTTTCAACGCGTGTTGCGCAAATTTTTGGACGTAAAGGGACCTGCGTCCCAGAGTGCGATCTCTCCAAGTTCTGCCTGTGTATTATACAGGCGTGCTCAGTTCCTATTATCATCTGTACAGTACGAATAACCAACTTCACCTAGGCCTGAAAAATAGCACTTCCCATTGTCTTATTTCGAACTCGAAGTTGGGATCTGCATTTTCTAGCATTGATCCATTCACTCATATTTTGGTCATCCGTACTTTCATCTATTGGGCGTCAGAAGTTTAAAGGGTTGAGGAGCCCCAGAACGATTTCTAGTCGCATGTTGTGAACTTGCGTAAATCTCGTTAATGTGCTCCTTGAACTTTTTGACGTCAGTTGTAACCTTCCTCTCTTGCTCATTAGCGACGCGGGCGTCGCAACGAACATGCGAACTTTCCTCAAAAGCGGTGCGACTCTTTTGATAAAAGTGCTCGTGGGAAAAACGGCGCGCCCTCGGATTTACCCGCCTACAGCGCGGGTATCTATCGCAGGGCACGCCTCCTCTGTGTGTTTTCCCACAGTACGGGAAGGACAAGTTACGCGACGTCTGGAACTCTGTTCGACGCACTGAAGCGAAGAGAAAGTGAACAACAAATAAAGAAGTCACCTTGCCGACGCTCACGCCAGCAACAACGCGCGCCGATCAAGGCCGTCGTCTGCGGTCGCACCGCCGTCCATTTCCTTCTGTGAAGGGCACCTGTGTAATACTCTCACGTAAAACGGCGTGGCCTTTGCCTCCCGCCACTGTATAGGATATTTCAATTGCCTCGTTAAGGCTGTGCTTCGAATAAAAGGAGCCTACGTCAAATGCTCTCGTGTGTCTAATTTCCTTTTGACCTTAACGACCATTACGGTCGTCACAAAATGACCGTGTGACGTGACACTACTTACCCTGCATACCCCGGCTTATTCAGCCTCGGGTGTTGCAAGGTCTCAGTGTTTTGAAATCGCGTGGTAATCAGCGTAGAAGGCGGGACTTGTGATGAAAGAGACAGATACTCAGCTTGGGCAAACAGGGTCCCGTGCTGTCTTCGTGCCTTGTCAGTGCCGTGTTCTGTCTCGTTTATGCACGTCCCGTCCCTAATTTGCTCTCTTTGCTGACGTGAAGTCGTCACTGCAGACGTCATAGATGCTCCGGCGAGACCGGTCCCGTGTGTGGCAGGACCGTGTGTATTAAGTCCGGGAAACTGCGCGTTAAATGTATTGCATTAGTGGTGCATGGTCGCCTCTCATCCTTCCTTTCTCTATCCTTCCCTCACGCTGAAGCTTTCTCTCGCACCAGCTGCCCCGCCAGACCCCGCGCAAAGAAA
Source organism: Amblyomma mixtum (assembly GCF_055824585.1). Classification (NCBI taxonomy): domain Eukaryota; kingdom Metazoa; phylum Arthropoda; class Arachnida; order Ixodida; family Ixodidae; genus Amblyomma; species Amblyomma mixtum. The sequence continues at coordinate 28,957,623 of NC_143012.1, forward strand.
AAAATGGCGCTGTAGGGTTTGCAGCGATATCTCTTACCCTTCGATCAAAGGCAAAAACGCGAACAGTTCATCGCCAATGTTAACGGCACATGTTCGCGAGCTCCGCACTAGATGAGCTGCCATCCCTTTAATTCCACCAGATTAAGCGCCTCTTTCTAATCAATAATTGATTCTGTTGAACCACATAATACGAGAACACTATGAAAAGCGGATTCGGGGGGGGGGGGGGGGATTAGCGCCTGTCGCCTCGCATGCGTTCAGTGTTCGCCTTTAGTTGGGCCCTATTTCAATGCTCTCCGATAACGTCCGTTGCAGAGGCTGTCAGCCTTACTCGCATTTTCCGACGGCACAGTCATCCTAGCTACTTTGAACTTTCCTCAGGCGTGCTCGCGTATCCAGCTGCTCACAGCGCAATTAAATCAATGAAAAAACATTACTGTTAGTCCCCGGTGATATACGAATGCAATGGAATGGGATGCAGTTAAAGGGGAAAGCGGAAGAGATATTCCACAGAGCGCTGAACCACAACTGCGAATTTATTTATTTATTTATTCAAGTTACTCACAGGCTCCTTTACATTGGAGCATTGTGTGAGTGGGGCAGTACATAGAAGTTAGAGAACAGCGCAAAAAAACACACAAAAGAACAAAAAAAAACGACAGAAGAAAAACGTTATACAATAGTTAGCAGGAGGCACTCAGTAGAATACAAATAAAGTAATACAACACACAATAATTACAAGTTTCAAAATGTGGCAACATGGAAATGGAACACGAATTGACAGTGAGGCTAAAAACTGCACAAGTTGGTTCACACTAAGCAGCAATAAAACATTTTTCGCAAGAATACAGAGAAGAATACAAAGGTAGTGTGCGGAAGTAGATCTTCATAAAACCTGCGCCCCCCCCCCCCCCCTCCCCCGCGTTTGCGGCACTTCCATCGCTTCACCGTTTAATCCCAGACTAAAAAATTCAGGGTGCACTTTGACGATGTAAAGGGGGCGAGGCGAAAGCATGACTAGGTAGTGTTACGTTTCGCCTTCTTCGCGAGGAAAAATCGGCGCGGTTGCAGCGGAATGCCGATGAGTCACGAAAGGCACGCGGGGTCAACGCCTGAATTAGCCACGGAAGCGGCGTCGGTCATCCACCCCGCAACTGGTCAGCCAGCTCTGCAGTGCGCCCTACAATACAGAAAGAAGTTAGCTGCCACGTTCGGCAGTACTAGACATTCCAAGGGGCCCGGGTGTCAGCCGGGTCCAGTCATCAAGTTTGATAGCAGCGTCCGTCTTCCAGGGAGAAGTGGTCAGCAACCGTTTCCCCTACACTGCGCGGACTGGCGCATGCAACCACACGTGCGACCCTGCACGTGCGACCACATGAAAAGCGCGGGAACGCTGTTCGAGAACCTTCCAGAATCTGCGCGACGCAGATGGCATCCTTCTCTCTCTCCCAACACGTGACGGGGACGTGTTCCCTTTTGAGAGAGGGTGTGACGAGTGCCACAGTGAACTTTCAGGACACTCTTTCCTCGACAAGCCCGGCCCCCATCTAGGGAGCCCAGGGAAAGGAAAGGATATAAAACGGCGCCTTGGACGGCCGAGTAGCTCCTGACCATCTGAGCTCATCGTCATGTAGCTTCTTGTCATCAATCTCCTTGTTTTTGAGACTCTCTTACTGAGACATTCTCTCAGTTGCTGTTTTGTATATAATGTAAATTCACTTGTATAAAGTTCTTGTCTTTCCCGTAACTTCGTCATCCTGTACGAGCCCCCAAGGATGATGCTACCACCTGATCTTTAATAGTAGTCATGACTAATTAGTTAATGACTAACTTGTCATGACTTCTGACTAGTAATGACTAGTTACGACTTTCCCTTCACATGCAACGGACAGAGTCATGGCCACGAGTATGAGCGCTTAAAGGCTTTCGCCTTAAAAATGCTGGCGAATGAGAGCGCATCTTGACTGTTGCCGGTGCGTGCGGGCCACTCACACAATTGCACAACTCAAGAACGAAGCTGCAGATGCCCTTCAAAGGCCTTCTTGCCAGTGGCGTCGACCGAATTTTCTTGATACCGCGGTTAATTGGATTAAGCCCTGGTTGTTTCCCGTTGATCTGCCACCCCCTGCGATTCGACGCTAGCAGGTCCAATGGATCGGTCAAGGGGGAGTATCAGTCCATGCCATTGGCTTCGGAAGGGCTCCTTAGAGGGGCATCTGCTGCTACTTTCTTGAGTTGTATCCGACTCAGCACTGCACCTAATTATCGTGAATAGGTGGGGAATTAATTTTTGTTCCTGAGCTATCCACCTTAGTTATTGTACCCCGTTTCATCGTGTCGTAGGTCGAAAAAACACTGTTCGTAGACAAAACACATGCATGCAGCCTACTCGACCACCATTTTCGCCGGGAAAATGGCGGACGAGTAGGCTTGGCACATGCGCAGAACGCTTCATGCGCCGAAAGACCCATTTGGAAAGCTTTCTGCTTTCCCGAGAGTGCTGGCAAAAAAAAAAAGCAAGTTGTGTAGCAGCAAGTGTCTAGGTTTTTCTCCCCTCCATATATCTATGCAGTGGGTCTCTGTGTCCTAAATTAGAGGCACTGAAATGTTCCACCGTATACGCCCTGAAATATGCGCGCAGTAAAATGCACGTTCAGATAAAAGTTCCAGATAATTGTATATAGCGCAAGAAACTTGGCGCTTTTTCTATCGCTCTCAGTGTATATCTTATCTGGAGAAAGCAACCATTTTTGGAAGACTGCCCGGAGCACCAAGGTTGACGCACATGTTCGCGAGCTCCGCACCAGGCTGCCATTACAGGGATGTCTGTCGATCGAAACTTCACCAAATAAATCGTCTCTTTCTAATCGATAATTGATTATGTTGAACACTACGAAAAGCGAATATGAAAAAAAAAATAGCGCCTGTCGCCTAGCATGCGTTCCGTGTTCGTCTTTCGTAGGGCCCTATTTCAATGCTCTCCGATTTTTACTGGGGATAACGGCCGTTGCAGAGGCTGTCAACCTTACTCGCATTTTCCGGCGGCACAGTTTATTTGGTCTCGAACGGTCATCCTAGCTACTTTGAACTTTCCACAGGCGTACTCGCGTATCGTGCTGAAAAAAAATTACTCTTAGTCCTTGGTTTTATAATGGAATGGGATGCAGTTAAACGGGAAAGCGGAAGAGATATTCCACATAGCACTGAACTTCAACTGCGAATTCACATGTATAGTGTGCGGAAGTAGATCTTCATAAAACCTGCGCCCCCCCCCCCCCCCCCCTCCCCCGCGCTGTCATCGCTTCACCATTTGATCCCAGACTAAAAAGAAATTCAGGGTGCACTTTGACGATGTAAACTACGCGAGGTGAAAGCATGACTTGTGATTAGTAATGACTAGTTACGACTTTCCCTTCAGATGTAACGGACAGAGTCATAGTCTCGAGTATGAGCGCTTAAAGGCTTTCGCCTTAAAAATGCTGGCGAATGAGACCGCATCTTGACTGTGGCCGGTGCGTGCGGGCCACTCACACAACTGCACAACTCAAGAACGAAGCTGCAGATGTCCGTCAAAGGCCATCTTGCCAGTGGCGTCGACCGAATTTTCTTGACACCGCGGTTAATTCAATTAAGCCCTGGTTATTTACCGTTGATCTGCCATCCCCTCTGATTTGACGCTAGCAGGTCCAAGGGATCGGTCAAGGGGGAGTATCAGTCGACGCCATTGGCTGGGAGGACTCCTTAGAAGGGCATCTGCCGCTACGTTCTTGAGTTGTACCCGACTCAGCACTGCACCTAACTATCGTGAATAGTTGTGGAATTAATTTTTGGTCTTGAGCTATCCGCCGTTATCATTGTACCCGATTTCATCATGTCGTAGGTCACAAAAACACTGTTGGTTACGGCGCTCGGCTGCTGACCCCCATTCTTTCCCCATTCCCTATTCTTTCTTGATTTCGACTAGGTTGGTTGGTTGGTTTATGGGGTTTAACGTCCCAAAGCGACTAAGGCTATGAGAGACGCCGTAGTGAAGGGCTCCGGAAATTTCGACCACCTGGGGTTCTTTAACGTGCACTGACATCGCACAGTACACGGGCCTCTAGAATTTCTCCTCCAAAGAAATTCTAGCCGCCGCGGCCGGGATCGAACCCGCGTCTTTCGGGCCAGCAGCCGAGCACCATAACCACTCAGCCACCGCGGCGGCTGATTTCGACTAGAGTATCATTAGCTCGCGTTTGTTCCCTCACCCACTCTGCTCGACCCCGCCGCGGTGGCTCAGCGGTTACGGCGTTCGGCTTCTGGCCCGAAAGACGCGGGTTCGATCTCGGCCGTGGCGGCTGAATTTCGATGGAGGCGAAATTCTAGATGCCCGTGTGCTGTGCGATGTCAGTGCACGTTAAAGAACCCCAGGTGGTCGAAATTTCCGGAGCCCTTCACTTCGGCGTCCCTCTTAGCCTGAGTTACTTCGGGACGTTAAACCCTAATAAACCAAACCAAACACACTGTTCGTATAAAAACACATACATGCAGCCAACTCGACCACCCGGGAAAATGGCGGACGACTTGGCTTGGCGCATGCGCAGAACGCTTCTGTAAAAAAGACCCATTTGGAAAGCTTGCTGCTTTCCCGAGAGTGCTGGCAAAAAAAAAAAGAAAAGTTGTGTGGCAGCAAGTGTCAAGGTTCTTATCCCCGCCATATATCTATGCAGTGGGTCTCTGTGTCCTAAATTAGAGGCAGCGAAATGTTCCACTGTGTACGCGCTGAAATCTGCACGCAGTAAAATGCACGTTGAGATAAAAGTTCTAGATAACTGTATATAGCGCAAGAAACTTGGCGCTTTTGCTATCGCCCTCAGTGTGTATCTGATTTGGAGAAAGCAACCATTTTTGGAAGACTGCCCGGAGCCCCTTTTTGGCTGGGCTGTCCTTGAATAAGCAAGGCAGTGAGAATACACTAACAGCTGTGTGATTTCCAACCGCATTCAGGCTGCAACAGGAGAGTTTTTTTTTTTTTTATTTGCACAGAAGCGATGGGGGAAACCAATAAGTACACCATAATGTGCGGAGGCTCTGTCGTGGACGTCTCTGTCAGTCGCGAACTGACGGCTTAAGTATCTGAGGGTTTTCTGCGCTTAGCAGTCGTTTCTTTTCCTAAGGCTAGTCTGTAGTAATCAAAATTAAAGAGATCAGGTGTAAAACGAACTTCTTCAAGATGTCCTTCTTCTCCCAAACAATTCGCGAGTGGAATAAACTCCCGCATGATGTCGCTACCATTACCTCCACTGATGTCTTTTTTCCTCACTGCGAAATAAGCATTGTAATTAAGCCCTTGTTTCGTCAATGATTGTAAAAGTGTTTCCTGTATGCTTGTTTGATTGTAAATTCAGTTGCTTGCCTATTTTCTTTTTATCTGCATTTCCTGCTTTTTTCACTGTGTTTCAGTCATCTTCCTCCCCACTGTAATGCCTCACGGCGCTGTGGGTACAGTAATAAATAAAAAAATAAATAAATGCAAGTATGGATTGAAGACACATGGGAGAGGCATTTGCACTGCGGTGGGCGCAGTCAGGCTGGTGACGACGATGACAGAACGAGGAATGCAGCCGCCGCGGTGTCTTGCTCATCTGCTGACCCGAAAGACGCGGGTTCAATCCCGTCCGCAGGGGTTAATTGCTAAGGGCCTCGTGTACTGTGCGATGTCAGCGCAGTTGAATGATTCGCAAAGAAAAGCTGAGTTCCAAGAAAGTTTTTTCCAACTAAAAACCCTCGTTCACGGACCACGTTTTCACTTCCTGCTCCGCTGACTGAAGGGGCTAGCGCGAGGGAAGATGAGTTAGTCGCCCTCCACTGTACCCTTCTTCGAAAAGGCGAAGCCCTGAAGCCCTGACGGTCACCACCAGCCTTCAAGATAGTGCAAAGTTGTCGAAAGCTTACAATGACGCATTCCCTTGACGAGTACCTGTCTCGACCTGCTCCTCGCGTTCGCACCGTCCTCTATTGTGTCCTTCTGACAACTTCCCTCTCAAACCAGACCTTTGCTTTGCTTGGGTTCAGTTACCTTTGTCTGTAATCTATGCACCTGGCTACCTCGCCCTTACCGCGTCAACTGAACATGTGAGAACGACTTTGTATGGAGTCAGCTCCTGGATGCGCTATTTCCGCGAACCCTTGAGGATGAGCTTCAACATTTGAAGTGACAAGGAGACGTCACCTCATTGCGACTGCTCTCCAGTACCGGAAGTTTGCATTGAGCAAGCCTCAACACACTGTAAAAACTTCTCCCCCCCCCCCCCCCCCCCCCCGGGCGTTCCTGTGACAAAATGCCTCAAATGCGTCAAGCATCCCAGTCTGCCATTTTCACCGGGCGTTCCCAGAAAAAAATGACGAACGAGCTCGCTGCTCGCGTTTTTCCACGAACAACAACCTTTTCTGCATGGCTGGGGCGCTGGGGTCCCTAGAAAGCATGGCTCCACCTTCTTCCCTTTCCTGCCTAGCTTTGGCTGTAGAAGGGTCTCGCAGATGCGCGCGTGTAGAGAGGTTAAAAAGGACGAGCTCGCGGCGTGAAGTATCTCTCTTGCCGCGGTGCTACTGCCGAAATGCCCGGACGATCCCCTGCCTGCCCACGCCACCCGGACGACCCAACGCCGGTCGACAACGACTTGGTGAGTTGCTGTACCTCTATTTTTATCGCATAGAACATTCTTCCGCAGTGTGCTTTGCCTTGCGTTAGGGTAATAAACTGTTTCCTAGCGTACTCTGCCGTTGCCTATTTCGTCCGAACCCGCCGTGGCTGGGACTCTGCGCCACGGGTTGGGGGAACGAGTCGCGTACGAGTAAACGCGTGCGTGTAGCCGGCACGGAAGCTCGCCTTCCTGGCCGGCTGTACGCGGAGTGACCCCATATCTTGCCGCCCGAACGTGGGGCGAACTAGGCAACTGAGCAGTGTACTTTGTTGGAGCGAACGACTGTCGTCGCCCTAACGAAGGATGGCAGCTGATAGGCCTGACTTCCAGTCTTTGTTCATGCTGTCAGAGCTAGTGGCATAGAACCATGGCTCCCTACTTAACTTGCCTTTGGAAGGTGTAAATCTTGAGCGTTCCACGCGGAATAGCCGAGTTGCATCCCCGGGCGCGTCAGCAGGACTTAGGCCTGGTACAGGGAGCTGCACATCGGGTACCTCGCCGCTCCGTGGTGCGAACAATGAGGCACCTAGGCCTCGTCATTCGACGCCATCAGCGGCTGCGCCCAACTCCGGGGGCGTTAGTCCGCAGTCATCCGAGGTGCTCTTGCAGAACGCGATGCAAGTAATGCAGAGCTTAGCGGGTATGTTGCAAAACAATTTGCAAGCCCCGGCCCGGGGACCACGTGTCAAGTTAGACTTACCTACCTACACGGGGTGCCATGACAGAAGGTGGCAAATGAGCACCTCGACCGTCTGTTGCATTATCAGCAAGCGACAGGAATCGCAGACGCCGAAATGCTCGCTCGTGTTGTGCCTGTTTCTTTGACGGAGCAAGCGGCCCGCTGGTATCGACTAGCCGGCAGCCGAGCGAGGACAATGGAGGAGTTCAGCGCAAGCTTCCGCGACGAATTCCTTCCCGTTAACTGCGAGTAGCGTTTGAGGATAGAGCTGGAGCACCGCACCTTTGTTAGAATACGTCCGAGCGATGGACGAACTGTATCGCCTCGCTGACCCTCGCGCCGCAAACACGGAGAAAGTTGAGCGTGTCACGCGACAAGCGCACTCGCGGCCTACCTGAGAGGAGGCAGGTTTAGAGATCTGGACGAGCTAGCTGCTGAGGCGAAGCGCATTCAGGAAGACGTCCTCTCTGCAGTCACTTGAGCCGCGCTGCGCGTGGAATGGCAGCTCAGCGCCCAGTCAATTTAGAGCTGAAGCGTCAGCACAGTTTGCTGACAAGCGTGTCCCGAGGGGTTGGGAATGTCTGACCGCGCTTTGGACCCATTCAGCTACGCGTTGCGAACCGCACATGCTGCCGCAGAGCGGAACACACGTAGCCGATATCGCGAGGCCGACACGTGGCTGCACGAGCGGCCCCCACCATCCGCACCGCGAGATCGAGACGACCGACCGGAACGTGGCGACCAGAGCCCGGGCAACCGTTGCTACCGGTGCGACCAACCGGAGCAAACATGGTCGGGAAACGGCTACAGCCGCAGGTGATCGACCTTCGACTCCGCGCGGCGTACACAGAGAACCCCGGTTTACTAGCGCCTTTGGCATGTCGCGTAGGAAGTTCTGTTGACTTGCCAGCGCCGTTCTTTGAGCGAACTATAATTCACCGCGTTACTCGATACAGGGGCAAGTGCTTCTTTGTTCGGTGACGAGGTGTTAAACCATCTCCGCGAGAACAAAATCCGGTTGAGAGAGTGCGATACCACTTTTCGCCTAGCGAGCGGCACAGCGCAATCTAGCGATGCAGCTAGGATAGCGGTTCGCTGGGAAAGACGCGTGCGGCGACAACGCCTCGTTCATCTTCCCTGTTTATCCGTTCCTATAATTCTTAGTCGAGACTTCCTAGCTAAGACAGGCATCGGAGGCTACCGAGAGCGCACGTCAGGCGCCTTGAAGATTTTCGCGAAAGCGCCTGTGAAGAATGTGAAGACCGTGAAGAATCTCCCGCGCCGGTCCGAGAACCAGAATGCGAGCGGACAATCGCCGCTGAGAGAGGGTCCACAGAGAGCGCTGTCGCGGTAGAAAGCTGTTCTGCCGTGCCGGGGCAGGAAGGGCAATGCACCCCTTGTTGTCGGAAGTGAACAGCGTATCGGAGAAGGCGACGAATTCAACGCGACATTCACGGACCGTCCTGGCCTCACTACACTAGTAAGGCACATAATAGACACGGGTGACCCACTTCCTTGGAAGTACAATCCTAGACCATTAGCTTGGCTAAGAGAAAAGCACTAGACCGCGCCTTAGACGAACTTATCGACACTGGCGTTGTTGAGATGTCTAACAACCCTTGGGGTTTTCCGGTAGTCTTAGTTCCAAAGAAAGACTATACGTATTGGCTTTGCGTGGACTACCGCAGACTGAAAGGTTACGGGAAAGGATGCGTACCCTCTACCTACCATTTCTTCTCTAGTGTCCAACCTAGGTGGGGCGAAGTACTTTACAACGCTCGATGCTAGCCGCGGATACTTTCAGGTTGAAATGGATGTGCGTAATAAGGAGGAAACTGCTTTCACTTGTCACAGAGGCTTTTTCCAATTCAAGAGAATGTCTTTTGGCTTAATAGGAGCACCCGCTACTTATCAGCGCCTAATGGACCGTGTTCTGGGAGATGCGAAGTGGCAACATGCGCTCGCATATCTAGACGACATCGTGGTGTACTCGAAAACGTTCGAGGAACACCTGCGCCACTTGAGGGACATCCTAGAGAGGCTGAGGTCCGCGGGAACCACTTTGAACCCAAAGAAGGCAGAGATCGCCGCGACACGAATAACACTGTTGGGGTTCACATTCTGCCGTGCGATGATAAGCTCGAGGCTTTGCTTAAGTTTCCGTCGCCGTCAGATCTGGCCGGTCGCAGACGCTTCCTGGGAATGGCGAACTTTTATCGCCAGTTCATCCCGGATTGCGCAGCGCTGCAGGCGCCTTTGACAAAGTTGTTGAAAAAGAGCGGGGGTGGGGGAGGCGGCAGGTTAGAATCAAAAAGGAACTATTTGTGGTCTAAACTATGCACAGGAAACACAAATTAGAAACAGCAAATTAGTGCTATGCTTGGAAAACTAGTAATGCATAAAAATATCCGAAATTCCAGGGGGGGGGGGGGCGCAGCCCCCCTCCCCCTTCTTGCCTTTGTCGCTCGTTTACAGGCTCTGGGACTTGGGGTTGAAGCCGACAGGCGGACCGGTGCACGTAAGCGCCTTGAAACGTTACGTGCAGCGAGATGAGTGGGTTGAGGACACAGCCCGACCCGCGCCGCAGTCGGAAGACGAGCGCTGCGATCAGCCGGTGAACTCCGCGTCCCGCTATAACTTGCGCCATATATGCAGGAATAAAATCTGCCTGCGCGGATGAACGTACGGGCCGCTCATGTCGATCAATGTTACGTAAGACTCTCTTGCGTTACCTAACCCTCATGATTCTCGTGAGGGCCGAAAAGCTACGTAGCACGCGCTGCGGGAGTTGGTTTACATCTGTGTCGACCTTTTCCCCGACGCAGATGGAGAAGCAGGCACCGCCGAAGCGCCGCCGGTCGCCCCCGACCGGCGGTCAAGACCCCCAACGCCAGTCGCCGCCACCAGGCGGCCACCCCACCGGGACCCGGATGGACTCCCCCGCGGTACCTGTGCCCCCACCTCTGGCCTTCGCCGCGCCGCGGCCAGCTGACCTCGCCTGTATCGGGGCCGGCAGCACCCAGGGCTCATGGGCCCCTCCCGCCGACCCGAAGCTCGGAGCCTCTGGCCCCGGTCCAGCCATCAGTCCAGCGTTTGCCGCCCTGTACCCATACGGTGGGTAACCGACGGTGGGTTTCGAACCTGCCACCTGTCACAGCCTGCCACCTCCCAACGCCGAGGCACCAGCACGCCACTACTGCAGGAGCGAGCGAAGCGGAATAGGCCCCGGGGAGGCTCTTCAATCTCTTTCGGGGGCGCACCGTCGCGGATGCAGACCGTCGCGGATGTGATCCCACGTGGCAGGGGCCCTGCACTATCGCAGGACACAGGGGGCCCCGGCAGAAGACCGGCGGGCGGCGGCAGGCCCCAGCGCAGCGGCCCGTCAGATGGTGGAGCGGGCGGGCCAGGAGCCTCCCAACGCCGAGGCACCAGCACGCCACTACTGCAGGAGCGAGCGAAGCGGAATAGGCCCCGGGGAGGCTCTTCAATCTCTTTCGGGGGCGCACCGTCGCGGATGCAGACCGTCGCGGATGTGATCCCACGTGGCAGGGGCCCTGCACTATCGCAGGACACAGGGGGCCCCGGCAGAAGACCGGCGGGCGGCGGCAGGCCCCAGCGCAGCGGCCCGTCAGATGGTGGAGCGGGCGGGCCAGGACGCTGAATTTGCGGAATGGCTCTTGAAAGTCGCCGCCCGCCACGCTAGTGCCACCTTTGCTCCCCGCCCGGGCCCACCATCCTTGACCGCGGCGGCTCCCTCGCCCACGGCAGCTGCGCCTGCGGCCCTGGTCGTCCTGGCCCCGGACCCCGAGTCGGCGGCCCTCGGGCTAGTCGCCGTGATCCAACCGGCGACCGACGGAGCGGCGGAGTCCACATCCCCCGAAGACAGTCTGGGGATGGACTTAGACATCTGGTCCACGGAGATTGAATAAAATCATGTTGTACATACTTCTCTGTTTGGGAGGCTTCTTTAGGAGGGGAAAATGTGGGATACACAGGTATCCTTCACCGCCCCAGTGCCGAGTCACGGACGCGCGCGCCGCCGGGCATGGGGAGAGGAGGCACTCGGCCACTCTCCTCGTTCCCAACTCGGACGTGACGTCACGACTACGTACTGGCCCCGTAGGGAAGGGGGTATGTCGTACCTTGAGTGCAACCGATTGCCCTATCGGGGGGCAATGTCCGAGGGGTTAAAAAGGTCACAATATCACAAAGTATTGGTGAGCGCTATCACAGGGACGAACACAGGGCGTGATTGTGATATTGTGATTTGCTCACCAATACACCCAACTAGCCCAGTAGTAGCTCTTTTGAAATAAAATGCAGCGCTGACAATGTACAGCTCCATAGAAGTGTCCACAGGTGAATTAAGGTGACTGACGTCTATATGCTCTAGCGGAAGCAGCCCAGCCTAGAAAAGATGGAGGGAGCGTAGCCGACCTGCGCCGGCAGACTTCGCCTGCCGAAGCGGCTTTTCCCCGTAAAAAGGGCCCCCTTCCAGCCAGTGGCGTCGGCCGAGTCTCATGAGCCTGCTAGCGTAACAATGCAGGAAGTGGCAGATGAAAAGGGATATTCCCCTCCCTCTAGCAGGTTCATGAGAATCGGCCCACGCCATTGGGTGGAAGAAGGGCGGGAAAAGGCTGCACAGACACCTCTCATGTCCGTTCGCTGCTTCCGTGTATGTTTAAGTTCATGGGCTGAATAAAGAAGTGGGAAGGTGGCAGGCGGCGCCCATTGCCCTTTCAGTTTCAGCAGAAGTTTCAGCAGAAACTTCATTGCAACGGGATATGTGCCACAACCATACTCACATGACGGCGGCAGCACCGCGCGGGCTTGTTTGCAAATATATGCTGTTCGGCCTCCGTCAGTACAGCGTGACAACTTAAGATGTTAAAGGACAGGACGATTATTCCTTAGACATTTGCGCTGAATGCAAGTAGCTCGAATTCATAGCTAATACTTAAGGCGTGTGTTGTTACTGCCGTCAGCTGTCGAAACGGCGACACCGCGGCCACGTACGGCGGCATCTCGTTCGCTGACACTGCTCTGGTCTTAACACTGCTCTGGTCGCAGTGTTAAGGCATGTTTACGAGCACTTGTAAGAGTTATAAATTGTTCTATGAGGCCATTTTCGCTAATTTCATGCTCAAACTGAAACACGTTTTCACCAGAACACTAGTCGACATGAGCACGCAGCAAGTGTGGAAAGTTACACATAAGTTCCCTGTTTGTGTGGACCCGCGTGTTGCAGTAACGTTTCTTCGTTTCCTGTGTGCGGAGAAGGAGGCTGACAGACAAGGTGATCGCATTAGAAAGTGATAAGAATTATTAACCGCCTTTCTTTTCGTACTGCCCCGCCGCGGTGGCTCAGTGGTTACGGCGCTCGGCTGCTGTCCCGAAAGACGCGGGTTCAATCCCGACCGCAGCGGCTGAATTTCGATGGAGGCGAAATTCTAGAGGCCCGTGCGCTGTGCGATGTCAGTGCGCGTTAAAGAACCCCAGATGGTCGCTTTGGGACGTTAAACTCCAATAAACCACTCTTTTCATACTCTTGAGTCAGTAAGTTGGGAAAAGCTTCACTTCAGGATAACACACACACACAAAAAAAAATGGCAGCCAACATAGCCTAGCTGTTTTTCACCTTTCACTGTACAGAACTTAGTAGAATTGACATCTGAGACAAATTCTATAATACTGAACTGTCGCTGTGCAGCAGTGTCATTCGTACACTGTTTATGTGCTGAGCATGCATATGAAGTAAATAAATGTCTACGTCTATAGCTTGCATATGTGATGCATTGCACGCTTGCATGTAGTAATATTGCACTTAATTATTGACTAATTGAGAGGTACATTGGGGATTTCAAGAAGTGCAAGATGCTACAAGGAAGGTAGAGGCTGGTCTAGTGGTCGTTGGGCCCATAACGATCAAGAGTAATAATCATGCTATAAAATTAGGTTTTTTTAAATTATAAAGCCAAGGAACGCATTGTGTTCAGGCATTCCAGACTTTTTGGTATCACTAGTGTCTTAGGGATGGTTTATCAATGTGCAAGGTGTGCCGCATTGTTAACGCCAAAGCTAAAACTGGATGCGAATGTCTTTTGTTCAACATTGCACAAGACTTTGTAACAGGAACTTGTAGAAGATTCTGAAAACAACTCGTATCAAGCTTCTGTGTGTGCTGTAAAAGCTGAAGCATGATATTTTTTTTGTACGCTCGACCATACTATTTATTATAATTTACTATTTGTCACAAAGATCTCCTGCATTAAACTAATTTATTACATGCTGTAGAAAATGCGCTGCAAAAGGTTTTGCAAGACAAAGATATGATGTTATACCTACAGGACAAGAAGAGTTTTTTATTAATAGCTGAGAAACTTGCTCCTCTTGCAGTTCAACAGTAAAGCTGCCCACGTCGAGAGCTTGTTCTGCTTTTGGCTGGTGTTTGCTTACTGTTTTGTCTTTGTGCCTGACTTTGTTTACGTTCAATAAAACTTCTTTTGGGGCTAGTTAATGCATTTTGAATCTAAGAAAAGGAGCAGCACCAAAGCATGCAAACACAAACAAAGAAAGGAGAAGAGACAAGCGCTGTAGTGCCTGTTGTGGTGCCTGTAGTGAAGCTCTGCAGCAGGCTTTGATGCCTTGTTTTGGCATAGGTTTTTATTAGGAAAAACTGAAGGCAAGCTCATCTTTTGCCTAGCTGCTAGCGTTGTTACTTACCTAGCTTACCTTGAACACTGTGCATACAGTGCGTAAGTTATACATCTCCACATTTCTATACATAGCTAGGCATCAACAGCTGAGGTGCCAACCATTGGCGACATCTGTCTGTACACAGGCTGGTGGTTCTCCTTCAACTAGGCTCAGAGCACAAAGTACACGACAGGAAAATGTCCACAGGCTCTCCTTTGCTTTGATGGGAAGCAACATTGATTTTACATCCTTGAAGCTAGTGAACGTTCAAGAGATGACATAAAACAAAGCATTTATTTTTGTACATTTTTTTCATCGACCTAATGCAGCAACCAGCATCAGGAAATCGATTACAGAAATTCTTAACATTCAGAGGCGCAAGTTAAATGTAAATGACTTGTAATGTCCCACACCACCATGTAGGGTTTGAAGTGCATAACTATGCATAGTTAATTTTGTTTGTGAGAAAAGTTCTTGTGCATCCACCAAAGCTGCAGTAAGTGGACGCCTCTCACTGCTGGAATAGCTGCCATGTAACTTCCCATCTGGGCTCTTGGCGCACATAAGTAGATGTTTTCAGCCTCAAAGTCTCGGTGCATGCTTATCGGGGCATAATTCGTACATGCAGAAAGACTAGAGTAGTGCTGAAAATTCAACACATTATAATGCAGTTGCATTTTGCATTACAGCTCATCTAAAATTAAATCACTTGACAGAGTTGTTAAGCATGCCAGATTCTGCAGTAATTATTCCATAAAGCATAGCAAATATCCAACGAAAGCAATTAAGCAGACAAGTACAGGCATCGCGCAATTAAGCTTACATCGCGCAGCGCACGGGCGCCTTTCGCGCTTCGCCTCCATCGAAACGCGGCCGCCGAGTCCCGGATCGGGTCCTCCGACTTAGTAGCCGAGCGCCCTAACCGCTAGGCCACCGCGGCGTGTATAGAAAAAGTATCGAAAGTCCTCTGAGGATTTGCACGGTTCAAGCTCCTTGCCGTCGTAGCCACCCAGCTACAATGTGCGCACCAGTGCGCTCGTACGTAATGCAAGGCTGCAGTTGCTGGTAGTCCATATATTCAGCGCCTGGAAGCACGAAACCTCAAGGAAATATGTACTCTAATATATATTAGAGAACTATGTAGCAGCCATATGATAACCGTAACAAGAAGCGGACTTTTCAGCGAGTGAATGAAGCGTCCTAAACTTCAGCGCGAACAGACGACGCATGCCGAAACGTTCGCACTTACAACGCTTTTCCGCCCTTAATTCCAATACGGAACGTCGAGTGTGGGCATAATAATGCACGTAGAGCATGCTGACCTTTTTTACGACTTCATTCGCGCGTATTAACTTATTAAGAGCGAATTTAAGCTTGGTAAATCCGCACTTCAAGCAGAGCGCAGTACACGCGCATCTCGCCGAAAGACCCGGAAGTCGGAGTACCCAGCAAGCCTTGCGGCTCGTTCAGATCGAAGGAGCAGCAGCGACCACCATTTAAGCGGGATTCACACGAGGGAGAAGTCCACCTATATATTTACGCTTTATTTTCTATTATTTTTATTTTATTGTTTATCCATTTTAGCTTGGTGGACCTTTGCATGAAAGCTTCAAATACTTTTCTGTTTTGTTTTCCCCTCACGTGCATCTTTTTATGATAACGCGCTATTCGAAACACGCTACACAGGCTCGTTTTTTAGCGTGGCCGGCGACATTGCCATTCAATCCTCGATCCTTTCAAAATTAGTATTCAGAGCAAACTGACGAGGAGGAAAGAAGAAATGCACAACTATGAGGCCACTCCAATTCGCCAAGTTCAGCGTAATCTCTTCATCGAGTTGACAGGTTTGATGAGAAGCGGGTCAATAGGGCAAACGCACACTATCTGTGATCAATAGCCCCGACGGGCACCACCACATTTATGTATACCCTATTTAGCAAGTCAGCTCTCGCTTAACCGTTTAGAGATCGTGCATAAAGCACAAGGATAAAGACTCTTCTTCATCGCTCCTAACAAGATTCCAGGTACGTGTCTGAGGGTTAACGCAATATCCAAGGGAGACCAGTCTTTCGCTTACAAACGGGTGACCCTGCGTAGTATGCAAGGAAGAACTTGTTTACGATGCCTTCTCATCCCGTTGCGGACGCTGGTTGGCGGTTGACAAACAGGTCATTGCGTAGGTACAGGAAATGTTCCAGCCAAGTGAAACTGTGGCCGGGCAGCTGTCTCGCTAGCCATACAGCCTAAGCTGCACGACAGGATGTGGCTGTCCATAGGGAACAAGATTGCTCAGTGCAACAACGCCTGCCCAGTGCAAACCACTCAACAAGGCATGACTAAACACTTCTAGGGGCGCAACTTGGCTTGCTAATTAATTGGCGCGGCGAATTACCGTAATTGATTATTATCACTACTAATGACCGTTAATAAATATGACACTAATTAAATAACAATTAACTTTTGAGCAGACGGAGATTTCTATAGCTGAAAAGCTTTAATTAGAAAGTTGGATAGTGCGTATAGAGAAGCTCCTAATGACACGATTTTCGCGACTGTACATATAATACAAGGTGTTTCACGTACAAGCGTTTGCGGGACGGCAGGCTGGAAACGCTGATTGGTCAAAAAAATATGACGTCATACGCGTGACGTCATAGGTCACGTGATATTTAATGACGTCATGTCCGGTTGGGGACAGGCATGTTTTCCCTAGATTTTCCCCCGCCACCGCTCGTCAGCGGACGGGGCTGCTCGCGAGGAGCCGAGAGGCGAGGAGGCAGCGTGCACTGCAGCGTTGCCTCCTCGGCGTGTCCCCGTCATGTCTTTCGACCCGCCGCGGTGGCTCAGTGGCTATGGCGCTCGGCCGCTGATCCGAAAGACGCGGGTTCGATCCCGGTCGGGGTGGTCGAATTTCGATGGAGGCTAAATTCTAGAGGCCCGTGTACTGTGCGATGTCAGTGCACGTTAAAGAACCCCAGGTGGTCGAAATTTCCGAACCCCTTTCACTACGGCGTCCCTCATAGCCTGACTCGTTTTGCGACGTTAAAACCCCAATAAACCATAAACCCATGTTCTTCAGTGCGCGCGCGAGATTAAAAAGCGCACCTGTCGCGCTGCGCTGTCACACTGCATGCCTGCTTCCGTGCATTTCTTGCGGACTCCTTTCAGTCATACTTAGCTATACTTTGACCAAAAGGCTTCTTAAACAGTTATTTCAAGTTTTATTGCTATGTATAAAGAATATGTTTGTAGCAGGTGCGTGAGCCCGAACAAAAGAAAACTGTTTTTATTCCCCTTCAGTATTCCTGCTTATCGAGACTTGAGTATTTATATGTTGCAGTACATCTTTTTTCAGGCATCACAACTGATGTTTCGATGTGTTTGGTAATTGACTTCATTGTAGCTTCATACTTGCACCATTTAAACTCTGCACATAGCTCTTTTTTCACAAAAGGAAATGTGATTAGGTTTCTGAATAGAGCTGTGCACGGGCCGCAATTTCGAACCCGCGCCCGGCCCGGGACTTAACCTACCGACAGGAAGCCCGGCCCGACACTGAAGGACCCTGAGCACGCTCGTGCTCGGCCCGACCTGCAAAGCGGCGACGACACAAAAAGAGAATTTCAGGAAAATGAGTTTATTTCAATGACATTCAAATTTTGACCTCGCATTCCAGATCACAGTTTGGGATTATACACAAGACACAACGCATAAAGGTATAGATTTATCACTCTAAATATGCAAGTTGTTCATTGATGATGGCTTGATCGAAACAAGAGCGGCGCTCTTTCATTACGAATCCTGCGGCGCTGAAATTTTTCTCGCTGCTTGAATTGGTGGCCGCAACGGCTAATACTTCCATAGCAAGAGAAACGCTTGAAGTATGAAGGGGAATGACAGACGTGGTGTCGTAAGCCATGGATGGCGTGCCACAACAGGAAGACTTTTTGACTTGTTAGAGGATAAGCGAGCAAATAAGCGACAGGGCGGCGCTATACTGCGAATGCCGATGTGGCCGCGACGTCCCTGCTTGTACTATTCACGGGAAGGCACGGTGCTGTGTTCACTTTGCTGACAAGCGATTACGGCGAAACGCAGCACTGCGCCAGAATAGTACAAGCTGAGCCGTAGTGGAGGCGCCAGTGACATTCTTCTAATGCTTTTCATGTGGTGCCCCCCCCCCCCCCCCCCCCTCCTTCGCTCTCGCCCGCGACTATTGTCCGTCTCCCCGGCCGGAACCTGCCGGGTAGGCGGACAAGAGAGAAGGCTGCCGGCTCTGCGGTGCGCTGCGAGTGGCGAGTGGAAGAATTTAACCTTTTCCCGATGTGCTGCTGCAGCGCTACTCCGTGACCCCGCGACCTCGCGTGCGCCGTACGCAGCCCTGCCTCCGCTTCCCAGAACCATCCTTTCTTCTTACAAGGCGCCCAAAACTGGTTGCTTTGCCCCAACGTTGGTACTTGCTAGAACGAAAAATGCGTTTCTAGCCCCAGCTAGCTTTTTTTTTTTTAGCGTTTGTACTATCTTCCCGTCCTTGTACATGCCCTCCTGGATGGTCTAGACACAAATCAGTTCCTGCTGTGCATGCAAGACGCCCAGCGCACCACAGCCATATTCGCACTTCCACATATATGATACATGCTTTGCCCAACTTAGAGCCTTGGGTTGTGAGTAACACCGTATGGCGCGTAATTCATTCCCATCAGGCAGAATTAAAATATGAGAAAATTCATCGCAAGATATATTTCCTTGTATTCTCCAAGTAAATTACTTCTATACTAACTCCTCCCTTCTGAAGTGACCAAAAGATAAAACAACTCAGCGTGTAAAAAAGGTGAATGCAAAAATACACTACTTTTGTGCAAAATTCACAGGAAGTGCACTTAAATTGCCACAAGTGCATGGCCAATTAAGGAAAAAAAAAAACAAGGGCAAAGGACGGAGACGCACAACAGGAACACAGGACGACGCTGTGTTCTGTGTTCCTGTATTCTGTGTTCCGAGTTCTGTGTCCCCGTCTTTTGCGCTGGTTTTCTTTCTACAATCGTGAACCAATTAACTCGCCCAGCTCTCCACTCTACTGGACCAATAAGGCATCAAGCTTCACAGTGCATTAGTGTTATATCTTACGCTACATATTTTCGAATTGTTTTTGCTCGGCATACACGTCTTTCATTTGCTTAGGAAGAAAGCAGCGCAGTCAAGAAAGTTACTCCCTCCTGCCAGCGAAAATTTAAAAAATGCGGCTTTTTCAGCGCCAGTATAAAATCTTTGCATGCTGACGGCATGTTGAAATTTTCGTTAATGCACCGTAATAATTATCTCATGAAGCCCCAGCTCTTGTGGCCCAGGACGAAGAGTACGATGATTTATGGCAATATTTGAGGTGCATTTATGAGCCAAGTTCTTAATGCTCTAACGTTCTCCTAAGCAAATAAAACTGAAAATTGTGATAATTTTGATAATGCTTTATGGAGCTAACACTACCAGGACGTGGTAAATAAACAAAAAATAAATTCTTTGATAAAGGCCTGTACGCTGCACTTGTGCTGCTCATTTATTTCATGCTGTCCATTTTCTCAGTGCAGTGTCTTCTTTGATATGCATATTTCTGGCTCATTACATACTTTGCTTCGGTTCACAACTCTTCTTTTAGCTATATTTCATCCACTTTCCTGCCATAATCTCTATTCAAACGTAATTTGTGTAATTTTGCTTTGTCCGGGCTCCTGCAATGTTCTTTTTATTTTTATTTTATTTAGAACATACTGCAGGCCTACAGTAGGCCCAAGCAGGAAGGGCGAATACATAATATATGCAAAAAAGAACAGGTTTAGCAAAATTGAAAAATGTTAAATACAAGTTGTAACACAAAATACAGCAATAAATACAAGGCTCAGATGCAAAAGTATATATGAATGATGTGAAGACCTGTTTCAAGCTGTTGCACTATAATTCAGTCTAACCTCCTCGATCACGATCACCTAAGCCTTTCCTTATCTGTTGCCATACTTTTTTATGGAAACACTTAAAAACAAAGCACCATGATCTATTTCAGTATTGTTTTATTTGCCGATCTAATTTTTTCGAAGATAACATGGGATACCAACTCCCCTTTAATGTCCCCGTTCTCGTCTCGAAGTCGCGAATTTTTAGATGTGCGCTCAGTATTCTCGTTAGTGCATTTGTGCTCACAAGGGACTATAACAGCCAACGCGGCTAATACGCTAGATTTAATCCTGACAAATCGATCTGACATAGTCTCACCTATTACATACCTGCCAGGCATCAGCGACCACTTGCTAATGCACTATGACATTAATCTAGCCACTCCGAACACTAACAAAAAGAAAAAAAATAATAATACGAGACTACAATGGAGCAAATTTTCAGGCGATAAATAATGAACTATTTTTTTTTATCGATGCTTTCCCATAGCTTTGGTGTCCGCAGCATTCAAACCAACTGGAGCATGTTCACAGCTATAATCACCCAACTCACAGAACAATACACTCCTGAACGCACTGCTACCACCCACTCAATAGCTCCCTAGTGTAATAATCACATTAAACGTTTATCTAACAAAAAGAAAGCCTCTACCGCATCGCAAAGTTCTCGCCAACTAGTGAGCGATCGGACTTCGTATTCAGCGGCTTCCAACATGTATGTTCAGGCGCTCAAAAGCGCTAAAAGCACTTCCACTCACATGTAACCACCAATGTCAAAAATTCTGGCGGGTCATTAATCCTTCCACCGACGATAGTTTTGCGTTATCTGACCCGTTAGGCGACCTCATCCCTTCCGACGTTCGCGTCACGATTCTTAACCGCGTAATCACTGACAACTTTACACCCATATCTGATGTATACATATGCCTACAACTCACCACTTCAACTATGTTTTCATGCCACCTATAACTGTTGCTCCTACTGGTGTGAATAAGCTTATTGATGGACTCAGTGTTCATTCCGCTCCGGGTTATGACTGCGTTACTTAAAAAGCACTGCAGCTTATTCGCCCATTATACTAACCAAACTTTTCCAGCATTGACCAGTCAACGCTGCTACTGAGTGGAAGATCGGAAAGGTGGTTACAGTCTACAAATCCGGCAGCAAAGCATCCCCTATTAATTATCGTCCCATATCCCTTACCAATACTTGACCCAAAATGTTCAAACATATAATATTCACCAACCTTGTTAACTTCCTTTCATTGAACAACTTTTTATGTCAGCGCAACATTGTTTTCGAAAACTTTACTCTTGCGAAACACAGTTAATATAGTTTACACATGCATTGCACTGTATTCTAGACCTATCATCACTAACTGGCTGTATATTTCTGAATTTTTCAAAGGCTTTCGACGATGTATGTCACAACCTTTTGGCTCACAAACTAAAACATCTTAATATTGACTGTAACTTATTGAAATGGATTGAATGTCTACTTAATCGCTCACAATTAGTTATTGCTTACGGTTATAACACCTGTTTTACAGAGGTGTCTTCCGGAGTTCCACAAGGTTCAGTTCTTGGACCCTAGCTACTGTTCCTGATCTAACATTAATGATCCCCGCTCTCTTATGGATTCTCATATTCACCTATTCGCTGATGTTTGCGTCATTTTTAGAGAAATAACCAACACTAACAACCTTACATTACTTCAGTCAGTGGCGGTCACAGAGAGTGGTTTTAGGGGGAGCGGACAGACTGCTGTATATAAAAAAAGAAAAAATAGAAACAACGATTTTTCATTTTATTTGCACAAAAATTTTTTTGCGCTTTGTTATTGAAAAATAAATGGCGAAAGGTATAGACGTTATATCATTACTCAATCTTTGAATGTTAACGCTTACGCGAGCAATATTCATTTCGATACCAGGCGAAACGAGTCGACGTCTGAGATAATTGCCACGACATGTCCACTAAGGTCAAAGCACCTGCCCGGACATTTCACCAGTGGGGTTAGCGGCCTTCATTTATCAGTTCTGGGAAGTGGCTTAATTTGTTCCGCCCTCAGTCCCCAAGGCGGCTGGTCGGCGCTCCTTGTCAAGCCAGAAAGGGATGGTCCCCTCGCTTGCGTCGCTGTGTCCCTGGTGGGATAAAGACATGAATGGGTGGCTCCCCCCTCCCGCCGACGAGGTTGTTGGCCACCGCAACCGCAGGTAAATGGCACCGCCGTCGCCGCCGCGCCGGCGGCATGGCAAGACAACGGTGGCGGGAACTTGATTACTTTTGTATTTTGTAAATAGTGTACAAAGCTCTCCCCTGTCCTTTCTTGCTGTCGCTCCCCTCTATACTTCTCCTTACTATCCTCTCCCTTTCCCTGTCGTTTCCGCCGGCTGCAGCTCGGGTGCTTAAGATATTAGATAGCAATTACCGCAGCCGCCGGCAACACTCTTTTGCTTCCTTTTTTTAAAAAAAATAAACCACTACCGCCAAGGCAGGAACACGATACCTATCAACGTGTAGAACGTGGAATTGTGTGAAATAAGACAGCCGCTAACAAGGTGAACGTACAAAGCAGGGGACTACTTGACGAGACCGCCACTGACTTCAGTGCGAAGAATGGTGAATGCAGCTATATATGAACAAATGCAAAGTCATGCGTGTATCTAGAAAAACTTCCGTCCCACCTCACTACTACATCGATAACATTTCGTTGGAATCAGCCTCATCATATAAGTGCATCGGCGTCCACATTACTTATTATCTTAACTGGTCTCTTCATACCGAGAACATAATTGAAAATGCTAATCGCATGCTTTGCTACTTACGTCGCAACTTCTTTAACGTTCCTTCCAATTTGAAACTACTGCTTTATCAAACACTAATACGATAAAAACTCGAGCATGCAACACGTGTATGGCACCCTGCTCATGACTTCATTAATGATCTTGAGCTGGTGCAAAATAACTCTGTGCGTTTAATCCTTGTTAACTACAACCGCACAGCTATGAAGTCTAATATCTGCCTCCCATAACTGACATCGCGTAGAAAAGTGTTTCGTATCACCCTGTTCCACAAGCTGTACCATCATCCCGCTCTTCGTGATCACCTCATCCCCCGTACAATTTCTGTATCCCGCCGCATTGATCATGATCACAAAGTTGGAAGTATGTCATGCAACAGAAAATGCTGCTCGCAGTCATTCCTGCCGCGAACCTCATGCGACTGGAACCACCTTACCGCAGAAGTTGCCGGCACTGAAAATTACGAGCAGTTCCGCGTAGCACTAGCTAACATTGTATATTCAGGCGCTGTTTAATGTTCATGTAATCAACTGTATTTTTCTCTCAGTTTTAGTATATTTACCATTCCCCCTGTGTAATGCCACTAGCCCGTTGTGCTCTAAGCGGTGCGGGCCGGGCTCTATTATTTTACTTTCCTTTTAGACAAGCCCACCCTAACATCTGTGTAATGCCACTGGCCTTGAGGGGTAAATAAATAAATAAACAGAGTAATATGCAAGCCTCTCACACAACATTCACTAATATTTCTTTCTTTCTGTAATAACAATTTGTAGACAGCCTAAAGGCTCATATTTCACTGACGTGAAGGTTCATTTTTCAGTCACAGTTGCATAGTTATTCTTCTGTGTGTGTCATTGTAGGCGCTATTGTTTGTTTTCTCAAGTACTATGCACCGTGTATCCCAAACTGAAGTTCTTCTAAATCTTCTTTGATATTAGCAGTTGCAAATTCAAGCCTTCTGCAGGATTTGAAGGAGGCCCAAGGAGACGAGGACTAATTTTATGCATATGCAAATGTAAACAGCTAATCTATCTGTACTATTGTAACTTGCATTCTTTTTTGCTTTATGTGCTGTTCTTATATTTCGTGCCATAATGCTGAATGTCGTGATTTTTGTATGTATTATAGTGTAAATTGATACTGTATGTCTGCTGTCAAAGTGTTTTCTTTTTCTTTACTGTAATGCGCGATTGTAATGTTTATCTCTTATATTGTTTGGTGTACTTTCCATGTTCTTTTAAAGTACCAACTTGTTTTTCCTACGTTCAAAACTGTCATCTAATGGTCCCCTGGGCCTTGTCAAGCTGTGTGCACAACTTTTAGCCCAGGGTGACCAGCGAGATTTTTCTGGTAAATAAAGTGCATTGACTGATTTATTAATTCATTGATATGCAACTTACAAATGATTGGAAATGAGGGGAACATGTGCACAGGGCGGAAAGCGCGTGGTCTGCCAGGAAACACTGAGGTGGCCCCGAGAAGGGCCTTTAGTAAGGACGACATCCGTTTTGTGCCTCTTCACTAAGCAGCGACGACACGGCGTGCGCAGTCCTCGTTTTGCACGAGCTGTCGAAGCAATCCTTGGTAAAAAAAAACACGAGGGAACAAAGTCGTGCTGTGTATGCAGATGCGATCGCCTCGTGGTTCCATTCACGGCGAACAACCATCCGGCAAGCCTGGCTCTTTCGACGGATTCAGGAAACGACTGAAAAGAACAAAAGTAAGGAGCGAAGAAAGGTGCACTGCTTACAGGTTAGAACACAAAAACAAAGCTAGGCGCTGCACTCGGTTAACCCATTCAACGAGGCGTGGCGTGAGCTTTAAATCCGATTTCGACAAGGCGTGAGAAGTCGCTAAAGAAGCAAAGGCACACTGCACTGAATGAATGATATAGATAGACTAAGCGCAAGTCATAACTTCTCTAAAGCCACACTGCACTCGTTTAACCCTGCAACGAGGCCTAGCGCGGGTTCTGATGTCTGGCGCCGATTTCGACAAAGAGAGGGAACACGGCCGCGAGATTGATGCCCGCAATCTTCCAGGAAGCAATGAAGCGGCCCCGAAAAGGGCCGTTTGGAGCAGCTCTTCAACGTCAACCTACAGCGGCGTGGCGGCGAGCAGTAGGCCCAGCGTCCGCGGCGAACAATGACATCGGCTTCCGAGAAGCATATCCAGGGAACGACGCTGCAAAAAAAAAAAAAAAAAGTTTCGTTACAAGCACCGCAATTTGGTGAGTCCTCAATGCACGAGAAAACTTGCGACAATGTAGTTCAGTCCTTACCTCAGGGTTGAGAATGCGCACCCCCGACAAGCGCGTCAGCGTAGCTGTCAAACGGCGGTCCTCAAAGCGCGCCTGATGCGGATCCTTGTAGTGCCGCGGCAAAAACTTTAAATACGAGCACGACACTAGCCACGTGCTCCTGGGGAAACGGCGAAAGCCGCAAGCAAAAACTGCACAGAAATTTCAGCTGGCTGTCGCCGCCGAGCGCACCACGCACGAACGCCATAGCTGCACACGCCTCGAAACGAGCGCGCCGAGGATCACGAAACGAATGCGGCATGCCCGCTCACCACGCACGCGCGGCGCGGCGGGTGCACCTAGCGATTCCCCAGGCGCTCTAGGGAGAGGTCGAGAAAGGCGCGCTGACGCCACGTCCGGTTGAGAACGAGGGCGAAGTCAAAAAACGTCACGGAGAAGCGCATCCCATCGACCAATCAGCGTTTCCAGCCTGCCGTCCCGCAAACGCTTCTTTTCACGTAGCCACCATACTTGAACCTAAAAAAAGGGGGCGCACCAGTGCTGGGCGAAACCAACGACATCCTGCTTCCGGTTGTGTGACGCTCCTAAGAGTATTTATAAAATTCCGCTTAATTAGTTAATTTTCTTAGATTAATCGTGCAAACAAGTATTCACTTTAGGATCACGTGCGTTTGTTCAGTTGTAGAGGGAGTTACGAAACAACCGATCCATTTTTTGTATCAACTTGTCTTCTACGTGGTCCTTTTTTCCAGCATTTAAAGAAAGCCCGAGAAATATGAAGAAAACACGTCATCATTTGTGACGTCACAATGCGGGTCAGCGGCGGTAGTGCTGCTGCCGTTGAGAATGCCCTGCAACGCAACATTAACGCAGTGGTGTAATTAGACGAATGAGTCACCCTCTCTTGCTCCTCTGTAAAGTCCGTACTCCTTCCTCCGCGACTCGGCTACTCCCAACAAACGGACATCACCATCCGAGTTAAAGACCAAGTCACCCCGCGGCTACCCACCCTACGAGTACTTGGCTTACACGTGCAACAGAACCGCCAAAGCACCACTTTCATCCAGCAAATATCTCAACGCATGCGTAGGCCA
Organism: Amblyomma mixtum; assembly: GCF_055824585.1. Taxonomy (NCBI): domain Eukaryota; kingdom Metazoa; phylum Arthropoda; class Arachnida; order Ixodida; family Ixodidae; genus Amblyomma; species Amblyomma mixtum. The sequence continues at coordinate 28,983,783 of NC_143012.1, forward strand.
GACCACACGTCTTGTCTACCGGATAACTTGCAGAGATCGAGGGCACCAAGAGTATGAAACCGTGCTCCCCGTACAAGCCTTCATCCTAAGTCTCCTCGTCTACTTCCTCCCGTACTTCGCCCTCTCGACAGGGGAACTCGACAAGATAGGCATCCTCACCCTGCTAAACCTACAAAGCTACCCTACGCCTGCCCCCCGTCACCTCCACTGCCCGGCTTCAGGCACTATAGACCTTTGCAGTATGGGCTCCCTGGGCGCTGCCATATTGTTCACTGGACTGTCGTGAGCACCCCTCGCTAGCACGGTGGAAGCGGCGGCGGAACCGGTTTCCGACAGTCCAGAGAGGAGGCTTTTCGACAACTCCCTCGCCCGATGCACGGCCACTAGATACAAAGCGCAAACGCTTTGCGCTTTGCATCAAGCGGCCGTGCCTCTACAATATGGCGGTGGAACTCGTAGAAGCCCACAAAGGGGGACAGTATGAAAGCCCGTCGCGCGCGACAAGGGGCCACCACATACTCACTCGTGTAGGCTTCCGCTACGAGTCCCTCTTTCCCCCAAACCTCCCTCCTCCTCTTCAATCCACCTACTCCTGCACATCCAACCCTTACATACCGGTCGACGACGAAAAAGGGCGCAGGCTACATACTGCTATATACAAGAGATGCATGTGGTGCATGTGTGCGCATGTGGTGTCCCCTCTCTTGTTGTGTGCGCCGCCGTTTATTTCACAAGAGATGGCCTATGTGGTTGCCGCCGAGACGCCTTTGCGCTTATGGTTACCGGATATACCGGCCCTTGATGTCGTCGAGGAGGTAGCCATCACGCTGGCCATCAATTCCTCCAATCCAACCCCTCAAAATCGTCATCAGCGACTGTAGAACTGATATCAATAATTTCTACAAAGGCCGGATCTCTTCCATCACATTCCGCCTCCTGCAGTCTAAACCCCCGCTCACGCCATCCAGCTAATCTGGACCCCCGCACACTCCTCTCAAGGGTACGAGGCGGGCGGCATTGATATCAAGGCGGGGTTCAACCCCTGTCCCTATCGCGAGGGACCGAGTCAGCGAGGGACCGATTGAGCGCCTATCACCCAATATTGCCGATATGAGTAAGGTACGTTGCTGAGAAGAAAAGCACCGGCAGGTAAAGGACACGGACACACAAAGCGCAGTTGTGTGTCTTCCTTGTACTCGTCCATTGTCTGCTAACGCTGTTCTTCTCAGAACAATTACCGATTTGACCGCTCCCTTTACCCATCGGCAGACAGGTCCCTATGTCTCACGTACTAAATCTCGTGGCGTCAGCTCCAACCGCACACCTTCCCAAATCCCGTAGTTCTCTCCCATATCTACCCCACCCTCTACTCTCCCAGCTGCAGATTCTGCGGTGGGCACGCTTCCCTATTCCACATCACGTGGACCTGCCCTATCACCTCCTTCCCCTTAATCACTATCGAGGAGCAGTGGAACGCCGCGCTGTTATAGTAGCGCTGCGCAGCTTAGAGCCGGGACTTCAGGCGCGGCTCGTACAATGGGCTGACTGGGTCGCCGAGGAGCATAAACCCTTGGCATTCCGGCAGGGTTGGCCTGCAGCGTTATGAGGGGCTCCCCTAATAAAGTATATTCGCTTTCTTCCCACATGAGTGTCCTTAACAGACCTAGTGTTCATCCCAGATTAAGAAGTTTGCGGGGATGCAGTGGCGGCAACTGACAAAGGACAGGGTTAATTGGAGAGACATGGGAGAGGCATTTGCCCTGCAGTGGGTGTAGTCAGGCTGATGATGATGATGATAGGGTTTAACCTCCCAAAGCGACTCAGACTATGAGAGATGCCGTAGTGAAGGGCTCCGGAAATTTCGACCACCTGGGGTTCTTTAACGTGCACTGACATCGCACAGTATCCGGGTGTATTAATAATTAGGGGTGTGCGAATATTCGAAATTTTCGAATGTATTTCGAATATTATATTTTTAGTATTCGAATTCGATTCGAAATCCAAGTATTCGTGTTGTTTCGAATATTCGACCCGACGCGAATATTCGTATCTAGCCGATATTCATTGTGAGCACCGGCGTTCATTTCGGTCCGCAAGCCCTATAGACAGATATATAACAAGGCGGCGCCTACACGGAAGGAAAATTCTTTCTTCCTCCAAGGGCCATGCCGTAGCTGACTGCGCTGGTGAGCTTTTTTGTGGCTATACCTGCGAAGCTGGTATAGTCAGAGCTGTGCACGAAGTACCTCGTAATTCGTGCCAGGTCAGTGCCAAGTGAGAGGGCATTTTCTGAAGCTGGTATAGTCAGAGCTGTGCACGAAGTACCTCGCAATACGTGCCAGGTCAGTGCCAAGTGAGAGGGAATTTTCTGTGGCTGGAGGAGTCGTTTCAGTTACAAGGGAACTACTACTGTCTGACCATGTGGTGCAGCTGGTTTTCCTTCACGACAACCTTTTACGTCATCCCAGCAACGTGCTTTTGTGCTGATGGCAAGCTAGCTTTAATCAATGCTGTGTACTAGCCATCTTCTCTGATATTTCCACTTTTCTAAGAATAATGTTCGAGACTTTAAAATTTTTTTGCAGCCACACACACCTTTTGTGTTCATTTAATCATTGATAGTTGAACTGTGATGTTATTGGGTGCCCAAATAAATGTTTTGTAGTGATTAAATGCGTCTGTCCTTGATTATTCGATATTCGATTCGATATTCGGAACTAAGTATTCGTATTCGATTCGTACTCGAAAATTTTGATATTCGCACACCCCTATTAATAATACTACAGTGAACTAGAATATTCTAGGTCACTGTAACAATACTACTGCTGCGCTTCAGTAGCGGGCAACTTCGCAGCTCATTGACATGAAGTTCTGAAAGTAAAGTAGCGAAAACTTTTTGGTCAGGTTCAAGGACAACGCGTAAGCTCAGCAGATTACAAAGTTTTTATTTCATCTCTTCCTACGTCGCCTATACTGTAACGACTGAGGCCCGTGTACTGTGCGACGTCAGTGCACGTTAAAGAACCCCAGGTGGTCGAAATTTCCGGAGCTCTCCACTACGGCGTCTCTCATATCCTTAGTCTCTTTGGGCCGTTAAACCCTATAAACCAAACCTATACAGTAACGACTGTCTGGTGCCGTGATTGAAAAACGCGCGTGAAGTTCGTGGCCCGACATGTGCTGCCTACTGGCCATTCTATGCGGAATCATTCACTTGGTAAAAGCACCGCACTCCTTCTCAGGCATGTGCCAAAATAAGTTCTTGCTGGACTCGTAAATATGTGAAAGATATTAATAATTGATTTTATTTCTGTATAGTTGTGCCTTACTTTGTTTTTTATACGGAATCAGCAGGCAATCAACAGGCAGCAGGAATTGACGGCATCAGCAGGCAAGCAGGCAACCAGAAAACATGGCGGCGCCCTGATTTGACAAAATCGTGTTTGTTTGACAGTGGTTAGCGCTCCGCTCATGAAGCCGGTTCTCATCATTAGACAGTGGTTATAATTCGGTACTGAAGACTAGACGGACAATGGATGCCACTAAAGTACGTGAGGTCGTTTCGGAAGGCTGCCATGCCGCTCCTTTAAGCTCCAGTGGTCTCATTCCGAACGCTGTTGTAAGTATGATTTCACTCTTTCGGTCGGTTATGACTGACGTTCTGCTTATCTACAACTTTGGCTTTCATGTATTTCAGGTGTCCGTCGTAATTGAAGGCCGTGACACTGACATTTGTTTCATGGATTTCACAGACAAGCTGTTCGTTGTTATTTCCCAGTACAAGAAACTGGGCAACCTCGTAAGTGCTCCTCGTAAATATTCTCGTAACATGGTGAAGGTGCGGTGGCGAAGCTCTGAAAGCTCATGTTTCCATCGCTGCATCGTCTGATGAATGCCTGTGAAAATTCCTCGCCGTTCTAACTGGTCAAACTGGTTTATGGAGCAATTTGATTCCAACTGATACCAGCTGATTCCAGAGGGTTGATTCCAGCTGATACCAGTTCTAATCAACTGTGGACTGTTCTGTAAATCAGTTTGGTCAGTTGCGATTTTTTTCATATAACGTATTGCTTCCTTTTTCACAAGGTCGATATTAACGAGCTGTGTCCATTCTGCCGGCAACCGGCAAAATTTCCTGTGTGAAATTCTCCCGGCGGTCGGCTCTGTTTACCCAAGGTAACGTCATGCGACATTTTCCTGTAAAAACAGCAGCGACTGACTGCATTTTTCATACTCTTACCCTCGCGGCCGTCTTTCAGCAAATAAATCTGTCCTAACAGTCTATCTTGCGTCCACCGCAGTGCTGGCAAGGAACTAAAATGCTGTTTGGACAGCAAGCGACTGTAAGAGAGGAACGTGTCTGGGTGAACGTATCTGGGTGTCTTTAATCTTCATGCACGTGAGCCAAATATCGGCTAGCTTTCCACCACAACGAAGTGACAGCGTGGCTATTGAACATGAACTAAAAGCTTACTCAAAGGAAACAATATTAACAGAGCATATGAAGACTTCTTTAGTGAGCTCAATACTTCTGCGCACTACTATGGCGCTATTTAAACAGTGTTTAGGTGATCCTTTTCTGCAGAGCTTAGCATATATCCTTTTTGTTGTACTTGATGCAAACTATTATTCGTTGCTTCCACTCTTGGCTGTGTTGAACTGCCTGGATTGAGATCTTTTGTGCACTCTCGAGTTCTCACTTCCTGAGAGGGACCACAAAGACAGCAGAGGAAGTACTCTCAATCTCACGGTTCTCAGGTACTTCATCTGGATATGGCCAAAATGCATAGTGCTGGGAGAAGTCGGGGCTCGGGAAAAAGCAAAAATTGGTCTCTGTCACACTAGGTAGGCAACCAGAGGCGAGTGCTGGGAAAATTTCACTTGGGAAATTCTGCTGGCTGCTATAAGAATGGACACTGTCATATTAATGCAGTTATAGTTGACTGCGATCTACCTCGTGTTTTGTATTCCTGTCCGGGTACCTTCATGCGCAGTTGTTAAAATGACTCTTTTAACATATTATTCTCAACTGTGAATAAGGCGCCTGTGCTGGAGCCGAAGTGTTAATCCATTTAACCTCTGATTCGACGCCTTTGTTATTTTCAGATACTTGTAACAAAAGACACTGCAGCCTGCACCGACCTTCAGGAACCTGTGTACAGCACGAAAGTGCTCTTTGGGAAGGATGAGGTACTGTGCATTCGCATACTTTATTAGTTTTACATATGTTGGATGGTTTTCGGTCAAGGTCTATGAAAGCCTATGCCTATGAAAATGTGACAGAAGCCAACAGCCACAGAAACCAAGGGGCACAGGGGATTTTTTTAAAAAATTAATTTATTTATTTTGTGGTGTTGATCAATTTCGAATATTACTAAATATGTTATCGCTTAAAGCTAATTGATTAGAAAAGCAGAAGAAAAAACAACCACATGCCGCCGGTGGGATCCGAACCCACGACCTCCGAATTACACGTCCGGTGCTCTACCTCTGAGCTACGGCGACGGCTGTCAAATCTTCTGCTTTCGGGGGTATTTATGTTTACAAGTAACCTAACCTTGAGAGTGTTCATCAGCGCCACCCACGTTCATAAGCGGCGGACGTAGAACGTCCTGAGTTACCGCAGGTGTGACGTAGAACGTCATCGAACGGAGAGGGTGGAAGCTGCGTGAGAACCCTCTTATGCTTCCTATGGCGTCAAGGCTGCCAGAACCGAGGCCCTCGCTAAGCAATTAAGCAAACAAGGGAAGAGGAATGAGGGGCTCGTTATAAATATGACAGAAGCCAACAGCCACAGAAACCAAGGGACACAGGGGATTTTTTTTTTAATCAATTTATTTATTTTGTGGTGTTGATCAATTTCGAATATTACTTTAATATGTTATCGCTTAAAGCTAATTGATTAGAAAAGCAGATGAAAAAACAACCACATGCCGCCGGTGGGATCCGAACCCACGACCTCCGAATTACGCGTCCGGTGCTCTACCTCTGAGCTACGGCGACGTTCTACGTCCGCCGCTTATGAACGTGCGTGGCGCTGATGAACACTCTCAAGGTTAGGTTACTTGTAAACATAAATGCCCCCGAAAGCAGAAGGTTTGACAGCCGTTGCCGTAGCTTAGAGGTAGAGCACCGGACGCGTAATTCGGAGGTCGTGGGTTCGGATCCCACCGGCGGCACGTGGTTGTTTTTTCTTCTGCTTTTCTAATCAATTAGCTTTAAGCGATAACATATTTAGTAATATTCGAAATTGATCAACACCACAAAATAAATAAATTAATAAAAAAAAAATCCCCTGTGCCCCTTGGTTTCTGTGGCTGTTGGCTTCTGTCATGCCTATGAAAGCAACTTTTTGAGTCCTTCAGCAGACTGCAGGCACGTTGTTCAGAATTATTTTGTCATCACAAACATCACATTCAAAAATGTAAGAACCAAACTGTACAAAGTGGGACAGCGTCAGTCATAATTGCTTGCCTGCCTTTTTCTGTGCCAGGTGCAGTTAATTGTGATTTGGCAAACCCAAATAGTGAGGGTTGATTATTTTCCTTCATTTATCATTCAGGGCTCTTTTCCAAAGTTAAAAATTCTTCATGCGCACGGCACTTGGAAAGTGTTATTGTAACCTGGAAGCCCCAAAAATATTTACGTTAAAGTAGATCTAGCTGGTACACAGACCTTTGGGGGCACGCAGAAGGCAATGTGATTCATTAGTGTGGCTTTGCATTGCCTTGTGAACAACCAACTTTGAAGAGCCCACACAGAGGAATGTGACTGCACACTAATCAAGCATGACCCACTGAGGACTTGTGAATGCAAAATTGAATGGAGTACTTTTGCATCCTCTATGGCAATGTACTGGGGCACATGAAGCAACAAAACGGCTGCAAGTGCATTTTTTTCAACTTTCCTCTTGAGGTTATTTGGTCATTTCATGAATAACTCTCAGTTCAGGTTTTACTTATACCTTTTACTTTAGTTGCATCTTGTTCTAGTTTTAGATGCTGTTTAAGAGTGCTGCTCTCATTTAAAAAAATTTTTTGATGATGCACACGTAAGCTTGTGGTCTCGTAGGTCTCTAGTTGAGCCCCTGGGATGTAACACAGCCCGTTTGCAGCGTATTGTCTCAGGAGGCATATATGTGACGTGGAGCCAAGGCAATGCCATGCGAATGCCATGTTTATTCCCTTTTAAACTTCTTCTACTGTCTATTCAACACATCGTTCCCGCCCTCCCACTGAACTCGTGGCTAAGTGGTATGTCCATGTGTTCCATGCATTCTCACCTATCATGTCGATATCTAGTCGGAATCAAAAGCCTGAAAAGCAATAGGGACTGATTGCGTACCTCCAGTGGATGACCTTGGCTGAGCTGAAGAGGACGAAGGGAACTGTACAACCAGAGATGTGGTTGTGTGGCGCTGACTGTGCCGACGAGACTGAATGCTCCCGACACTCGTTCCATTGTGGACCCTCCTACGCTGCATGCTAACTAGTAGCATCAGTGGTGGAATGCTACTTGCCCATCTCCATGGCGGCAAAGTAGAACTTCATGTCCCCATAGTGGCAAAGTGAAACTTTAATGGTACTATTGTCGGGAGAACACAAACAATGTGATTGGGCTTATTACTGAGAGGGAGCTTCACCAACTGCATATGCTGTTGAACACATTGAGCAGGCACTTCTTGTGAAGATGCTTCTGCACTTTCCATGATTGTAGTTCCAGTTGGAGGGCACTCTAGTATCAGAGCAGTTCTCAGGGGTCAAATTCTTGGGAAATGGGTGTTTGACCCGACCTTGAGTAGAAGAAAATACCTTGCGTCATGGCGCTGTTTGGCCACCGATGCTCTTGCGCTGTAGGAATTCATCATCGTCATCATCTTTCTGTTAGCCCACTCCACTAGTAAAGCGGAGTGGGCTTATTTTTAGGAAAGCATTCATGCAGTACCTGTGTGGCCTCTTCACTCAAGTGATGAGATGTGAACACAGAACTGTCAGTCTGCATGGCGTTGAACATTTGAGAAAGTGGATTCGGTTGCTCATTGAAAATGTGGGATGATTTGGTTGGCTTCTTCTGGTTGACGCCTGCAGGAAACGATGTTTGATGAGCTAAACTTTTGGTGATGGTACTAGTTCCATCTGGCAATTATAAAACTTATGAAAAGGTGGCCTCTTAGGTCCGTGGATGAAGTGCAGCGGCCGATGACTGGCTGCCTCCTTCTGTTGGATGTAGGTGGTCTGGCGTGAACCTGAGTGCCCCATGATGATGCAGAATTGTGGGAAGCTCTGCGGAAACTCGTTCTGGTGAATAGAAGATGTTGGTGATACTGCTGCAGGTTCTTAGACGTGGCATTGGAGGGGCTCCAAAAGGCCCTCTTTGGTAATGTGGGGCATATGGGGATGGACTTAAGGCTTGTTGCTGATTCGCTCTCTTGTTGAGGCTGGCAGTTGTGGATGTGGATGATTGTCTCAGTTCGCACTGAGCCACTGCGATCGGGTTGTCATGATCATTCCCCATTCATTGATGTCAGCAGCAGCAGAACGGTCCATCGTACTGCTCTTGAGCTCGTTCCCGTGACGTGGCATTCTCAAAAATGACCGTGATATACCACTGCCAAGCCTCGCCATCAGTGTAGTCGCTGAAGCTGAACATGTCGGTTTGCGACCAGGAAGAGGCCACTGCTTTGACTTCAGTTAAGCTAAGCCAGTGTTCAACATGATCGGGCACTCCAGCATGCTTCGGGTTGTTGAGAGGTTCCATGGATGTGGATGCGGGCATCATACGGTTGATGTCAGGTAATCCTGTCTACTTGTGTGCCGTGGAGCCAAGGCGATGCTACGCGAACGCCATGTTTATCGGCATTCACACTTTGTCTACCTCTTCTACTGTCTGTGCATCACATACATGGACCTGCTGTTAGTTTTCTACTGCAATACAGTGCAAGCAATACTGTGTTCATTTTTCTACTCGGTGTGAACAAGGCCACATTACTGGTGGTGAAGCATCAGTGGTCCAGTTGGCCAGTGCCACTTTCTGCGTCTCTAAACTCTATAAAGTTATGAACAGTGCCTCATTGTTCATTCCTTAATCCACAAAAGAGCTGCAGCGGTGGCTTAGTGGTAATGGTGCTTGGCTGCTGACCTGAAACACGTGTGTTCGATCAATGGTCGCATTGGGTGGAGCCCTCTACTATGGCGTCACGCATAGCCTGAGTTTCTTTGGGACATTAAGCCCCATAAACCATTCCTCAAAAGAAAATTGTGAAAGGTTGTATCGTACCAGTATTCACCCATAGGGCTGAAACATGGAGGCCAATGGAAGAACCTGAAAAATCAATTGGGGACAGCACAGTGTGACATGGAAAGGAAATCGATGGGGGTAAGGTTCAGAGTCTCTAGAAAGCGGCCAGTGTGAATTATAGAATTGACTCGAGTTAACGATGTCCTTGTGGAAGTTAGGAGGTAAAAATGGAATTTGGTAGCGCATATAACCGATAGCTGAACAGTGGATTCTGAGGTAAGAAAGATGTAGCTGGGGGGCAACCAGAAATCAGGTGGAAAGGTTTGGTTTATGATTTATGGGGTTTAACGTCCCAAAGCGACTAAGGCTATGAGAGACGCCGTAGTGGAGGGCTCCGGAAATTTCGACCACCTGGGGTTCTTTAACGTGCACTGACATCGCACAGTACACGGGCCTCTAGAATTTCTCCTCCAAAGAAATTCTAGCCGCCGCGACCAGGATCGAACCCGCGTCTTTCGGGTCAGCAGCCGAGCACCATAACCGCTGAGCCACCGCGGCGGCTTTAACCTTGTTGAGATGGGTCGCGACTGGTACAATGACAGAGACAGCTGGCGAGCATTAGGTGAGGCTGCAGTGATTTGGCTTATGATGGTGAGAGTGTTTCAACACTGCTCTTTGCTTTCTTTCAGGCTGAAGTGCATGCAGCCGCAAGACACATAGTGAATGCCATGCAGTGCCCCAAGGCTGTCCTTCTAAGCCTTGCCTTGAGAGAAATCTCACCTGCCATCGTGAGAAGCGTTGCTGCTGCAGTGGCGACTCAGTTGGCATCCATTAACTCACCAGGACACGTGAACCTCAGTGCCTCTTAGCGGTTGTGCCTGCTGCCAGTCCCTGGTTTGTGTCGTGTCACATACTTTTGTAAAAAGCTCACACCATCGAGTGGGAAGTGTTTCTCATTTTTGACCATCACACGGGGCCGCTTATTGTTGCCATGCTAATAATAAAGGTTGTTACTAATCTTTGCACAGGTGGTGAGTTACTACACAAAAGATGCTGGTCAGTACAAAGAAGATGAGAATCTAAAACTGTATAGGCTAGCAGTACGTTTGCTCAGAGGGACACACAAGTTTTGTTTACTTAAAAGCACATGCACCACTGAGAGAAAAAAAATTCTGTGATACTATCACATGTCTGCTTTGAATGTATCCTTTGCATCATGGGCCATTGGCCCATGAAAACAGACACCATGAACAAAAAATTTGTGCCGGCAGCTCCCTGCAGGTTCAGCTAAAAAGCTGGAAGGCGTGGAATGCAGTTGCAGTATTCCATGCTTGGTCCAAAGTTTCTAACTTGCTAGTGCTTTTGGAAACTGGCTCTGACAGTATGGAAAGGACCGACACTCTGCCTTGGCATTTCACTTGAATGGCTGGAAATTGTTGGTGTTTTCTGGAACTACGACAACACCTTAACAGAAAAATGCCCTGGACACTGGGTTTGCATGCAGTTTGCATGCATTAATGGTGATTTACTGGTCACACTGTGTATCCATAACATGCTGCTGCATTCAAATTATTGCATGATGGAAATGAGTGAATGTGAGTGAATAGCTGGCTCACAGGAATTCTAAAGGAATTCGTTTAGCATTTGACTTCACTTGTTGGTACTTATTACACAACTGGGGCATGACTGAGATGGTCAGCGCTCTATGTGAGCAATATTGGCTGTTATAAGCACTTGCTGGTGCTGGTAGCTGCATGACTATTGTTGGCCTAGGAACCGAGAGGTGAAAGGTTTATAGTTCCTGGCTTGGCCGGTGGTCCATTGACTTTCTTTAGTTTATCACCCATGAAGGACAGTTTTCAAGCCGACTCTTCTATTGCTTGAATGCGCAATTGGTTGGCGTTGCCTTTACAAGAGCCCAGTGCTTGTAAAAGTGTGATGAAGCGTGGGCAAATGAAGCTCTTTATCACTTCTGGAAAAGTGATGCAGAAAGCACTGAAGGAGTCTGCTTGACCTTAGCAAAAACAGCGCACTTTTTTTCATTCAGAATGTTCTTGTGTGCTCTTTTAGTATGGCTCATTACCAACTTCGTACTTTTCAGTCTTGAAGTACTTCATACTTGCGAGATACGGTCTCACAAGTGTAAAGGGGCATTGAGGACAAACAGAAGTTGACCTATATCAATTGATTAGAGCATTCAAATGCCAAAGGGGGAACTTCCACTGAAAACAAAGCTTTGATAAGCTAGGAGCCAAAAAATGAAATGCAGATACTGTCGTCACAAACTGTTTTTCACGACCAAACTGAGATGATTTCAAGCACTTTTTGTCTGTGATCCATTGAGCCCAGGCCACACTGTCATCCACGTATACCCAGCAGTCGAGTCCCTAATAATTTGAGTGCTGGAAAAATTATTTCATTTTGAATTCCACATTTGTCATCAATGAATACGTCATTTGCCACCAAACAAATGACAGCATAACCACAAAAAGCCACTCGAATTTTGATAAGAACTAAGGATGGATGGAGTTATCCTTGGTGTCCCTTTAATGTGGCTGTGAAGTATTCCAGGATGGATAGAATGACAAAACTTATGTTTGTCATCTTAAAGTAATGTTGCAAATTTTCCAGAACGTTTCCTCAGCATGCTTTCTGCTGTCGTCCTGTAGGGCAGTTGCGGACAGAAAATTATGGACCATGTTTTTGGTGGTCAGCGTCTTAGGAAGTGTTGCCTAGTGAAAAGTAATGGATGTTTGATGCATATGCAAGTAATATTTACTTTTGCTCTTGCACATAAAGGGAGTAAACATTTCTAATTCAGTTACTCAACACGACAGAAAAGTTTGAACGCTGTAGCATGGTCCGAATTATTTTGTCCACGACTGTACATGTACATGTGCAGTCTGCAATGCATGTTTTTCATGGTCTCGTAATGCTTACTGCAAACTTCGCAGTCTGTGTAACTTAAGAGTGCAGATGCAATAGATTTAAGAGCTGTGCTGTGGCATAGTGCACTCAGAGCACATAGCTTGTTCTACGAGTGTACAGGGAGCCCTGAAAGTGCCTGTACCTAATGCTCTTATTTCATGAATTGTTTTAATACAGCCATTATGGCTACAGTATTCAGGAGGGAGTGTCAATAGTTTGAGTGTACTCCGGCTCTTCATTTCAAGACTTATATTTTCACATGCAATAAGGGAGTAATTACTTATTGACTTCCACCCGAGCTCAGCCATACGGCTACAAAGGTCTCAGAAACTTCATAGTATATTTGTAATAAGGGAGTAATTACTCATTGACATCCACCAAAGCGCACCCATACGGCTACAAAGGAAAGCTGTATAGAAAGCTGTATAGCTTTCCTTTGTTGCCATATGGCTGCACTCGGGTGGATGTAAATGAGTAATTACTCCCTTATTACAAATCTGCTCCACCTTGGGGGATTCCCCTAAACATTGAACCAACATTTTTACATGTGAAGTCCATTAACTTGTGGCAGCACAGAGGAAATGTGACCTGTATCCTCAGAAATAAGCATGTTAATGGAGAGCAGGTGTATTCACTTTGATAGAAGTAAGGTGCAAATAAATAAAAACCGAGAGTCTGTGGACCGAGAGCACTTGTACTGGATCCCTTTATTGTCTCCTCGACGCTTTTTCTCAGTGCGAAGTTTTGACAGAATGCTATGCTTGTGAGTAGATTACAAAGCATTAATGATGTGGGTGCCTCATTTGCATTACACTATGCACTTACCTTGGACTATGATGTTCTTACCCCTTTCAGGCGCCATTTTTGGTTTTGACTGAAATCAATTATTTTTTAACCTAAGTAGTATATTCAGGCCTCAAGAAAGGGAATTTGTTAGTTTTTGAATGTAAAAGACCAGCAGGCAAGTTTTTACAACGATGTGGAGAATTCAGTACAAAGTGTTAGATTTGCTAGAAATAATAACACTGAAATGTTCTCGGGTGTCAGGTAAACAGCCTAGGGATCGTGGAATTGCTTTGTGTTTCAAAGATTCACATTGCGCTCGAAATTGAGCAAAAACAATCGATGTTTTCACTCCCGGCAAAATCTGTCTGCACAAAAACGGCAGACAAAGTGCTACCTAGCTCACTATTATGTGATATATTTACTGCACTCGCTATACGGTACAAAAAAGCAACTTATTTGCAACAAGAAGGGTGCTAAATTTGACTGAAATAACGAAATCACTCTTAAGTGCTCCAGTTCCCCAGAAAAGGCTGCAAGTTTGCTGCTTACACAGTTGTGTACAAAGCGCCTGAAAGGGTTATTAATGGTTGAAAATGCAGAACATATGTGAAAATGCAGGCTATCGGAAGTGTTACATTGAACACTTTATTGCAGATACAGACTACTGCATCGCTCAGGTTTTTCGCACTCAAATTTCACACACAGGTGGCATTTGACAGCAATTTTTTGTTTTATACTGTGTTTAGGTTGAGTACTCGTCTGATCCGGTGAGAATTCATTGGAAGCCCACGCAGTGTGCGGCAATGCTGGATTAAACATGATGCTTTTGCTGCAGCTGTACTGGTGGCACCAGCTTTCGTTGACCGTACAGTGATAAAAGCAGACAACTGCAAGATGCAGGGTGCTCCCCAACCGTTCAGGGTTGACGGGCACCACTGCCGGTATAGCAGTCGTAAAACTGTCTTTTACGGTCTAGCATTGTTACATATGGCACAGACTCCTGTATAATTCTCGCCAAATCAGGCAAGTAGCCAAAAAGCACCTAGTATAAAAGTATAAAACAAAAATTGCAAAAGGCCACCACTGTGCGAAATTCGAATGCAAACAAGCCAATGGTTAAGTCGAGAAAAGCATTTCAGGCGGTGCTCTGCATGATGCAACAGTCTGTACAGACAACTAGCACTCACTGACAGCTGTTCACCTTCGTTTGGATTAAAAATAGCCTGTTTGGCACAGCGGTGACATGAATTCAGGGATGTGTTCACAAATGATTTAGCGAGCTGAACTGTCAGTATCTTCTTAACTTGTTAGTCTTCATCTGCACACAGTTCACTCTGGTAAACTAATTGATCCGGGGCAATAGATGCAGTGGAAACTTGGATAATCCACTGCAATTTCACAGTATTAGGTCTTCCAAATGGGCCGTACTGGCAAGATACCTGCCGGCCAACAAAAACGCCTCACACAGATGTCCATACAATGGCCCAATCAACTGGCCAAGGTTTATTTCCTTCCACAGAACTGATTTCCCAAACAGTGCCCTCTAAAAGAGATGCACTGAAAAAGAAAAACAAGTCTGAAAGTGGTTGCACAATATGGAGCACAGCATCCACAGTGAATCACAACACGGTAAAATGAAAAACAGAGCTGCCAAAAGCACCAAAACTGGTCACTGTTGTAATCCTGGCTGTGCATCTAAACTGGAATGTAACCATGCACTTACGGTGCACGCGTTTGCTCATACTGCCCTAAAGCTTACAAAACAAAAGAAATCTAAGTATTTTCTCAGTACAACACAACAACAAACATGGACTGACTAACAGGGCTATATAATGTATGCAATATGCAATCTTTATATAATATATGTATATATATTAAAACTTTGGTGGTTTCACACACAACCCACTTAACATGGAACACGAAGCTGCAGCTAACACCAACAGGCTGATCATAGATGAGTGAACATTCAAAGTCCTTGACGCAGCCAGTGCTGACATAGTATAACACACCTGTTCAACACATAACGAGGCAATAGAACAGTTTTTCTAAACCATTTCAGATGCCCCAAAAGGTGCATGAACAAACAGCAGAAAACATGACACTGAAATTTCTCAACTGTCGCACAATCGTCATTATAATGAGGCCTATTTCTTAAACAGCTCTAAAACAGCTTGGTGAATGAAAACAGACCTGAATATATGACATGACAATAATTTATGTGCGCTTATAGTGCATGTTAATAGAGAATGTTTACAGTACAACATGTGCTAAAATAGCAGTCACGTGGGCAGTGCAGTGTGAAAATTTCAGTGACTAAAGATAAATTGAACCAGGGCAATTTAATCTCTGCGTTAGTCTGTTTTCAGCTCATGGTCTACACAGCACTTTGGATGTAACAATGCTATCGTATGCCATACAATGTTAAAGGAAAAAGCAGAAGCCCTGTTTCATATTCTCGGCATATCAAGTCCCGCCTAGAAGGAAATGAGTAACATTCGCTGAATTGAAGCAACAGGGCTAAACAGACAGACGCACTGCAAAATCTTTTGACTGCTGAATAACTTGTCATTAGAAGGACGTCTTCATGCGTAGCTTTTGCTTCTGAAACTGTGAAAAAAAGTCCAGCCAATTGGACAGTGAAGTCACAAAGAAATCTAAGAAGGCGCAACAGATAAGCGACTGTAATAGGTACAGTATGGACTCGTAGCTCGAAGAGCAATGATAAATTGGCAGTGAGGTGTCTCTGTTCTCAAAAAGCTAAGTAACTAACACTAGACATCTTACTACTGCTCAAGACATCACGTTAGTCACCCGTTTTTAGGAGACTACAATGGCTAGCTAGACTAAGCTGATAAATATCTATGCCATACTTTGGAATTTGACGCTGTGTTCTGTAATTAGAAGTAATATTCATCATTCTGAGCGAGACAAACAGAAAGGAAAATCATAGTGTCAGTACCCCTTTAAAGGTACGAGAGTTCCTCTGTTGTATACAGCACCCTAAAAACTAGGCAGTCTTAGCACAGCCCTATAATCCATCCGAGCTAGTTGGGAAACCTGCAAGGCAGGGGTGCAAGGTACATTTAATGCCTGAGGTTACTAAGAACTGCAGTTCAAGGTTGCTGAAAAATGGTGTAGCTTTGGCAGTGTACCAATACCGGAGTGACCGCTGTACAAAAAGCAAGTGTGCGCTGCTTGTAGGTAAAGTGGCATTTGCGAGGTTTAACAAGTGACACCAATGCAACAGCATTCCTTATAGGTTACAGAGATGATCTGAAACATATGCTTCCCCAGGGGAGAGTAGGGTGGATAGGCAGAATCAATTTTTGTCTACATGTGCAGAGTGGCAACAAACAATTTGAAGACCTTGTGTCTTGATGCCTAGTGCATGCACTGCAGTTGGAAACACTGCACTGTATCTGGTGCTCACCACAACAAATAGACAGTGGAGAAAAAAAAAAAGAAAGCATGGCAATATAAAGAATGCCATAGCCAGACTTTCCCACACTGCCGAAAGACCAGTGGCAAGACTGAAAGACCGCTGTCCTCTAAAAAGTAAGAGGGGTAGACAAGCTGCCTTGAATGCACAATCAGCAACTGAATCACTCAAGAGAGAAGTTCCACTGCCATGCACCTAAGTAACTACATGCACCATAGCGAGCAGCAATAGAAGTGGTGCGCCAAATAATTACATACAATTCCATGCAATATACAAAAATCGTATAAAACTGCTAACTGCAGGCTACTCTATGCAAGCAGAACATCTAAACACACAGGGGGTTCTACAGCAGCTACAGTTGGACTGTCAAACTTAGCATCATGAAAACTTTCTTGCAACACTTACAAGTGTGCATTTCGGTAGGCTATGTAAAAGCAGGCACACTTACAACAGCGCAAGAGGGAAACAAGAAATGGTCAAGGTGTAAAACACATCTGCTGTGACCGTTGGTGCATTGCTAGTTTAAAGCAGACAAACGCGGGTTGTACAATGAGGACATTGTCATGACTTCAATAAAAATGCAGTGCATGCAAATAATGGCATGCAGTGATAGATGTGATGCACAAACTAAAGGAGTGGATGGAAACCCATCAGAATGCAATATTAGGTTTCGGACATGCTGAAGTGTCATGAGGTGTGTCACAGCTGCTTGAAGAATCCAGTCCCGTGGGCAGCTTCAAGAGTGTGTCACACCTTTCCTTGCAATCAGCATGTTGAGAACAGGGTGCTTTTTGATGTACTCGACAGCCTTCTTGTGTGTCACCATGGTGAAGTCGTAGCCATTTACCTGCAATACGGGGACCATATTTACACTGTGCCATCTTTCACGAGTTACATAGATTTGTGCATGCTTGATTCGTGAAGGTAAAAAAAGTATCACAAGGGATTCATTCTTGAGAAGGTGTTTTTAGCACTCTAGTGCTGATACTAACGTGGCCTTATCATAAATGATCTCGTGCACAGCCTCTAAGAACGGGCATGTGTCGGCTACTTTGTCGTTATGATCGTTAGCAATGTGCGATCTAGCAGGCTTTACTGCGAGAAGTTCCCACGATCGTACCTGCAGTATTTTGTCGTGCACTTTGAGTCCGCACTTGGCTGCCGGGCTGTTCTCGTAAACTTCGGTGACGTAGATGCCCTGCGATGAAAGAAGTGCACATTGACAGCTCCATCAACGCTTCCCGAAAAAATGGGCGTGCGTACGTTATCGGTGTATCCCTGCGGACTACGTGTGAAGTCCTGATCGATGCCACCTCCGATCTTGAAGCCGCATTTCATAACTTCTCTGCCTTCGGAGTCGATGCCGACCTCCTTTGCAAGCTTTATCGGGATCTGCAAAAGGAAAAGGCTTTTGAACGTCTAACTCGAGCGATCACACACAACCAGCAACGAAACCATGTTACGTAACTCGCGAACCCACACCCGCTACAGGCGTTATTGGCACGACCAAAACATAGCGGTGCCCGGTCGCTCGCTTGGGATGTTCGGGCTCATCCCAGGCATCTCGACAGCTCCCGAGGGCGCAAGGCGAAAATTTGGAGAGATCAGCCTTGGCTCCACTTGTCACAGCAAAAAAAAAAAAAAAAAAAAGGTGCTTGTACACACGTACACTCAGACACTGTATAGCAGTGCCAGGTTGGTGCTGAAAGGCCATGGCCTCCACTTCCCCAGTTGAAAGATGCAAAGCTTCAACACTTCTTCCCCCGCTCCACGACTCCTCAGCTCTTCAGCTCCCAAATCGGATGCAGAGGCGGAAGCCCTCACGGAAGCACGGAAACACGTACGGAAGTAATGGTGGTAACCAGACAGCTCACGACCAATCGAGGCGCAACACTGGAAACGCCCATTGGCCAAGAAAATGACGTCATGAAACGTAGAGCGACGTGAAAATAAGCTTAGGACAAGTAAGAGAGTAAAAAGCGCGCGGTCTTTAAATGAGATGGAGGTATTATGGCAGCCAGCAGCGCGTTATCCTGTTAGTCCCATGTTTACTGGCGTTTTTTAGGTTCATTAAGTGATTAGGTATACGTATCGTGTAGGTTTATTGCAAAACAAATTACGTACACGTTATCTTCAAGCCCGGCATTTGATCTGTAGCAGTCACACCATCCTAACGGTAGCGCGAACCAGTTAGACCCTTCAGGGGCCAAGGGCCTCACGCGTTTTATAAAATTCCTTCACAGGTGGACTTCCTATGTTCTAGTTGATTATCTACGCGAACTTATTAAGTGTCCAGTGCTCCGCAGCTGCACGATTTTGGAGGCAATTTCTTGGGGCCACGATTAACTTTAGCAGTTGCTTTGTAAAATTGTAAATCCTGTTATAAGAGTTTTACGTAAATAGCGGTGCTATTAATATGATACATATTGTGGTTATGAATACTACGTGATTTTAAAGTCTATATGCATACAGCCTATATGTTCTCTAATGTCAACACAAAAACAAAACCGAAACCGAAAGTATGTTGTGTTGAAAGTGATCGAAAACGTGCTAGTATAAATGAATGCAAGATACATTATCAAATACAACAATATTATTTATAAGTTTATTGTAAAATATTGCATTTGCTTCAACAAAATTATCCGCATATTCAAAAAGGGGCCCGTCTTTAATTTTTGTGCGTAAGCCGATAAGTGCGGATTGCAGACTTAGCCAAGCCGAGCTTGCATGATGTCGAAGTGCGTGTGTGCGTTCATGTAGCCCGGGAAACATGAGTCGCGACGTGAAAGAGTGGTTTAGAAATGAGGTACGAGCTTGTTTTCGTTAAATATATTTCTACTGTGTGTGAAAACATTAAGGGCTCAATGAAAGATTGTGCACAGCGTCGTAAAACTAGTTCACGTGCTAGTGTGGTGGTCACGCAACCCGCTCTTTTAATTTTTTTCTACAGGTCCATTTCTGGCGGTGCCTACACAGCATCGCGGCGTCACTCGCTCTTCAAGTCCTTCTGACGCCGGTCGCATTGATTCTCCTTCAGTTCAACGTGTTTTGTCCATTCGACGGCTTCTCAGGTGATAAGTTTTCTATGTGTTTTCATAATCTCGCGCGTTATGGGGCGCTAACTAGTGGCCCGAGATTTTGCATACTATCTTGCTCAGGGACTTACCCTGCTCGCTACCAGCATATCCTTTTCTTTTGGAGCAGCCAACAGTGGTGATCTCAAGCAAGCTTGAGATTTCTTTCACGCTTCTACATTGTCGCATTCCCCAATTAAATTTAAGCGTTCGCGTCCGCTCTGGCGAGGTCTTCCCTCTGTGCTCGTTCTCTGCTGAAAACTGTCGATCACTTCAGGCTGACCTGTCGCCGCTTCTCGTCTCTAACGGGGGGAAATCTTGAAATCTGCTAGAGTTGTTCTTTTCCTTGAGGATTCTACGTTTGGACACGGTAACAGGAATAATTGCTCCTTCATACAAAACCGTTTTGACTCACTCGCTGAAAATGTCCTGTAATTTTCCTATTTCATTTACAGCCCATGGCCACAATTTGCTCCTTTAAAATTTTTATTCCATTTCCTGCACCTGAAGTTCTCAATTACTAATCTGTCTCGCATAAAAGTAAACTGTCTGCTGTATGAAATTCGTCCACTGCTTTCAATTTCACTTTTGCAAAGTATTTTGAGTGTCAGCTCATTGTTTCGCGAGTTTAGGCGAATCTCCCTTGGAGGTTATATGCCATTGCCATTTGAGAACGGCAGCAATGGCTCCAAAACCAGTTTCCGGAGACTGATTTTGCTTGCTTTCCCAAAACTAAAAGTGAAAAAAAAAAAAAAGCTTGATGGTTTCTAAAACTATTCTAAAATTTTCATTTGTTGAAGAGGTAGGAGTACTAGAGCAAACCCTAACGCTTCAGTTTGTTGAGTATTTAGGATTCAAAAAGTGGGATATTTTTGCAAATGCACAGTGCTGAAGAGTAACAGTTGCAGCTGTCACTTGCTGAAGTTTTCATCTCAGGGAGCATATAGCCTCCCATGAATGACCCCAGCAATTTTTTATCCGTACTTTGGTCATTGTTCTATCTGTGCAGCTTGGCTGACATCGTTTGGGGACTCGCCATGGTACCATGCCTGCTTCCTTGGTGCGGGCTTCCTCTTGGCGGCATATCAGAGCACTTGTGTAACTGGTGAGTTACCTCATTGGCTGCTTACAGTGGCAGCTTGTACGTGGGAGCTTATCTGTGACAGAATGTGTCGGCACTGTATGACATCATGTTATCCAGGTTGGTTGTCTGCGAGTAGCTGTTCCCTTATATGGTTATTTGATTCCAGGTGGGTTTAACCCTTGTGGTCCTTGGAGCTAGTTCAGTGGTGGGAGCATTCAGCTGCTCAGCCCAGTTCGTACGGTGGATTACTACTAAATATTTTGGTGGCATACAAAAATATGACTGGTTACTTACGACATCTTCTCGGTGTTTGAAAACCTCTGTGTTCTGCTCCAGCCACTGGCTGTTACTTTTATATTTTAGTTTGGTGTCCTCTTGTTGTCATCATGTGTCAGTCGAAACTCAGTTTCAGCTTCAGTTTTGCCAATTTCGGTTTTGTTTTCATGTGTTCTGCAGCTTTATCATCGTTTTTCTCATTATTTTGAAGCTCTTTTAATTGCAAATAAAAGAGGAACACCAAAGAAGTGTAATGCGATCGTTTATTCAAAATGTCACAAAATCCTCCGGGTTGTCCTTCAGCATCAGTTGTTGACGGGATCGTTTGAGTAAGTGGGTCTTGGAGGTCGTGGCCGTGTGCAAGGTGCTTAACTAACTAAGCATGCATTCTATTGAATGCGTCCCATGACATATTAATTGTTTGGTTGCATGACTGGTGTTTCACATGACCTTGACTTATGGGTCATGTGACTGCTGACAATAAGTCCTGTGAAGCATAGAGTTTCTCACTATTACCTAGAGGGAAAGCTGGCGGTGCTGCACTTCAGCCACCATGGACGCTCAAAGCATCATGGGCCGGTGAGCTACTTGTTGCGAGACAGTCGTAATTTTTTGGGAGCATGGAGTGGCACTACTGAGACGTTTCATTCCGAAAACGCTGTTCGTGTGTGCGCAGACGACTTTCGCACGAACGCAGTGTGCAAAAACCATAGTAGTAAAAACGCATAGACACACGACGCCAATAGAAGGTTTCACTTTTCTGAAATGCCATTAAAAAACTTCTTAAAGTATCTAAGCAACAAAATTTTTTTTGAAAACATATTTACTTTTAAAAATGCGCTTGTTAATTACGAAATATTAGTTTTTATAGTGTTCATTACTTGGCCAATAGGAGAGCGAGTCGTCTGTTATTTTGGGCAAACTTTGCACTTAAATGCTTTTCTGCTTGCTTGTTGCAATCATTAGACAAGATATTGATAGTTATGACGTTTGTAGTTATCGAACAGCTTTATTGTTTTATTATTTCTTGGCCAAAAGTTGCAGTTCCGCAACAAGTAGCTCACCGCCCCATGATGCTTTGAGCGCCCATGGTGGCTGAAGTGGTCTCGAGGGGTCGCCATGCAAACTCCCATAGACGGGCCGCCAGCTTTCCCTCTAGGTAATAGTAAGAAACTCTATGCTGTGAAGCTGCTATGTGATGTCATTTTATGTGGATGACAACCACATCTTCAGAAAGAAGGGGGTGTGCATTTGGAATTGACAGCTGACACTGTAAAATAGTGAATTTTACAGGTGGTGCGGCAAAACAGTGAGGTGGCATGTAATCAGTGTTGTTTCTGCAGTGTTGTTTCTGCAGTTTCTGCCCGTGTTGTTTCTGCAGTGGCTCCCGTGGTGCACACGACGCGCCTGGCACAGATGGTGCACCTGGGCCACCCCCGCAACTTGGGCCAGGCCATGTTGCGGGCGCTTGCTGGGGGCGTCTTCGTCCGCGCCCTGCTCGGCATTTCGGGTGGCCCCTATGCCCAGCTGCAGAGAGACTGCATCGAGCCATCCCAGTGAGCATTCGGAGTCGCCTCAGTCAATTTTGACATCAGTGGGGTCATTACCAGAGGCCAGCTGAGAATATTTTCTTTTACAGCGAGAGCTGTTAGTCTCACGAACCCCCGGATCCACGACGTTGGCATAGATGTCCGCACAGCGGCTTTGAGGGGAGTAGGATAGCTGTAACACTCTGCTACATGTGCGATGTTGTATCCTTTAAAGGGGCCCAGAAACACAATTTTAGTCAACTGTTTTGCCTGTTGATTGCATACAGTGAGTTATAATGGTGCTATTAGCGTCGGTAATAGCGCGTATATTCCGTTTTTTAATATTTTAATGTCCTCCCAAAACCAACTTCATGGCTCTGATGGTGTCGGCAAACAGTGGCGGGTTTTTAGCAGCGGATATGACATCACCTGGCCCGCGCTTGATGATCGGACAAACAGTAAATATACTTCAAATTGTGTGAACAAATAGAGACACATTTTGTCACCTGTCTGCGTTTTATATTAGATCAACAAAAAAACTTGTTTGTCTTAGATAAAAGTCCTGCAAAGCAAGTAAAATAAAAATACACCACCAGGGGTGCTCTGGCATGGAAACGACGCTGCTAGTCTCAGCAAGAATGAGTTACAGAGAGCAGGCAACCATGGAGTACAAACTTCCGCGACGTGCTCTGGCTGGCTGTTTTGATTGGTTGCGCCAGGTTGGTTGCGCTCATTGGGAGAGCGAAATAGGAGTGGGAAGCCCCGCCAAAATCGAGTTGAGGGCAGCGTTTTGTTTGCTTGTATTTTGAAATTTCTTCACTGCATAACTCCCGTTCCTGTGCATCGATTCCTGTAATTCTTTTTAAGTCAGCATCTGTGTGATATAAACAACCCACCTGAAGTATAGCCGGTATCCCCCCAAGCAGTGTTTCGTAGCCCCTTTAATTGATATTGTTTTCATCGCACATGTAGCACAACGAACTCCTCTTGCTGGCTTCTCACGTTATGCAACATAGAAGAAGTGTTCATTTTTTATTTCTTTATTTTAGCTCCGTGAGTTATTTCCTAATGCACTGTTAGTATCTTCCAAGCCCCATCAAGCTGTCAGATGCAACTTTTTGCCTAGAAACCTGCCAAACCATCTCTGGAAAAGAAATGGATTGAATTTCAATGCTGTCATGTGTACAGGAGTGCCGAGACTGCTAATCTGGGCTGATTGTGGCTTGTACGGGTACGGTACTGAGAGTAGCAAAATGACGCGATCTTAATCTTGCTGAACCCTTCCTGGGAAGCGAGAGTTTGTATTTCAGTCGCGTGTGCAGTGAGCACACGCGACTGATGTCATTAGTTATGAGTGAAGGACAAGGAGATATGCAAAAAAGATAAATAGCCAACTTATCAACTCCAGATGGCTGAGTAGCTCTCCATAGCATTGCATGTAATCCTCGAGTGGTTCCTGGGGACCCATAGTATAGTACCACCTATTAGAAAGGTCATTGTAGTTAAAGGGCTGTTATAAGCTGAGGCAGGGCATGCTTACCACATTTTCTAGCCGGAGGGATAAAATGGCTGTGTTGCTTCTGAAAAATATATTCCTGCAGGTATGGCCTGACATGTTGAGTTGAGATATGCTCTGGCGCTGAACATAAGGTCGTGTCCACATTTCTATGGTGGGAAAACGCAAAGGTGCATTATTACTGTATGATGTCTCTGTACATTAAAACAAAAACAAAACCAGGTGGCAGAGATTAATTCAAGCCCTCTGCTGTGGTGCCTCTTAGTCTACATACACCTTCAGATTACATAATTCTATTTTATTTCATTTTATCTACACTTGCGTTATCCATGTTTCTTTTAATTTCTCTCCATTTTATGTAACAAAATTACCTTTCTGCAATGTAATTGGCAACAAGACAAGACAGACTACAATTCCGCTGTGCTTTCTTGGGTTTTCAAGTACCCCTGACCTCATTAGCATGCCCGCTCGTCTGAGTGGATGCACTGTGCCTAAGCAGGGGCTGCCGTGTTTGTGTAGGTTTGAGTGCCTGAGCGAGGCGCATGGGTTTCTGGTGCTGCACGGAGCGTTCACCGGCATCAGTCTGCACTTGGCTCAGCTGGCTGCCAACCGAATCTGTATCGCATTTCCTCCCATTCAGGTCAGTGGGCTGGAAGTGTTAACCCTTTGAGGTGCTGTGTACTGCTCAGTTGTACACGTAATTGTGCTCGCAGTTGTGTACATAGGTGCTGGAACTATGCGCACAGTTCTGCACGGAATTTTAAAGATAATTTGCATTTGTACACAACTGCTATAGGGGGTAATCACGTCACGTTGGGTGCTATCTTGTCCAGTGCATAGCTTCAGCAGTGTAGGCCACCCTTCGCAGTGTTCCACAGAAAACAAAATGGTGGCCGCTGTGACGTTGGTGAATACTCCTTATACAGTACAACCTCGTTGAGGCATACTTGCTTTTAAGCGGTAGTTCCGCTTAGGACATAGCAGTTTGAAATCCCTGGCTTGGCTTCCATTAAGCTTCGTGGATTTGTTGCCTGCTTATAACGTAGTGGCTTATTGCAAACATCTTTGTTAGTGCATGCCTGTCATAACATACGAGGCTGTTGAGGCCTCCGATAAAGCAGCCATGAACTATGCCACACATTGCATGGAAACCTCCAGTCGCCTGTGAAGAGCTCTTTGCAGAAGTTTTGCAGTGGGAAGGCACAGTGGAAACTGTCATCTTCTGTGTGTTCTACATAGATAGTGCAGTTGAGACTCCTCCAGTGTGGTCTGACAGTGACATTGTTGCCTCTATCAGTGGTGGAATGTCATTCAATGCAAGTGTCCACAACTAGACAGCTGAAGGCAGCCCAGGTCCTACCGTTGGAAAAACTCTGTGTTTTAGACACGATTTGCCTGCTAATAGAGCAGTTGGATGGATTTTAAGCACATTTGAGGCTGCACTACAGGTAACTCAAAAAGGAAGCGGCAAATGCCTTTCAAAGGAGACCCTCCAGACATTGGTGCTGACCGATTTTCACAACATCCCGGTTATCTGTGGTCAGTCCCCTAATGCTAGCATGGCCAGGGATTAACTGTAGATTTACTTAGTCTGACATGGGGTTAACCACGCATTAACTGCCACATCATAAAAATCGGTTGACACTATTGGCTAGAGGGCCTAAGGCATCTGCAGCTTTTTCTTAAAGGGATACTGAAGCAAAATCTGAAAATTGCACAAAAACGCTGAAAATAGATTCTCGGGATGCGATTACACCGAAATATAGTCATCACTGCGCATATTTTTCAGTGGATGGTTTTATTTTTGATGTTTCACGAGCGCGCGCCAAGCCCTCCCGGCCAGCGCGAGGTGAAGGGCGTGACGTCATGGCACGCTGCCGCGGCGACAAATATGGCGGCGCCCTTCGATGCATGAAACCTCGCTTCGGACTGGTTGCGTCGTTGTTACTGGCTTCTTCAGTGCGTTCACTGGCCATAAATGGGCCACCGGTGTTTCGCTTCATCTCCTGTCGCCCATAAGAAAACTTACGAGTAATAAATTTGCTTTATTTTTTATTTAGAGTGACGATTCTGCCCCCTTTAGGCTAAGAGGGGTGTCGGTTTGTTGACAACAATGCTTCCCCTCCTAACCACCAGATGGCGCCACTAGTCTGAACATCGTCGCGCTTCTGTTTTAAAAGTGAGAATGTTAGAAATGGCGTAAGGTCCGGAAAAAGTAGCTGCATTTAGCGGACGTAAGCGTGCATACGGTTATGGTATGTAGACAGCATCGATTAACACTTTGACATATCTCTGTACGCCGTGAGCAGACGACAGATATGGAAAAGCAGCGTGTAGCTATGGCAATTGTGCTTCTGCGGTAACGGTGGGCGCGCGGGTGTTATGACGTCTGGTCGCAGCTTCCACAGGCGGCCGCCAGGTGCAACGATACGGCAATAAATCGCGAAAAAAAGCGTGTTATCCGCCTTTTTCGCTAAAATGCTTGTCATATTTATCAATTTTAGCAGTCAAGCTCTTGTTTACATGCAAAAGAGCAGCTTCAAAAGTTTGGTTCAGTATCCCTTTAAGCTGTCCGACTATAGTAACTGTGGGGTTGCCTGGTAAGAAATAATTAACGAAGTTCTTTGGTCTTATGGGAATAAAAGCTTCTCCATATGCCTGATTTCGTTGACTGCCTCAGGTATCAATCTTTATACCAGACGAATGGATATATTTAGACTATGTTCAGTTAGGGTGTATTACCACTTTGCTTCACTTTCTCAAACATGGTTGCTAACGCTAAAAAACACGAGAGACAAGAAAAAGATACCGACGGGAATAAATAACAACGCTTGTCCCGTCCCAACTAGCCCGTCTTTCTTCTCTAATAATGCCACTTTGCATGTTATTTTTCCGTGGTCCCGAGAGATATGCCTTAACGAGGTTTCACTATGTAATTGTTCACTATTGCATACTGCACAGGTATGCACATGGCGATTTATTGTCGTTCCCTTGTTCGCGGTGTAAGAGTCAGAATCAGAATATGAAAACAGTGGAGCAATGAATTCATTGTAGCTTTTTATTCCTTACACGACCTGAAGTCCACTTTCACATCATAGCCACTGTGTGGCTTTTGGAGCCGAATCTAGAACTGCACGAAAGAGAAATTCAAATATAAATTACTCACCTTGTGTAAGCAAATTCGATGTAAGGATCCACGCAAGTTACCGATATCTTATGTATCATTCCAAATAAGAAAACACACTGCCAAAAGATTGGTGTTCCTTCCCCTTTAATTAAAAATTAATGGGGCACTGTTCCATAGACGGGCATTGGATTTGGTTACGCTTGAGATGTGCATTACCTGTATTACTGTGTTACCCAAGTGAGATCTTGGGTGTGATTATTTGAATGCCGGAGGTGTGATTCGAGCCTCTTTTCCAGGTGTCATCGGTGAGAATGCGCTTGAATATCAGGAGCACCATGCGCTGGTCTGCTTGGGACACCTTCAGGAGGGCCCATTATTTCTATCTGCTCTACTTTCTGTTCGGTGAGTACTCACACAGCTCGCATTCCAGTGGCTGTTTGTGACCACAGTCACACCGAGGCCCGTATTCTGGAAGTGTGCACTTAGTGGATGCGTCCGATAGAGTGCCTTAAAGGGACACTGAGAATAAGTTCATTCAGTTATTATTCCATGTTGAAATTGATTCCTTGGCTGTGTTAACACTTGTCCCACTTGCATAATGAACCCACTTGCACAGTGAACCCACTGGCACAGTGAACCCACTGGCACAATGAGCCCACTCGCATAATGAGCCCACTCGCATAATGAACCCACTCGCATAATGAACCCACTCGCATAATGAACCCACTAGCATAATGAACCCACCCACCCCCCCTTTTTGTCAACGAGAATTTACTACTTTAAACTGTTAGCTTTTGGTAGCGCGTTCCTCAGTTTTGCACTGTCCGCAGCGCACATCTTTGCAACGCGCCAAGATGCTGTTTATCTTTTGACGAGAGCTCTTGCTGGAGGGGTGGGGGCATGTTCTGTGAACTTGGCAGAGTGCCAAGACATTGTGTGCCTGTAGTTTGACAGGAGTGCCAGCGGCACTGGCTTGCTCGGTGTGCTGCTGTGCTACTGTATGCTTAGAAAGTCCGTGAGCACTTCAGCGTTAGAGAGGAGCCTAGCAGTTTAAGCTAGAACACTATGAAACAGCCTCTACGCTGAAATGCTATGAAGAAAGCAAGACCTTCAACCCCCCTGTCAACCCCCCTGTCTGGAAAATGTCTATTCCCTCACCGCAGCTAACACTTAAACATACGCATCACACACTCGTAACTACCTACCCTGCAGGTTTTTTTAACCTCTCGTAAGAAACGCGCACCTGTCCCTCGGGGCCAATGTTCAGCATGTCTGCTTTATCTTGCCGCGATTGGCTGGCGCCGCCAGCTGTCACAAAATCATGGAGTCATGCCGTGTTACGGCAAACACCTTTTGAAGTGAATGATGCTAAACACCGACAATACGTCTGGCCAGGCACTTTTGTTGATGATGGACGGGCAAGCAGGTGGGTGGATGGACGGACATATTTGAAATCTCGACTCTTCGCAAAACAATGTGTTGAAACTTTTCTTTTCCCACGCAAAGAGCCTTCCCCAAAGTTGGTGTCAACTTTTCTGGAAAAAAAGTGGGTTCATTATGCGAGTATATACGGTAATTTATGGAGTTGTCCTTGGTTCCCCTTTAGTATATAAATATATAAATTATAATATACAATATAATATATTGTCACAGGCCAGACGGAGAACAGTCGTAGACATAGAGGGGGACCGCAGAACGGCCGAGAGTTTTAATCGCCCAGAACGGAGCCAGCTCGAGCGCGCCTCACGCGAACGCGACCACTTCGTCCTCGTCACGGCTTAGCGCGCAGGTAGCTCGAGCCAGGTCCGTGGCATTAGTCCCCCGAAAAAGAAGAGCATCGTCCCGATGCGAGGGTATGTACAAAGCAGAAAACGAACAGGAAAAGCAGGAAGACAATGTTAAAAAAAAAACGAACAAAAAGAAATAAATTAAAACGCAGAACCCGAACACAGTTTAAAGTGGAGCGTCATCGCTCTCACGCGAGAAGTATGGCTTAAGTCGCATTACATGCACAATGTCAGTCCGTGTTTGCCGACGACCGGTAGACACAGTTCCACGTGGAACAACCTCATAATCCACGTTTCCAACACGACGGAGCACCTCATAAGGTCCGAAATATCGGTGCAGCAGTTTTTCGGACAATCCCTTTTGGCGGACAGGGGTCCACACCCACACACGGTCACCGATGTTGTAGGTAACCTCCCTGTGGCGCCGGTTGTAACGTCTGGAGTCCGTGTCTTGTTGAGCTGTGATGTGCAAACGAGCAAGCTGGCGAGCTTGCTCGGCTTGTTCGACAAAGGAGCCCGCATCTGGTGTCATCATCCACGCACGGGAGCATGGCGTCCAGCATCATCCGCACTTCTCTGCCGTAGACTAGACGGAATGGTGTAAAGCGGGTTGTTTCTTGAGTCGCAGTGTTGTACGCGAATGTGATGTACGGGAGTATTTGGTCCCAGGTTCTGTGTTCCACATCCACGTACATGGAAATCATGTCGGCCAGTGTTTTATTCAGGCGTTCTGTGAGCCCATTTGTTTGGGGATGGTATGCTGTCGTTCGATGGCTGGTGTGACTCAGCTCAAAGATGTCGTGGACAAGCTGAGCTGTGAATGCCTTCCCTCGGTCTGTGATGACGACGGACGGAGCGCCGTGTCGAAGCACTATTGCACGCATAAAGAAATGTGCAACTTCGAACGCTGTGCCTTGAGGGAGAGCCTGCGTTTCGGCGTAACGCGTCAGGTAATCGGTTGCAACAGCTATCCATCTGTTTCCTCCCGACGACAAGGGAAATGGTCCGAGGAGGTCCATGCCGACTTGTTCAAAGGGTGTGTTAGGAGGCATGATAGGCTGCAACATGCCAGGCGATTTCAGAGGCGGCGTCTTCCTACGCTGGCACTCACGGCAGGTCCGAATGTATCGCTTCACACATGAGGCAAGGTTGGGCCAATAGTAGTTCTGCCGCACTCTGGCAAGTGTTCGCGTGAATCCAAGGTGCCCAGAGGTCGGCTCGTCGTGGCAGGCGAGGAGGATCTCGTAGCGGAGGGCGGCAGGTATAACCAGAAGGTAACTCTTACCACTGGAGGCGGAGTTTTTCTTATACAGCACTCCGCCTCGAAGACATAGGGATGGCAGCCTGCGAGCCAGGTGGGAGGGTATCGAGGGATGGTGACCTTCTAGATGCTCTATGAGCAGCTTCAACTCGTCGTCCGCACATTGTTGTGCGATGATGTCGGACGACATGACTGCACCAAGGAATGCATCGTCTTCTGCGTTACCTTCGTAAGGTTGCACGGGTGAACGCGACAAGCTGTCAGCGTCGGTGTGCTTGCGACCAGACTTGTAGATGATGGTGAAGTCAAATTCCTGTAAGCGTAATGCCCAACGTGCTAGGCGGCCACATGGGTCCTTCAAGTTTGTCAACCAGCACAATGAGTGGTGGTCAGTAATAACCTGGAACTGCCTGCCATACAGATAGGGGCGGAACTTTGTGATGGCCCATACTACGGCCAAACATTCCTTCTCAGTTGTAGAGTAGTTACACTCTGCACGGGAAAGTGCACGGCTAGCATAAGCGATCACTTTTTCGACACCGTTCGGACGCTGGACGAGAACCGCTCCAAGACCGACGTTGCTGGCGTCCGTGTGAATTTCAGTGGCGGCATCATCGTCAAAATGGGCTAGTACTGGTGGTGATTGTAGCCGACGTCGTAGATCGTCAAAAGCAGTTTGCTGCTCGGCACCCCACAAAAATGGCTCCTCATCTCGTGTCAAGCGCGTCAGAGGACTGGCCAGCTTAGCAAAGTTTTTTATGAAACGTCGGTAGTACGAACAAAGGCCTAGGAATCGTTGGACGGCTTTTTTATCAGTGGGAACCGGGAAGTCCGCGACGGCAGAAATTTTGTCAGGGTCTGGCCGGATGCCCTCGGAGCTGACGACATGCCCGAGAAACTTCAATTCAGTAAATCCAAAATGGCATTTTTGCAGCTTTAGAGAAAGATGAGCTGATCGGACGGCTTCTAACACCACTCTGAGCCGCTGCAAATGTTCCGAAAACGTTGTTGAGAAAATGATTACATCATCCAGGTATACTAGACATGTTTGCCATTTAAGGCCGGTGAGCACGGTATCCATCATTCGCTGGAACGTTGCTGGAGCACAGCAGAGTCCGAAGGGGAGCACACGAAATTCATAGAGGCCGTCCGGGGTGACAAAGGCGGTTTTCTCCCGGTCTCTCTCATCAACTTCTGTTTGCCAATATCCGCTGCGCAGATCTACCGAAGAAAAGTATTTTGCTTGGCGCAGTCTGTCGAGGGAATCATCTATACGAGGTAGCGGATAGACATCTTTTTTTGTTACGCTGTTAAGTTTTCTGTAATCCACACAGAAGCGCAGCGTGCCATCCTTCTTTTTTACGAGAACGACAGGAGACGACCAGGGACTATTCGATGGCTGGATTATGCCGTCATTGAGCATCTCCTTCACTTGCGTTTGGATGGCCTCCCGCTCTCGGGGAGATACGCGATACGGCTGTTGATGTATTGGGCGCGCGCCATCGTGCGTGACTATCCGATGCTTAGTGATGGGCGTCTGACGTACCTTAGACGACGAGGTAAAGCAGTCCTTAAACTGCAGCAACAATTCTTGCAATTGCTGCCTTTCTGCGGGCGGGAGGCCCTCGTTTATGTGAACGGCGCGTACTGCCTCTTCGTCAACTTCACCAGGCGTGTCTTCTAGGCATGCGAAACACTCAGCCACCTCTTGGACAGGGTCGACGTGGGCGATGGCTGTGCCACCAAATAAATGGCGGTGTTCATTACTGAAATTGGTCACGAGGACTTCAGTGCGACCGTTAGATAGAAAGGCGAGCCCTCTTGCTACGCAAACACCCATGGGGAGCAAAAGAGAGACATTTGGCTCAACAACACGTTGTCCGCAATGTGGCGCGTCGCAAGTGACCCTAGCCAGAACACTCGCCCGTGGAGGCACCGTTAAGGCATCGTCGGATATACGCAGTGCGGCTCTGCAATTCTCGGGGGCGGGTTTGGTGGCGGCGAGTTCAGTTGAAAATGTAACCAATCGATTTCGAAGGTCTATAGTCGCACCATTTTCTCGAAGAAAGTCGAGACCGAGAATGACGTCTCGTGAGCATTCAGGCAGAATGAGGAATGTTGCCACGAACGTGCATCCGCGCACCGTAATTCTGGCCGTACACATTCCGAGCGGTGTAACCACGTGGCCACCAGCCGTACGTATCTGTGACCCTGCCCACGGCATCACAACTTTCTTCAGCACCTTAGCCATCCTACCGCTCATTATCGAGTAGTCCGCACCCGTATCCACTAGTGCGCTAACCTCCTTAGAGTCAATCAGCACGGGTATGTCAAGGGAGACCTTGGTCTTACCAGACCCAGTCGTCGGCGCCGTCTTCGTCGTCGTCGTCGTCGTCATCGGTATCGTGGTCGTCAATTCGGGAAGGGTCAGTCGGCGTGTCGGTGGAAGCTTTTCGGCAATACGGCGTTCGGCGGCCTCGCCTCCAAAGGTCGCCTGTTCTAGTTTTCCCGGTGCGGGCTCGAGGACCCACGCTGTGCACCAGGTCCATAACCGGACGGATGAGGCGACGAATGGCGAGGTGAAGGCGATCGAGACGTTCGGCGCGGAGGAGGTGGTGAACCACGCCGGCGGGTGACGTATTCGTCAAACTCCTGCGGCTGTTCGGCATGCCGCGGACGGGGACTACCTGCAGACAAGCCTCGGAATCCCAGAGGCCGATATGGACACCGCCGGAAGACGTGACCGGCCTCGCCACAATGGTAACACAGGGGACGTCGGTCTGGCGCACGCCAAATATCGGTCTTTCTCGGCGCCTGTCCTCGAGCTTGCCAGTAGGGAACCGGCTGCTCGGCGTGTACTGCGAGTACCGAAGGGGCATACGGTGGCGCGCAGGGAACCGGCGCAGGACGGCGCAGCACGTCCGCATACGTCGCTGGCGGCCAAGCAGCTGGCTGTGGTGGCGGCTCTACTGGAGCGACGGGTGGTCTGAGCGCCTGCTGAACTTCCTCCCGAATGGCGCTAGTCAGAGAGTCCACAGGAAAAATCCCCTGAAGTTTCTGCAGCTCCTCACGGACCACAGAACGCACGATGTCCCGAAGGGAGCTTGTATTGGCCCCCGAAGCAGCATCCAGGGGGTGTAGAGCCGAGATAGGGTTTAGCTGCCGGTCGTAGAAATTGTACCGTTGCTGGAGCGCCCTCTCCATGAGCACAGCCTCGGAGAGGAACTCGGTGACTGTTCTGGGCAGGCTTCGCACAAGACCGCAGAACAATTGCTCTTTCACGCCTCTCATCAGGTGTCTGAGCTTTTTCTCTTCTGTCATGGTCGGGTCCGCTCGGTTACAGAGGCGCGTCACTTCCTCCACGTACATCGCTACGTTCTCGTTTGGTAGCTGAATGCGAGCGGTCAATTCACGCTTGGCCCGTTCACGGCGATCGCTGCTGGTGTAAGTCTCCAACAGCTGGCGACGAAAGTCCTGCCACGTCGTTAGACTCGTCTCGCGGTTTTCGTACCAGATCCGAGCGGCGTCTTCTAAGCTGAAGTAGACGTTCCGGATCTTAGCACTGTCGTCCCAGCCGTTGAAACGCGCAACGCGCTCGAACCGATCAAGCCAGTCTTGGGCGTCCTCCGAGTATCCGCCGTGAAAGGGCTTCGGGATCCGGGGATTTTGCAGGCTCACAAAAGAAGCAGGTATGAACGGGGCGCTGTCTAACCTTGCTGCCGTGGTCGTAGCCATGGGTGCGCTCTCTTGAGGCCGGAGTCCGAATTCTGGAGACAAGCCGCGGAGCCTGCGGCTGACACGATGGACGGGGGTTCGCACAAGAGGCACCGGGCTTGTGCTTCGGCTCTCCGAGGAAGGATGGAGCATCAGCCGAGAATACCCAAGCGACCTCCACCAGATGTCACAGGCCAGACGGAGAACAGTCGTAGACGTAGAGGGGGACCGCAGAACGGCCGAGAGTTTTAATCGCCCAGAACGGAGCCAGCTCGAGCGCGCCTCACGCGAACGCGACCACTTCGTCCTCGTCACGGCTTAGCGCGCAGGTAGCTCGAGCCAGGTCCGTGGCAATATAATAATATATAATTATATAATATATAAATCACAAGTATTTGTTGCAACTGTTTTGTGAATTATATTTTTCCACTGCAATCATTTCCTTGATGCATTGGCAAGTTCAGTTTCAGCTGAGCTGAGACAGCATGAAAGACTGGTTAGCTTTAGTCGCTCACCCATCACCTACACATTTTTGGCTCCCGAAACTTATTAGTGCAGCGGACATATGTATGCCATTAGTAGGCACCTTCGTAATATGGGTCCTATTGTCAGTCCCTTTTTTCTTTTTAACAATTCTCTCTGAGAGTGCCCTATCTGCATGTCAGTGATGCGAGTTTTGTTGTGCAATGGAATCTCAATGTTTCAAATCTCAAGGTGTTGCGAAAAATACTCGTACTGTCTGAAATTTGTATTGTACAAAACAGACAAAGTTCGTATGCAGAGGTAGGGGAAATGCATTCGGGCAGATCAGTTCACGGCTGGCAGGATTTATTTACGGCTGTGTAGCAACCACTGTGTAGCAACACAGTGCACTCTGGGCAGGGGGAAAATTCGTATCAGCCCTGATCGTATCATCGAGATTCCACTGTGATGGATATTGATGCAGTTGTGTGTACACTTGTGGGAGAATTCTGTGTGAGGAAAAAAAATGGTAAATGCTTCTTTCATTCCTTCGATTGCACGGTGCCTTGGTGGGCACATTTGTAGGGGTGTCGTTATGTACAGATGCTTCGACATATCACAGCCTTGGCTTTGGTTTTCTTGTGTGTGCATGCGTGAATGTCATTGGCTCTGTTCTGCAATGGGCCGTATTTCATGCGGCCTTCTAAAGGCACAGTTAGTTGTTAGTATTTGTCCCGCTTGACTTGTCCATGTTGTTTGTCATGCCAATTTTAAGGTTATTTGTGCCCTCATTAGCGTCAAATATCGTTTACTTGTCTTGTTTTTTTTTTTCTTTCTGTTGCTGTGCCAAAGGTGCTGTGCCAAAGAAGTGGATCGCTGGTGATGTTGACTCAACCCAGTGGTACGCAGAATATTTTGTGAGCATTTAAAGATGCTTGCCCATTACGCACTGAAATGTCGATACAGCGAACTTCACAGGACTGCCAAGAATCGTTCATTATATTTAAATATAGTGTTAATGAAATACTCTAAAATCAAACCTATTACAGGAAACGCTCTTTTAATTCGTACTACAAATGGCTAGAAAAAAATTAATTGCGCATGTTGTCCTGAAAGGATTGGTATATTGAAATTCGTAGTAGGGAAACATTTTTACATTGAAAATACCATATATACTCTTAAGCAAACAAGAGCGGGGGATGAGGGGCTCGTTATAAATATGAGAGAAGCCGACAGCCACAGAAACCAAGGGACACGAGGGATTTTTAATTACTTTATTTATTTTGTGCTGTTGTTCGATTTAGAATATTACTGAATATGTTATCGCTTAAAGCTAATTGATTAGAAAAGCAGAAGAAAAAACAACCACATGCCGCCGGTGGGATCCGTACCCACGACCTCCGAATTACGCGTCCGGTGCTCTACCGCTGAGCTATGGTGACGGCTGTCAATTCTTCTCCTTTCGGGGGTATTTATGTTTACAAATAACCTAACCTTTAGAGTGTTCACCAGCGCCACCCACGCTCTTAAGCGGCGAACGTAGCACGTCCTTAGTTACCGCTGATGTGACGTAGAACGTCATTGAACGGCGAGAGTGGAAGCTGTGTGAGAACCCTCTTATGCTTCCTATTGCGTCAAGGCTGCCAGAACCGAGGCCCTCGCTAAGCATATACTCTTGTAAGGGCTGCACTTTTTTCCACAGTTTTGTTCAGTGAGTTGAAACTTGAACATTCAGTCTTTTCTAAACATGGGAACCTAACTTGATGCACTTGAATTGCGCTGCATATTTGCTTTGCATCTCTGTCATTGTGTTGTTGACATTTGTGATGCTTTTACTTATATGGGATTGTGTTATCACTGAGTTGTTCCCCCCTTCTCATATATAACGCCTGCAAGGGTCTTTACATGTGTGTACAAGTAATTTTGAAAGCTGAGAATTGTAGTTTGTCAATCCACTGAGAGGTAACGTCAGACATTCGGATCTAGATTTGGCCGAACTGTAAAAGTCCTGGTTTGTACTTGTCCCGTATGCCAGAGTGACTCACTAGTTCTATTCCAAATCTCATGCAATGTTAGCCCTATTGTTGCAGTTCTTGTCATGTTCACACAGCATAGCTCTCAAGTCTGTTGGATCTGGTTTGCTCCACCCTTCAGCTGTTTTGTTTTACACTCATTGTGTAGTACATGTTTTTAAGTTACTCTTGACCAAGAAAGCACCCAGGCACATGCAAAGTGCAGTAACTAATATTTACGAAAGTAACCGCAGTTGTGCATCAGGAAGTCTGACATTGTTTTGCCCATACGTGCAAATTATTGTATTTTGACTTCTATTGCTTATCTCTGGTCCAAGAACCAAACAATGAGCTGTCATGTGAGGGAACGATGCATTGCAGTTTAAAGAACTACCAGGTTGAGATAACATATGTTGAACCTCGTATGCTGAAATGTCTGGATGGTTCTTTTGGTCATGTACAGTTGACAGTGGAAATTTATGGGATCCAGGTGTGTAGAAACGTTACACAAGCCAATTCGTCTCAAACACCTGTAAGTATTGGGCATTGTGTATGCTCCATCCACTAGTGTCAGTTTCAGGTGACCGGGTCACAAGCCAGCGCTACAGTAAATTTCATCCCCCAGCACGTGCACCCCGAAAACTTTTGCTGCCTACTATGCGTAGCTCGAGCAAACACAGTTCAGCATCTCTGCTGTCTGTGCCGCGTACCGTCTTTGCATGTTTTACACTTAAAGTTTTGCTCCTACTCATTTCTTTCATGCGTTAAAGCATTTTTCTTCTTTTATTACTTTTTCCCAGGGTGGGTGATCTTCAGTCAGTGTGGGGTCTCCTGGACCTGCACCTATTTTGGGCACTGGTAATCACTGGCGCCGCGGTCAGGACGATGGACCAGCTGGCTGTCCAGTTGCGAGACTATTACCTCACAAAGGTGTGGCATCGCCAGGACTTTTCCTTTTTAACTTTTTTTCTTGACACACCCCTGAGCAACAGCTTCAAGATTGTTGTGCATTTGTTGGTTTTTGCTGCTCCAGTTTTGGTTGCAGTTTCTTATAGTATAAATGGTGCATGATAAATTTGCGGGGGCATTCGTGCATTGTGGGCATCAATGCAGGACACGTAACGCGGCAAACAGCGAACTGATGGTCCGATGGGCTAGCAGGGTGGATTTTTGTGGAAAGCAAACATAGCACGGGTGGTTGAAAATGAGGTGGAGAGTTTAGATGGGGAGTTTGCTGGGAAATAGTGGCTGCGGTTGAAGACAAGCATAATTGGAGGGCATTAGGAGAAGCCTTTGTCGTGGACAAGGTCTGGCTGCTGCTGCTGCTACTCCCAACACAGTATGTGCTTTCAACCTGTCGTCGATATTGAAAGCCCTTGCTGTGTTCTCAGTTTTGTTTCTTTGCCCTTGTTATTTTTTTTTCATCTAGAACTCGTCGCTTAGAAATCATTGAGAGCCATGCATGCACGCTAGCGATCTTCGGCTGTTACGCTGCCACAGTTTAAACCTGATGTACCTCCTATATTATAATTCTCTCAATATGTGGCTGACTTTAGAAGTATATCGGGAAAGGTTGGTGGAAATGAGTTTCCGAAAATGTTACTGCTGTCTTCAAACATGCTGAGACTGGTTTGAGCGGTACTGGGGGTTGTTTCGCAGTTCAGTTTTTCTTAAAATGAATTCGGCTTCCCATCAAGCATGTGTTTATCTCCTGGTAGGTGCACCAGTTCCCCATCATGGCTGAGTACGAAGCGGAAAGGCCCATGCAGATGTCGGCAGCTATGGCATCCAGTGACTGTCCTCTACTCCGAGTGAGTGACACTGACACAGTTGCAAGCCTTCATGCAGCTGCAGAGGGGTTCTTCACTTCTGTAGTTACTTCACTAATTCCAGCTGACCATACGTGAATGACTCCTTTCTAAGCCCATTAACACTACTCACACTGATTGCTCTTTTGTGCACTGAACTGCAAATGACCATTTTGCTCTGTGATGGCCTCTTAGAAGCAGATCAGAGGCTTTTATTCTCCCTCCTAATGGTTCAAGCTGTTTCAAGTTCTGTGGGGATACTTCTTTTGTTGCTGCTTGCTGTGCAAAACGGGATTTGTTCAGCAGGGTCTGACACATTCATGAAGAAAAGGCACCACTTCTACCGTGCACTTCTCATCTCTAATTTTATCTCAAGTCTTGATTCCTTTTCTTCTTCAACATGTCAGATTTAGTGCTTTTGTTTCCTTATCAGTAGTACGCCAGTAGGAAAAACTTAGATGTATGCCGCAGCCTTTCATGAATGCGGCAAGTTTTGATGCTCATTGCGTAGTGTAGAATTTTAAATACATCGCAGTAATTTTCCAGTCATCATCAGGCTATCGAAACCTGATAATTATAAGCGTGCTATTTCCTGGCTGCAAAGCGTTCCTGCTGATTGCTATGCTTTTTGGTCATGGATGCATGTGCTGAACATGTTTATCTTCAAACTGTGTATGACAAGACAAAGCCTCTTGCATCACAAAGACACAGCTTTGGCTGACAAGTTTGGCTGCTTCTCTGATGCAGTACCTGAGCTTCCTGGACTTCAGGCATCTTGCCGAGCATTCTGCACACCGCCGGGCACAGGCGCTTGCCATCAGCTTCCCAGGTACGTTGGTACCTTTTACCAAGTAGTAAAACCCTTATTGGACCAAGTTTTGCAAGGCTGCTTGACCTGCACTCAGTCCATTGTATGTTGTGTCATCTCGCATTCTTAGTGCAGGTAGTTTTTGCCATTTTGCACCTAGTTAGCCACTTAGGATTGATAAGATAAGTTTAAAGTTAAATATTGGTGTTATGCAGAAATTTTCAAACAGGAAGCTAGCAAATTTAGTCAGCAAATGAGTTTTATTTGCCAGTAGAGGCTTTTTTCCAGTCGGTGTGCATCGATATCTGAACACGAATCCCCACCAAATTGCGCATTTCTATTTCCCCCTACTCACATGTATGTCAGGGGTAATTATTTTTCTTGAGAACCTATTTCACACTACTAGAAGGAGAGGGGGCATTCCTCTGAATACGTTGGACTAACTGTTCCACCGGTGTCCTCTACTGGAGTAAGCGTTGAGGTGTCCTGGTATGTTTGCAGGCTGCCACCCGCTGCATTGGGGTGCTCTCTCTGGAGCGTGCCTGGAACTGGCGAGCCAATTCACGCAGGCCCTGATGCAATTGGAGGCCCCGCCGCCACCATCGCGGCCGGGCCAGCCTTCAGCCACCGCTCCCGGGGGTGAGCATGGGCACTTCCCGCTTTCTTTATAGTACAGGTTAAATATTACACCGAGAACAAGTTGAAGCTTGTCTGGATTCATGGCCTACCTACCCCTCTCCAATTACAAATAGGCTACATTAATAAAAAATGTAGCACTTATAAGCTAGCAAAGAGGGAAAAATGAAGGATAGATGTCACCAGTTCTGGCCATTTCCCCAAGTACGTTTTGGTAACGTAAACAGAAAGTCGCCGCTATGGCTCAGTGGTTACGGCGCTCGGCTGCTGACCCGAAAGACGCGGGTTCGATCCCGGCCACGGCGGGCGAATTTCAATGGAGGCGAAATTCTACACGCCCGTGTACTGTGCGATGTTAGTGCGCGTTAAAGAACCCTAGGTGGTCGAAATTTTGGGAGCCCTCCACTACGGCGTCCCTCATAGCCTGAGTCGCTTTGGGACGTTAAACCCCAATAAACCAATAAAACAAAAAATAAAGGCTTTGCATTAAAGTAGTAAGGTTACTTTTACATTGCTACCACTAGTGCATTTCATTGCGCAAGGGAGGCAACCATTGGGCTAGTTGGTAGTAATGGGATACAAAAAGCATTTTAACAGGAGGCATAGTATGCCAGCTACATGGATAAAGCAATGTGATAAGGTCACTGTTAATGTGTTGGAAGA
Source organism: Amblyomma mixtum (assembly GCF_055824585.1). Classification (NCBI taxonomy): domain Eukaryota; kingdom Metazoa; phylum Arthropoda; class Arachnida; order Ixodida; family Ixodidae; genus Amblyomma; species Amblyomma mixtum. Next base: position 29,023,930 of record NC_143012.1, read on the forward strand.
TAAATTTCTTAACCATGCATCGTGGAGTAAGGCATTAACAGTGTCAGACTCGTTATTCCAAAGAGAGCTCTGCCTCTTGGCGGGAGGAGGTGGAGCGAGCGCTGCTTCGGCCGCTTATCTGTTTTTTCAGCCAGCGTCCGCTTCGGCGGATGCGGTTGTTGCTGCGCGCATCTTTTTCTCTCTCTCTTTTTCTCTTTCCTCTTATCTTTCAACTCTCTTCTATCTGCACGTGGCAGCGGTGGCGGCTCGGCTCGAGCCAGTCGGCAGGCCCGTGCACTTTCCTTTTCATCCTTCTCTCAGTCGCAACCAACCAACCAACCTATTCCAAAGAGAAGGCAGTATTAGCCTATGCAGCTACATAGGCTGTTGTCTTTTGTTAATGTTTCTAATTGCAGTGTAGTTAACGCTAGAGAACTGCTTATGGGTATGCCTATTTTTGTCATTGTTGGTCACCTTGGCCTAACAGGCAACTTACCAGTTATGTCATTCTGGTACAGTGGAGTCTCATTATTCAAGCTTCTTGTTTATTCGAACAGACACTTCGTCCAATAAACATATTATGCATAGAAAAGCCCCCCCCCCCCCCCCCCCCAATCAGTTCGAATCCCACATAATTTGACCAAATTTTGAGACCTCTTTGAGTCTGAACCATTGAAAGTTGAGTGGGCTGGTATCTTTGTGCTGATAGATAGCTTGCTGGATCGCTTTCTGCAATATTCGCTTTCTGAATATTCATAGTATTCACAATATTCGCAGTCTTTTGTCCGCAACTAGTAGGAGCGAGAGCTCTACTTCTTAGTATTTTGAGGCGGTAATTGACGCATTGATAGTTAACATAGGCCTTACTTCATGTGCTTGTAGCAGAGACCACAGAAAGGAGACGTTTCGATCGCTGACCTTTTGCCAGCAACGCAGACTGACGTGTTGTTAGCTGCTGTTAGGAATTCTGAGAGAGCACTGAACTTCTAAGTATTGCCTAGACTCAAATTTTGCCACCCTGTGTTCAGTGTGTCACTTGGGTGATTGGACTGATGCAGCCTCCCAGGTGCCTGCTGATTACTACTTGCGAATGCGGAGTATGGTGGCACCCAGCACACCGGGTAAGTAGATATGCATACCTTAACATCTTGCTGTATTTCCAGTGGCACCACTTGTAGCACTGACGTAAATTGGAAGTACTATTCTGTGCACTAGCGGTGATATTTCAGTACAAATGGGATTCGATTCATCATCATCAAGTGGGAAGGAAAAATGTTGAATTTAGTTTGAACAATGAAAATTGTACATGAAATTTTTGATAAACTAAATGAGGCATCACATGCAAAAAGACACCTGTTCATATTTTTTTGTCCGAATGCGGGATAGGTCAGTCTCTGCAATTACTGGTGCTGAGCCAAAATCACTGATCCAAGCCTTTTTCCAAATATTTACTTGCAGTCAAAAAGAATTGTCTGCCCATATGCAGTTCTTGCAATGGATATTTTTTCTTACCACTGTTCCCAGTACATGTTTCATATTGTTGAAGGTTTTGCGGGGTCGCAGCGGAGCACCAGAGAGAGACGACCAGCGTGGCAGGCTTCTAGTTCCGAACTGTGTGTGCCGGGCGTGCGCTCCGAGCACGCGCTGTCGTTCTTTATTTTCTTCTGTCGCGGGAACGCCGATCTCAGCGCCTGCGCTTTATAGCGTCGCCGGGCGCTACAGGGCCCCCCGCCTAGACGGAACGTCGGAATGTACTTGAATGTACTGTGAATGTACTGCCGGGAAGAGCAGTCGGGTGGAGTGCACCGGCTCAGGTGGACGAGCCTGGCTGCTGTGCAAGGGGCGAATGATGCAGGGTGCCGAGCTGACAACGGACATGGGAGCAGGGGAGGCCATGGTCGGGCCGTCACCGACTGTAGTGCTGCCCGCGGACACAAGTGTCGTCGGTGTGGGGACGTTGGAGCTGGTGTCGGTGGGAATCTGGCGCGCCGCGTACGTCGTCACAAGCGCTGGAGTGGGCGAAACGGCTCCGTGGACTGACAGCAGCTGTGGTGTGACCGTCGACACAACGGCGACAGCTGTGACGATGCCGGAAGTTGCTGGGCTCAATAGACGGTTTACAAAAGTAGGTCTGGCAACAGTGACAGGCGCGCTGACCTCGCCTGACCCCGCGGTGGCGGCCATCTTTGGATCGCTTCGTCTGTTCGCTCCGTGTCCGTCCGTCAGTGCCCGCCGTTGTGTCCATGCTTGTAACGTTGTCGCCAAGTGTACTGTGCGTGGAACGGATTTTCAATGTCAAGCGAAGTCCTTTCCTGGTCTAGGGACCTCTCTGTTGTCCCTGACGGTTTCTGCCAGCGACGGCTAGAGGCATATTTTGAGAGCCGAGGCGTGGCGGGGCCCTCCGGCCGTGCTGCCGAGCGCAGTTACAAACTGCTCGGCGGACCATGTCTTCATGTTCTCTCCGTTATCACCGGGGTTCAAAAATTCCAAAATTGTTTTAAAAATTGTGTATGATGGCAAGCCTGTATAGAAGCGCATGTCGTCATCATTGTTCATGAACCGTTGGACAGAAAACTGCTTCTCAATTTTTTTCTCTAGCTGCTGGGATTTTTCTCTGGCCAGCTCAAGCTTCCTGCTGACTCGGAACAATGTTTCTTTCACGAGCTTCAGTTCTTTTTCTTGTTCTTTGGCCTGCTGTAGCTGCATTTCAACACTGGCATTTTTTTCTTTTGATGAATTCAGCTCTTCCTGTACTGAAGAGAGTTGTAGCTCAAGCTCGTTGATCTTCTTTTCATACACCTCAGCTTTTCTCTGGCTTACGCAATCAAGGCTGCAGGCATTCGACCTGTGCTGTGGCGTGCACTCTTCCGTATGAGCAGCACTAGCCCTCTGAGCGCCACTAGGCTCAAGAGTTTTTTCAGGGTCATTCTGTGATGCTGTATCACACTGCAAGTCTGGTACATCCGGCTCCACTTGCTCTTCTAAGTGGGTTTTTGAGGCCATGGTATGCCACTCTTTTGGTGCCTTCCTTTGTTTCCTGGCAGCTTTTGCTGGAAAGTTAAATAAACTTGGCACAGCATGCTCCTTTAGCCGTTTCATACCTGATGCATACTTCGGGTAGAAATCATCTCGCTTGAAGTGCTTGGAACACACTTTGGTGTGATGCGTTATAGGGAAGTCTTTCCCCACATCTCTGTGTATTGCAATAATCCACTTCTTTCCCAAAGCCGGGTTGCTTGGGAAACCATGGAAGGAGACCTGCACAAATAATAAACAGGTTTTGTCAACAAGCACCACATTATAGCTGTGGATGCTATACTTTATAGCAATACTGGAAAATCTGATCACACGAACTCTTGCGCGAAGCAGGCATGGCGCGTTGATAGCTGATTTCTAAAATTTCTTATCATTTCAGCACAGTTCCCTTTTCTCGAGGCCGCCCATTTCAGCTCTTGCATATGAGGTTAAAGCTTGAAATGTCTACTAAAAGAGGAAATAAACAAGAAATCGTCATCTTTACAAAAACAACTGACTTTTCAGGTGGCTGTCAACTAAGAAACCATCATGGGATTCGAGAAAACCCACTAGAGTGAAACGCAAGCTTCGTTATTTTGTGGATCGCGCTGGCAAGTATTCATAGGCACAGGCTACAAACCTGAGCTGCGCGCTCTGGACGAGTACCAGACTTCGCACGCGTCATCAGGCGATAACATCTTTTGAAACGGGCTGGATGTGAGCATGACGCTACACGTGTGATGCCTCATCTTTTCCTGCTTTACAGGACGCCACGGCTTTGGCAGGCGCTTTTGTAGCGTGAAACAGGCAGCTTGGGCGCCCTAGGCAACCATTTTGCCATCTGCACAATGCACTGCCATTCCACACAATGGTTTGAAAACTAGCTTCGGTAATCATGCCCTTGTAATAAGTCAAATAGAGAATGGCGAATGCAATCCATGTACAAAAGACTCCAACGGATCTATTCGAGCTTTAGTGTTCGTTACACATGTATTGCTCCTTCTCTAGTGCCATTTTCCATCTCAGCACAAGGTTTCGTGAAGTTCACAAGGCTCCATTGCACGCAAAACAACCTCGCTGTTTCAGGTGATCGCGATCGCGTTCTATGAGCTATCTCCCAGTCAGAGGCACATGCCGTAATGCCTGACATGCTGCAAGTGACACTTGTAAAGCCAATTAAGAATGCAAATGAACGGTCGTATACACACCTTGTTTTCGTGCGCGTCTACGACGCTGCGCTGGCTGCAGAAAGGCACGCAGCAACATGCTGGCATTCCGAATGGAGCTTGGTGCTAGCACCGACTGTTGTGATGCCAACAAATGACGCAATCGCTTGCGGGAATTCCAATGAAACTCGCTGTGCGTGCACGAGTTCCACGAGGGCTCACGTTGGCGCGTACTCTCCGGGTACAGTGAACTGTCCTCCGAGTACACCGGCAGGCGCGGACGGACTGAACCAAACATGGCCGCTGTGCGCTGTTCATATTTTTCTCACTAGATGGCGCTAACTTTTGTAAAGGGTCTATACCAGGTACTTGAGTGAAACGGGAGTGACAGTCCGGAGCGACTTGCCAGTGCTGATCGGCGTGTGGGCATGGTCAGCTGTGGGTGGCTGCAAGAAGGTTGTGCCAGTGGCAGGCCGTGGAGCTGAGACTGCTACATCAGACGGCTGGCTGGCAGCAACAGACACAGCTGGTGGATGGAGAGTTGCTGCACTACTCGGTGTGGATAGCTCTGCCATTCGTTCCTGAAGATGGCTCAAGGCAGGCACCAAAGCAGACGCTTGCTGCGACAGTGTCGAGATGCCAGGGTCAGACACCGAGAAGTGGTTGACAGTACTTAGGGCTTGGGGTGGGGCCTCTTGGGCAGGCGATGTGGCCGCCGGGGTAGTGGGGCTGGTATGTGGCATAAGCTGCGGTGGCGGCAATCTCACTTCGCCTTTAGCACGATCGCTCAGGTCAGTGACTGACGGCTTCAGCGGAATCAGCGATGAGGCGGCAGGTGAGCGTTCGGCTGGCAGCCATGCTTCACAGTAGGGTGCAGAAGTTTGCGGAGTGGGGCACTCGTCGAGGAAGAGCTCGACTGACGGCGGCACTATTGCAGATAAGAGAAGTTGCTCACCGGGCTGTGCCATAGATGCTGTATCGTCCGTATGGGAGGCGGTATGGCCGGAGGCGTTGAACAGGGTGGCGCGAGGCGCATCTGTCGCTGCGTTCGTTGACGTGGCAAACCGCGGTGGGCCAGGCACCTCACCGAACTGCTGAGGAGATGGCTGCGGACTTGGGGCCGTGGAGTCGTCGCACAGTGCTGCTAGCGTGTCTGGAGTAGCAGGATGTGCTGTCGGATGCGATGCGGCAGCGTCTGGTGCGGTCGGTGCTAAAGAAGCCGGGCCGGAGACGCTGGACTGGAGTGGCGGCGAGGCGGCGAGGGGCTGCTGAGGCGGGCCGGGTTCTGATGGAGGCTGCGTGGGCGCGAGCGAGGCCGGTGCAGGGCCAGAGGCTGGCGGCGGCGAAAACGGGTCCGCTGCGTCGTAGAGCGGCGGCGGAACATAGTAGGCGCCGAAGTCAGCCAAGACGGCCGCACGCAGCTCATCGTATGGCCGGCCGCCGAAGGCAGGGTAGGTGAGCCGACGCAGGAGGTCGGGCGGGAGGATGTCGCAAAGGACTGCGTGTTTGAACGGTTGGATGGTGATTCCGTTCAGGTACATCGCAGCCTCCAGTTGGGCGAACCACCCGCCGACGCCTGCAGGCCGGAACGCTGGGAGCGGCGGGTTGAAACTTGGGTGCTGCCAGTACGCCATGCTAGGACGCCGCTGGGACAGAAGGCACGGTTCGCCGGGTCACCACTGTTAAGGATTTTGCGGGGTCGCAGCGAGATCACTAGAGAGAGACGACCAGCGTGGCAGGCTTCTAGTTCCGAACTGCGTGTGCTGGGCGTGCGCTCCGAGCACGCGCTGTCGTTCTTTATTTTCTTCTGTCGCGGGAACGCCGATCTCAGCGCCTGCGCTTTATAGCGTCGCCGGGCGCTACAATATTATACGCAGAAATTAGCTGGCAGTATTGCCTTCAGTAATATAGACATGCATGCATTTCTTACTGCATATCCATTTATAGCAACTAGTGAGCTGCTGTTTAAAACTGTCGTTTGGTGACAAAATTTGTTTCCTCGTTTTCTTGGCTTGACATGCCATGCTAGTATTGGTTTGCTGCAGCTTTCATTGTACTTGCAGTATTTTAGTCCGAGGTGAGTTAAAGGAAGCCTGCTAGCATAAGGCACGCTGACTTGTTGCACCTTGAAGGGGCCAACGACCTTTTTTTTGAAGACCATAGCTTTATTGGCACAATAGGCAGTGTAGTGCCCAGAGTACTCGATCCCAAAGCAGTTACATTAGAACCGCTGTGTAATATCTTGAGAGATAATTTTGCTGTCCTGGAACATGGAACAGTAACAAGAGAAGGCAGTAGCGATAGATTATTGGCAATACTAAAAAAAAAACGGAAAGCAAATCTGACCCTGGCTGCTAGAAAATGTTTATAACAATTTGATTGCCATTTTGGCACGTGCCTTCTGGACTGTTTTCTTTTTTTACTTGCACACTCTTATGCATGTGTATGTGCAAAAGTAATGTGTGAGTAGCCATGCTTTGAGGACTCTTGTGCTCATCAGTGCGAAGGCAGCATCGCTTTTGGACATAAACTTTGTTCGCACCAGAAAGCATGAATTGCTGATGTGAATAGTGCCGTAATATGTTTAGTAGCTTGGAGAACATTTTAAGCCAGTGTACTGCATCACCATGAATATTTTCAGCTTGTGGGTGCACTCTCTGACTGACCTCCGTATTGCAGGTCTCAACTAGAACCTAAATTGCGTGAATGAGATCAAAGAACGAAAATTAGCACATGGCTATGTGGTTGCTTTCGTATTTCTTTGAAATTGCCGTAGTAATGCTTTACTGACCACTTTTTTTTGCTTCTTCTGTAGTGGTGCACACTTTAGCTTGCTTGCACTGAGTGTGACATACAGTAGAATCTCGGTGATACGAACTCCGCGGGACCCCGAAAAATATTCATATCATTCCAAATTTGTATCAGCTGCGGGAGGGCTCGTTTGTGTGTGCGGGTGGTCATTCACACGTTCGTATTCTTTACAATGTAGACCGTCGAGACACTTTCGAAATTCGTATCACCCGTAATCGTATCATCGAGATTCTGCCATAGTGCCCTTCTCTGGATACCCTTATGTTTGACGTGCACTAACCCATATATGTCTTGGCACATTGCAGTTAATATCTTTTCTTTTGGTACTTTGTTCTCTGTGTTTAATCGGCCCAATTTTACAGGGCAGAAACAGACCCCTACATTAGTGACACGCCCTGCACCGTCACAAGAGCCTGCACCGCAGAAGTTGTCATGGGTGAATCAGGTAGGTCATGACCGGCTCAGTGCAGCCTTTTCTTTTTTAATGGCTCATACACTGTACTGCGGAGAGGGAAAGAGCAAAAGTTTCGCCCCTCCGTGAAAGGCTTTGAGAAGTGCTTAGTTTCTTGCAATACACTTACGTGTTCTCTCAAACAGTGTGTTGGGAGTAAATTGTGGCAGCTGAGCAAGAAAACAAAACACCGAATGTGGTGAAAAAAAAAGAAACAACACAGACCAACAATTGGATTGAGCTATTTGATTGTTTAGAGGACGTAAAATTGGTGCAAGGATGTGGACGAGCTAAAAGGCAGATATGAGTGCATATGCATAAAATGTACGCTTAACAATGCTGAACTAATGCAGTAAAAGCTCGTTAATTCAACCTTCAAGGGACCGGAAGAAAATGTTTGAATTATCTTAAGGTCCAAAGTACCAAATGGCCCTGAAAAAATTGGCAAGACCCGTTTGCATCATGGTTAAATTATCTTGATAGACTGGGCAGTGGTCGCCTGCTCTTGAGATTGATATTCGAATAACCTGACGATGACTGTTTTTCGCATTTGTCAGTGCTTTATTCCATGCGGTGTTCAGAGTGTCGTAGCTTAACTGCTCCAAAATGGTAATGTACCCCCCCCCCCCCCCCCCCCCCATCACCCCACCCAGTATCATTCACGTCGCGATTTGGTAGCAATGGAGGCCAGTCTCAAGTGGCCGTGTCGTGTTTGAGGATACTGCATCGCACAAATCGCGAACGATACTTGCCGGGCACGCAGTTTCGGTGCAGTTGAAGAATCATGCGCACAAAAGCGATAGAAACATAAAGAAGCGCGGAAAAAAAAAAAAAAAAAGGCCGATTCAGCTTGGTTAGGCCAAATGCGACACGTGTACTAGCGCTATTTTACCGTGCCGAACAGATCCAACTCATCCATGGCTATGCTCCGAAGAGGCACAGCCAAACTTGTCCAGACGCGTTCTTGAACAATCTGCGAGGCAAGGACAGGCGCACGCAGCACCTTTCCCACCTGGGTGCAGCTGTGCGATGCACCTGTCTCCCATTGGCCAATCCGGCGTGGTGCGGCTCCTCATTGGCTACAGCTGTGGTGGCAATGCATTTGTTCAGACAGGCTTTAGAAAGCCACCCAAGAAATCGGCGAGGGGGGGTTCTAGAGCTGGGCTCTAGAAAAAAAGGAAACAAAAGATGAACGACACGCCAGTTGGCGTCTGAAACGGCACACCGCTGAGCTCGTCTGGCTGGTTGATGTGTGGCTGATAGACATCGTCACAGGATTGCGGGGCGTTTATCAAAGTGAAACTGAAACTAACTGGTCGGATTAGTTTCGGAGACGAGGCCGTCTGTTTATCGTCACGTTTGCCGTGGCATGCATGTCGGAGGGACGCAAGCGGCTGTTCAGCATGCAATGCAGAGCTTGAGTAGAACAATGTTGCCGATTTCTTGCCGTGCGACTCATATTGCTGTCCTTCGGGAGCTCGTTTGAATTTACCGGTGCGAGACCCACAGCGTCCAAATTAGTGAACGTCCGGCTCCATAGACTTACATGAGTGTTGGCCGGCACCGTGCTGACAGTTCGAATTATCCAGAGTTCCGAATTAATGGGCGCCGAATTATCGAGCTTTTACTATACTAAATAAACAAAGCCAGACCAGATCGTTGTACATTCAATGAGACTGGTAATGTAAAGTTAATAGGAAATCAGGAAGGCATGCCTTTCATGTTATCGAAAGCGGAAATTACGCTCTTCCTTTTTTTCTTTCTTTGTTATAAATTGCTGAAGCCACCAAAATTTCCAGTTTAAGTGTGCCTCTACATTTTTTTTATTGCACCTATGTAATGAAACCGACCTTTGCAGCCGCATTTACAATAGTGTGCTGATGGGTGCCTGCGAGACATGGGGTTAAGATGCCTCTGTCCCATAGTGGACTTAGTCAGGTTGATGATGATGACTGTGACTTGTTCAGTGGCATTTCCCGAGAGCAACCAAAAGACACTTCAGAGCACTTTTAGAATGCAGCAACAAGGCAGACATTGTTTTAGATGTGAGTGCTGATTGCTGCCCGATGTATGGACGCAGGTGCTGGCCGCATTGAAGAACAAACCGCTGATCTTGCACTTCACCTCGGACCTCCCCGATGTCAAGAGCAGGCAGCTCTTTGCCAACTGCCAGCCCCTCATCTGGGCCGTTGAAGGTTGGTTGCTTCCACTTGGCCTCTTGGAAGAGTGCTCTCTACGCACGAACACTGACATCTGTTGTCACAAGAGAAATTTTGTGAACAAAACAGAACAAGGCATGGCCATCTTGCCACACTCGTAGCAAAAGAGTGGCCGAGATGCATGCATGAAGTTTTAATGAGATTATGTGGTGCCTAGGTCGGGCCATACGTCTTTGCCATGCTTGTTTCTTTATTAACTATGGCCAGCCTTTCTGTTTGGAATGTGTTGATATGTAATGCATGCCACTTTTTATTATGTTCTTATGACAGCGATGCTAAACCTTAGTCTCGGGCTTGATTGTATGGCTGTTTGCTTAAGTTTTCCGGATATGTGACATTCTTTGGTCAGTGCTTCGTATTGGAGGCTCTATAATACCGTAAGTAAATAACACGTGGATTGCGGTGATTATGGAATGCTCTGAGATCCAGGTTTTCTTGGCATTTAGTCACCTCAGTGAATATGGTAGTCTAGTTAAAGTTCTTACTGTTGTAGTAATTGTAGTAACGCAAAAGCATTAAGGAGCTCATGTGGCGGAAAAGCCGCCGTCGTCGTCATTACTGGCATCGTCACAGTCTAAGGCTGCCATGGCTGATCTTGGGCTGGCATGGCTTCATCGCGTTGTTTGTGGTGAAAAATCCCAGGAGCACCAGCGGCAGAGGCTTCGCAAAGCTGCTCGGCGGATATATACAGTATATACTGCGCGTTATGACCTGTGTAGACGTTTTTAGGACGTTTTCACAAAATTTTCGTATAATTTGTGCACCCTCTTTTCGAAGTATTAATGTAGTGAAACAAAGTGCAGAAATTACGCAAGTAAATGCAGTAATACTTGTGCCACGAGTGTAGCGATGCCAAAACTGGGGTTAGGAGCATACTACACTGCAGCTGAGTAGGCTGGTGTGTTGTGCCTTACACCATCCTTCAACATGTGCACTCATGCAGGACTGTGCTTACTGGTGTGTGCCTCCAAGAAAGAGGACAAATACGGAGTGGTGCAGTTCAGCCTGCCTGGCATCTTGAACGCACTGCTGGAACTGGATCAGGCAAGTGCTGCATGGGCCAGCATGAGAATCTTCGTTAATCCTGTCTGCTCGCAGTACGAAGGACTGAGGCAACACCGTCTACTGACTAACAACTTATCAACTCTAACTATCAGTCGACTGCCTTTGCTATCGTGCTTCTTCGCTTGTGTTCCAAAAAACTCAAGCTTGAAGTAAGCAGGTGCCACTCACGCATGCCCTTTCTGGATGAACTTGGTTTTGATTGACAATCGTGGGCTGTTAGGCGGCTGTTTTCTGCCCCTTTTTGTTGCCTTTTGGTATGCCTGGCTTTGCTATAAGCTTTCACACCACCTTCTTGTGAACAGTGGAAAGGCGGTGAAACAGCCTACTTGTGGCAGGATGACAGCATTGAACCAGAAGAAAGGCACATCTAGCTTATGTTCTGGCTTTGAACTGTGTAGGGCAGTGGTTTTTGGTTTATGACAGTTCTGTGCAGTAACTTTGCAGTTTTGCAGTGTGCAGTTTTTGCAGCTGCTTCTGTAGTCAAATGCAGTTCAAGAACAAAGTTGCAAATGCCCTTCAAAGGAGGCCCTCCAGTCAATGGCATCTGCTGAATCTCATGACCTGGCATTTAATCTGTGGTTAATCCTGTGTCAAGCTAGGTTAATCCCCTGTCACACTGGGGCGATAGGGGTTAACCTAGTGGGTATTAACTTAGGGAGAGGAGGGGGTTAGCGACAGGTTAGCCATAACGTCATGAAAATCTGTGGATACCACTGGTTAGAGGGCCTGCTCTGAGGGGCATTTGCCATTTGTTCCTGAGTTTTATCTTGACTTTAGGATCCCCAAAGTACCTGCTGTCCATTGGAATCTTCCTCCTTGCACTTGGCTTGATCACAGGACTGTGTGGTGCCCGTATGGGATACTCAGAAAACATATGACATTAACCACACTTGTTCATAGAGCTAGTATTGCTTAAAGAGCAGTTTGTGCCCAGTGTGACACAACGTGTGGTTGATGAGCGCAACAAACTGGCGCAATGTATGCCGGGTTCTTTTGTTAGCCATGAAGCAGATGGAAGACTTGATCGCTGTTAGCTGCCATAACCTATCCTTTGTTGTGCTGGAAACCACGCCAGACTGGTTGCTAAAAGATGAAGACATACACAGGGGAATAAATAGACAAACGATGTACAGTCTTTGCCAAAAGTAACCCGGCACAGGTGGCTCGTTTCTTAGCCGCATAGCGAAGTACTAATGACAGCCCTTAAAGGTGCACTGAAGAGGAATCTGAACTTGTCTTTTCGCCGCGGGAACTCAATCTACACGTTCCGAGCTTTCTTAGAAACTGCGATTTACTGCCCTGTGTGGCCAATTTCCCCAATTTAATCGAATTAACGTCCGGCTCCCGCCTTTTTTTTTTTACCTCGTACGGTGGGCGGAGTCGACCAACGCGTGGAGCGCCTTTCACCCAGTCCCGTGGCGGCTTGCCGCTCTGCCATCGGCAGAGTAATACGTAGTAGTCCTTAGTAGCAAATAGTCCGCGCGTATTTTTATTTCTTCGGGCTTATTTTGCGGCTATATTATCTGCGAATGAAACTATTTATTCATGAAAATCTAAAAAACAAAATAAAGTGAAAGCAAAGCCTCCACGGGACTGGGTGAAAGGCGCTCCACGCGTTGGTCGACTCCGCCCACCGTACGAGGCAGAATTAAAAAAAAAAAGGCAGGAGCCGGACGTTAATTCGATTTAATTGGGGAAATTGGCCACACAGGGCAATAAGTCACTGTTTCTAAGAATGCTAGGAACGTGTGGATCGAGTTCCCGCAGCAAAAAGACATGTTCAGATTCCTCTTCAGTGCACCTTTAAGCTCTGATTCTCTGTAAAGAAAGGTGAGACCTTGTCCTTACATTATGGCACCGTTCGGTCTTTAGGGCTGCTGCAAATGCTCCGTTATACGTTTGAGAAGCAAAAACTTGTTGCTCGGTTACTTTTGGCAAAGGGGGTACTTACTCTGAACTGATTTTATTGCTCAGAAAATGACTTTTTTTTTTTTTAGTGCACTCTCAGATTTTGCGATTTTGTCCAAGGCCTCTGGCAGGTGGCCCACCGTGGGAGGTGGGCCACCTATGCAAAACACTTCATGGCAAAACGCTGTATGGCTGTGAGTGGGTTTTGAACCGATGGCGACATGAACAGATCAGCTTCTCTGGCCACTGCATTAGACCACTACGTCACCGCTGCAACCGAACATTCCACGTGTTTAACTGCCACTCTCTCGCGCTTTGCTTTGGATGCTGTTGCCTTCATCAACTCCCATCTATGAGCAATGGATCACAGAACGCACTGCTATTGCATTGCTGAGCCTCGAACCAAAACCCAAACTCAAGTGCAAACTGAAGTGTGAGCGTACCTAATTCACATTTGGCCTAACCACGCTAAATCGTCCATCATTTATTTATGCAGAAGCATAAATGTGATGGCAATATGTGAGGTTGTATCACAAATCAAAAAAACATTACTAGCAAAAGAGCACCGTTCTTCCTGTGGTCGTTGTGATACCCCCCCAGCCATTTGTTGTCATGGTTGTAGTTCTCCTGCTGTTCCCTTGGGTCCTTCAGCAAGGGTTGAGAAGCAGTGCCCTAAGTGACTAAGCTTTTGTCACGGGTATCACGAGAGCTGTTTCTAAAAGCTAGGCTGGATGGTGCGTGGCAGGTGCTGGAGCGCCACAGCAAACGCTGTGCCAGCCTGCGTCGTCCAAACAGCAGCTCGGGCCGGGAAGTGCGGCTGGCCAGGACGTTGAAGGCGGCAGTGTCTACGGGCCTCTACCAGATCTCCACCACCTTCAAGGAGCACATAGGGTGAGGAACTGTGCTGCTCATTACAAGGGTGTTTGGTGAAGTGTTAGTTGACTGTGACACTGGCCAAAGGCTTTGAGGTTGAACAGCCTTGTTCTCGATTATTGTGTGAAAATTATTAGGTCACGTTGTAGCCGTTTAGGTTCCTTGAAACGTTTCAGAGGGGTCGTAGTTCTTTCATGTGCTATGTTACTGACCGTAGCCGCAGGCTCAAGCAACTGTATCATGTAGTGTTGCATTCGACAATGGTACTTGCTTACAACTGTTCTAAAAATGGAAACTGTAGAATCTTGTCAAGTATTGAATGCTGATAGTGCAAACATGCAGATGCAGCTAACTGAATGTAAGGTGTGATTGATCATGTTGAGTTTTAACTGCCACGCTGCTGCTGCATTGAGACCAACGATGGCATAACTAGCAGTGATGGCAGTTGTGGGGTGTCATCGCAGCTCCACACTTGGTGTAAAGGCCACTCTTCTGAGGCCTCGATGAAGAACAACAAACCGAGGAATAGCCATTGGGCAGAACTGTTTTATTGGGAGTTCCCAATGACGTTGGCCCCCGCGGGGGCACAGGTGGGGCAGGAGTACCCAAATAGAGTGGTGTCACCTCATCGGATACGGCTGCCAGTGTGGCCCCGTCCCATCCTACTGCATCACGGTCACTTCACTCTCCCCGTGCCAGGCACTGTCTGCACGGTCACCGAAGACTAGAGGGGGAGGGGGGAGGAGATGATGTGGCCCCTCTCTACTTTCTTCAAACAGTTGAAAGGAGGTTTGCCGCTTCGGGTAGGCTAGGGGATTTGTGAATTTCCACCGAGTGCTGTGCTAAAAGAGACAACAAAAAAAACATGGGCAAGCACCACGTGCTCTACCATGGGCAAGGTCATCAGTATTGGCAACAAAGTTACGCCGTTCGTTTAGCACGGCTTACAGTGTAAACAAAACTCATTGCTCGGCATATTGCTATGATATTCGTGAGTTCATAAGTTTATCTATCGAGTTTCATAATTTCAGAGATTTGTGAATTGTGTTTTACAGCAGTCCAGCTACAAAGCACACCAATTTGGTAGTTGCTGGAACTCATGCATACAGAATCTCTGTGATATAAATAGGCTGATACGAATTCGCAAAATTCTCTGGCCGATGGGTATTTGTACAATGTTCGAAATTCCGGGTGTTGCGAACATTCTCCCACAGCCCTACAGATAACACTGCGACCGCGCTCACAAGCAGCACTACCTGCACATCGCTGATGCCACGATTGCCAGTCACGCAGTGCGCACCCGCAAGCTCCAAGTGGTTGGTTTCACACAGCCCTGAGTAAATTGCTTCAGATGTAAATGCATTTCTCATGCTTCAGTGCACACATTTTGTTCATTTTTCAATGTTGCCAATTTTTACGTGATCTTCTGATATTGTTCGGGGATGTTGCGGTATTACGGTTACGGTAAGTCTGTATTGACGGCTGCGCTGAGATAGCCAGCACTCAGCTCAGAGTTCAAGGCCCAGCTTCATACTGTTGCGTCGTCGTCCAGTGCACCGCCACTAGTCGTTCACGATTCGTTCACTTATTCAGTAACCAGTTCACCGGTAACACTATCCCCCTCGGCTGAAGGCAACGTCCCAGTGCGTGTTAATTGTGCGATGTCGAGGGTGGGTGATAGGGCTTTAGGCTAGCCACATGAATAACTTTGGATGTCAGTGGAGCGGCGTGATCTAATAGGTTACCTCGGTCACTGCCCGTAATACAATGTTCATCAAGATCCTACTGTACTTTCAGGCATGCTTTCATTTTTTCATTTCAGGAAATTGGACCTTACATCAGAAAACAGGAGGTGGCTGCAGCAGTTCTTGGATTTCGTTAGGTGACTTTCTCGACTGCAGCAGACTTCTCCTCTCACTACTGCCAATTCTTGCTGCGACTAACTTCTCTTAGTGCAGCTTTGTCATATATTATCCCTTCCTATTTCATCACTTGTTGCTTGTTTTCATGAAGTGTATTTGCGTTGAGGAATAAACTAATCCATATTTTGATGTGAGAAAGGTGTCTTGTATTGTTTTAAAATTACGAAGTTAAGTGCTGTGTCAGGCAATTGGCAGAATGATTTCAAAAGGAGTGGAAGTCCCACTGCTCCAATGTGGGACTTCTGTGGGGGGAAGGGGCACTGCTGAATTACAGGCCCGTGTGGTGTGGTATAGTGTAGCAGCCCTATCCCCTTAATGTGGACATCTATCCTCATATGCGGTGGGATGAATTTTGTATGTATGGGCACGGAAAAGTGCCTATCTGCAGCCTGCTCTTGGCTGAGCTGAGGGTGAGGCGGAGGGTATTGTCTTCTACTGCCTCTTATGTGCTCCAGTGTCATGCTGTACTGTCGGGATACAGGCCCAGGTATCCACGCTTCAGTCCCCTCTTGGTAAGTCTGGTCTCGGAAGATGACGTCAGCTGCATTGTTTTCAGACAACCCCATGTAGTCTGGTGCCCATAATATCTGATGTTTCACTCCTGGATTTGCGCCCCTGGAAAACCCTGCAGGAAAAAAACAACAGGGGAACAGGGAACATGGGGGGGTCTTGCTATAGTTCTGGAAAAGGCAGGGAATTCTTGCTCACTGCACCCTTGGTCATGGAAATTTTGATACATTTTTTGGTGGTGGTAACATTTTATTCTTTGAGCCACCGCAATGGCTTAGTAGTTACAGCGCTCAGCGGCTCACCCGAAAGACGTGGGTTCGATCCCAGCTGCGGCGGTCGAATATCGATGGAGGCGAAATTCTAGAGGCCCGTGTACTGTGCGATGTCAGTGCACGTTAAAGAACCCCAGGTGGTAGAAATTTACGGAGCCCTTCACTACGGCGACCCCCGTAGCCTGAGTCGCTTTGCGACGTTGAAGCCCCATTAACCATATTTTATTGAATGAAGAGCTTTCCGCTCCCTAAACTGGGAGGGGCCCCTAGTCCAGGGCTCCTATGACCTTAGCTGTTTGCTGCGACCTTAACTGTTTTCCGGTCTTCCAGGCTTGGGCTGGATAGCACGACCTCCCATTGCTCAGGTTCTGGCTTTGGGATTTTTGGAGCGGCCTGCATGCTCTGGTAAGGCCATGGTGTAACACAGAGTGGGAAAATTAAGAGCATGGTATTGTTGACTAACTGCGAGGAAAACTGTGTTTTGTTTTCCGGTTCCGAAACTGCTGAACGAATCCCAGAATTACGACGCACGGCAAAGTGTTTCCTTCATCTCAACAAGGGCGCCAGAAAGCATGCAGTAGAATGTTTAGAAGGTTGCATTGCAGAAGTTATTTTCCTTGAAGAATCGGAAACAAACTTGAATCTTGCTATTGCACTCGAATGATTTCTTTTGTAATGCATCTAGGTGCAATGGGTACGGAGATTAATTAATCGCTCTGCATTTCCAAAGCAGCAGAAACTTTAGTGATGTTTCGAGCTCCCCTTGCGGTGCCCCCCGCTCTTTGCCGCTTCGCTGATCCAGCGCAGGCGGGGCAGAGAATGTCACGTGACGCGATTTGATGGACGTCGCGGTGCGCTCTTCGCCGGCGCGCTGTTTTCGAATGGCGCGAGAAATGAAAACAGACATGGCTATGTCTGACGGCCGGATACAAACCTCTAATTGCAGTCAGGCGCCTATCTGTAACAGTTGCAAACTTTTTGAATTTAGTTAATCTCTTCACTCCTTAACATGATTCGTTATCATGATTGCGAAAACGTTATTCCGATGGGTAAACCCCGAACAAGATCTTGCGATGTTTGTGGGTTTGTGCCAAGTGAAATACAATCCAACAAATAGAGCCGCAACTGGGATTTGAACCCGCCGCGGCGCGAACGGAACAGCTTCGCTGGCCAGTGCACGAGAGCACTATCGCCGCCGACGATCACGCCTCGTGTTAAACTGCAACACACTCGCGCAAAGAAAAATGACGGGTGTAAGGGCGGAGTGAGTGAGGGAACAAACGTGGGTTAAGGACATCCTGGTCGGAATCAAGAGCAAGAAATGGGCTTGGGCAGGGCATGTAATGCGAAGGCAAGATAACCGCTGGCAGGCAAGATAACCAAGCGTAGCAGAGGGCGGCAGAAAGTTAGATGGGCGGATGAGATTAGAAGTTTGCGGGGATAGGGTGGCCACAGCTGGCACAGGACGGGGTTATTTGGAGAGGTGTGGGAGAGGCCTTAGTCCGCATGCAGCAGGCGTAGTCAGGCTGCTGCTGCTGATGTCTAGACGAAAATACCTCGTTCCGCGGTGCTCTTTGGCCGGAGTTGCCTTCGAGCCATACAATTGCATCATCATCATCACCACCACCACCATTTTCATGCGTATCCATGCGAATCTCGTGGCTCCTTGCAAATGGGGAGCAGGCGCGAGGCGCCAGAAGAAGAAGAATCTCGAGAGGAAGAGGACCTTCCTTCTGTGGACGCTCCGCGTACGGATTCCCATTGATGTTCATCGTGGGCATACTTTGGGCCACGCTGCTATCCTTGATCTGCATGCCTCGCCAGCTGAGCTCCGGTAAGTGTGCCTCACTCGTTCGCCTCTATATTTTTTTCCCGCCGGTAACTGTGTCTGTCTGCCGGAAACGGTACGCCCTCCAAAAGCCCCTCGTACTATTGGGGGCGCCCGCGGCTACGGACTCTTCGGGCGGGTTACCATGCTGTCTACGCCTATCACGACAACCGGTTATTGGCGTAAAGACATAGACTGTACGTGTCCGCACTTGTATCTCTCTGCTTCTTTTCATTTCATGTCACGGTGCTGTTCATGATTCGATTTAGGGTGACACGGTTACTTAATGGCGAGCGCCCGGCCTCCAGCCAGTCGCGAACCGTAGGGAACGAGACCCGTTAAATTCGGTTAATCTGGAACCAACGTTCGTTGGTTCCTTAAATCCCGAACACTGAACTCAGCAAACACGCGAGAGGGGATAGTTATACACTAAACTGGCGAGCATGTTCCGTAGCTCTCACTTATCGCGAGTCTATTCAAGAACACAGCCGGAATATATGTGCTTTACTCGGCCCCTGCATTCATATAACGATCGAGTACGGTCCATGCTTTATACAACGGGTTGTATAGTACGTCGTAACTGAAAACTCTGGCGCTCATGCCCTGACCAAGCAGTGTTGTTCTTGTCGATCATGGGCGTAAAGGACACCTTAGGAATGCTTTCGAGACTGACATAGGCTGATGTCCAGTGCCATGACCTGTGGTGATGGAGTGGGTGCGCTTATGTGAGGCTCAGGGTGATCTTCCCGAGCAACCTCTCGCGATCAATCATTAATGTAACTGCCACCTGCCAGGGTAGACAATTCGCCTGCCATCCCGTGGATTGTTTGATACAGTCAAACATTAAAAAGTTGATTTCGATTACTGTTGCGATTGGCCAGCGGAGTAACACAAGACACCACGGACCGCGGCCCAGTGTTAGCAACTGCTGTTTTTTTTTTTAAGTTGTATAGCCAACTACATATTGTCTCCCGTCGTGTGGTTCTGTTGGGAATATATTTTTACAACTCTGTTTAAATAATTAACTCAGGGCACGGTCAGCGCGCACATTTCGTTCGTGCAAAACACGGTTGGAAGTGCTACAATACGGTAGCACATAGTAGCGCAAGAGCACAATTACGCTTTTTTTTTAAATCTTTCGCGGGATTTCTTTAAGTGCTGGGATTAAGGACCACGTATGTAGTTTCCAGTTCTTTAAAGATCCTTGGCTCAACTTACTGGAAACAGCTTCGTCGATCATGTGCGCAGCCCGCGTGCTGAACCACTTCGTGCGCCACTACGAGCCGCTGTCGTACGAGCCCGTCGACGTGCACGGGCGAGTCCGCTGGAAGCGCTCGGCACACCACGGGAGGCGGCCCGAAGAACGCAGCGTCGACGTTGCTTTCACGGCCCTCAAAAGGCAAGCTATGCAGCAGGGTAGTTACGAATGCATATA
Organism: Amblyomma mixtum; assembly: GCF_055824585.1. Classification (NCBI taxonomy): domain Eukaryota; kingdom Metazoa; phylum Arthropoda; class Arachnida; order Ixodida; family Ixodidae; genus Amblyomma; species Amblyomma mixtum. The sequence goes on from NC_143012.1 coordinate 29,043,384, forward strand.
TACGATATAATGTGACAAATTTGGTATGGTGCGGCATGGCATTGTGGGGTATGGCATGGTATAATGTGACATGGTTCACGGTAATGATGCGGTATGGTGTAGTATGGCGTGGTATAATGTGACATGGTTTGGTAGGGCACGGTAATGACGTGGCATGGTGTGGTGTGGTATGGCATGGTATGGTATAATCATCATCATCATCATCAGCCTGACTACACCCACTGCAGGGCAAAGGCCTCTCCCATGTCTCTCCAATTAACCCTGTCATTTGTCAATTGCCGCCACTGTATCCCCGCAAACTTCTTAATCTCATCCGCCCACCTAACTTTCTGCCGTCCCCTGCTACGTTTGCTTTCTCTTGGAATCCACTCCGTTACCCTTAACGACCAGCGGTTATCTTGCCTTCGCATTACATGCCCTGCCCAAGCCCATTTCTTCCTCTTGATTTCAACTAAGATGTCATTAACCCGCGTTTGTTCCCTCACCCACTCCGCCCTCTTCCGATCTCTTAACGTTACACCTATCATTTTCCTTTCCATAGCTCGCTGCGTTGTTCTTAACTTAAGCTGAACCCTCTTTGTTAGCCTCCACGTTTCTGCCCCATAGGTACCGGTAGGATACAGCTGTTGTATAATTTTCTCTTCAGGGATATTGGTAAGCTACCATTCATGATCTGAGAGAACCTGCCATATGCGCTCCACCCCATTCTTATTCTTCTAGTTATTTCCCTCTCATGATCCGGATCTGCGGTCACTACCTGCCCTAAGTAGACATATTCTCTTACTACTTCCAGCACCTCGCTACCAATTGCGAACTGCTGTTCCCTTGCTAGGCTGTTGAACATTACTTTGGTTTTCTGCATGTTAATTCTTAGCCCCACCGTTCTGCTCTGCCTGTCTAACTGATTGATCATGCTTTGCAGTTCTTGTCCTGAGTGGCTTATCAAGGCAATGCCATCAGCGAATCACAAATTACTCAGGTATTCTCCATTAACTCTTATCCCCAACTGTTCCCATTCCAGTCCCCGGAATACCTCCTGTAAGCAGGCAGTGAAGAGCATTGGCGAGATCGTGTCTCCCTGCCTGACACCTTTCCGTATTGGAATTTTATTGCTGACTTTATATAGAACTATAGTAGCTGTGCAATCGTTATAAATATCTTCCAATATTTTCACATAACACTCTTCTACACCCTGATTCCTATGGTATGGTATAATGTGGCATATAAATGGTTTGGTATGATGTGGCATGATTTGGTATCATGTAGCATAGTTGGTATGGTATGGCATAGTGTGATAATGTGTGGTATAGCATGGTATGGTATAATGCGACTTGGTTATGATGTGACACGGTATGGCATGGTGGGATGTGGTGTAGTAAGGCATGATATGGTACGGTATATGTAGAGTTTAACGCATTCAAGTTGCACATGGTCTATGAGAGACGCCGTAGTGGAGAGCTCCGAATTGATGTAGCTCATCGGGGTTCATTAACGTGCTTCGAAACATCGCCCAGCCTACGGGCGTGTTTGTATTTCGTCTCCATCGAAATGTGGCTGCGGAATTTGATTCCGCGACCTTGGTCTAACCTTGGCCTTAGCGGCCGAACGCGAAAGCACCGAGAAATGATGTTGGCAAAGGGCCTGTTAGATGGGTGGCACGCCGCTTAAAGGGTCAAAGAAGAAAAAAAAAATTGGAATATTCTGGTTGGTTTTGCTCTATAGTGGAAGAAACGAGGCCAATATTTTTTTCAATAATTCATATCTTGAATTGGCAAATGAAGTGATGCCAGACCCGAAGATATTCAGTGATGTGACTGTGTTCAAATTTTGCCGCTCTGCTAGTTTGTAAAGTCAGTACTCTCACGTGGTGGCGACGGCAGTCGGATGCCAAGAAGATGGCCGAAGGTCTCTAAATGAAACTGCTAACTAAGCAAAATGAGTGTGCTCGGCGGTTGAGGCGGTACAGCAGCTGCTCTTGGCGGTCTTTAAGTTAAGGTCGCTCTCGGCCGCATCCAATTTAATGGTGGCAACGAACTTCGAGTTAAGGCTTCTAAAACACCTACGGCAATCCCGAACAACGTAGAAACATTTTGCGCGGCTGTAATTGTCCTAGGGAAATTCGGTGACCAAGTGATAAAACTGCGCGCCGCCACCGATTAACAAGGAACATATCCAAAGAACACACCACCCGTTGTGGGTTTGCCCTGCACTGAAGCCGACAAGAATCCGGAAAAAGGCGGCAGCAGGTCTGTCGCCGAACAATACTTCGTCATATACCGCAATAGGACGCAGGAACCGCGTCACCGCTCACTCCGCGACTTTATTAGATATGCCAACGTTTTGTTTTTGTTCATATAACCATCATTTTATTTATCCATTATATAGTCCCTTGCTGCCCTGAGGCAATAAACATCGCTTAAAAAATATAAAAGAGCAATATACTGCTGTGAATATTCAGTGACATTTCTTTATTCGATTACACGTCAAATCATTGCTCGCTATGTGCTTTATTTTCTGGCCTTTCTGAAACGTTAAAGTAATCGTTTCATAGCTTCAACTACACATTCACGAAGCAGTTAAACGCTGTATGCGCAATTTTCTCAAACGGCAGTAACCCTGCAGGACCAGACCCGTCAAATGAAAATTTGGTGCTAAGTTTTGCAGTCTATGATAAGCATTAACCATAAGATTGAATTGCAAAATCCTGTTGAAGAACGTCGTGACTGCGGGGACAGTGGAAACACCTGTGGGTACAGCGCTTGAAATGTAATTTGATTTTACAGTTACACTCCACTACTGCGTCGCTTTTTCGCTCACCTTCGAGGCCGGCCTTGCTAGTACTGGAAGCTTGATAGCTTCTCTTCCTTTCAGGGAGTTCAGACTGCGGCTGGTGCGCGATCGGTCCTCCTTCACGGACGACTTCGTGCTGGTGACAAACCGAGGACCGGTCGACGTCAACCTCGACCACCTCTACTCCGGCCACGTTGTCGGTGAGAGCGGGCGGGGTCGCCATTTTGTTCCCACATAGTACCACTCATTCATATTGCATGGAGGGGGACAAAAGTCATGCGCTACTAAGCCAATGTGTGAGGTCTACAAGATGGGTATAGCTAGAAGGGCTAGTTGCGCAATCACCTCAGAAATGACTGCCTTCGTCAGGAGTATTGAACGACATAACGCACAAGACGGGAGAATAAAGAAATGATCACAGACGATCAGTGCCGTTGGTGCGGCAGAGTGTGCGTTAGTATTATAGTGTCCCCAATACGGAGAAGCCGATGGCAGGTTCAGGTGGCGTGATCCAGTCCGTTAATCATCGTGTGACGCGCCGTACCCCCTCTCCATTCTCTCCCACCAGCCACTCATCGCCTTCCACCCTCTCTTCGTCTTCCCTCTTGCTCCACCTCTCCTCTCAAAGTGGAGAGCAGGATTTCTCCTTTCCAGCTGCCAACCAAGGCTTCAGACGGACGGACAGGTTTCTAACGTGTGGGTTCTAATGCTAACGCATCAATAAGAAACTATGCGACAAAGACATGGGAGAACAAGACGCAAATAACGATAAGCTTGCTGGATTGGCTCCGTGGCGAGCTCTGCAAATGGTGAGGTCAAACAGGGCCCGGGACATTCACACAGGGTCCGCGGCATGGTGGTTCGTGGCGCAGGTCACCCCGACAGCCGCGTGGTGGGCGCCATCATGGGCGGCGTGTTCGTGGGCCGCATCGCACTGCCGTGGGAGGACGAGGAGTATCACGTGGAGCGCGCCAGCCGGTTCTTCCCTGCCCCCAACGGGTCCTTCCACTCGGTGCTCTACTCGTCTCGGGACGTACTGAGGGCGCCCGGAGGCCCATTCTGTGGAGTGCGCGCCGCCACCAGGGTGCGCTGCTGCTGCTGTGTGTGCTGAAATGTTACCGGCGGCAAGAGTATGAGGCTGTAGACAAAAGAGAAAGTAGACACTTTTAGCGTATCTGAGACGTACAAGCATACACGTATACCAATTTACCGGACGCCGACTACGCACGCGCACTGGCCCCATCTTGCGACGCTCCTGCAACTGCGCATGCGCAGGAGGCGTCCGATAATCCGGTGTGTTTCCGCTATGCTAAATCTCGCCGCAATACTGGCTGTTACAGTATGAATGACAGGGTAGACAGGGAAACGATGGAGCGTATTCCTATCCTGTGTATGGCCTCCAGCCCTCAATAATGATGCTATACCGCAGGGATGCCGATTTCGTGTCAAAATGGTCAGGTTGTATAATTAGTTCTGAGAAAAAAAAAGCGTAAAAGAAGGGAATTGTTGGAGTGAAGCGAATGAGTAGTTTAGCAAGGGAGAGAAGGAAATTGGCATTATGGATTCGGCGAAGGCACGGCAGTAGTCGACAGCTGATGTAGTTCTCTTCATTGCCAAGGAATTCATAGAGAGTATGCCACACGCCCGATTTTATTTCTTCGTTGCAAAATCAAATAGCAGTAGGTAGGGAAGGCAATGCAGGCACTTTATTTTAAGGCGAGAGCCTTTAATGGCTCATTGTGTCGTCCGTTAACAAAGCGTGTCACACGCGTTGAACTCGGGAACTAAAAAAGATAGAAAACCAATGGTTGCTTCAGATAGACGAGGAAAAAAATGAACCTAGATTCTAAGTTTGATGACTAAATTAATTATTTATAGGCACAAATGTCGAAATTGCGTCCAAATAGCTGGGACGTCGATATAGCCATGGAAACAGTGTGACGTCACATCCACCAGAAGTCGTCACGGCATAGTGAAAATTTTCACAGAATGGTCGGAAAATCGTCGAATTTGTGTCAAACTAGATGGGAAAATGTGTAATTAAGGGTGATAAACACTTAAGACCCCCGAAAGATGTATAATTTGGATATCGATATAGCCACGGGAACTGTGTGACGTCAGATCCACCGGATGTCGCCATGGCATGGTGTCCTCGGCTTTCGCCTCTCAACACTTTAGTTGCCAAAGTGTCCTTGCAGTTTTTCCTGCGCCCTCACTGGTTTATACTCTTCCTTCCAGCACCACTAACTGTCTCATTTCTTGTACGCGTAGCTGCACCGACCGAAGCGCTCCGTGCTACCATTTGATCCCCCACCGGCTGCCGGCAGTCGTCGAGATACGTCGCTCGGAGGCTCGCGGGCAGCGGCGAACGACACGAGCTCGAAGCCTAACGAGGCCGCTTCTCGCCACCTGGGGGCTGCAGCCATCGCCGGCTTTTCTCCCGATGTGCCCACTGCAGGAAAAAAGCAGTAAGCTGCTGTTTCATTCAATGTTCATTGCAACTGCGGAAGTTAGCGGAAACGAAAAATGCTGCTCCTTTGGACCATTTGGGGCAGATTCCTGCGAGAACAGAGCAGATGAGTGGTATTAGACGGCGCGTTTTAAGTCAGTTTCAGTAACGGGCGAGTTACAGTAACAGTGGCAGTGACTATGTATTACGTCTCTTATCACGGATTGGCACGTTGCTTGTCAGGTGTTGTTAAAAAAATAGACGCTTCAGCTGACGTGAGGGTACCTCACATTTCGCTTACGCGGTCTGTGAGAGAACGAAATTCACTCGGACCTTTCAGAACCGAATGCGTACGCCAAACATATTTTAGTCGCTTCCGTTGGGATGCTGCATGATACTGTCACCCACGCCCACAAAAGAGAAAATAAGAAAAAAGTGTTTCGTGCAGTTCTGCATCCACCTATTTCTTTTCGTCTTGGCTTACTCTTAGGAGAAAATGCAGTCTTCGATAATTCATCTGTATTCAGGTTCTTAGAAGGCGGAAATATTTTAAATAAATTGTTTTGAAAACCTTCAGCATAACAAACCTGCCTTTCTAAATTTGCAGTGTGACAGCATGATAGGCCTACTCGCTTATGCGCCATTATAGGCCAACAGCACAACATATTTACAGCGAGAATTCACCAGCACATACCGCTGCTGGGTAAGACACGGAGCTGGGCGGAAGCTAGTTACAGCTGATGGTGTTGCTGTCTGATTTTTTTGTCACGGTATCGCCGCATCTCGTGACTGCGCGTTCTCAGCAGTAGAAATATTCTTCAATCAAGTGTGTCGTCACGCATGACGTCACTTGTCACACATAATGTCACGTATCGCGTTACGTGACTAAACCGGACCGGCCAACACTGACCAGTGCTAAAATGTCCCACTGACAGCTCTAGCTGCATGTAGTAAAAATTGGTGGTGGCTTAGCTCGGCTATGCCAGGATATACGTAGCGAAAGCGAGTTCAGTGACGAGGCAAGTGGTGTGACGTCATACCAAGCGGCGGCGGCTGCTCCGCGGCGAGGCGCGTGGTGTGGCGTCATGCCAGATGGCGCAGCGAGCGCGCGGCGTCTGCCAGCTGCGGCGGTTGCTAGGCAACGCCTCAAGGTTGGCCTCTGTGCCTCCTCGGAGCAACGCCACAGCGAAATTGCAAGTTCGTGGCCAATGTAGCTTTCGCTACAATAATTTCGCGCAGGCGCAAACCCGACGACGTGCGGCTCAAGCGCGTGTGCAACCTGGAGATCAGCGTGGACCACACGCTCTTCGGCGCAGTGCTGTCGGACATGAACGGGGACAGGGACAAGGCCAGGGACGTCATCACCAGCATGGTCTCCACTCACACGGCGGCCGCGTCGGAGATCTTCAGCAGCACCGACTTCGGAGGCATCATCGACATCTCGTTCGCCGTGCAGAGGGTCAACGTGAGGAGGAGCTTCAGTTTGGCTTGGCTTGAGGCATAAGTGAGGCATGAGACACGAATCCTACAATCCGCACGGCCTATCTAAACAAGATCAGAGAGGGAGATCTCACATACAAAAATTTGCTGAGGTTTCGCTCTGGTTAAACCGGGAAAGTTGCATAAGCAAGCACAAACTGTTTTGCCCGAGGCGAACGCGCGTATTTATTCCCTGTTTCTCTCCCGCTTCCTCTCTCCACATTCCGAGACATACGTCGAGAGCGCGCGACTAGGCGCGCGGCAACGGCGGCGGCGCAGCGACGGTCCTGCCGCCTGGTGGAGCGCGGCTGGAACGATTGCTATGGCAACGGCGCTCCATCTGTTCGGCCTCGCTGCGGCTGAAGGTCAACCGCGCACACCGCCGGGAGCTACGCGGCGGCTCGAAACCTGGCGCAGTGTTGCTTACGCAATAAAAATGCGCGGACAGTGCAATCCCAGCCGCCGCGGCCGAGATTCGATACCGCGACCTTGTACTCAACAGCCGAACGCTATGACCACGGAGTACCGGGGCGACTGCTTTTTACTGACTGCGTCCAGCTTAAACTACCAAGAATGTACCTAGTGGAGGCTGAAGCAAAAAAAAAATGTATTCTTCGTAAGTCTTATTCGTGTCTGCATCCCTTTGTATAGCCGCATGCTTGCGTGTCAAGAGGTTAAAAGTGGGAGGACAGAAATTTTTCTAGTGAGTTTTTCCGTCAGAATGATGCGTACGACATTATACTAAACATGGATCATGACTAGGGGTGTGCGAATATTCGAAATTTTCGAATATATTTCGAATATTATATTTTTAGTATTCGAATTCGATTCGAAATCCAAGTATTCGTGTTGTTTCGAATATTCGACCCGACACGAATATTCGTATCTAGCCGAATATTCACTGTGAGCACGGGCGTGCATTTCGGTCCGCAAGCCCTATCGACAGACATAACAACATGGCGGCGCCTACACGGAAGGAAAATTCTTTCTTCCTCCAAGGGCCATGCCCTAGCTGACTGCGCTGGTGAGCTTTTTTGTGGCTATATCTGCGAAGGTGGTATAGTCAGAGCTGTGCACGAAGTACCTCGCAATACGTGCCAGGTCAGTGCCAAGTGAGAGGGCATTCTCTGAAGCTGGTACAGTCAGAGCTGTGCACGAAGTACCTCGCAATACGTGCCAGGTCAGTGCCAAGTGAGAGGGCATTTTCTGAAGCTGGTATAGTCAGAGCTGTGCACGAAGTACCTAGCAATACCTGCCAGGTCAGTGCCAAGTGAGAGGGCATTTTCTGAAGCTGGTATAGTCAGAGCTGTGCACGAAGTACCTCGCAATACGTGCCAGGTCAGTGCCAAGTCAGAGGGCATTTTCTGAACCTGGTATAGTCAGAGCTGTGCACGAAGTACCTCGCAATACGTGCCAGGTCAGTGCCAAGTGAGAGGACATTTTCTGAACCTGGTATAGTCAGAGCTGTGCACGAAGTACCTCGCAATACGTGCCAGGTCAGTGCCAAGTGAGAGGGCATTTTCTCTGGCTCGAGGACTCGTTTCAGTTAGAAGGGAACTACCTCTGTCTGACCATGTGGTGTAGCCCGTTGTGCTCTTAGCGGTGCGGGCGGGGCACTCTTATTTTAGAGCGCAGCTCTTTGGCGTCCGTTCCTGGGTTTCGCGTCGTCGTCGGCGTCGGCCTCGTAACCAGCTCCGCCCCCCTTTCATCCCCCCAGCGCTATCGGCGTCAGCGGCATCAGTCAGTCGCTGCTATCTCTTCCCTCCTCCCTTTATCGTGTTGTCCGCTTGCTGCGCGCGCTTCTGCCCCCATCGTTTGCCGCTGGGTGTACCTGCCGCCCCCCTCCCCCCTCTTCCTGCGAGTCTCCGGTTGTCAAAGCGCCGGCTCGAACTTAATTCCTTTCTTCGCTCCTCCTCCAATGCAACCCCTGTGCGGTGGCAATCAGAGAGCCAGATCGGTGGCGGCGGATCTGTATATGTGCACCGCCCGAGCCGAAATTGCGAATACGTGTGAAAAATTAAAAAAAAAATTCTGTGATAGCGTATACATGTGTTGCTCGATTTCTTTGCCTCAATCTATCGAAAAGGTGAAACAGCTTATTTGCTGCGCTCAAATTTCGCATTAGGAAGTAACGTAATCGTCGGTAATTTTTTTCATTCCTTTTAATCGCCCACTCTAACATTTGACCATGTAGTGCAGCCGGTTTTCCTTCATGGCAACCTTTTACGTCATCCCAGCAACGCGCTTTTGTGCTGATGGCAAGCTAGCCTTAATCAATGCTGTGTACTAGCCATCTTCTCTGATATTTCCACTCTTCTAAGAATAATGTTCGAGGCTTCGTTACATTTTGTGCAGTCACACACACCTTTTGTGTTCATTTAATCATCGATAGTTGAACTGTGATGTTCTTGGGTGCCCAAATAAATATTTTGTAGTGATTAAATGCGTCTGTCCTTGATTATTCGATATTCGATTCGATATTCGGAACTAAGTATTCGTATTCGATTCGTATTCGAGAAATTTGATATTCGCACACCCTTAATCATGACATGGAATTCGCCAGCGCTGAATAAATAATATGCAATTGAATTTGTTTACATTGTGGTGGCAGTTTCGGTTTCAGGTGGCCGTAACGACTTCATAAGTATGAAATAACGTGAGACAAACATAAGCCGCAATATATTCGCTGCTTTGTCGTTTTAACTCACGCTAAAATGCTCCAGAAGCTGGAAAGACTGCGATTGGACAAAACTGTCGTAATGCAGTTATTGTGTGCGTCACATAAGTCGTATCCATCGTTCGATCATTGCTGAAACCCAAACTGAATCATGGGAGGAGAAATAAATTACAAATTTTGCTGAGCGTGGGCACTTTTAACGCGGTAGTCTGTGTTTACTAATGACTTAAGCGTATTTCCAAAGCAGAAATAAACTATGAAAAAATTGGTGTGTCTATACCCCTTTAAACTGATTGTAGCAAAAAGTGCCTTTAAGCGCAGCCAACTTCTGTCAATGGCAGTCACTGAACTGCGGTTCGTTGAAACGGCAACGGGTACTGCCTGTCGCCACGGGCGTGTTAACAACGTGACTGCGCCCGAAGGCTATACCGACATGTGCCCGCCATCGCAGATGAACGAGTCTGACGCATGCGAGAGTTCCCACCGACGCATGAACCCCTTCTGCCGCGAGGATCTGGACGCGACGCACCTGCTGCACACGCTGTCGTACAACAACCACGACGGCTACTGCGCCTCAGTGCTTTGGACTCACCGCGTGCTGCCCAAGGGACTCCTGGGGATCGCATTCGTCGCCGACCCTGACGGTCAGAGCGCCCGAATAAAAAAGACAGACTATCAACGCGATTCAAGCGGTGGAGTATGCGTTAGCATTACTGTTCTCCCCTGGCGGTGGAGGGTGGCGTGATCAGGTCTATCAATCACTATATGACGCGCCGTACACCTCTATTTCACCCCTCGACTCTGAATGGTAATCGCGGTGTCCCTCTTGCCACCGGTCGCCTCTCGACCTACTCCCCTCCCCCTCAACTCCTTACCCTCTCCTTCTCACCATTTCCGTCTCCACACGCCGCCAACGCCGGATACTTTTTTCACTAATGTTGTTTCCAATGCTAACGCATTACAAGCCGACTGTTCGAGAGACCGCAGCAGTGAACTTTAGGACCATTGAGATATAGAGCAGTAGGTGTAAGCTAGTGAGTTTGCGGTTTCCGCATTAACCGCTAGATGAGCTGAGATACGTAGTGGGCGAGGGTGTCTTGATGAAGCGTTTCTTATAGTGCACTGGGGCCACTAAAAAAGCTTTCAGAGTACCGCATATTCATTTTCCTCGCTCAACAGCGCATGGAATGTATATGGCGGCCGCAGCCCAATGTTGCCAGTACAGCAGGAACAAGCTTTTGCTGGTAGTTTGCTGAGACCGGCGCCCATTAAATTTCTCGTTTTCGCTAATACACATACGCTGCTCTAAAACTCCCTAACGGACGTTCTCGGGACGTATTAGCGGAGACGTATACCGGTTTACCGGAAGCCTCCTGCGCATACGCAGTTTCTGGGGGCTTGCTCCACCCATGTCGATGGGCGTGCGCAGGAGGCATCCAGTAAACCGGTGTACGTCTCCGTTGAGGCGTCTCCGGTACGCTGGGAACGTCTAATATGTCGGCGCCGTTTGTTGAAGGGCCTTCCTTGAGGGAAATCTGCTGCTTCGTTCTTGAGGTTCCACCGTTGATCATTGCAAAGCTGGGCTGTAATGGTTAATAAGGCAGCAAACCTTGAACACACTCTTCCGCGCTGCGCAGCCGACTCCGGCGGCATCTGCGAGACGTACCGAGCGACGCCCGTGGACGACCGGGAGGCCGTGGACGTGTACAGGGGGCGGCGCAGCCTAAACACGGCGCTGGTCACCTTCCAGAACCACAACGGACGTGTGCCCCAGCGCACCAGCGAGATCACCTTCGCCCACGAGCTGGGACACAACTTTGGCGCCAACGTGGGTGATCCTCGTCCGGACTGGCGCGAAACGCGGTCCCACCCAAATATATTGCACGCCATAACCGAAAATTACCTTAGACCCCAAAATCTCTACTCCTGGTCCTTTTTCCCTGCAGCAGTTTTGCAAAGCCAGCTAAATGAAATAAAAAAGGCGAGAAAATTTTGGTTCTTATAATGCGCTGAAAACCCATGAATATTCCTTTATAGGCAAATTTTAAGGCCCAAAATTCCCGAGAGGGAACAATTCTCGAATGGAACGTCAGTGGTCACCGCTGCGGGGCATGTAACCACATACTTCGCCCTCCTTCCTCGTCATTGTAGTCTAAGGGAGCCCTCAGACTTCTCTTGACGGTGATGCAGTTCTTTTCCGCTTGAGCCCTTCCTTTGATGAGACGACGTGGCACTGCTGCATTCGACGGCCAGACGCGATGTAGATCGGCCGGAGTGCACAGGCCGCCTTAGGCATGTTGTTTTCGGTCCTCCTCCATGGTTTTTTTTTTCATCTTCGGTGGTTTAATTTAAGCCTTGATAGTGCATCGTGACCCGTGGAGAAAAATTACGGAAGCCACTTAAGACTAAAGTGTCGTGCAGTGGCCAATGACACTGATCTGTTCGCGCCGGCCTGGGTTCGAAACCCACTTCGGAAAGAATTTCATTTTTCTTTGTAGTCGATGGTTTGACTGTATACCGTGTGGTCAGGAATCATGGTTGATGAAGTTCTCTGGTCTCTGACCATGGTTGGAAAAAAAGCATTTTCATGAGCCATAGCACTCCCGAAATTGCCGATGACGTCATGCGGTCGCGTGGTGATTTCGGTCAGTTTCTCGAAGGCTCTCGGTCAACGCCGGATTCTCTCAACTGATGAGTTATATGATGTTTTCGCATTAATATGGTGAGCGACCAGAACAGTAGAGATCACTAGCACAGTGCTGCGTTGCGAATTTCAGCCCCGCGAATCTCGGGTCCAGCTAATCTGGGCCCGGATTTCCGAATCTACCGACCTCAAGCAGAAACTGTATCTCGATTATCCGCAGCACCCGTGCTCTGCCTAGTCGCTATGTCCGTCCACACGGTAACCCAACAAGACGGCCAAACGCCAAACATTGCGATGTACACATAGCTTTTTGAATCTTTACTCCTGTTCTTGGTTTCACGACATGTGACAGTTTTACTCAGAAGATGACACGTCACTATAAATATTAGGCAATTTTCTTAGTGGTTCCAACTGGTTAGACTGGTTTGTGAAGCAATTCGCAGTTGGTTCGGGTTGGTATCAATTTGTTCTTGCCGTAACCAATTCGGAATTGCTGTTTAAATCAGTTTGCCCAGTTCGAATTTTTACCTGGCTGGCTAATAAATAGAGTCTTAACTCTCATATGCGAGGCCGACGCATCTCGACAGCATACGTTAGTGAAGTCCAAAAAGTGAACTCCTAGCACTTAATTCTTCAATCGTTCGTCGCAAAAGGTGTAGCTCAGAAACCCGCTACTGAACGAATTCGTATCACTTTGCCACAAGTAAGGCACATGTTCCAATGACTGACGGTACAGTTCCTTGTTAACTCTGAGACCGAGCGTTTGACCGCTCTGCCATCTGTCGTGCACACGCGTCATTTGATTGGTTTCAGCAGTGGGTGGTCAGCCGACTTTTCGCATGACGTCATAGATTCTTCCGAGAGCTCGTTTTTGGTGTGAAGCCCCTTTTACACTTGCAAGTTGCGTGCATCAGCAGCCTGAACTGCACCCCTTGACGACCATGCCGTGGCGTACGCAGCACGACCTGGGCAAGGAATGCACCCCTGGCGGTAGCCAGGGCAACTACATCATGTACCCGAACGCGCAGCCGGGCAACAGTCCCAACAACCGCAAGTTCTCGCCCTGTAGCATCGTCAGCATATCGTTTCTGCTGCAGCGCCTGTTCGCCGGAGAGGGGGCGCGCGACAACTGCCTCCAGGGTAAGGAGCAGCTCTGCGCAGCCGTATATATATGTATATGTATACATAATATGCTGCTTTCCATCCTACTCGGTGTCCTGCATGTCGATGTTTAGTTACTCTTTGTGTTTACACTGCCGGGAGTGATACCCTGTTGTATATATTAACGTAGACCGAAGACAGCGAAGCATTTTGGTTAGCCACCCAAACAAATTGCTGTAATTATTGTTTGTTGGGGTTTAACGTCCCAAAGCGACTCAGGCTATGAGGGACGCCGTAGTGAAGGGCTCCGAAAATTTCGACCACTTGGGGTTCTTTATCGTGCATGCATGCACTGATATCGCACAGTGCACGAGCGTCTAGAATTTCTCCTCCATCGAAATTCAGCCGCCGCGGCCGGGATCGGGCCAGCAGCCGAGCGCCGTAGCCACTGAGCCACCGCGGCTGGCAAAGCTATAATAATAATAATAATTATTATAATAACTTGTAAGTTTCCATGTCACACTTTCAGTTACAGGTCTGTTAAGGCCAAAAATGGCTTGAGAGTCAAGTCCCTGCAGGATCGCCGAAAAGACAGGGAAAACCAGCAGAAAAAAAGATCATTTAAAGAATATGGCTTGCGAGAAAACAGAAAACTGCAGGAAAATATTGTTAGACATCGATTTGGTCAAGGAATGAAGAAAAAATGGAACACCAGAAGGAGGAAAATTGAACGTACAGGAAGTATAAGTACAAGATTACGACAGACACAAGAAACGCTCAAATAGACATCAGGTAATAAATGATCATACACAGTGCACGTATCAATAATCGAAGATAGACGTCGTCTAGGCGTCCGCTAATTTTGTATATCTTGTTCGCACAAAAAGGCGACAGTTGTGTAGAAGAATTAGTAGATTCGGTGAGAAATGCCACTGACGAAAGCGCGGTGTTTCCCGCGAAGCACCCAGAGGTCCCTTCTGCGGCAACCTGATCCGTGAGGGGAGCGAGCAGTGCGACTGCGGCTACATGCCTTCGGAGTGCAGGGAGCGCTGCTGCCGGCCCAGGAGCCACACGAAGCCCTGCACGTTGGTCCCTGGCGCGGTCTGCAGGTGCGCCCAAGCATCTTGTCTCGATTTTGTCAACAGGACAGGGATGGTTAAGCGCACAGTGCATATAAGGCAAACTTTTGTAGCGAGAGCTACACTATGCCAGCTCTTCGAGGCTTCAGTGTGGCACCCCTTGAGCTCCGTGGCGGCGCCGTTGGTCACGTGGTACGGAGCAGCAGCTGGCGCGGCGCGCCGGCGAAACCGAGCTGCAAGAGTTGTGCGCATGCGGCGTGTCGAGTTGGAGGGGAAGTGGCGAGGGGAAAAGGGAATCACTCCAGCTCTCGCGTCCCTCCAGGTTTAACCAGAGCTAAACCACAGCCAATATTTTAACACTGGAAACATGTAGGTGCTCAAAACACATGCTGCGACAGCACCCAGCAGTACAATGGCCTTCAGGGGTGCGGTGCCAGCTCTGCCAGATCACGTAAGGTCACGTGGCATGTTAGTACAGGGCCCATAAAAAAGAAAGAAAAGGTGTTCCAAGATTTCACGCGGTATCTGATTCGCTCAACTACACTGTGTGTGCTGTAGAGCCTACATATAGGTTTTAACGAACACGTGTCATTCGTTTGTCATATCCCGAAGTTTCCAGTGATTAGAGTGATCACTGTTGATTGACCGTGCACCTTGATCCAGCATCCCTCTTCCACGTTTGCATGGAGTTGCAGGGCAGTACTTCGTGATCCTCTGCTCAAACCACTCACAAACGCAGAACAACGCTGCGTCATTATTTTATGACAGCGGTAACAGATGGTGTATGCATACCCTGCGATGCCATGCTGGCAAAAAAAGAAGCGTCCGACCAGCGCCGCGGTTATGTACAAGTTCTATTTTCCCCTCAAAAGTTAACTCGAGACGTGGAGTCGACATAGGCATCGCGCCTCACCAGAGCCGTCGCTGACGTCGGGTTGCAAAGCCTGCAACGCGCCCGAGACGGCGCATACTAAAAAATGCCGCCACCGTCTGGAAGACGTTGAAGTAACGAGCTTTAGCTAGCGTTAGCTATTCGGTAGCGCCATCTATCGTCGATGTGATGTATTGCCACGTGATTAGGTGACTTTATTATACCTTACGGCGAGCGGGCTCCTATCGCCTTGAGGTCGGATATTTTTGACCAATTTGGGACGAAAAAGTTTTTAGACTCTTTGGAGGGCCATTTTTCCTTACCTGAATGAGGTAGGTGCCCGGTCGCCATGAGGTATGAAATTGTGAGCTGCCAAGTGCTGACAACATGGCCGCCATGTTAGGCCTAACCATAAGTAACTATTAACCTAATTAGACAATATTGGTTTCTAACATGTTTTACTCACCGAGCCCGTTACGGATGTCCATTCTTAGATCATGACGTTATCGGTTAGTTAATTATAAGCAATTAAATATAAGCATAACCGTAACTAAATATTAACTTCATTAGTTAATTTTGGTGTCTAACCTGTTCTACTCATATAGAGGATTCTAAATATCTAATTCATGATGCCTCATTAATTGGTTGGTTGGTTTATGGGGTTTAACATCCCAAAGCGACTAAGGCTATGAGAGACGCCGTATTGAAGGGCTCCGGAAATTTCGACCACCTGGGGTTCTTTAACGTGCACTGACATCGCACAGTACACGGACCTCTAGAATTTCTCCTCCAAAGAAATTCAACCGCCGCGGCCGGGATAGCCTCATTAATTACTGAGTTAATTACTGAGTTAAACGTGATTAAACTAGTTAATTATGACGTCACAAATCAGTGACGTCACCAATTCGATGCACTATTGACATCACCAATCAATCACCAATTGGGTTGCTATATCGATTTACTATGGGGCTGCCATCTTGAATTCCTCGGTCTTAGAAAATTTCACGCCGAAGGGAGGTGGTAGCAGACCCCAAGAAATCGAGAAACGCCATGAATAAGAGCTAACGCTCTTAAAAGCACCCGCATATGTTCCATTACCAACAGTACGAATGTCCGGAGCGCTTTCTTTCCTGGAGGATGTGCTGAGTAAATCGGAAATGATTATTTTCGTGGTCTTACATCACGTGCTGCCGGGGGACGCCTTTAGCGGAAGTGACGTCGCATCTGGTCTGATCCTGTTACGTCCGGTCTGGTGACATCTCTACCTTCGAGCCAATGGAAATTAATTGGTCTGGTGATGGCAGTTCCCTCCATCCAATGGGTGAATGTTATGACCGCCACTTTTTTTTCTCGATGAGGCTTTAATGCTATCGCAGTAATGAAGTCTACTGCTAAGAATTAGTGGCGGGCTTCTCTGAAATGTCTGGTGTACAGCCATATATAAAACACACTGCGTACATTACCACTTACTTTAGACGGTAGGCTATGTAGGCTGTATCCAAGCAAGTTGTGATGTAGCTAGACGAAGGTGACAACGTCAAAGATGGTATGCATGTATATGGGGTTTAATGTCCCAGAGCTGCATGTGGGCCGTGAGAGATGCCGCATATAGTGCAGGTGTCTGGATTAATTCAGGCCACTTGGGGTCCTTGAATGTGCACTGACAATGCACAGCACAGTGAGGTTTTTGCATTTCGCTTCCATCGAAATGCGGCCGCCGCCGCAGGGATTCGATCCCGTGCCCTTCGAAATAGTTGCTGGATACGATAGCGTCCAAACCACCGCGGTGAGTGACAGCCTCTAAGAATTCATGCGTCTGTACGGAAGGTCTCTTAAGCGAAGTTGGTAAAGGAGTAAGCATTTCATTTGATAGGCTTATCGAGGTGTAGCACGAATTAGCGGGCAAGACATTTACTTGAAAACTGCTTACTCTGAACTAGCCTCTTTGAAAATTGCTTCTCAACGTAACGCAATGTCTTCTCGCCTTCGTGCGCGATGTTCGCAGCCCGAGCAACGGAGCCTGTTGCACGCGGAGCTGCACCCACCGCAACACGTCGGTGCTGTGTCGGCCCGCCGATGACTGCCTCTACGAGAGCTACTGCTCGTATCCTCACTGGGCGCTTTACTAGCCGCTGCGATTTTCCCCCACACTTCTACGGCAGCTTAGCTCCTTTTACAGCGGTGTTTATTCTGGAGTGAAGAGCATCACTGACCACACCAGTCGCCATTGTGGACATCGCAGTAAGTTTTTAGCAGAACTATGCGTTTACCTCCGGCAGTACGAGGGCTACGGTCGTCACCATTGCTACCGGTTGATTTGGCCGCAGATATCGAAGCTGGGAGGTTCTGCCGGCTACGAGGATAGGAGGTAAGGGGAGCTCCATGTTTTCTTCTTAGAGGGTAACTTTTATTTTATAGGTTGGTTTGGTTTATGGGGTTTAACGTCCCAAAGCGACTAAGGCTATGAGAGACGCCGTAGTGGAGGGCTCCGGAAATTTCGACCACCTGGGGATTTTATACATTACTTACATGATTAGAAACATTACAAAAAACATGGCACGTAAACGTAGAGAGAGAAGGTGCTATATTAGCTGGCTTGCACTAGGGTGCGTTGTTTGGACCTCTCTGCTGCTCCGTATGACCTGCTCCTCCCTTTTGTTTCCACCAGCAACACATTTGAAATTTCCTCTGCTTACCGACGAAAATTTTCGATGGCAGACTCCTTCACAGATCACTTGGTGTTTCTTACTCCTAACATTTAGCTCATGTCAGGTTAGCAAATGAAAAAAAAATCACAGGGACATCTAATTAGATTACGTGTTGGCAATGCAATAGTTAGGAGCTGTTGATGCCCTTACCGGAAGTGACGTCACTACCGGTCTGGTGATTTCTCCCAGCCAATTGGAATATTCCCGTCAGGGGACGTCACTTCCCTCCAGCCAATGGGAATACTCCGGGTTGGTGACGTCACTTTGACCCAGCCAATGGACATATTTTATGACCGACGACGTATTTTGGCCCATGGGGCTTCTATTGCTATCGCGTTAAAAAAAAAAAAATCTGTGCTCAATCCGGGTAGTGGTCACTGCTATAAGGGCCACGATTTCTGAACACGCTATCCGGAAGTGCTCCATCTTTTGTCGTGTGGAGCCTTGACGGCACACGAACCGTATACAGAGGCCGGAGCGGCGTCTGCCCTCCGTCGGCTCCGAAGCCCGACGGCACGCTCTGCAACCACGGCACGCAGCTGTGCGAGGCCGGCGCCTGCTTGCGCTCGGTGTGCATGCTGTACGGCCTGGAGCCGTGCTTCCTCACCGGTCCCTTGGTGACGGACGCCGACATGTGCCTCATCGCCTGCCGTGAACCGAGTGAGCGCGATGACATGTTCCAATACCTGTGGGCAGCGGTGGGCGCTGAACAGAAACGTTACACTCTGATTTGTTCCCTCAGAATTTGCTTGCTGCGGAACACAATTTTTTAAAGCAGAATAACAGGCAAAATCACAAGTAATGCTTCTGATGCACGTACAGTCGAGCGACGGAGAGACAGAAGCCTCAAAACTGCAGGGCCCTCAAGCGGCCGCATCGCGAAGCAGTAGGGGTGTGCGAATAATCGATATTTTCGAATACATTTCGAATATTATATTTTTAGTGTTCGTATTCGATTCGAAATACAAGTATTCGTGTTGTTTCGAATAATCGACGCACCGCGAATATTCGTGTCTAGCCGAATATTCTATGCGAGCACCGGCGTTCATTTCAGTCCGCAAGTCCTATCGACAGAGACATAACATGGCGGAGCCCAAAGCAATGCATAACGTTGGTAACGTTGGGCCATGACGTAGCTGACTGCGCTGGTGAGCTTCTTTGGGGTATAACTGCGAAGCTGGTATAGTCAGAGCTGTGCAAGGAGTACCTCGCAATACGTGCCAGTTCAGTGCCATGTGAGAGGGCATTTTCTGTGGCTGGAGAAGTCGTTTCAGCTCGAAGGGAACGACTTCGGCCTGGCCATGTGGAGCAGCTGGTTTTCCTTCACGACAACCTTTAATGTTCATCCCAGCAACGCGCTTTCGTGCTTATGGCAAGCTAGCCTTAATCAATGCTGTGTACTAGCCGTATTCTCTGATATTTCCACTCTTCTAAGAATAATGTTCGAGACTTTGATACTTCTTGTGCGGCCACACACCCCTTTTGTGTTCATGTAATCATTGATAGTTGAACTGTGATGTTCTTGGGTGTTCAAATAAATGTTTTGTAGTGGTTAAATGCGTCTGTCCTTGATTATTCGATATTCGATTCGATATTCGGAGCCAAGTATTCGTATTCGATTCGTATTCGAAAAATTTGATATTCGCACACCCCTACGAAGCAGTGATCGACAACAGACGGAGAGGAATTAGGACCAGGAGCGGGAGAGGAGGAAGCATATTCGTGGTATCGTTTAGCTATTATAACCATGTCTAATTTAGACCATCAGAGTTGTTCCAATGTGGTGTCGTTAGCGACTTACAAATTGCATTTTACTTAATCCCGACTTTGAACCATCACAAGTAGCGAATGGAAAAAATTCCCCCAAGAAGCCGAAATTGTAACATCTTCTTGGAGTTCAATCGAACATTAGATTCAACTACCACAGCACAGCTATTCACGTACACCTCCTACCATTCCTGGAGGGTGGCTAGCAGCATAACGCCACTTGCCATCGCTGGCAGGTGGCGTGTTACGCTGCTAGCCACCCTCCAGGGTCTTCCCTTGGCAGCCACCTTCCAGGTGGAGCTTCACTCTGCTACTTGTACAGCCGGTTACGCCGACCACTATACGCTCACAACGCCGACTACGACGCGGAGCGCAGGAACGAGCGCCTTAGAGCTGCGCTCTAAAATTTGATGCGATGATCTCTTGAGTGCTGGCTTGGTCCTAGTTTTTCGATGTTGCAATTTCCAACAACTGAGACACTCAGTTCAGAATTTTGTGCGCGACTGCAGAAAGTTAAGAGTTAGCCAAGTACTTCATGATCACTGAGTAATACTTGTTGAGGGGCTAGTTGGTGCTCATGTTTCTAGAAAAGGGCTGTAGCGCCGAAACAGACAACGCACAGAAAGCTAGACGGGACAGGCGCAACTTCCAACTGTTTTATTCACCGCGAATGCGAATGAATATAAGGCAAGCAATCAAGTGCCCCATCAGTTACCATATATAAGAATGAAACTGCTTTTTTAGATGCGCGAGGGTGAGACACCTGTGTGACTCATTTATCCTTTTCCAATTTTTGTACAACCCTCGCGCGCATGTGTGGTTCTTGCTATCCCACTTGATTGTTTGCCTAATATTCATTCGCATTCGCGGTGAATAAAACAGTTGGAAGTTGCGCCTGTCCCGTCAAGCTTTCTGTGCGTTGTCTGTTTCGGCGCCACAACCCTTTTCTGGAATCTCATGATCAAAGCGCCTTCGAAACACAACCTTAACGCTGAGCGACGAAGTGTTGCCCACTCACCCTCCTGCTCCCCCACACACCGCAGTGGAGGGCAGCGAGTGCATGGAGGCGTGCCGCTTCCACCGCATGCGCGGCCTCTGCCACAAGCGGATGGAGCCCGGGGCAGCGTGCGCCGACTTGCGCGGCTACTGTGACGTCTTCCAGCGCTGCAGCCTCGTCGACTCGGAGGGGCCGCTGACCAGGCTGCGCCTGCTCGTCTTTGGCCGCCAGGGCATCACCAACGAGCTCGTGGTACGCATGTATTATATACCGTGTGCACTCGACTAAGGGCCGCACGTTTGATGCGTCCGTCCGTCCGTTCATCTGAAGCCTCGGTTGGCAGGTGGCAAAGTGGAGTGAAAGAAATCCCTCTCTGTTACTTTTTTTCACCAAATTCTTTGTTCCCTGGTTTTGCGGAGCGGCCCATACACAAGCGCGGCCCTTAGTCGAGTGTGTGCGATGTATATCTTCGGAAAAACTAGCAGCGTAGCCGATTTATGGAGTCTGAGTATACTTCTCTTAATAAGCAGCATAATGTCAACAACTTACCACGTCTTTTTTCTGTGGGTACTGCGCCGCGTTGTACTGTCACCTTCTATACACAATGAGAGGAGAAGTCACCGTATATATATAGTGTTATCATCACAGCTGTGACCGGCTGCCATTCAATCACATATCATCAGGTTCCAGTTCTTTCAAGGACCTTTGAGGCCGTGTAAAGAGTCACCCGAACTAAAGCCCATTGGGATCATGATCGTCAGCCAGATTGTGCCCACTGCAGGAAAAAAGCAATCCTCAATTGATCTCCAATTATCTCTGTCATTATCATCATCAGCCTGACTACGCCCACTGCGGGCATACGCCTGCCGGGATCAGGGGTAGCGACGGCTGATTACAGAAACCTCATCAGCACTTAAGCAAAGAAAAGTAGGGTCATCATCATCAGCATGACTACGCCCACTGCAAGGCAAAGGCCTCTCCCATGTCGTCCTTTGCCCGCGCTCCCTACTGGTCAGAGCGAGCATACCAGTTTACACTGACGGTACGATTGAATTCCAACCGGACAGAAGTCCGTTCGCAAGCCGTTTGAAGCTAGATCGACGCTCTCTACTGTCATAAGACACCTTTAGCATACCGTATACCGTATTCCCGGTACCGGGGTACCGGGAGCCCGCACGCAGCCAATGCCCATGCGCAAATGACTGACAGCGCCAGATGGCGCCACGTACCCTGCAGCTGCGCTCTACGCGCGTGCTTGCAGCATCGGGACCAATCAGCGCGTGCTCACCGGCGGTAGGCGTGCTCCCGGAACTTCGGCAACGGTAACACGGTACGCCGACAGGAATTGTAGCGTGCGAAACGTGTCTTAACCATATAACCGTCTCGTCACAGCGCCACTGGTACCTCAGCGTTCTGGGCTTGGCGCTGAGTGGCCTGCTGACGTTGGCCATCATCCGGGCCTGCGTGGTGCACGTGCCTAGCAGCAACCCGCGCATGCGCACACAGAGGAAGGTCGGCGACAGCGTGCTTCACCCGCTGGACTTCTTTAAAGACTTCCTGAATGCCTAGCGCCCCGGAGCGCATTTTGTTCTCAATTAAGGACCGACGGTGGCAGTGCCATCGTTGGAAGCACACTGCGTGCGCTCTTCTGCACGCTTCGACTTTGAGTAGAGCAGACTGTAGACGAATGGCGTCGTCGTAATCGCGGGTGGTCAGAACGGGATGCTTGTTGGCGCAGGAACAAGTAGACGTGCGCCGAACGAAGAAGACGTAGCGACAGGTGCGCAACAGCATGAAGTTAGACTGATTTGCGCTGTGCCTGTAACTGGGCTGTAATGTGTATTTTAGTTTCCGTGCGATCTTTCCAGTTTTTATTTTTAACGGCTAATTGTGTCTCAAGTCATGTGGTGTCCATCAGGTGTACCCATATTTCGAGTCTGCAATGCAGCGTTTGCCTCCGGCATTCTGCGCTTAACAGAGCGGGAGTGAACTTGCTATGCGTCGAACATTAAAATGTTTGTAGTAGTAGCGGTTTATTTAAAAATAATAATAAAAGGAAGGAAAAGATTTCTGCTAGCCCCTGCATCTGCCATCGCTACGGGAAGCACCTGAGCTAGAGCAGCGGAGTTAGAGGGATAGCAGGCAGACTAGAGAGATGAAATGAACGAGGTGAGGGTTCAGAACTTAGAAAGGATAGAGGGGTTGAGGGGAAGGGGAGAGGTACATTGTATATAATCTATTTACGCTATCATATATGTATAGGTCGGGCGCGTGTGATGAATTAAAATCTTGGTAGATTTTCGTTTGTGTACCTCGTGTGTGCAACCCCGGCTACGCTGGTGTTATCTGCACAGAAAAACTCATCGTAATGCTAATAGTATATACCGAACGAAGTGAATGCGTTCGCTGTCGTAGTCTCGCACTAATTATAAGCGCGGTCCTCAGGTACGAAAGGTGTTTAGCATAGCGTGATCCGCTTCCACGCGGAGCAATGTGCGCATGCGCAGACGGCCCCGATGCCACTGGGCAGGCGCAGCCGAGTCCCTGCTGGATCAAGGTATAGCGGAACGCTGATCGCGCTTTGCTAAATCTTGCCCTTGGCAGGAGCCCGAAAATACCCTCATTGCGTTGCAACAAAGGGGCCTAGCATGCAACATGCAATGAGCTAAACTGTGCCTAGCAGAAGTGAAGTCCAGCTCACTTCGTAAACAGCGGGCGATGAACTGTTCGGCGCGTGATAGAAGGTAAAAAACCTGGAATCATGAGGAGCAGTGTGTGTCTTTCTTTTGGTGGCGTGGCCCGGTAAAGGGGCGGTTTCTGCCGACAAGCGGCGTAATAATATGCGGCCTGTGTGGATGGCGTAGCGGTGATCCGAGGACGACTAGTAAGCTGGTTACGCAACCAGGATTCCGCGTGAGTAATTCCGGGACGCATGCTGCCCAAACTACTACTGCTGTTGCTGGTGCTTTGTGCTGCATATCCAACATTATCGGACAAAAAATTTGAAACTGTAAAATACTTACGTAAATATTGAAGGTAATGGTCCATTCTTGTGATATGTAGCAAGATCTTTCTTTCGAAATGTTTCCATCGATCGCATCGAACAGTTGAGACTGCCACAGAAAACCATTGTGGAGCGTTTTTGACGATAGGAAAAGCGTTAATAGAAAGAAAAATGCAAGACTTCCGTCTGGTGATCTGCGGTTATATTGATTGCTATAGTGAAATCTTACATTATATGCAAAAATTACGTTCATAAAAGGTTTCCAGCTCAAAAAATGCTTTTGTCTAGATTTGTTGGGTATGCACGGGGGCAAGTTTACTTCGTGGTTGGGACCGCGATGGGTTGTTTGCTCGCGCTGTTTAAAGTTTTTTTTTCCCCTGAACAAACCGTCTTATCAAGGTTTCCTCACATGTGGTTTGTCTCCCGTAGCTAGAGCACTTGATGATGATGATGATGTCCTCAGGCTTGTTTACAAACCCATTTGTCATCATCATCATCAACGTGCAATCATCAGCCCAACTACGTTCACTGCAGAACAAAAGCCCCTACCTCTGACTTCCGCTACCCTTGCTCTGTGCCAGCCGCGATGAGACCTCGCTTAATCGGCAAATTCCTACGTTTGTCTATTGTTGGGGAGGAGGAGGAAAACTATTTAGAAAGGGCGACTGGGAGACCGGTCCTCTTGTGCGGGGTCCTCAGTCCAGGACTCCGATTGCTCCTGATCAGCCCCGATCAGCCTCCGATTAGCCCCTGCTGTTCGTCCACGCTTGAGCTGGTTAGAGCAGCTTCCCATGAGGAGGTGGCTTGGGCATAGGTGGTTGCCGGAGAGGGGAGGAGGTTATTCTCTAAAATGGAGTGGCATATATATAGCGTAGGTTGAGGGCTATTGTATGTGCTGCATGACGGGCAGTGAGATGGTTGTTGTGACGGGAATAAGGTGTGCTTGTGGTGGTTAACCACTCCGTTGCCCTGAGGGATCCTCTGCTATGTTTTCCGCACTACATGTCCTGTATTAGAGCTTATGCTGAAGACCCGTGCCCATGCTGAACATATGTGCGGCCGTGTGGCCCCACTCTTGTCACGGCGGCCGAGGCAGATGCTGATTTGATAGCTGCCCGATTACTATAAAGCATGGCTTGCTGTAGGTAGTGGTGTAGGCTGAGGCAATTTATTATTCTTTATACAGCCTCACCCTAGTACCATTCCATAAAAAAATTTGTTCTGACTAGAGCAGAATGATGGCTGTGCTGTTGCGTGGCTGGAAGAACCCAGTCGGTTTCGACGAGGCTCAAGTAAAACTACCGGACGCAGCTTGATTCTGAAAGTGCCGCCTACTCCCACGGCGACACTCCGGCCGCCCATCGATCGGTACTCCCTGTTTTGAAATTTTGACGGCATTACGTAATTGGCTCCAGTTTATTACTTTGATTGGCGTATAGGTTTCTTGTTAAAAAGTGAAGCAGTAAACGAAAGCAAAAAAGGCCGTCTCGTGACGGTTATCAGACCCTAGTGCAGGAGAAGTGCGGGCGTGTGTCTTCACTGGGGGCTGCCGATGGCTGCATGTGTCCATGTGATGCATGGAGCTAAAAAAACTTTTCTTCCTCCATGATGTGATGGCTGCATTTCGATGGCTGCATGTGTCCAGTAGTCAGCGCCGCTTGTTCGGTGAAGTTCGTGTGGAGATAAACAACTACTGCTGCTTTCTCGCCATGTTGAGAGATCTGTGAAAATGACTGCGTGGCTCGGATGCTGCCACAGATTTTCTTCCAGGAGCCCATTTAGCACATTGGCAATCGCGGCAGCGTGTGGTCGAAGCAAACAGCTGGAGCAGCCTGCACATTGCTAACTATTTGCACGGACCTAAGCGAGACTGCAATTCTATAGACAACGGATACTTTTGTAACCACAAACTGAGGTAGTTTGTATTGCCTCCAATTTTTATCTACCAACAAAGCTCGGTTTGTCAAAAAAAAAAACATGGCAGAGCCACTACAGGCTTAGGCTCAAATCCCCGTAAGAAGCTGCGCTCTGTGGGAAGCTGGAAGCGGGAGTTCAAGTCCCGTACGCGAGCTTCCAGAAAGGGGACAACATTTGAAACAGATTTTAGTGAATCCAGGCAAAGCCGTAGAACGTTCCTCTCTAAAAGCACCAGAGGTTGAATTTTGCATCTAGGACAACCGGAGAACAGAACGCAACCGAAAGCCAAAA
The DNA here is from genome assembly GCF_055824585.1 of Amblyomma mixtum. NCBI lineage: Eukaryota > Metazoa > Arthropoda > Arachnida > Ixodida > Ixodidae > Amblyomma > Amblyomma mixtum. The sequence goes on from NC_143012.1 coordinate 29,069,158, forward strand.
TTGTCCTTACGTACGTCTTACAGAGAAATAAGAGTGTTTCTGCGCATACCAAATTTGTCGTTGCTGATTCCCGTCAGGCGACCGAGAGCCCGCTTACCTTTCAGGACAATACTTTTGATATGAGGCCGTCAGTCTAAATGAAGGTCTTATATTACACCTAGGTATTTTAAGGACTCAACTTTCGGGATTTGGGCGCCACGATACAGTAAAGAGATATGAAAAGGGGACGCCAGCTGGCGGGAAAATGAGAACGGAAGATATGTGCACGTTGAGAATTAAATGTAACTGACACAGCCAAATTTTCAGGGCATTCAGGTAGGCTTGCAATAGCTGGTACAGTGAATGAATATCTCTAGCAGATGAGTGGACTCGGCAACGCGCACGCGATGGCACGCGCTCATTCCCATCCTCTGCTCCTTCTGCAGGTAAATAATCAACTTTCCTTATTTGCCCCGTGTACGTGCTATCATGGTTTATTCGCGTTGCCAAGCCCACATTACTGTCTTACTATTGCTTACGACTGTGCTCACATTCTTTGTAGTCTTTTTACCATATCCGGCGATATCGAAGTTAACCCCGGACCCAGCACCCGCTCCACGTCTACGCAAGCGTCTTCTGAAGTGCTAAACGCCTTGGACGAGATTAGATCTGGGCAGAATACGCTCCTCAATGAAGTAAGAACTATTCATAGCAAGCTGGTGCAAACCGACAGAGCTATCGAAGAGATAAACAAAAGGCTCGCTAAAATTGAACAAGATTGCTCCTCTTTAATCGATTTAAAGGCTGAAGTGGCATGCACGAGGACGCTTGCTGAAGGCAAGGCTAAACAAATCACTATCATGACGGCCAGGATGGACGATGCTGAGGACAGGGCCCGTCGCTCTAATCTTCTTTTCTTCAACCTGAAAGATGCTGCACAGGAAACATGGGACGAATCTGAAAAACACGTAATTAAGCTCAGCGAAGAAAAACTTGATATCACCATCCAAACTACCGACATCGAACGCGCACACAGACTTGGACGCTACCAAAGTAACAAAAATCGACCCATAATTGTAGCGTTTGCTCATTTCAAAATCAAGGAATCTGTCATGTCACGTGCCAAGAACCTTAAAGGCTCTTCATATGCAATATCCGAAGATTACTCATCTAGAACCCAGCTAGTCCGCAAACGTCTCCTCGAATTCGCCAAATCCGAAAAGAAAACTTACAAATTAAGATATAAGAAACTCATTGCAGATAACACCACATACGTTTTTGACCAGTCTTCCCAGACTGTCGTCCCCTGTCAGACTGTTGCTCCATATCAGCCGTAGCTAAAGACCGCCTCGCGCTCCAAATCCCATGCTAAGTATATAGCTTTCATTTGCACAAACATATCAGAAGTATTTTATCAAAATCCGATTCTTTGCGCAGCCTTATTGACACCACCGAAAGTAAAATAGTGGAAATAACGGAAACTTGGCTGTATCCTTCCGTTCCTAACTCTGAATTGTCTTCCATTTTCCTTAATTATGATATCTTCCGCCACGATAGCGAGAACAGGCGTGGCGGTGGCGTCTTAATTACCACCCATCAAAGCTTACTCTGCTACCCCATAAACGTCACATCGTGTTTGGAATTCGCGTTCGTTGGCTCCAAATCATTTAACCCGCCCTTTATCATCTGCTCCTGCTACAGACCTCCTGACGCTGATGCCTCTTTTGTCATGCACTTTCACAATGCGCTCCAGTCCATAACCACCTCATATCCGCGCACACCTTTGCTTATATTTGGCGACTTTAATTTCCCTCTCATAGCGTGGAATGACCTTGCAACAACAATAAACAAGCATACTATCGAGAGCGATTTGAACTCGTGCCTCACATTTGATCTATCTCAGCTCGTCACTAACCCGACTAGACAGGATAACCATTCTTCTAGCATTCTTAATCTTGTACTCGCTACTCATCCTGAGAGCATTTCACCGCTTACGCACCTATCAGGATTGAGTGATCACTCGGCAATCTACGGCACCTATCACAGTCCCTTATTACGCCCTGAAAAAGGGGTATTACATAAGGGGTGGGTCATTGCAGTACAATACCAGTGGTTACAGCTGATAAGAATGAAGATGGGCACGTGATGGCGGCAACATCGGCGGGGAGGGCATTCCAGTCAACAATGGTGCGGGGAAAAAAGGAACCTGAAAAAGTTGCAGTGCGCGATAGAGGCCGGGCGATCTGAAACGGGTGTGCAGTGCGGTGAGATATGCGGGTCGGATGAGAAATGTAAGGTGTTTGATTCAGAGTGCTATGAAAAAACTTGTGGAGCAAACACACATTAACGAAAACATTGACGCTCTACGACAAAGGGGACTACGATGCCATGAATAACGACCTCACGGAATTCTGTAGCTCTCTCCTCTGAAACTTTTCAAATCGCTCTGTCGAAACTAACTGGCCTCTGTTCACTGATAAAATACGCGTGCTCATCCATACCTACATCCCTACTAAAACAGTCACCACACGGTCATCATCGTCATGGTTCAACGGAAAGTTAAAAAGGCTACTTAACAAAAAAAAACGGCTCTTTCGATCTGCAAAGCATTCTAATGACGCCCCCGCATGGGAAAAGTATCATACTGCCGAAAAGAACTTTCTTTCTCACGCAGCACAAACCAAAAAAACCTTATTCTCATCCACATTACCTGATATGCTTCACAACAACCCCAGGCAATTTTGGAAGGCTATAAACACAAAAGCAACCCCACCAATATCGCTTTGCGACGAACACGGTTCGCCTATTCCACACACTGATACGGCTGAAGCATTAAATTATGCATTTTCATACAATTTTATTCACGATCCTGTAGGCGACATGCCTGACTATCCTTACTTTGGTTACCCTCCTATGCCTGACATACGTTTCGACCCTAACAGAATAATCGCGTTGATCGATTCCCTGAATCTAACTTCATCTGCTGGTATAGATGAAATTAACAGAAAAGTTCTCAAGAATACTAGAAACTTTGTAGCTGTTCTTCTTTGTCTTATCTTCCAGCAACCACTCGAGTCTGGTATTGTGCCCCACGACTGGAAAGTGGGGAAAATCATCCCAGTGCACAAAAAAGGCCCCCCCCCCCCCCCCCCCCCCCCCATCGTCTAGTAAGAACTACCGTCCCATCTCCCTCACTAGCGTTCAATCTAAATTAATGGAGCACGTAATTTACTCACACATCATGACCTTCTTGCAATCTGTCAACTTTTTTGACCCTTCTCAACACGGATTCCTGAAAAACCTAGCCTGCTCTACCCAACTGGCCCTCTTTACTCATGACATCAGTTCTAGTATGGACACGAACACACTCGTGGACGCTCTTTTCTTAGACTTCGAAAAAGCTTTCGACAAAGTTTCCCATCAACGCCTCTCATTTAAACTTTCGCGCCTAAACATCCACCTACTAGTATATGATTGGCTCCGGAATTTTTCGACTAACCGCCAACAGTTTGTATGGGCTAACAATCACTTATCATCCATCTCCCCTGTTACCTCCGGCGTACCACAAGGCACGGTTTTAGGGCCTCTATTATTTTTAATTCATATCCCAAGTAATCTATCTTCCACCGTTCGTTTGTTCGCCGACGACTGCGCCATCTACCGGAGCATCACTTGTAGCAGAGACACTTACCATCTGCAGTGCGGCATAAAACTTGTGGAAGAGTGGTGCGCAAACTGGCTAATGTCTTTAAACATTAATAAAACGACGCTCGTATCATTTCATCGTCGTCAATCGTATCCTACTCCTAATTACACCCTTCGCGGTTCCATGATATCACACGCATCTTCATATAAATACTTAGGTATTTGCGGATTTCTCTTGGACCACCCACATAATGAACATAACCAGCGAAGCTAACCGTGTTCTTGGTTATCTAAAGCGGAACTTGCGTTTGCTTCTTGTCCGTCCTAAACTTGAATATTCATGCTCGATCTGGGACCCCCAACAAATTAACCTAGCCAAAACTCTTGAGTACGTCCAGAGCCGCGCGATAAGATTCGTATATTCGGATTATTCATATCATACGAGCGTAACAGCATTGAAAACAAAAGCTAACCTCCCCAGCCTTGAATCCCGTCGAAAAATAGCCAGACTCTGCCTTTTCCACGGGTTTTATCATTCTCCTTTGAGTCATTCCGTTATCACCCCTGCACACCGCCTTTCACTTCGCATCAGTCATCCGAAATCTGTTCATACACGTCGAGCATCCACTTCTGCGAACCTAAAATCATTGTTCACCCAGACCGCAAGAGATTGGAACGACCTCCCCGCTGAAACTTTCATCCATCCTGGCCTGGAATACTTCAAATTATTCATCACTGGGCCGCCGCGTTGGCTCAGTGGCTATGGTGCTCGGCTGCTGACCCAAAAGACGCGGGTTCGATTCCGGCCGCGGCGGCTGGAATTTCTTTGGAGGAGAAATTCTAGAGGCCCGTGTACTGTGCGATGTCAGTGCACGTTAAAGAACCCCAGGTGGTCGAAATTTCCGGAGCCCTCCACTACGGCGTCTCTCATAGCCTTAGTCGCTTTGGGACGTTAAACCCCATAAACCAACCTATTCATCACTGATTTATTTCAATGATATGTATGCCCGCCCCTCATGTAATGCCCTTAGTGGGCCTTTGAGGTACTAATAAATAAAATAATAATAAAAAAGGTTATGTCATCCGCATACACATACACTTTGATAGCCTGAATAGGTATGTCCCGCATGAGTACGTTAAAAAGTAAAGGTGGCAGGACCTAACCCTGAGGCACACCTCTAGTCTGAGAAAAGGTTTCTGAAGTAAAGGAACCGTCGGAACCGAAGAAACGTTTATCTTTTAGCAATTCGTGTACCCATGCAAGAATGTAAAAAGGCGGCCGAATTTCGTCAAGCTTGTTCAAGTGTATCCAGTGCTCTACGCTGTCATATGCTTTGGCGATATCCACAGTGACTAAATCCGCGACCTCTTTCTTCCCCATTGCAACCCTATTTCTGCTTTCCAAATCTAAATGAGCAGTCGAGATCGAGCACCCTCTACGTAACCTTATCTGGCAAGCACTGAATGCTTGTAATGTCATAACGTGGTCTGTAAGGCGGCTGTGGTCAATGCGTTAAAAAAGTTTTACTAAATTAGACAAGAGGGAAATCGGCCGAATATTATCGATTACAAAACCCTTCCTAGGGTCTTTGACAAGTAATATTATTTTCGCGATTTTCCATTCGGTAGGTAGGCAAGCTGTCTCAAGGGACACGCTTACAATATGCAGAACATCAGAGGTAAAGTCTTGCACGATAGTCTTGAACTTAGCGATAGTGACCCCGTCGCACACAGGAGCTGCAGGTTTGAGGCCAGCAACTATGGAAAATAATTCAGAGGGTGCAACCGCAATGAAGCCTGCGCGCGGTGTGGGCGGGACGAACGGAACCACCAACCGCGCTTGAAAACGCCGAGCAAGACCTTGAGCTATCTGGTGAAGTTGATTTTTTGCTTCCTGGGGAGGTAGCACCAAAGACTCTGCAACATCACAGGACGGGTAATTATGGTCGAGTTCCATGAACCGGTACAAAGCCTTGCTATTATTTGGGCTGGATAGATAACTGTTCAAATTCGTATTGCACTCCCCCTCCGCCTTACCAATGGTCCTTTTAAATGAAGCCGCGAAATATTTGCAATTTATCCAGTGGTTATGATTTATCCAGTGCTTATGGAGAGGCTCTGCAGGTAGATTTTTTTAAGGCTATGATATGCTCTCTTACATCCATCATTCCACCGCAGGGAGGGAGGGCTGTTTGGTTGGGTGGTTGGTTGACCTCAAATATGGCGCATACCAACAACGGTGGAGTGCCCAAGACACAGGCGGTGAACTACTGGAAACAGGAGCGTTTAGAGAGGATAAAGGAGTAGTAATAAGCTACAGGCTGACGGACTGGATGACGCAACGACAGGGGACGTGTTAACGAAGACGGGACAATGACCTTAGGTGCAAAATCGACGCATGTAATGTTTCGCTGTCGCACTGACAGAGAGAAAAAAAATTAGAATTGGAGGCGCTGCGTTTCTAGAAGGAAATTTTGCACAGCAGAGCGCACACTCCTGTTGGTGTGTCCAAGCAAAGAAGCGCCAATGGAAAGAACAACCGCAGTGGACACAGGTGGACCCAGCTGGTGAAGCGGAATTTGTAATATGCGCCTCCTTAAAGAAGAGAAGCGGCGGTAGATCAGCTGGTAGTGATCTATGTCTCAGGCTCGGCCCAAAACGGGCACAGTGGGGAAACCGCCAGACCAGATCTATGAAGGTAGAAATTTAGTAGAGGTATCCGGCATTGCAAACGCGTGATAGAGACCTCCAGTCTGCGCGAGCGCCAGTATTTGTAACATGAGAGGTCTGACATCAGGAAACATGAGAGGAGGGATGCCTGGCTTTGAATATAGATTGATGATGATGATGATGATGCACTCAGGCTTAATGGCACATACCCATGGCGGGGGATTGGCCAGGGTGCATAGCGGATACAAACGCACTCATGATGATGATGACGTCCTCAGGCTGCCCTGTGGTCTCAATAGTCGTCGTTTTCGCTGTAGTGGCGTAAGTTTTCTGCCGTGACATAATGCCTCGGCCAAATGCGGGCCCATTTATGTTTGCGTAGAGGAAAAATAATCCTACCTTTGTAAATTAAAGAGGAGACTTCGAGCCAAACAAAGATTGTTTTGCTGTTTTTCAGTATATTGCTCCCTTACTTCTGCATACAGAAGAGGAAGACGAGAAGCCATGCTCGCGGCGGCGCTCGTGGTTCCGTGCCGCTCGAGCCAGCTTGAGCCAGCAGTCTGCGTCGCCATCTGCAAGAACCGTCGCTTTCCCTAGCAGCCATCCCTCTCGGATCTGGACTACCTGGGTGGTGCTGTAAGTATGGCATATCTCTTGCCATATTTGTATTCGGGCTGGAAGCACGGAATAACATCATCGTCATCAGCCTGACTGCGCCCATTGCAGGGCAAAGGACTCTCCCATGTCTCTTCAATTAACCGTGCCCTTTGCCAGCGGCGGCCACCTATCCCCGCAAGCTTCTGAACCTCATCCGCCCATCTAACTTTCTGCCGTCCCCTGCTACGCTTGCCTTCTCTTGGAATCCACTCCGTTACCCTTCAGGACCAGCGATTACCTTGCCTTCGAATTACATGCACTGACCAAGCCCATTACTTGCTCTTGATTTCGACTAGCATGTCATTAACTCGCGTTTCCTCCCTCACCCACTCTGCCCGCTTCCGGTTTCTTAACGTTACGCCTATCATTTTTCTTTCCATAGCTTGCTGCCTTGTCTTGGTGCAGAGCTTAAGCGATGCGCCAGTGCCCTGCGATGGCATGTGCTTCCTCCGACATGTGGCCTGTGCGACGAGTTGTCCTGAGCGGCCATAATTGACCTTAATCTCGTCTGCTAGCTCTTCATGTCGTCTTGAGTATATTTTAGTTCGTCTGGTGCTTTGCAGAGGCTTACCCTGCCTCAAACAAAAGCCCCCCACGTCCCCGTTGTCGTGTCAACAATGAAAAATCTCCCCAAATTAAAACCCCACAACGTCTATCGCGTTGTGGGGTTTTAATTTCCCGGCGTCTACTTTAACGCCGGGAAATAGACGCTGTTGAGAATGCCACCGGTACGGATCATATGATCCAACGTGGATGGGCCCCAATGTGACTTATGAGTTCGTGTTCCTATGGGTGACGTTTGGGGCGCGGACTGGTGGTGGTCGAACTGTTGGAAGTTGGTCAAAGTTGAGGTGCGGGGGCAGTGAATATTCGACATCAATGATGTATCCGAGAATTGCGGCGCTCTAGTCTTCCGCCCACTGCGGCAAAACAACTTATATGCTTCGCTTCCGAGGGCCTAAGGTTTAGGTATACTATAGCATTTTGAACACGGCGTCGCGCAGTCGCAGTTATAGAAGATGGTTCGACATTAGCCAAAATAACCGCTGCACTCTTCTCTGTATTCAGAAAACCCGATCGGTGTGAGTCGTGACTAAGCTAGGCTTCTCTTTATACAGACCATCCACGTGCGCAATCGAAAAGGCCATGGTGTGGAGGCTGGTCTTGCTCCTCTGGAAAGACGTTTACATCCGCCGCTTCTGGCGTCACCTTCCTGCGACCATCGCGCAAACCCTGTTCGCTCTGCTGGTCATCTACTCGCTCAACAGCGACATCTCGGACGAGGACCAGCAGGTCGGGGATGCCCACAGCTCCACCGTCAAGCGGCCGGTGACGACGACACAGACGACGTCCCGCCAACCACAAAGGGAGCAACATCCTGAGTATCCCGGGCATGCGCAACAGGCCCAATCCCGAGGCTTCCGACCCACCGAGAAGCCGAAGCCGCAGCCTAAGCCCAAGCCCAAGCCTCAGCGGCCGCGCGTGGCCATGCCGGAGATGTCGTTTCCACCGCGCCACCCGCTCGACTCCTGGAAGTCTGGACCGGGCGCGAATGTGGAGCAGCTGTGTTTCGTCACTGAGACGCCAGCCCTGGCGACCGTTGCGAAGCAGGCAGCCAAGATCCTAAACATCTCGGAGGTTCGTGGCCTTGTTGCTTAAGCGGACAGGCTTCCATCGCGCCACGTGTAATTTCGGCATGTTGTGGGAGACATTCGTCCTGTACATTATGTACAGGCTTTGTCGAAAGTAAATAGTACAAGCGGTTTACTTAGAAGAACTGCGAAATGCTGTGCGGCTAGCTGTGCATCAGTAGCGTTTAAAATTTTCAGAACGTGAGAGGATCTCTCTTCCTCACCTCTTCGAAAGTTTCGCTAGGACTTGCACGCATTCCGAAAGAGCCCTACTATACGCGCCTTAGAAGCGAACCCCTTGGGCTCCTTACTTTTGACAAAGACTGTGCAGTAGAGTGCGATGTTACGGTGATCGCGACGGCAGAGCTGGACAAACTCTCCTGGCGCAGCTTTTTTTGCCTAGCTTGAAAGCTGCACTGGGTGTTGTAGCATGTGGAACAGTCAAGAGCCGAAAGAAGTACTCTAAACACGGATAAACATATATGCCAGTAAAACGATAGTAAGCTGTTTCCTAGCGCACTTTCTTTTACAAATGGTAATGCGCTAAAGAACAGCTTACTCCCTTTTTAGTCCGTTCTCTTTAGAGTGTACGCATATACTCCCCCTTACTGCATGCTGAAAAGCGTGTTACGCACATCTGCCTTTGAATCACCTCCGAATCTTATGCCTTGTCCTGCGGCGATTTTTTTTCCCATACCATTGTGAAAACCACGGTTAACGGAACGGTTAAGGTCGGAACATGGTCTTGTTAGTTCATATTTCTGAATTGTAACGCATCTGAAGGCAAGGGACATTGAACGCTTTGTTCGCTGCCCCTTGTTTTCTGATGGTCTACACCTGGGAAAAAAAAAGTAGTCAAATCTTTGCCGATGAACCCTATGATGATGTGACGCCGCGTTTCGTACTCGTTGAATGAGAAAACGCACTGATTGATATTTCGCTTTAATGGCGGAAATCCTCCTTCGGCAGCTGGAATGACGGGCTTAACGGAACCAAGGGAAAAACGAAGAGGTCATCGTCTGTTAATCGCGTGAAAATGCACGCGTGCTGAAACATATTTTGAAATGGAGGCGAACTAACCGGCGCGGTTTTCTTGCAGGTCATCGAGCTGAAGAGTAAACACGAAGTGGCCCAGTACTTCAGCAATATAGAACGGCCCTCTCGCGATCAGTCCCCCGTGGGAAGACTGATAGCCATTGTCTTCAACGTGGCGTCGTATGAGAATGTAGGGCCAGTGCCGCGCCGGTTCGAATATAACAAGGACCTGGCGAAAAGAACGCTGGAAGACGGCCCCTGGGAGCTGGACTACGAGGTGTGTACCCGTACCAATTGCTTTCAACTCTCGGTCCCACCTTGGGGAAACCTTTCATGCCGGAAAGTGTGCGTCTGGTTTTATTAACGCTGGTGAAAGCTTGCGCAAGGGCCGCCGTTGCTATTGCGATAAGCCGCGATAAGCCAGAGGTGCAGTGAATAGGAGACGCGACGACGCGAATGCTATGTGGTCTTTTTTGTGTTGTTGTTGTTGTTGTTGTTGTTGTGCGAAAGCAACACTACGCGAGTCGCCGAGCCATTTCGCGGAGCTGAGGAAAGGCCATACTGCGCATGCGCGAGGAGCAGTGACTTCACACGGCACACAGCGGGCGCGCCGCCGCCGTCGCTGCGCGGGTGACTCAGAGGTGCCGCCGCCGCGCTCGCCAGTTGCGCATGTGCAGCAGCGGCGCACAGCTAGCGTGCCGGGGCCGCCGCCGCTGCCGCGCGCTGTTCATCGCCTCTCTCTCTCCTCGTTGCTTTCGCAATCCTCCAGGTTGAACCAAAGCTAAACCACTGCCAATTTTTTATGCGAAGCATACTAGCCGCACAACCGAGCTCTTCCTTGCTGCGCCGCGCGCGGCCGCGTAGCTACCACTTGACCTACATCGGCGCACCACGTGATATGACGTCACAGCAGCTGTGAAAGCTAGGGCTCAACTCGTGCGCTCGCTTGCGGACGGGCAGCCTCCGCCGGCGGTATGTTTCGCATGCTAGGCTTAACCATAAGCTAAGCCAGGCCATTTTTTTTTCGTTCTGTTCCTGGCTTATCTCGCTAGATGTCATAGCGAATTGACCAACTTGCCCAGCCTTCTAACTTTCTAACTGGGTTGCAAAATGGTCTGTGGTGGTTAAGCTAACGATCTACAGGATGCTGGTTCGTTGTGGCGCTTTCAGAAGGGCGCGGGAGCCATTGGTCGGTGCTCAAGAGAGAAATTTCTAGGCTGCTGAATAGTTCACAGTCATGCCAGGCACATGAAAATTATACTTTGTAGGGGAGAATTTACGGACAGAATTGACGGCGTAGTTCCATCCCCGAGCGTTGTTTGACCCTGGATACTATATAAAGCACATCATCCAAATGCGAAGAAACCTTACCGGTATTCCCCAGCGCTAAATAGATCACGAGAGCGTTGTGCACGTTAGCGAAGGCCACAATTACGCCGACCCTTTTCCAATGACGCACGCCACTAAGACTTCAATAGCCTGCTGCGACATAAATTGCCAGCTCTTGTGATTTTCAAAGTTGATCAAGTATACAGGTATTATCTTAGGTCGCGGTACGTGGTTGAGAGCTCTAGGAAAGCAACTCAACGGTCATGTTTTAAAAATATGGTCAACAAGATGACGTATCCTTGCCGCACATTCAACGATGTGGTCTTATTGCTGCATGGCCTAAGTATTACGCATTTATCGATGAAAATTCTAGGCTAACGATTATATGACGACTGTTCGAGGCCTAAGCAACGGCCGCTCGATCTCATCTAGGAGCGGCTCGCCATGACTGCAACGCCGCCGGAAATGGAGAAAATTTCAATTTGTTCCGCTGGCTGTCGGTGAAAGATAGTTAACGACAGTATTCTTCTAATGAACGAGTAGAACAGCTGCATTGGCGAAGACTCGCGTCTGAATGAGTAAAGCCGGTACGAGGACCCTTGTTTTGCAATGATAACTAAGCCGGGACACAAGGCACAGTATAGCTTATCACAATCTTTTCTTCGCTCCTGGGCATCACAGTTTTTGTGAGCGTGTGACGCAGAAACCAATCAAGCTTTTCTTCCTCGTCGGTCGTGCAGGTTCGCGTCCACGGCGTGCAGTTCGACGTGAACGTCCACTATCGCCGCTTCCTGGTGATGCCCGGGGCGCTCAAATTGGGCACATTCGGCGAGACGAATTACCTGCTGCCCATCCAGTACGCTGTCGACACAGCCTACCTGGAGGCCGTCAGTGAGGCGCGGAAGAGGCCGATCGATTACGAGGTGCGTGACGTGCCCGGGGCGGGAACGATAGCAACACAGGCGGCACGCTACTGGATTGGATTGGATGCTGGCCACGGCCTTTGCAGCTTCCGGGCTTCGTACGATGTACCGGCCTTATAGGGGAAAGAAAGTGAAGAATTAAGATAAAAAATATAGAATCATTTGTGCTAGAAAAACTTGGAACTCTGAACACACGGTGCCTCAGGGCCTTGAGTCGATAGTACAAGAAGCTTGGAAGAAGGCAGACATCATATTAATCTATAGGAAATGGGACATCAAGGACATGAAATATTGCAGATCTATCAGCTTACTGTCCGTTGCTTACGACGTATTCACTAAGGTAATCACCAACAGAATTAGAGCAACCTTAGGCATCAGTCAACCAAAGGACCAGGCTGGCTTTCGTAAAGGCTACTGTAAAATAAGTGACATTAACACCCTATAGATCCGAATATTGATAAATGCGCTGAACATAACCAACCACTGTACGTATATTGGCTTCAAAGATTATGAGGAAGCATTTTGCTCAGTCGAACCCCAGCACCCATGCACTAATTTTGTAATCAGGGTGTAGAAGAGACATTGTAAAGACACCGGAAAATATTTACACAGGTTGCATAGCGACCATTGTCCTTTACAGGGAAAGTGATGAAATACTGATGAGGAACGGTGTCAGGCAAGGAGACATGATTCCTTCAACATTTTTACAGGGAAGAGTTGGGAAGATAGGGAAGAGTTGGGAATAAAAGATAATGGAGCATACTTTAGCAATCTCCGCTTTGGACTTAAACTGAGGGCATTGTAACGAGCTGTAGAGAGGTAAAATGATAGGTGTAAATTTGATATACTGGAAGACAGCAGAATGGATCAGAGAACAAACGCGAGTTAACGACATCCTAGTCGGAATCAAGAATGAAATGGGCTTGGGCAGGGCGTGTATTGCGAAGGGAAGAACATCCTGTAGGAGAGGGACAAGGACAAGGAAGTTTGCAGGGATACAAGGTGGCCGCTGCTGACACAGGACAGGGTGAATTGGAAGGATATCGGCCTGGCCTTTGTCTTGTAGTGGACTAATTTAGACTTACGATGAGGAATGCAAGCTATGACACATACATTGAGTCGACTGGCGGGGTATATTTAAGCGTCAAGTACGTTCTAGTGGGGCAAAGATTTATGCTGCCTTGTTTTGCTTATAGCTGCCTGTGCATCGCCATGACGCTGCACCGGTGAGTGCTATAGGCGGCATTTATGACGAAGCGACAACCATATTGTTTTCCACATGTTTGAGGCTGTTTGAAGAGAGCTTGAAGGGCTTTATTTCCACAACTCCATGCCAGCAAGGTCCTTCACTGCTCACAAAACGTCTGTCCGCAGATTGTGCTGCAGCGGTTCCCGTACCCGAGTCTCTACCCGGAGGATTTTGGGACCACGTACGCCCGTGTGGTCATCCGCTTCGCGATTGCCTTCTGGCTTCCCTTCACGCTCTTCGTCGTCCAGATCGTCGAGGAAAGGGTGAGTTCACATCGGCGGTCTACAAGACGCAGTACTACGCAATTCACAAATCTCGGCAGTCATGCATGAGTTATAAAGGGCTACAGACACCAAAATTTGGTGACGCGTATGACATTACTCTGCATGTATCGCCACCTGGTGTTCGCCTACGACCAGGCGGGGGTCCCACTCCAGAAGCGCGGGTGCTCCATATTAAGGCGAAAGCCTTTAATGCCCATACTGTCGTTAGCAGCCGTGTCGGCAGATGTGTCCGCGTTTCGGCGTCACTACTTAAAAAAAAACCTGTGTCGAGGCTGGGAATCGAACCACGGCCTTTGGCATTTGAAGTGGAAAGATGCGCATCTAGTGAATGCACGGGTTTCATAGATAAAATAAAGAAATAAAAAATAAAAGTAAGAAAAACCAATAAAAATAAAACAGGAAAGAAACAAAAATAAATATAAAATAAAAATATGGGGAAAATTAGAGACAGTGCGCCAGGAAACGCTTTCGCCTTGCAGCACTTTAGAGCGCCAAAGTGCCCCCTGAATTTTTTAGGCTACGTTCGCGCGAGCATAATGTAGATATCATTCGAAAGCATAATGAACATTATATCAATAGATGCACACTACTATTGTGTGGCTGCATTATCAACTGCTCAAGTGGTCGTATTACAGATGATGAAGTCCGTAGTTTCGTTGGTACGACCCACTTCAGAGAACAATTATGAAGACAATACTTCACTTAGGACAGTTTCGTTTGGCCTACGTAAAAAACGGGTGTTTATCATATGATCTCAGAATGTACTTTCGTTGAATTGTATTTGATCGGTGGCCTTTTAAATATAGCAAAATTTGACTGTTTTGGGCATGAGTATCTGCTCTTTATCGCGGAGCACAGCATCAATATTTTTACCATTTGGGGTGGACATTATACTAGTGCAGTGCACTAAGTTTGATCAACTTATCTTCATTAGTTCGTTCTTAATTGCCTTTACAATTTGAAGATTTCCGTAATACTGCCTCAAGATCTTGCCAATCAGCCTGACTACGCCAACTGCGGGGTAAAGGCTTCTCCCATGTCTCCCTTATTATACCTGTCCTTTGCCAGCTGCGCCCACCGTGTCCCCGCAAACTTCTTAATCTCATCCACCCACCTAACTTTCTGCCGCCCCTTGCTACGCTTACCTTCTTTTGGAATCCACTCCGTTACCCTTAAGGACCAGCGGTTATCTTGCCTTCGCATTACACGTCCTGTCCAAGCCCATTTCTTCCTCTGGGTTTTGACTAGGATGTCATTCTCTCAACCACTCTGTCCGCTTCCGGTCTGAATGTTACACCTATCATTTTTCTTTCCATAGCTCGCTGCGTTGTCCTTAACTTTCCAGTGACTGATGTCCGAAAGCTAAAGGTGACGTCACAAGTCACGGCCGCAGGTCTCCCTAAGGCTGACCACAGCTGCAATGGCGCGCTCCGCAGGTGAGCGGTATGCGAGAGCTGATGCGCGCGTACGGCGTCGGAGACGCGCTTTACTGGCTGTCGCACTACCTGAGCTTGCTGACCACGGTGGCCCTAACGGACGCCTTCTCGCTGGTTGTGCTGTACGGCGCACTCGGTGACAGCTCCGGAAACCGGTTCATCGCGGCCACCAATCCGGCGCTGGTCTACCTGGTGATCCTGTGCTTCGGCAGCGCGTTGGCTGTGCACGCCATGTTCCTCTCGCTAATGTTCGACAGCAGTGAGTGCATACGCTCGCTTGCCAGTGTGTGATTGTTACACGCTCCGTTAGAGGGCGCTACAATTCGGCATCATGCAGTTACTTCCGCGAGCGCAGAAAAAAAAATTGTCGCAGTCTGTGGGAATGTACTGATGGCCAAACATAAAGCAGGGACATGTTTAAGCGTGGTTGCTGCCACTCCAGATGGCGCCACCTCCGCTGTGAGCCTACTATTCCTTCCGTGCTGGCAGCGCTAGCGCACTCAGCTCTACTTATCGGTGAAGGGGGGGGGGGGGAGATAAAAAAGAGCGAATATGACCATGAGAAGGGATGGAGACTGTTGGAGCCTTGATTCTAGCAAATATGGTGTTCAAATATCACAGGAAGCCACAAAATGTTTGACAATGCGCACATACAGCGCAGCTGTCACTGAGTTTAGCGTATTATTCTACATACCGTAAATGTCATTTTTTTTACACGTTTAGTCATTGCTTCTCCTTCTGAAGAACTTTAGCTGTAGTTGGGTAATGACAAGGTTGTAGCCGCGGCCTTTGCTTAGAAGGCCTCTACCTCTCGCTCGTAGCTCGCATGGCAGGTCTGCTGTCCTCGGTGCACTGGTTCCTGAGCCTGATGCTGCCGTACGTGTTCCTGCAAAACCCGTACGGCTTGGGCTACTACCTCACGTCCAGACTGAGCAAACTGCTCTCCTCCGTTCTTCCGGGCATGTTCCTCCACTGGTGCTGGATGGTCATCGAGCGTCTGGAGAGATTCCGTGAGTGCCTCGGCTGCACGAGTAGCCGATCGTCGAGCTCGTTTTTGATAGTTTGCCAGTTGCTTTGTACGAGCAGCAACCCTTAGCACTTTCACGACAGATTACCGGTAATTATTTGCTGAATATACCCAGAAAAATGTTTAGAACTGAACCACATCTGAATCTAGAGACGTACGGCTTTTTAACGCATGTTTTGGTGCGAAGACTTCACCCAGGTTGTGAGTGACGAAATAGTGAGGCTACGAGTGAGGTTCGCTATCTGGGCTTCTCACAAGGACATACCGATAAGTCAGTAGACGTTTTTTTTTCCATTCTGCCTCCATTAAAGTGCCACCGGCACTGAAGCACCGACCTAAAGATGCTAAGCAGCGGAACACCACTGAGCCATAGCGTACCGCTTCAGTGCGATGTTCCCTTACAGAAGAAAAAAATTAGACAATCTATAGGCTGTCCATGGACTTCTGTCTATAAAGTCTTTAGACTATCTATACTAGAGAAGTCTATAAGCGATACAAATGTTATATACAGTTTATAGACAATCTATAGATTTCTGGCCATACAATTTAAGTAGACTTTTGTCTACAGACGATGAATAGACAAAAAGAAGTATCTTTAGCAAGGAAATAGTCTTTAAGAAGTCTACAGACTGTCTGTAGATAATTTTGAGCAGCTGCATGACCCCTTCGGCACGCTACCCATCGCAGGGAACGGGGGCGGACTGGACAACTTCGCCAGCGTGGAACTGACGCCGGACAACGTGACCATTGCCCAGCTGATCATCATGAGCATCGCGTCGAGCATGGTTGTCATGTTCGTGACATGGTACATCGACAGTGTGACCACCTGCAATGGGACCAAAGTGGCCAAGTCGTTCACGTTCCTGTTCGAGGTGCGCACATATTCACTAATATACAAAAGAACGACTCCCTGATGTCTTAAACTAATATGGCAGTTTGGGCGAGTTGGTATGGCATGCACTCAGAAATAGAGCCCAGCATCTGGTTGGAAGATAGCGCTCTTATGTCCTTCGGCTTGTTTTCGTCTTGGGTTGCGCTAAATTTGTTTAGTCACTGCACCGCTTCAATTGCTCGTATTATGCATAGAGAGCTCCATATGCTCTGACTCGCTGAAGAACTTCGTGACTTTTCTTACCGCTCTGGGAAGAAGTGAGAGCGACTACTGTATTCCCTTCTGTGGCATCACCTCCTTGTGGTTGCTCGGTGTTCGAACAACTCTAAGGTCGCACCATTTGCAATATTTCCTCGGGGCCCAAGTATATCGGAATTCGGCACCTGTATGTAATACAGGAT
Organism: Amblyomma mixtum; assembly: GCF_055824585.1. Lineage (NCBI taxonomy): Eukaryota > Metazoa > Arthropoda > Arachnida > Ixodida > Ixodidae > Amblyomma > Amblyomma mixtum. Next base: position 29,086,316 of record NC_143012.1, read on the forward strand.
ATGAAATTAGTTATCCGACCGTCACACCAGATGTGACAGTCGAAACGAACTTCTTGGTGCCGCGGCGAGCTATTCAAGAGGTTGTTGTGGCGGAGAAGGAAGTCTCAGAGCGAGATCAGTGGCCGACTCCGCAGCTCTTAGGAGGCGCCTATCCGCTCGAAAGTGGCACAAAGGCACGCCCGCATTCTGGTTCGGAGTTTCCCAACCGCAATGCTCAAGTAATTATAATTTTGATTTGGGCTTGTTGATCTTGTAGAGCAGAGTAAGGCAGCGCGAGTAGACGAGACGAAACACAAGAACTGACATATTACGTGCGTTAAAACTGCTAGCAACAAATATATTTAAAGCAAATAGCAGCATTTATATATCAGCCGTGACCCATGTGACAAAATGAACTAAGCTGAAATAATAAAACTAAGATAGCAAAAGAGACAAAGGTGGCCAAACTAGAAAGTCATCCTTCGAGCGGGCCTGGTTATCATGAGTGCGCCAGCATGTTCCACAATAAATTTGCAGTAATTTCAGTGCCTGTCCTGTTGGTTTTTTCGTGTTCGTGTCCATCTATTCGCGCTCTCTCCCCTCGCTCTGTGCTGCGCAATGTTGCGACGTCACTGCGCCCACACTTTTTGAATGTCAAGAAGCCTGTGTGTTCTTTCTTCGTCCGTGTTGTTTTAGCGCTTTGAAAAATGTCATACCTGCACTAACTAGCCCGATCCGCCACACTTCTGAGCAAGCTCCTGGTTACAAAGACCACGTGAGGTTATGTTACCTCAGAGGTTTTGGTTACTGTTATCGAAGACGCCGAGAACTGGGCAAAACACCTGTAATTGACCGGCGATTGCGTGACTTTACTTGTCAAAGCAACTCTGTAGCATGCGGGCTTGGGCATGTATTGACCTGTTTAATGGAGCGGAGGGAGGGAGCTTGTGCTATTCGGTGAAACTCCCGTTATCACTTCACCGCCAGGGAGTAGGCAGGAAAGCCTTCAGTTCCGGGAGACCCGTTGTGTCAATAATGGAGTAATTAATCAGCATGCACATGTAAGCTGTATAACAAGAGTGAGTAAATTACTCCCTAACAGAAATCTATTCTAGCTTGATGGATTTCCCTAATTTCATTGGATTATCCTTCGTGTCTCCGCAAACCACACTCGGCGTTGGATTAACCCTGCGGGGCGTTTTCACGAACAGGGCCATTACTGGAGCCCGCCCTCCAGCAAGGACACTCCAGCGGCCGCTGTGAACACCAGGTGCAAGCATTACGAGGCGGAACCGGAGAACGCTGTGCCCATAGTGTCCATCAACGGAGTGTCCAAGGTACGCGACCGAGAAAGTGGGCAACAGCGCTAAAGCTCACATGGAGCTAACCCCATTGCCGAATCGCGGAGTTCTCCAGGCGTCTGAGGGAATGACCTTGTAACCTAATGGCTGCAAGCAGGTGGCTGCTGATGTGTATGAAATGCATCCTTGATTGAAACCTACACCACCTTCGGGGGTATCCTCTAAACGCATTGGGCGGACATCATGATTAGTTGTACTTGCTCCTGCGGGATATGCTGTAGTTGGAAACTGACTTGACGATGACCCCTTTTGTGGCCGCCATACAATACTAATCACTCTTCCAGGTGTGACGCTTGCTTCCTGGGCAATAAAATTGACTGTGAGGAGTGTAGAAGACCAAAGGAGCCGGTCGTCTTGTGTAGTTTTTTCAGTCTTCTTACGTTAGACTGGAAAATTTTAGTACAATGTAAGTAATTTATGACTTCAGAGTGATCCACTTCGTAACAATGTTGACTGCCCTCTGGCATGCGGGAATTCCGAAGCTGGCAAGAAAGGCTTTTTCGTTCGCCGTACGTGATGCAGAGAAACGAGTGGACACGTGTCGAATATGCGTCGCACGGCGGTGCGTGTATCATCGGCAGGTTGAAAATTCGCGAAGTTGTTGACGATGAGGATGCGCGTTTGTTTCCCCGCAGAGGTATGGAAACTACTCGATCCTCAACGACGTCAGCCTCAACATATTCAGCAAGCAAATCACCGTGCTGCTGGCGCCGCCCGAAACCGGGAAAACAACCATGATGAAGCTCATAACAGGTGATGCTGCACCGGTCTTTTGAAGCATTGTACAGTTCTGTCGCTGAAATGTGCATACAGGAGTATACAGGAAGTATACAGGATACACGAGTATACGGTATACAGGAGTACACAAGACAAGAACCCCAGGTGGTCGAAATTTCTGGAGCCCTCCACTACGGCGTCTCTCATAGCCTTAGTCGCTTTGGGACGTTAAACCCCATAAACCAACCAACCAAACCTGAGCTACATCAGATTATGGCTTGTTGCCGTTGTCCTTACCTGGCTCCAGAACATTTGGCTAGAGCTGCAGAAAAAAAAACTAAGTGGCCTGATGAGGCGGATTTAAGCTGCTCGACAGTGGATCGAATCTATGACGTGTCAGAGCGGCGATTTTCTCAGACCCTTTCTTAAGCATTTCACCCCAGAAAAGTCCCTGTACTGTGCCGGGGGAACGTTTGTGCCAATTGCAAACCAGTGGACAGTGGGGACTAAACCCAGCGTCGTCCACGTTCAAGGCCGATTCTGAAACCCCTAGGCCGTCGAGGTTACGAGGTGGGGTGACGAGCTCCAACGCAAACATGAGTCCGTGCGAAAAGCCTGTTTCTGAAGCTCTCCGGGGGAGTCAAGTTTGGATTCGTGCTTGAAGTTCCACGTGTATTTTAACATTGGTCCATAATATTCTTGAATAATGTTTCCAAATCAAAGGGGGGTCTCCGGCGGTAGTCACTACACTAGGCCAATTTTGTAGTTGTCACGACAGAAAGTCCGAAGAACTAGTACAGGCTTTTCCCAGTGCTAGAAGCTAAGGGCGATGCTTTGCGACTCGCTATGTATCGCCAGCGTTCAAAATCTCGACTTTTGACTAAGGTTGTACTTGCGCTACGTTAACCACCGTTAACCGACGTTAAACACCAACAAACCAAACCAACGTAACGAGTCAAGATCAAAGTGTCGGAAAACCGACTTCCAGCTTCCACTTTTAATTGCTCAGCAATCAAAATTTCCTTTGTTTCCGAAAAATCCAACAGCGTCATGAAAGACCAAGCTGTCTGATTCCGCTCGGGAGAGAACCCCGATGAAGTTGTTCTTAGTGGCCATTAAAGAACCACAAATGATGTGATCTGCAATCTTGTTATTGTAAAGGCGTTCGCTAATATTCCTGTCTAACATTCACCAGGCTCCCTCGAGCCGGACGAAGGCTTCATCTCCGTGGGGCCCTTCGACGTCACCGAGAACGCTGACGAAGCGAGGAGACTGATCTCCTACTCTCCCAGCGACACCGTTCTGTTCGACGACCTCACCGTGGAGGAGCACCTCACCTTCTTCGGGACGGTGGGTGCTCCTCTCTTGCCCGCTACTGGTGGCCCCCATATGGACGCCTGGTTTCGATGATATCTTAAGGAATACGCATTCTTCCTAATCGGTAGCTGTGTATTCATTATCCATTTTCTTCTGCATTTTGTGCTATGTACATGTTTTTAGAACGACCATGATAAAATTACCTTAATACTTTTAATATGGACCTAAAATCTTATTAAAACCTTCCGAAATTTCTTAAATGCTGCCTGATGGGCATTCTTTCTTTGAGCCGAACCTATGCGCCATTTTAGCTTGTTTGGCAGAAATGCATCTACAAGCGATATTTTATTAGCCTTGAGGATATTTAACCTTATGTTTCAAGCTATTTGGACTAAGCGGCTTTAGTGCTTCAAAAATCTTACATAATAGTTATCGCTACTATCACTACATGGGCACAGACGTGTCAGACATTCCTCCAGCTCATAGATGATGGAGGCGTCATCTGTGATCTAGTTTAGCAGCTAGAATTACCTGAGGAACTCTGCTCAACGCAATTACCTAAAAAGTAAACACCGCCATTTCTTTATCTTTGCTGAGCCAAAGAAACGATATCTGTAGCACACCCTGCATCCGTCACCGGCGCACGGGTCCCTTAAAACTCAGACTTACCTGGACAACATTCCTTTTTCGATGCAGATGGATGCGCCTTTCTTTGGTTACGACATTATTGCGGCATCGACGCCATTTACCTCGAAGAGCATCACTCACACCGCTTTCGTTTCAAAAGAGCGTTAAGTATAGGACAACCGTGAGAATTGAAACAACACTATTTCTGAGCGTGGATGCATTGGTTCCGCGTTGTCTGAGTGCTGGGCTAGTATGCTGGTCCATGACCTAGTCGCAATAGACATGTAAGCATGATCTAAACCAAGAAACAAGCGATAGGTGTTGTTGAACACTTTGACAACACTGTTATTGGGTTTAGATAGAGATGGTGAATTTATTGAACCTACAGATCGTATACCAGCAGCTAGGCAAACCCACGATCAACGCCGCATCAAGTGACTCTCCACTCAAGATTATAGTGGCAACGATGATGGAAGTTCGACCAAGCTCTTCGAAGCTGCCCAGACTTGTTAGGAATCTGCGCAGCAGTTAGTGTTTACGCGCACGTTGCTCGGCTGAAGCTTCTGCCTGAACAAGCCGAGACAAACGGTAGCTCGCGGGACTAGCAATTCGAGCTTCATGATCTCTTATTCCTTTTTGTATTTAGCCGCGTGATGCAGTGCAACTCCATAATCACCCTGTTGGTCGTCTTATTTACCCGCCAGGTTGTGCATATACGTTCCGATTCAAAGCGCCTGTTGTCTGCACAACAGAATGTCTTTAATTTGAACTTGCTCAGTTCAACCAAACGGTTCGTCGAGAGCGCTACTTTGTTTATGGTTTATGAGGGTTCAACGTCCCAAAGCGACTCAGGCTATGAGGGACGCCGTAGTGAAGGGCTCCGGAAATTTCGACCACCTGGGGTTCTTTACTGTGCACTTACATGGCACAGTACCCGGGCCTCTAGAATTTCGCCTCCGTCGAAATTCGACCGCCGCGGACTGGATCGAACCCGCTTCTTTCGAGTCAGCAACCGAGCGACGTAACCACTTATTGAAATGGACGTGCCTAGGGGCGGTTGGAGCCCATATCAAGCTGCGAATGAGCGAATTGTATTTCATGTTTTTTTAACGTCTATAGATTCATCGGTTGATTAAGGGCATGTACAGGTATACCTTCCGAAGTGATCGGTGACTGATGCACGGTTTGTGCGGCGTGCCCTCCTCGTGCAGGCCAAGGGCATACCCATGCCCAAGGTGCGCAGGGATGTGAGCCGCCTCATACGGGACACCGGACTGGTCAAGTACCGCTCCTACCGCGTCGACGATCTCACCGAGGCCCGGAAGCGACTGCTCAGCGCCGCCATCGCTTTGATGCCCTACGCAGATGTGAGTGAGGGGCCGGATTTCACAGTGCTCCCCTCCCCTCCCCTTCCTTCCTTCCTTCCTTCCTTCCTTCCTTCCTTCCTTCCTTCCTTCCTTTCCTTCCTTCCTTCCTTCCTTCCTTCCTTCCTTCCTTCCTTCCTTCCTTCCTTCCTTCCTTCCTTCCTTCCTTCCTTCCTTCCTTCCTTCCTTCCTTCCTTCCTTCCTTCCTTCCTTTCTTTCTTTCTTTCTTTCTTTCTTTCTTTCTTTCTTTCTTTCTTTTTTCTTTCATTTTTGCTTTCTTTTTCCTTTCTTTCTTTCTTTCTTTCTTTCTTTCTTTCATTTTTGCTTTCTTTCTTTCATTTTCGCTTTCTTTTTGCTTTCTTTTTTTCCTTTCTTTTCTCCTTTCTTCCTTTCTTTCTTTTTCTTTTTTTCTTCCTTTCTTTCCTTCTTTTTCTTTTTCCTTCCTTTCTTCTTTCTTTCTTTCTCTCTTTCTTTCCTTTCTTTCTTTCTTCCCTTCCTTCTTTCCTTCTTTCCTTCTTTCTTTCTTCCCTTCCTTCTTTCCTTCTTCCTTTCTTTTTTCTTTTCCTCTTTCCTTCTTCCTTTCTTTTTTTCTTTTTTCTTCCTTTCTTTTCCTCTTCCTTACTTTCTTTCTTTCTTTCTTTCTTTCTTCCTTTCTTTCTTTTTTTCTTTCTTTCTTCCTTCCTTCCTTCCTTCTTTCCTTCCTTCCCTTCGCGTACTGATGGACTCATTTTAAACCGGCCCCGTCACTCTTTTAACTGCTCGGGCAACTGTTCTTAATTTCTAAAACCTTGCATCGCTCCCGCTGCAAAAAAAAAAAGAAGAAAAGAATCTGAATTCTATAGGCAATTCCTGATGCGGACGGTTGTGGGCCCTGGTGAGAAAGAATAACATAAACATGCATAAACATCTCTGTTCCGGGGTTATCTCCAACATTCTTTGACAAAAAATTTGAGTATCGGAATATTGTAAGGTATTGTTATGGAAATGTTGAAGGTAATTTGGTTCATTCTTCCGGTGTGTAGGAAAATCTTTCTTTTAAGTGTTTCCATCACTCGCATCGAGTAGTCAGACGACCATAGAACACCAATGCGGAGCACTTTTGATGACAGAAAAAACAATAATTGCAAAAAAATGCCTGCCTGCCGAAGGGAGATCTGTGGGTATATTGATATTTACAGTCAGATCTTAGAATATATTCATGGAAAGAAAAGTGTTCGTAAGCTGGTTCCCGTTCAAAAATGCTTTTGTCCAGAATTGTTGGGGATGTGCAACAGGTAGAGAATGAAAAGGCAGAGATTAGAGGGGCAAGGTAGTGCGGACCGTATGGGTAAAGTCAGGAGTACCAGCGTTATCATAGAGAAGGTTCACAAAGAGTGAATATACAAGACCACAAACCTCTTTTCAGCCTGACTTCCATTCAGCTACTAGATAACATGCAGTTTATAAGCAGAGAAGGAATCGGTACAAATACAGAGTGTCGGAATAACAAAAGTGAACGAAATTGGTTCGACGCTTTTTTTTTTTTTTTCGTTGTAAAAACGAGGTGCGACCAATACGCAGTGCTGACGGTTGTCTTTCCGCGAGCAATCGATGGAAGCGCAGAGCTATGCGCTTCCGTCCAACGGCCTTGGTTTTTCTAACAATGAACTGTTTCGCTCCACACAAACACTTATTCAACGCGCAATACCGGGGAGCACACTGCATTGGTCTTTCAGTTACAGTATTCGTTAACTGTAGCAATCGACGATTGGATCTGTGAAAGAACGAAGTCCGCTATGGCTCACACCTTGCGATGCCTGATTCGAAGGGTTATTAAGTAGTGGTTTTGTCCAACATTGTTAGAGACAGTTGCACATCTCTTGTGTGAGTGCTCCGCCTTTGCGACCGAAAGACATACGCTGCGTTGTGCTCTGGACCGTCTCGATCCTCGCCCTTTAACCAGGGTATAAGATCCTGGGACCATGGCCACAGCAGTTGACTGCCCGCAAGGCCTACAAGGCACTGTTTTGCTTCCTGGGAGCGACTGGCTTGAGGGGGCGAAATGTGATTGTGTCCCTCGACCCCTCTCTCTTTCCCTTTCCAGCCCCGTCATCCCTCTTCCCCAGTGCAGGGTAGCCAACCACAACACCCTTCTGGTTAACATCCCTGCCTTCCCTCTTCCTCTTTATCTCTCTCCAGTATTGTCACGCGGCCGGAGATCTTGCACTTTCGTGTTGTTAATATCAGTAAAACTGTTAATATTGCTAATGTGACAGGTGCAGCTGATACTGCTTGACGAGCCGACGCGCAACATGGACACGCGCACCCGGCGTGACGTGTGGGAGGTGTTGTTCAAGGCGCGCCGCTACCGGGGCGTCTTCCTCACCACCAGCGACTTCGCCGAGGCCGAGGCCCTGGCCGACCGCATTGTGGTGCTGCACCGCGCCGAGCTGCTCTGCGTCGGCACGCCCGAGTACATCAAGAGCCAGTTCGGCATGGGATACATAGTGCGTACACTCTATGAACATTAATGTATGCCTATATGGGAGCAAATAGGGAGTAAGCCGTCTTCTAGCGCACACCCTTTCGTAAAAGGGAGTGTGCTAGAGGACAGCTTACTTCTGTACAGGTTTGGCACACTGCACATGGTGTTGGCGCCTACAATAAGGAAAAGTTTTTTTTTAGGTGTGAGGTGGTTTTAGGACATTGTGCTATCCGTAGTGACCGACGTTAGAAAACAGGTGAATGGTGTTCACTATTCAGTCAGATGAACATAACCAACGAAGCTAACCGTATTCTTGGTTATCTAAAGCGTAACTTGCGTTTGGCACCTGCTTCCGTAAAACTGTCCGCCTATTTAACTCTTGTCCGTCCTAAACTTGAATAATCATGCTCAATCTGGGACCCCCAACAAATTAACCTAGCCAAAACCCTTGAGTACGTCCAGAGCCGCGCGATAAGATTCGTATATTCTGATTACTCATATCATACGAGCGTAACAGCATTGAAAACAAAAGCTAACCTCCCCAGCCTTGAATCCCGTCGAAAAATAGCCAGACTCTGCCTTTTCCACAAGTTTTATCATTCGCATTTCAGCCAATCTGTTATCACCCCTGCATACCGCCTTTCACTTCGCATCAGTCATCCGAAAGCTGTTCATACACCTCGAGCATCTACTTCTGCGCACCTAAAATCATTCTTCGCCCAGACCGCAAGAGATTGGAACGACCTCCCCGCTGAAGCTTTCATCCATCCTGGCCTCGAATACTTCAAATCATTCATCACTGATTTTTTTCAATGATATGTATGCCCACCCCTCATGTAATGCACCTAGTGGGCCTTTGAGGTACTAATAAATAAATAGATACGTAAATTATAACTTGCCATTACATACGCCCAGAAGGCTGTTGACAACAGCCTCTGTCGTCACTGCACCGGTAGAAAACAGGAACCCGCCTTCACCTGGTAATGTTCAGACGTCGTTACACCTGCTCTCCACTTTCGCACTGATATTTAGAGCATGGATATTTCGGAGTCATCCTCATGCTTCGTCATACTCATCCTTCGAACTTAGTTGCTGCCGGTTGCACTTTGTACGAATCTGGAAAAATGTTTCTCTTCTCGCTATCTAACTTCATAGCGCTGAGCAAATGCGTCTGAAATCGATAGTCTCATCACTACTCAACGGGTAGAGTCAACATCACCAATACACTTCGTAGGTTTACCAGGTAGAACACTAGCATTGTACCGTTCGATCGCCGGCTCAACCAGCAGCGCGCTATCCTCACAACCCACGGCTGCCTATGTTCGAGTGAAGTTCTCTGCAAAAAATTACCCGGTCGTTTTGCCCCTGAGGTGATGCTATTTTGAACGCAGCTCTTCTGGTAGAACTTGTAGCAGCGTGTTTAGCAGATGTGTCTACCTCACTTACCGTTGTATACACGTATAACTGGCGGCACGTATAGTGCCGCACTATCGCGTCGCTCTTATATAGCCGCCTATAGGTACTTTTGCAGTTTGTTCGTTATGCCTGGGTTATCACGCACGAATCGATTAGTTCCGTCGCTGCAGCGTCCTTAGTCCAAAGAATTGACTTTTTTAGCGCTGCCTTATTCAACATGCGTCAGCGGCGGCGCACTGTATACCCGTGGTAAGCACCCTCTGGTTACAAAATCGCTCCGACGACGCCCGGATAGCCTGTTACGATCCCTTAACAGCTACGGCGTAAAGCTGAACTGAATTGTAAAGTATAAGATGTGTTCCAAATGCCGGATCCGCCACAGCTGCAGCTACAGAAGGACCCTCCCAAGTACAAGGCAGCGGCCGTGGAGGCCCTGATCCGCAAACACGCGCCCCTCGCGGAGAAGACTGAGGACAACGCCTCGAGCGTCGTTTTCCACCTGACCGCCAGCTCCGAGGCCCTCTCCAGCCTGGTGCGAGACGTCCTTATGGCCCTCGAGAAGAGCAAGACCAGCAATGGCGTGGCCAGGATAGGCATCACGGTGACGGCTCTCGAGGACGTTCTGCAGGCGTGAGCACCTTTTTGCAGCGAGGGTCTTATGACGTATGCATGTCTTTGTATGGAAATCAGGTGCCATAAGTACCCCACTATGACATGGGTACTCAGAACTATCTCTTGCGTGACCGATGGTCACGGGGGTCATTGACTAGTATAGGAGTCATTGATTAGTATAGGGGTCGTTGACATACGTCAAAGCATTTTCTGGGGCTAGCGTCGCAGTGTAGAGGGACTAATACTGGTGCTAGCAATAGTAAGTTACTGCACAAAAATGACGAGGAAAGAGTACGGGCCTGTCGACTGTCACCAAGGTTGTCACACCTCTGCAGCGTGCAAGCAGGAGACCGAGAGCTGAAATGAGAGTAGGAAGAAGGACAAGTGAAAGAAGGACTTGTAATAGTCTGGTCACAGCTGCGGTGGCGGTGCTGGGCAACATTGACGTGAAGAGGTCGCCAAGCCAAGACTTGCGGTTTGGAGCAAACATCGAGTACAGTGCTAGCACACTTAAAATTAGCCGTTCTCATGTAAAGAAGAAATAGACAACGAGCTTCATGAGTTACGGCGCCTTTCAGGGCGCTCGAGTGAGCAGACGTGACCAGACAAACCTCCGGAAGCTTCTACGGCTGCTCTTTGAACCACAGTAATTCATGAGGCCGGTGACGTCGTGTCCATAGGAGTGCGTAGAGAGGCAGCGAAGATGGCGTGATAGGATGGACGTGAAAGATGCATGATTGTTAAACACGATTCTGGGTCGTTTGTGCACAACTGGCTTGTGCACAACTGGAGGCACATTAGGGGGCTCACCGTTTCGGTACTCTTTGTTCTTAACTCAGCGAGCTTTGGCACTGAACTGAAAGTAACACATGAACCTGCAACAAGACTCAAGACTGTTGGAACTATACCAAGGGGGAATTGTTGCATCGCGACCAATGGTGAATGCTTTTCCTGGGTTGTGCTTATATGAGCAGCTGCTTGCAGTTAAAGCGTGGACAAGCTAGTTATCAGATCTGCGAGAAGATCGATTCAACTAACAGTGGATCCGCCGGCACAAAGATTGATTGTGCATTGCTTCCATATGACCACCACCCGACGGCCACGTTGTCACGTTTCGTTATACACAGTCATTGACACACATATTAAGCCCTTGAAAACTATCGTATCAAAAACTAATCACGTTCCTCTGATAAGGCCCTGGAAAATTCGGATGGAAGCAAATTTAGCCGGCACGCTAATTTTACCGATAGAAGCGGCAATTAATAGGCGAAACTTGGGCACAAATGCATTCCCTCCGACTCCCCGTCGAAGCCCCAGTATTGTATCGATGCCTATATCTTATCCTTCATTCCTCTTCATCTTCGTGTTCTTCAAAGCTCCCCAGCAAACCAAAAACCTCTCAGAGACGTTTAGCTAGACGTCTCTGAGAGGTTTTTCGGTTTGCTGGGTCCATCTGGATAGCATGGATAACTAGTCCTTGCTCCTACGCGGCCATGAGTGCAAATACGTTTACGAAGCGCATTTCTGCACTAAGAAGTCAGAGGCTCGCGGAACTGCGCGTCATTTCTTGTCGCCGGTGACGCGTACAGCTCTCACGACATACACCCGAATTCTCGCCCGCATTGCAGCATCAGCGAGAGACGCTCCACGCCGGCGGGTTCCCGAGAGCCCAGCATCTTTGAGCTGGCTAAAGCGGGCCCTGTCCGCGGCGCGGCAGCACTGACCATCGTGGCGGCTTCCGGGAATGCCTCGCCATCAGGTGAGTAATCTGCCCGCAGAGACCGCGTGAGAAGGCGACGCTGCGCTGGTTGTTCGATTCTTGCTTGCCGTTTTGGATTCGTCATAAGAGAAAACCATGCAAGTATCCTTTGTAGTTGGCTGTACTGTGTTTTATGTTCTCTCTGCTCCTATCGATGTAGAGAGAAGCAGACACTAACAACCCAACTAGCACTGGAACTCCCTTGGACGTCCTGTGGACGTCTTGAACGTCTGCAGGATGTCTATAGGAGTTTAATGTTCACTGAACGGGTACGGCAATGCATTTTATCATTCTACGCAGTAAAACGCAGTTGGGGAAATTTCCACCCGGAGAAAAGCGATGCCTTGTTCTTGTTTGCGGTTAGACTGTATATACCATTGCTATGGGAAACTGTTGATCAGTTCGGCCATCTTTTTACAATCCTGGGTAGCTTACCTAGTAGAGCGGCTGACCCAGAAAAGCGGTGGTCCAGGGTTCGACCTATAGACCGGAGGGAATTTTCTTCAACCACAAAGTTTCTTTGAAAGCTGTATATCTTCCCTTTGAATACGACGTATACGGCGGCACTTCGGTGGATACAAATGTAGGATGCCTCGATGCAGATGTGCTAACACCGTTTTGTTCTTTAAGATCCTGCCACCTGCAGCAGTATCATTAAACTGCCTCTGAGGTGCACAGTCAGGCAGTTATCGACATCCTATGTTGTCACAATGCGCGCATGGAAGGCAACAAATGTTAATGGGTAACTTCTTTATAGTTTCCTGGAATGAAGCGAACTGAGTTAGTTTAAGCTAGCATAAGTGCTTTTATTAGGTTATCTCTGTTTTGACAGCTGAAACATAATGCGGAAGCACATTCAAGGGTTCAAACCCTTGCGGGTGCAGGGCGGGGCCAAGGCGGAGAGGCCGCGCTGCGGGTGCTTCGCGACCGGAGCCGCGACGAGCCCACGTTCGTGTCCACCTTGAGCGGACTGACCCACAAGCGGTTCCTTGACTGGACGCGCCTGATGGCGCTGCGTTCGTCCCGCTGGCTTCTGCCCACCGCGCTGCTGCTGCTGGGTGGATACTGCGAGAGCACGCTGCTCGCCGACATCCCCAGCATGCGCACCGCACTCGTCTACGACATCCCCAGCATAGTGGGCGAGTCGGCCGTCGGCTTCTGCGGTGCCACCTCGCGCGGAAAGTTTGGGGTAAGCAAGCGAGCGGCGACGAACGCGCCTGTATGGTTGTCTTCTAGATCACTAGATGTCGCCACTGTACGAGCGGCACCGCGGGCTCTGTCATACAATGAAGCCGAGCCAGAGGCTGAAGCTTCCAGATTCTTGGAGCTTGTACGTGCGTACGTCAACTTGAAGTTGAGTTGCGACAATGACAGACACGCTAATGTTCCTAAAGCCAGTCTTCGGTGCTAATATCCCAGGTATCTTTTCGGATGGGACCCAGGACCATGTTGTAAAGTATTTCGTATTAAAAGGGTTTCGTGCTCGCAGGAATTCCTGGTGCACCATGCCTGTCCCTTGATGGAGGCCGGCAGCGTCCGTCTACAGAACATCGATGTGACGGATGTGAAGTCTCAGCTACTCGCCGTTGCCAACGATGACGTCGGGGATTACGTTTTCCAGTATCAAATGGGCGTCGTCTCCGAAGTTCCAGAGCCAAGGTATGGATTTACCTGAACTAGACCTGAGCCGCGGTCACGTTCCAAACAGACGCCTAATATATGCCATTGCATCGCTCTCGTGCACTCTCAATTTCGGTAAGCTAGAAGGTCTGAGGCCTGCACCACATAGGCTTGCGAGACCTTAGGAGGACGGCGTGACGTCATGAAAGTAATAAAGTTCTGCGTGCCCTACCTTTAGAGGTGGCGAACACGGTTACAGGGTGGCTTCTGTATCCTCGTCTTTCGGCACTATACCAGCTCATGTTAGCGATATAGGCGCATGTGTTATAGGAGGTCGATTGGGGCCATCCATTTCCTATCCACGGTTATTGTCTATCTTAATGGTTACTGGTAGTTACTCTGCTATCAGTTCTTTTGGCCCCATCAGTGAGAATGGCATCCGCAATGACAATCGAACTCAGAGTGGTTGCTGTTCTCGTTTAGCATCGCATTGTTGTCGTGAATGTGCGGTGCACTCTTAAGGCGCTCGTAGAAAACGAAATAGGTACGAACGAAGAACAAATCCCATGTCCTTTCTTAGTGTGAATTGATATAGCCACCAGTTCAGTTCGCTTCTGCAGTGGCTGATCGGCAGCATCACGGAAGATGTTAAGGGCGCTGTAGCAATAATTATTGGTGTCTCTTTTGCTTAATACCTCACATTTTTTTCACGCACCAGTAAATTACATTGTACATGAGGTTTAGTCTCTGCCGATTGGCCAGTAGTCTTGACGGCTTGAGGACGGCGTTATGGTTTCGCTCCCTTTTCATGGAGAAAATGGTGGCTGGTGGTATAAAAGCGAGCCAAGGAACATGTAGCAATCAGAGGGTGTGATGGCTCGTACTCACTGTAGAAAGTCATACGCAACACTTGCCAAATAGCATAAGCGTATTGACAATGACACGAGTTGAGTCCATGGTAGAGAGTGGGCAGATGGATCTTGATAATCACAAAGTGAACAAGGTAGGGTAAAGCCTCAGGGTACTTCAATTACAAGGGTGTTCAGGACTGGTTTCAACGAAGACAAGTCCTCTTATTGAAACGTTGGCAAGCACCCCGAGGCTTTACCCTCCCTTGTTCACTTAGCGTACTTGTGCCGTTTGTCAAGAGCGCGTACAAGGCACTCGTAAACGAGAAGTCTTATAATACTGTCACACTCACGTCGGACTTATTTTCGGTTACCTATACAGCTGAATTACACCTTGCCTGTTCGTGCGACCATTGGCTAGCGCGTCTCACCCTCACCTGGCCTTCTCCCTCCCCAAGAGCGCCTTCCCTTTTGCTTTCCTCCTCCTGCGGACGCCAGACAACGACGCGATCTCAGAAAATGGGACACTAACAGCTCTCGCTGTAAAATGTCTTCGCGGACCCTTTGGAGCTTTATTTGAAAGTCTCTTCATTAGAGGGTCAGTCAGCTAAAGGATGGACTGGGAGGGAAAAAGCTTTCACTCTTTCTTGACTTCCTTTTTGAATTGTTGGGATCAGCCGGCCCTAGATCAGTAAATAATTTAAGCAGCCATGTTTTTCTGCCTAAATATTACCTGTGAGCAGGAAATATCACGCTTTTGTGTATTGCGTCTTTTTTCCCCCTATGTCTTGGGTTGCTGTATGTGTGCATTAAGCGAACACTTTAGTCGCTACAAACGGTACCTTTGTAGGGATGGTGAGGTTTGTCAAGCGGTCAGGATGACCTCTTTTCTTCTTTCCATCCTCAGTTTTTTATTTTTTATTGCCAAGAAGACGGGAGTAAAGTTGATTTATTGATTTATTGATTTATTGATTATTGATGCAGGTTCACGCTGTGGTTCAACGGCCAGAACCCGCACGCGGCGTTGCTGGCCCTCAACTTCCTGCACAATGCGCTGCTCCGCAACCTCACCGGGGACCCGGAGGCCTTCATCCGAATCACCAACACGCCCGACAACTTCGAGGTGGGTTGACCTGCATTTGTGGACGAACGCGGACATCGGGGGAAAAGAAATTATGTTTATTTTCAAGTACGGCAAGCCCTTCTCGGGATTGGCTACAAAGATAAAAAAAATGACAATAGCGGATCGAGCAAGTTAAACAATTGTAAGAACAAAAAAATACCGAATAAAAGTTCATCATCACAGCTGGCAAGGGAATAAGAAGAGGTGCTCATTATGTCTCGTTGGTTTCGGGGACATGTTTGCCTCCGTCATGTAATTCATCAGGTGCGTCACAGTGGTAGTGATGTCAATTCATGGTGATTAGCATTTTCTATAAAAGAACAACAGTTGTTTACTCGTTACGTCACGTTCAACTCTTTGTTACCCTATGTACAACAGCACGCCAGTCCTTCCGGTCTTCTCGTGCATTGTTGCGCTTACGAAGGAACGGGGACACAATCAGGGACGACACAGAACATATGTGCGCAACAATGCACGAGAATAACAACCACCAACTAGCCCAATTTGAAACTCTCCTAATGTTTCTTCCGGTCTTCCACTGTCTCCCGGGATCACAGAAGTAAATAAATGTGCTGTTATGATCCCAGCTGAGCCATCAACATACACTGTCATTCTGCTGGTGCCCATTGCTCTTGCGCTCCGCCACAACTTAATTCCGCCTTTCTTAGACTCTGGTTTATTTTCGTAGAGAACGGCATTGATGCCAGTTCGAAGTATTCCATTTAAATTTTAGAACGTAACTCTAAAGGGACCGTCACAGGCTTTCGCGGCGTCGGAGTGGTGGTGGTGGTAAAAACTTTTAACTGAGGTGTTTGGGGCACACAGGACCCTGGGTCACCGCACGACCCCACTACACTCAAACGTTCATGATCCTACGGTCCATAACGTCGGCAACCCGATCCGTGGTGGTCTTCTGCTGGACTGGGTCCTCAGGGCATAGCAGGGTCTCCCAGTCCTCCCAGCTGGTGAGATGCTCCAGGCCTCGCGGAAGAGGATACGCCGGGCATTGAATAGAATGTGGGCAATGGTGGCGCTGGGGTGGTTGCAGAGGGTGCAAGAGCGGTTGGTGAGCGTTTGGTGATAGTGGGACCTAGTACAAGAGGATGGGAGGGTTCGCGTCTGTAGGCGGCACCATAGGGTTTGATGGTAATTATCAAGTGAGGCGTGTGGTGTTGGGTCGAAGTGATGCTTTAAACCAAGGGTATAGCCGGCCTCGGGTTCCCGTGGCCGGAGGTTGGCGGCTATGTGCCTACAAGCACGACGCATAAGCGCAGTACAATTAATCAGACCAGTTTTTTAACGAGCTGAGTGTGGAAGACGAAGCTGCTAAGAGCTGCGCTCAAAATATCATTACCTCGCAGGTAAACGTCTGATTTTCTTTTGTGAATGACAGGGGAAGCTTTGAGGCCGCGTGGCGATGCAACCCCGGCTACTCATGGGGCTGCCGCGCATATAAGATACAGACGGTTATAACGGTCGCAGTCACCATGTCCGGGGACAACTTTTTGCAGCTCAGCAACAGGTGTGCGTAGGGGGCTTGCTGCCGCTTGTTCTCGAGCAATCCGAACATGTATGAAAGCCGTTGCCTCGCTCTCGTATATTCCCCCTGCGCAAGAAGCCACAGAAAGCTATCCCCGAGTATGAGCGATTCGAAGTGAGGAACTTCACAGTGTGCATACCTTTTGTTCAAACGCCGTACTCGGGCGAATCGACGTGCGTATGCGACCCCCATTTGGGGTTATTACAGTGAATTTAATTCACCTTTGGTCATAATGTGCCATTGACGAAGAGTTGGAGGGAAGAAACCTTATTGGAAGACAGCAGTTGGATCCGTCGACGATCCGTCGAGTCCGCGGGCAGCCGTGTACCCGAGGAGGTAGGGAAGATTATGGGAAGTAGGTGAGGTGATATCAACATTTGCATGCCCAGTAGAAAAAAAAAGACAAAATCGATCCGAAATTCCGAAAAATTGTCATTTTGTAGTAATGACAGATTTTTCATTAATATTGTAGTGTTTTTCGGTAGTACTGTAGTATTTTCTTGAAGCACTTTTCCGCAGTTCTGTCACTACGACACGGGACAGTGCAATACTACAGAAAAACCTGTTGTTACAACAAATTCATGGCCAAAAAGCCTACAAAAATGTTGGAAGCACAGAAAATTTCCGGTTGTGTTTTTCTACTGCCAGTATACAGGATGCGTTCTGCATCTGCCATGATTGCTGAACAGCTGGAACAGTGAGCTCTTTCACGCTATCCAAACTTGAAGAGCATTAGTGGCAGCCTGTAGAGATCCACCGCAGCGCCTTCACCAAAGGCGACGCGTCCGCAGGGCGTGGAGACGGTGGACACCCTGCTGAGCTTCTTCCGGGAGTTCGACCTGTCCCGAGCGCGGCGCGACAGCGCGGGCTACGTGGTGCACGCAGTACTGGTGCGCGTACTGTGCGCCGTGTTCGTGCCCACCGCGCTGTGCTACCACGCCGCCCACTTCGCGGTTCCGGTGCTCGAGGAGCGCATGTCGGGCGCCAAGCACCTGCAGCTGATGACGGGCCTCCTGGGCGCCGTCTATTGGCTCGGCCACCTGCTGTTCGACGCCTGCCTGTGCGTTGCTCACGCCGCGGCCTTCACGCTGGCCGTCACCTTCTTCCGCGCCTTCCTCAGCTGGCCGTACGTCTGTGAGTGGCCGGATCTTCTACTACTAATGACACCCACTGGCCCAAGAAATTGTTCCTGTAAAAATGGGCATGGACGTCAAGGATAATGACTTTATTAGAGAGCCGCCGCGGTGGCTCAGTGGTTATGGTGCTCGGCTGCTGACCCGAAAGACGCGGGATCGATCCCGGCCGCGGCGGTTGAATTTCTTTGGAGGAGAAATTCTAGAGGCCCGTGTACTGTGCGATGTCAGTGCACGTTAAAGAACCCCAGGTGGTCGAAATTTCCGGAGCCCTCCACTAAGGCGTCTCTCATAGCCTTAGTCGCTTTGGGACGTTAAACCCCATACACCAAACACCAATACTTTATTAGAGGAAACTTCCTTGATGTCCATGTGCCCTTTTGTGAACGCCTTCTCAGCTGACTTTGCAGCCTGTATGAGTGCCCCGCTCTTCTAAACGAATCAGCTAGCTCTAGTGCCCCAGGAGACCGCTTCTATTAAAATGGGCGCATGGACACGACGGGCACTGTGTACCTTCGGCATACTTGGTGTTTGCATGCCGTTATAAGTGTTCCTTCCTCGGGTAGCCGTCCACCTATGACCACGTGTTGGTCCAAGAGACTGGTTTTGGATACAACTCCGCATGAACACCAAGGACAGTGGTCAGCGCCCTCGATGTCATGCGCGGTTTTGTGTGCACTTTTAGCGCCTTTCTTTTATCCGTTAGCCTGTGAGCGCCCGGCAATTTTACTACTACCTTCACAATGTTTTCGTGGCTTAACGACGCTGAATGTACAATACAGTGGGGGCACAATCTGCGCCTCAGGTCAACGTTGTCCTGAAACTGCGGCGAACCTCAGGCTGCAAATCAAGTAGAACCTGAGGCCGAACCTGAAGGCGGACACGGGGCCGAACGTGAATCCGAACATATTCGAAAACTTCCGAGCTTCTCCGTCCGAATGGTATCCAGCAGGAAGAAATTCAGCCCCGATGGGGATTTGAAGTTCGAACCACCGCCCGTTCAAAACAGAGCAGCTTCATTGCCCGTTGCCTTAGACCACTCCATGGGCCGCCGTCGCAGCGTCTCGCGCTCTGTATTCTAACTGGTTGTATTTCGTGCTACTGCTTTAATTAGTCGTGTTTGCTGTCTTTCAGCTGTTATAGTTCTGCGCTTTGCATGCCAATGGCGCGGTGTTCAGGCGGAAAAGAAGCGGCTGATGGCGGTTACTCGTCACGCCTAGAAAGCACGGATGTGCGCTTTCTGGGTCAATAAATATCGCAACAAATTGAGGTTGCGATCCGTCCAGCAGCTAAAGGGCATGACCAATATCTTACTGCGGCAACTATCCACCAGGCGTCCTAGAAGTTGCTACGCCTTTCCTGCGTTGCACTGCATGCTTACGCCTACAACCAAGACGAGAGGCACTACATATTATTTTATTCTCTTTAGTTATGTTTATCTACGCGATGCAGAGCTCTTGTAATGCGTTGCTTACACTCGCCGTTATGAGCCTCCTTCGTTGACTTTGTATTCTTGCAGTTGCCATCTACCTGATTTTCATGATGTACGGTCTGCTGTCCGCGAGCCTGGCCTACCTTGCCTCCTTTTGGTTCGACAACGCGGCCAAGGCGTTTTACACCATGGCCACTGCGTATATTTTCGGAGGTAAGTATATTCGTCCAGTGGTCTTAATAAGCGCAGATTTTGTTTGAAACGAAGCATTCTTTTGCACAAGGGGAAGAAGAAACACACTGTGCAGGGTCGCTCAGTATGATAGGGAACAGGCGCAAGGGGTCGGCCTCACTACTTGGGACTCCTTCTGCCATCCTTTTGCGTGGGCACAGCTGGGAGCGGCAGGGTGCGGGCACGGGAGGGGGGGGGGGGGGGGATTTTGCAGCGTTGCGCTCGGTGGCCGATGGTGCGTGGTGACTCAAACCCTTACAAAAATTTACAAAAATTTTTAGATAGTCTACAGATATACTATCTATAGACTAATCCTAAAGAATAGTCTATAAGCAATACAAATGCTATAGATAGTCTATAGACAATCTATAAATTTATGGCAATACACTTTTAGTAGACTTTTGTCTATAGACAGTCTATGGGCTATCAGTAGACAAAAAGAGATATCTATTGGAAGGCAGTAGAGTCTATAGGAAGTCTATAGACTCTCTATAGACCATTTTAATAAGGGAGAAGCCCAGTCTGGATCTATCCGGCACCTTACAGCCTGAACGCCAATCCAGTTGACTGGAGATGCTCCAGCAGGAGCCGGAAGGCTGGCATCTGTCTGCGGGCCGGGAAGAGGAGGTATTGGTCTGTTGACGACGGTAAGCCTAGGAGGCGGTAGCCTCTCAACATGGGGCTGCGGGCCGAGTCAAGGGTGGGACAGGCACACAGCAGGTGGTCAAGAGTGTCTGCTCCACAGGAGGTGGAGGCAGGGAAGAGGGACCTTCCATGGCGGTGCATGCAGGCTGCCGTCCACGAGGAGCCCGCCCAGAGTCGTAGGAGTCGGCTAAACTAAAAGTCGGCTAAGCTCAGAGATTTGTGCCAGTTAGAGAGCCGGATTTCAATCGGCGGGTATTATGGTGTTCCCGAAAATGGAACTGCAAAAACCAAGAACCTCTGCATTCGCTTGCAAAATTCATTCTATGAAGGACTTGATTTTCGTGAGAACCCTATATTTTGCATTTTTCGCGAATTGCGCGCATGACTCGCGAAAAATTATTCCCCGCGAAAACAATCTGGGTAAACTGTCGACGTGTGCTTTACAACAAGCGAATTGGAGAGTACGTTCTTTTTGTGTTCAATATGTATCTGATGTTAAAGCTCCTAGTGGTAAATTGTTGCTTACGCAAATACATATATTTCACAATACCTGGCGTAGAACATCCGTTCTACGCAGTCGTGAGGCCTTTGGTTTGCTTATTGGCGTTTAACGTCCCAAAGTTTAACGTCCCATTGGGGTTTAACGTCCCAAGGAGTGAAGGGCTGCGGAAATTTCGACCACCTAGGGTTCTTTATCGTGCACTGACATCGCACAGCACACGGGCCTCTAGAATTTCGCCTCCATAGAAATTCGGCCGCCGCGGCCGGGATCGAACCCGCGTCTTCCGGGTCAGCAGCCGAGCGCCGTAACAACTGAGCCACCGCGGCGAGGTCTTGAGGCCTTTCAAATACACTATGCGCTAGAGTGAGTCATGCAGTTCGAATGGACCTCACGTTACGCCTCATGTCTAGGATTACGTCCGCTGAAGATTGTCTTTGCTCCAATGTCTGTCGTATAAGTTCAGCGTGTCAGCCTCACACTGTCTCTTGAGGAAGAGGGGACCACTAAGGGGCCTGCCATTTCTGCTTTGCGAAGTTTAGTGCGTGCGAACTGTTCACTGGAAGCCAAGCCATATTCCCGAAATTTTATGGTCACGAAAAATTAGCTGGCTGTATTCGCCGCAAAAGTCCTGCGGGTGATCCGTTAGGATGCAGTGATACCACCGGATGCCTCCCACTAACAATTACATAACGTCACGTCTACTCACAAAGTTCACTGGGATACCTAATTATATTGTGTGTTGGCAGTAAAATAGCAGTACAAGCTGTTGATTCTTTCACCGGAAGTGACGTTGCATTATCAGGTCTAGTGACTTCATCTTCCTCCAGACAATAGGGATGATTCGGTATGGTTACCTCATTTCCATTCCAACCAATGGGAATGACCTGGTCTGGTGACTTCTCTCCAACCAATGGGAATGACCTGGTCTGGTGACATCACTCTTTAGCATCCAGTGGCTGAATTATATGACCGAGGGCACATTTTTTTTCTCGGTGAGGATTTTAAAGCTCAACACGCCGTGCATACTCATCGAGAGCCCGGTAAAGTTGCCCTTCATGGTGCCGCGACTGACGCAGGCGTGATCGGCGCCCTGGTGGCCACCGCGGCCGATCTGCTGGTGTTCTCGGCGAGCCCACCTGCCCTGCAGGCGTGGATCGAGATCCTGATGACGGTGCCCATCCGCTGGCTTCCCACATACATCGTCACCCGGGGACTGGTGAGCTCGATCGTCTAGATGCGCAGTTAGAGCCGCGGGAGTAATTGATGCAAGGCAAAAGTCAATCACTCCTTAGACCATTGAGATCTCGATACCCGTTGTTCAACTCCGGGGAGTCGAAATTAACTGGGACCATCTTTTCTACGATGTACCTCGTGGTCGTAGCTGGCAGTTCTTTCTTCGCACGTGACATCTGTATACTCAATCGCAGGAGCAGGCACTGCTCAATGTTGGTTCCCATGGATGTGTAGAACACGTTGTGAACGCAGAAATAAGAACGCGAACTTCATCTGAGTTGACTCACAGTATCCGTTATGTATTATCAGGAGCAGTGCAGAAGGTTGATGTATAGAATGTTGCACATTCATTCCTGTAATAAGAACAACACGAAGTACTAGTTCAGGAAGGACCCGTTCACGATGGCTTGACTTTACCAACCGAACATGCGAAATTGGTTCGTTTATTGGTAGTCCATTGCCCGCCCTTTTCTCATTCTGTAGAGCACACAAGTTGCACTCACCAGAACACTTACCTTTTTTGCCATGATTGATGCCACTGCTTTCTAATTAGTTAATTTTGGTGAGTTTCCCTGTTTAGATAAACACCTCATTAAACATTTAAAAACCTAGTTCTCATTGTTTGAAGGCTCAAAAGAAAAGCGAGTGAAGCTCTAGATTCTTTCCGAAATTGCGTTTTTTTTCTCACTCAGGCTTTAAATATTAGTCGTTTCGTAGATTCTCATTATTTAAACATCAAATCGTTTTGGATTAAGCTTAAGGCGGCGCGTCTAGTGATCGCTCCCTTTAACGAGTGCGGGAGACTACGTAGAACCTAATTCCTGTCGAAAAGCCGAGTCCGTTATCTTCACGACTAGCTATACCAAAAAGCGCTGTTCCTCCTATTGAAGCGCGCTGTGTGCTTATGGTCACCATAGCAAGGAGTTGTGCTTAATTCCTGATAAAGAGTATTTTCATTTTCCTTTTTAGAGCCCGTATAAAGCCATAAGACACAAATGAGCTGTTGGCATTAGAAATAAGGAAGCTACGGGGAAGCAGTTGTAAGGTGCTCCGATGGTTTTACTGGTCATGGCACTTGATTATAGAAGTTTCATGCAAACGTAGAACCGGCCACTACGATAGGTGTCAGCAATGGTTAGAAGCCGGCGGAAAAGAATCCTTGCCGACTAACAAAAATGACTCAGTTTGAAATGTAATAAAAAATAACCTTAGTTTAATAAGTTTGCGCACAGAGCACAATAAAACACGGCAGTAACATATGCACTTATTTTTGAGGCAGAAAAAGTCACTTAGACACAATAAATGATCTTTCAGTGTTCTTGCATATGCTTTACTCGACAACAGATCTGTGGCCGCTGACGCTATGTGTGCATGAAATAGTGTCAATATTACCGGGCTCCCCTTCAACGAAGCCCCCCCCCCCCCTTATGGCGCAGTCACTCTGTGCAGCTTACAAAGCTATCCCACGTCATTGAGCCCAAATTTCATGAGTAAATTAAGGAAAGACCTTGGCAGTGCAGTTTTCGTACGGCATTAGGCATTTGCTTGTCGATCGGTTTTGACGACTGTGTACGCTTGCAGCTGTGTTCACTTTCTAGCACACACCCATGAGCTGCATGTGGTCGTGTTTGCCTCGCAGACCAAGCTGATCCTGCTTCGCAAGGAGAGCCTCATCTGCGCCGAAGGCGGTCTCCTGCTGAAGCGCTACTGCCAGGACAACTTCCTGCAGTTCATGCAGAGCCTGGAGACATGCTGCCCGCAGCACGTGGGGCCCTGTACGTACGCCGGCCATCCTAACTTCTAGGAAACGCTAGAAAACGGACACAGGGTTAAGTTATGTTTTGGCAGAGCTACAGCTTAAAGAGCTGTTGATTCCTGTGCCGGAAGTCACGACACTTCCGTTGTCGTGACGTCACTTCCCTTTAGCCAGTGGGAATTGTCCGGTCTGGTGATGTCACTTGCACTTCCGTTCTCGCGACGTCACTTCCCTTTAGCCAGTGGGAATTATTCGGTCTGGTGACGTCACTTGCACTTCCGTTCTCGCGACGTCACTTCCCTTAGCCAGTGGGAATTGTCTGGTCTGGTGTGTCACTTGCACTTCCGTTCTCGCGACGTCACTTCCCTTTAGCCAGTGGGAATTATTCGGTCTGGTGACGTCACTTGCACTTCCGTTCTCGCGACGTCACTTCCCTTTAACCAGTGGGAATTATCCGGTCTGGTGACGTCAATTGCACTTCCGTTCTCGCGACGTCACTTCCCTTTAGGCAGTGGGAATTATTCGGTCTGGTGACGTCACTTGTACTTCCGTTCTCGTGACATCACTTCCCTTTAGCCCATGGGGATTACCCTGTCCGGTGACGTCGCTTCCCTCCAGCTAATGGAGGAATCTTATTACTGACGGCGCATGTTTTTCTACCAAGCTGATTTTTAATGCTTCGCCATTAAAATCGGATTAAAAGCGCTCATGCTTGCGCTTTATGCATAGAATATTTTATGCGGTGAGAAGCAGGCGCCAGATCCAAACTTGTTTAGAGCACTCGAGCAGTGTATAGTAAACACTAAAAAGAGAAAACACCAGCTTTTGGCTTACCGTACTTCCTCGGGCTCGGTGGTTTGTACACGTCCTTTTTTTACGACACTTTCGCACTAGCCTTGCCTCTACAACCGGACAGCGTAGGCAAGGCTTCGTGCTGTTTGTAGAGCCGCTCCGACGCTTTACCCTATTTGGTGGTTGCTTGTGCGGGCAGCTGAACAATTTTATTAGATTGCTCCATGGATATCCCAGGAAAGAACGCAGACCGAATGAGGCGTCGGTTTTGCTTCTTCAAGGTTTATTATTAGGTCACCCTTTTTTTCCCTCTCTCTGGCATGCACACACGTATGGGAGAAAGCAGCAGTGGACGTGCGGGTTCAAGTGCTGAGGTTCGATAAAGGGCTTGACTGCGCGCTGAGACGGAGACTGATGGCGTGTTAACATTGTTGCTAAAAAGTATTCATTCATAGTATTAAGGCCTTTGGTAAAAAGTTTGGTACAGGCACAGTAGTCAAGCAGGCGTCCAGTGAGTTCTTGATAGCTTTCCTTGTGACACAAGCTGGAGTTGGCCTTGGACGTACCTATAGGGCAGGAAAAAAACAAGCTGCTTTAGTCGGATCCAACTCAAGAACGGAGCGGTGGGCTTTCAGCCAATGACGTCTACCGATTTTCATTACACCGTGATTAATCCGTGGTTAATCCCAAGTCGGACAAGGTTAATCCGCTGTTATGCTTACGTGACAGGGGACTCACCACGGATATATTGCGACTTCGTGCAAATCTGCCGACGCCATTAGCTGGAAGGCCTCTTTGAGGGGAACCTACCACTTTGTTCTTGAGTTGGATATGATTAGTGCGTTTGGCGTCTTTAACGCAAGGAAGCTTTTGCAACAGCTCTGCCATCTTGCCCTTAGGGCGACTAGATGTTCAATACCGCCTCCTCTGCTCA
Organism: Amblyomma mixtum; assembly: GCF_055824585.1. NCBI lineage: Eukaryota > Metazoa > Arthropoda > Arachnida > Ixodida > Ixodidae > Amblyomma > Amblyomma mixtum. The sequence goes on from NC_143012.1 coordinate 29,111,721, forward strand.
CTCATGAAGCTGTCATTGAGGTGCCATATCCCCGCCGCTAACCCATCTTGTTATAAGTGCACCCACTCTTAGATCACGACCCGAACCACAACGATAATAGATGGCGCACTTTCATTGGTCACAAAGCAATTACTTCATTCGCGCTCCCTCCTCCACACTTAAAGCCATCGCTGTAGCGCAACACTTGACAAGGACACAGAACGAGAGGACACAGACACACTTCTGTGTCCTGTGGTGTTTTGCGCTACAACTGTGGTTTTAAGACGGAACCAACAAGCCGAAGTTTCTACCTTATTCCTCCACACTGGTGACATGAATTTTGTTACTGTGGCAAACATTCCATTACTATGTGCTGCATGTTCCCGGGGCTCACCCTCGAGCACCTGACACTGTAATACTCGGAACAGAAGCGATTTGTACTCATTAATCGAAGCGTTTGTTTGGGCGCAGATCCCGCGCGTGAACATGGCAGTGTGGAGCAGCCTCTCAGCATGGGCCTGTACTCGGGCTTCTTCGAGGTGTCGGCGCTGTTCCTGGAGGCGTGCTTCTGCTTCGCCGCGGCCAGCTTCCTGGACTCCACCTTGCTTCAGCGTCTCTGGTCCCGCTCCCAGAAGAGCGACACCACCCCGGGCTACTGGTACCCGCAGTTCGAGTCCGAAATCGACGCCGACGTGCGCAACGAGGCTAAGCTTGTCGACGACATCTGCCAGCAGCGCAACTTCGGACAGCAGGCGTTGGTCGTGCGCGGCCTGAGCAAGACGTACGGTTACGTGCAGCCGCGCGTCGCCGTCGACGGCGTCAGCTTCGCCGTACGCCGCGGCGAGTGCTTCGGTCTCGTCGGAGTCGTAGGCACCGGCAAGTCCTCGCTGCTCGGCATGCTTGGTGGCGAGCTGTTCCCGACGTCCGGCGACGCCTACCTGCGCAACGGCCTGTCCCTAACCCGCCACTACCGCCAGTGGATGCAGGGGGTCGGCTACGTCCCCTACGGCTCGGGACTCCTGGAGCCGCTCACGGGCCGCGAGACCATCTGCGTGTTCGCCGCGCTTCGAGGCATCCAGGACGTGCCCCGAACCACGGCCTGCCTGCTGCGACTGGTCGAGCTGGACGAACCGGACGCGCCCGTCTCTTCCTACGGCGCGGGTGCAAAGACACAGCTGTCTCTGGCGCTGGCTCTGATGGCTCTCCCCAAGCTCTACCTGCTCGACCTTCCAGAGCTGGACGCGCCGTCGCGCGCCGTCGTGCGTCGGGTCCTGGAACTGCTGCGTCCCACGAGCAGCGTGGTACTTACCTGCGAGCACCTGCACCACTTCGAGGGCGTGTGCGACCGCATCGCCATCCTGGTCGCGGGTCGTATCGAGTGCATCGGCTCGGTGAAGGAGCTGCGAGAGAAGTACTGCCGCGGCATCACCATCACCGTGTACACCTTTCCCGACCGCAAGTACGACCTGGACCACCAGCGGGTCATCGCCATCGACATGATGGACAACTTCCCGACGTGCGAGCTTGTGCGCTGTTACGAGGGTCTGCTCGAGTTCCGCATCCCCGAGCTGCCGCCCGGCGGCTTCTGCGAGGTGTTCGACCGTCTGATCGCCATCAAGCGCCGGCACAAGTTTCACCTCTTCTACGTCAGCGACACCACGATGGACCAGATATTCGCCAGCCTGGGCCGCAAGCATGCCGGCATGCAGGCTCGCGAGTGATATCGATTGCTCCCCGCGCATTATCACCGCTATACGACAGCGCGATTCACAACATTCACACAGCTGGAGCGCAGAGAGCCAGATGACACCGGGTATTCCACATGACTTGCTTCACGGACACGTTTCCAATTCTTTGCGACAGTACATCATTAGATTTTATATTTACGTAGCATATAGAGAGTACACACATCATCGCGGCGCCTGTCTTAGCGTTCACGATGATCTGGTTGAGGCGAAGGCCATCTAGAAAATATAAGCCGAGGGGGAAGGTGGGGGGGGGGGGGGGTATACCTTTTTACGCAATGGCATCCTATTGACCTCCCGCATTGCTTGCTGGAGTATGTTTGGAATACTAGTACACTATAGAGCCGCTTTATATCAAAACGTCTTCCTTGAATTCAATGTCCGCTTTGCTGTACGTTAAAGTTACTCTAAAGACTATGCATACTTACTGTTCCGTCTTCGGTTGCACTGTCTTACGTTGCCCATTCCATTTCACGGTGAATCAAGCGTCTGCTCAGTAAAGAGATTTCATTCATGTGCAGACATTCCCCGGACCACAGAAGCTGCACAATCGGGATGCAAGAAATTGATACTGAGCAGAGCTAATGAACTGTGGCCAAACACATGCAGTAATGCGGATTCTTGTCATTTAATAAAGTTATCACAAACGTCTTTACGTCTTTCGTTTCATCGTTTCGAGATGCAGAGCTGCTCACTCTCCTTACTATTAAGGTGAGTCGTCAACTAGGCTCAGACAGCTACTATACTGTAAAAAAAAATAATAAATAAAAGCAGCAAACCCTGCTCATCGAGATAATACAGATCCATCTACTTATGCTGGACTAAATCAGTCTAGCAACCATTTCTTTTCATAAATCTTTATCACTTGATTCCGTTGCCCATTCCATTTCACGGTGAATCAAGCGTGTGCTCAGTAAAGAGATTTCATTCATGTGCAGACATTCCCCGGACCACAGAAGCTGCACAATCGGGATGCAAGAAATTGATACTGAGCAGAGCTAATGAACTGTGGCCAAACACATGCAGTAATGCGGATTCTTGTCATTTAATAAAGTTATCACAAACGTCTTTACGTCTTTCGTTTCATCGTTTCGAGATGCAGAGCTGCTCACTCTCCGTACTATTAAGGTGAGTCGTCAACTAGGCTCAGACAGCTACTATACTGTAAAAAAAAATAATAAATAAAAGCAGCAAACCCTGCTCATCGAGATAATACAGATCCATGTATTTATGCTGGACTGAAGCAGACTAACAACCTTTTCTTTTTATAAATCTGTCACTTGATTCCCGATTCGATGTGGCTCCATCGTGCACGCTCTTCACTTTGTTGCGGAATGTTCTCACACACATTTTTTGCCTGTTCTATTGCCTAAGACTTCATTTTCGTTTCCTCCTGTTTCATTCAATTTTCCACAGAACATGTTTCTTCTCTTTTGTGATCCGTCTTTTGGGTTTTAGGACGCACACTCAGGAGAGGTAAGCTATATCATACGGTGTTGGTCCATGCCGTTGGGAGCGTGGGTGGCGCTTCTGGAAGGTGACGATTTCTCACCCCGAGGCTTCAGCCCACCACCGTATAACTGCATAAGTGAAGTCCACTAAAGCCTGTTTTCATGTTCAAAAGTGAAGGCTCTCTTTGGGACGACATACAGAGTTGCCATTCAGGTGCGGACGCACTTTTGGCGACGGACAAACAGTCTATGACGCTTGCCTGTCCACCCTTTCGCCAACACAAGTCACGCGGTTCTCGTATGCGCCTGCCTGAGAGAAAAAAAAAGTTGAGCAGTCAAACATTTAACGCCTAGATAAGACGAGGACCTGTGTAAAACTGTAGTATGATAAGGAATGACCGGCATCTAAAGAAATCAAAGGCGCCGCAATGGCCTCGGCTCGGGCACGTGCCGACTAGGATGAATGATAACGCCGTCTGAGCAGCGGCGCGAGATTTGGCGAGATTTTGCCTGTGCCTAGCAGAGCAAAGCGGCGGCGGTGGACCGACGTTATCCTCCCAATTCATGCTGGCCGTGCTAAACCGACCTTGCCTAAAGATGCTAATGAATACCCCCCCACCCCACCCCACCCCCCACCCCGCAGGGGGGGAGGGGGGGGGGTTGGACACGACTGTGAAGTTGTGTAGCTGCAGAACCCGGAATTTCTGTTCGCCTACAGTGCCCGAAACCGGCGCTTGACAACGTTGTATTCGTGCTCGCCGTTCGCCGGACCATCGGCTGCCAACACGGGATCTTCGCCATCTTTGGTGAAAGGACTTGTGCCACGGACTTGTCTTCGAAGTGCATTGACGTGACCACAGTCTTCTCAAAGCCTGCCGCCATATCAGCCGCAGGAGCAAGAAACGGTGTGTGCGACTACAGTCTGTCAGTTCCGCAGCTTATACATCGCCGAATACGCGAGTGTTGTGGCTTTGAATTTTTTCATTAGTGTGTAAATTGCATTGAATGCGGCGATGAAAATTCCTGTAGATGCGTATATACCATCGTGCTTGTCCTCTGAAATACACACCAGGCGCACATTTAGGAAGCGCAGCTGCAAGCAGTTTGTGCACGGGGCCTTGATTTTCTTGATTTCACCTCTGCTTCCTAAATTTGCCTAGTGGTGTCTTTCAGAGCACGATCACGACCGGTCTTTGGGCGGTCTAGAAGTTACGCGTCGACCGCCTGCGCTGGCGGGTTGTGTTTTTAGGAAACGGTTTGAAAGTATAGGCTTGTGCTGACGCACAAGTTTTGCGCAGCCGCGTATACAGCTCGTTCGGTCGATAAGCCGGGGCTACGTAAAAACATATCATATCATGTTAACCGTATGCCGCACAATGTTCCGGATGGTGTCATACGATTCAGGGTTTCGTGCAGCATAAACTGACAAGTTAAGTTAGAGCCTATAGCTTGCGGCAGAGATTCCAGCCGGTGACCTGTGATCGGGGGCTGCGTAAAAACGTATCGTGGTAATTTGTGGTTCCAGTTACTGATCATTGATTGGTGTCTGATAGAAGACGACGACTCAATTAAGTCATTTTAATGAATTGATTAATTGATTAAAGGAATGAAAAAAAAAATGAAAACCGGGGGTTGAAAGGCGTCATGGTGCTCAGAATGAAAAGCCAATGCTTGATGATGCTAGTTAAGAAAATTTACATTGTGCAACTGCTCAGTTAATTAGTTGAAACAACTGAAAAAGAAATGAAAAATGAGTTCAAAGGTGTCAAACTGCTGAGAATTGAAAGCCTAATCCATTACGCTATCGCGTCATACCCTTAAGGCGGAGTTCAAGTGTCCTCTCCAATTTTTTTGCACTTATTTATGTCCTGAAGTTCAACACGTCATGTGGCCATGATTCGCGCTCAGCAAAAGATGATAAAAACACTAAAAAGTGGACTTGTCACACATAGTTGTGCTGTTTACCTCTCGGTGAATGTTCGTCTCATTGACTCATCAGCCACAAAACAATAACAATATGCTCTATGTATATTCCACCAAACCTGACTGTAGCAATCCAAGAACTAGAAGACCTTTTGAAACAACTGCCAGAACCATACCTGTTTGTCAGGGGCTTTAATGCTCGCTCTTCTTTTTGACAAAGTGAGGGGACCGACAGAAGAGGGCAAAAAATGGAAAATCTTATACGTTCCAATAATGCATGCCTATTAAACACAGGAAAGGCCACTTACTGTAGCCCAAGCTCGGGTAAAATGGGCTGTCTTGATTCAGCTTTCACATCACCTTCAGTTTTTAACGATTTTATACGAGATATTTTAGACTGCCCTGTAGGATGTAATCACAGCCTGCAGTTATAAAGTTATCATTGTCAGCGCCTATCGTTCCAACCAGACCACAACGCTGGAAGTTCCATCGAGCTGATTGGTCGCTTTTTGCAACCCATGCCTCATTAGACAAAGTGGTCTGCAAAGAGCAGAGCACAGATGACATAAATGAAAAATTCACTACTTGCGTAATCTCTCCACCAACGATAAGTATCCCTACAACTTCAGTGTTTGTACAGAAAAAAAAACAGAAGGTTTGGCGGACTCAAGAATGCACAGCCGCAAGAAAGAAAGAAAACAAAGCATGGGGTGTATTTCGTATGTGTGCCCCAAGGGCAGAGAACCTACTCATTTTTAAAAAAGCTAGAGCCAAAGCGGGCTACATCCGTCGAAACGCCGAGAAAAGCTCATGGCATACATATATTTCCTTGACCAGTAGTTCGGCCTTTTCCAAAAAGTTATGGGAGCAGGTCCGTAAATTTAATTGCTACTACTCAGCGTTCAGATCTCCTGTGTTGTTCAGATTACCTTATAAGAACAGGCATTGTGCATACCTTCCACATTCATATGGTTCCACTCACATGTCACACACGTACCAGCTTCGAGCCGACCGCGTAAGGTTTCGGGCTCGTATGTTGGGAGGCAGCAGGAGCGAGACCTAGCTGCCACTGGGATGACGTGCCCCAAGTTGGCCCTAATCACCCATTAAAGGGTGCGCTTAGGGTGTGAGCCGCTGGAATCACTGGCTGAGGAAATTTCCCAGTGACTCAGGAGCAGCTCGGCTCCACACGTCCTGCAGCTGGCTAGACGACCGTTGTTAGCAGATCGATGATGCTACGGGCTTAGCGACCATACCGCCATGTATGGCGGGTCTACCGTTCGGCCACTATACCCATATTGGCTGAATGGTAGAGAAAACGCTCAACGCCGCCGTATACAAGGCAATGGTATGGACCGCTATAGCTGTCGGGCATGCAATCTGCTACCGATTGGCGCTCAGCCCTCTCGCCCAACGCTGTGTTCCGAGCGAAACCAGGGGCAGTTCGGTGGTTCAGTGCGAGGCAACTCGTTATTGCCTCGCCTTATATCCCGCAAAGACTCCATGTGGAGGCGTCTTGTGCGAAAGGGGGGTGAGCCGCCGAATTTTTTGGCTGCGTTTCACTGTGAAGGGCACTGTGATGCGTAATGCACTGGGGACCGCCGTGTCCTATCGAATGTGAAGGGTCCTCGTTAAGCGGAAAATCCGGTGTCACGGTTTGCATCGCCGGCAAAGCAGCCTAGGTCACGTGAGGCTGTGACGTCATCACAACCTGCCCGCTGTGGCAGGGCTCGCCGCGGTGGCTCAGTGGTTACGGCGCTCGGCTGCTGACCCGAAAGACGCGGGTTCGATCCCGGCCGCGGCGACCGAATTTCGATGGAGGCGAAATTCTAGAGGCCCGTGTATATGCGATGTCAGTGAACGTGAAAAAACCCCAGGTGGTCGAAATTTACGGAGCCCTTCACTACGGCGTCTCTCATAGCCTGAGTCGCTTTTGGACGTTAAACCCAATAAACCAAACCATGGACTATCCACAGATTATTGCCTATAAAGTCTATAGGCGTTCAGTAGACAAATCCTGCAGACTAGCCTAAAGGCAATACAAACCATGTAGACAGTTTATAGCCAATGTATAAATTTATGGCCATACATATTTAGTAGACTTTGTCTACATGTAGTCAGTTGTCTAGGAATAGACAAAACGATGTACCTACTATAGGAAGGCTGTAGAGTTCACAAGAAGTCTATAGACAGTCTATAGACCACTTTTATAAGGGTATGCCCTACTTGAATTAGAACCCAGCGGTGTTTCGCTCCCGCGTGCGTTATCATGTGTTTTTTTTTTCTTGGCCGCGTAAACGTACAACTAGATAGCTATCTATGCCTCCCGATCCTTGGCCGCTCCCACAGTGTGGGTGTATTCAACGTGTCTTTAGGCGAACAATAACAACGTCCTGGTCCTGTTCTCTCGCCGGCTCTGCCTCAAAACCGAACACGGGCACGCGACTCAGGTCTCGTGCCGACCAGTGAAGAAAACATCGCCCTGTGGACGTCCGCTTTACGAAGGACGCAGGGTTACTGGGCCGTGAGTCTAGCCACGACCCGGAACTTGTGGGAATCTGGCTTTCCGCCGTCGCCTTTGCGCGGCTTTGCCGGCCTACCGCGTCGTTTCCCCTCTTTCCCTTGCTCCCGCCTCAGGCGGTGGAGAGGCGGCTGGGTGACTAATCACTGTCATTTAGCCACAGCTCCGCCCCGGCTCCCCAAGGGCCTTTGCCATTGGCGCCTTTTGGCGGGAATTCGGGACCCCGCTTTGGGCGGCCGCGCGCCGCGCGACCGTCCGAGCGGGGCCCAGAGAGAGAGATCCCTCCGAGACAGCGAAAGGTGCGTACGCTACTGTTTGTCCGTGCCGGCTTTGCCGCTCGGACCAGTGCTTACTCGAGCTCGCCCGCACGTGTCCCCTGACCTGCAGCGGCTCGAGCCTGTCCAGCGGGGTCCAGCGACCTCTGACAGGCGTACCTTGCGTTGAATGCCCACTTTCTCTCGCAACCGGCCCAACGGTCGACACGAGAGAGAGATCACAGCACTGCCGCGGGGACATTCTCCTGCAGCGGCGTGCTAGCGTCGCGCATTGCTCGAGTCGCTTCGTGCGCGCAGCGGAGCCTTGCTCCTCGCGCGCCCCCGGGACGGGGTGACGATTGAGTGTGTGTGTACTGCTGAAGGACGACGTGAATAAACGTCTCCTTTGTGAACTTGGAGGCCTATTTCTTTGCGGCGAATCGCTCTCCTCCCAGCGGAGGTTGAGTGCACTGCATCGGTGTCCCAGTGTGTGTGTGGTGACGGCTGATCGGGGCCCTTGGCTCGCGCGAAGCTCGAACCCGCGGTGGGTGGTGGCCTGTGTCCACTTAGAAACCCACAACTGGCGCCCAACGTGCTAAGTCATTGGCGCTTACGCCTTTGATGGCACATTAGCCGAGCAGGTCGCCTTGCCGATCACGCTTGCGCACCATGTCTACCACCCCCAGCGGGGCACTCGGCAGCTACATGTCGACTCCCTACGGAGTTGTAGCGTCGTTTGATCCGCTGGCTGCTGTTCCTTCGAATAGCTAGACACCGTGGTTGGCCGCGGCCCCCATTGGGGTTTACGGCGACACAACCCAAAATGTCGACCACGCGGCTCCCATTGGAGCTGTATCGGAAGCACCCTGCGGTGCGCCCGCTGGTCGCATGCCTCAGCTGTGCACGCTTTCCGCCCAGTGCGAAAGCAGTTCGTGTCACGCTGCCGCAACCGGCAGTTTCGAACAGCAGCTGCCGTGCCCCGCGAGCAGTCAATTCTGCTCCGGAAACGGCGAGGCGCTGGCCCGGTTCCCTGTGGAAACCACGCACCTCATCGAACTAGGAGCCTTGCCTCCCTCGTTCGTGCAGCCCGCCCAAGCCTCCACTGAGGCAGGGGTGCAGTGCGCTCAGTTGGCTGATGCGGCTCCGCGAGCCTGCGGGTCGGCTGGCGCGCTGGGCTCTCCTGATACAGCATTACGACTTTTCCGTGCAGTATCGAAAGGGGAGCACAAACGTGGTAGCTGACGCGCTATCCCGTGCCCCACTCGCCAGCGGCGCCTTGACGCCTGTAGGCGGAGGGGGCGAAACAGCGGACGAGCCGCCGGGCGGCAAGGAGGGAGAGCCCGCGAACGGGCTAACCCATTCCGCTAACCAGGCAAGCAGCGCTTCGCAAAGAGGACGAGAGGCGAAGCTCTTCGTGAGCGCCTCGGAGTTGCCGACGCGAACGGAAATTTTGGCTGCAAACCTGAGTGGGGACGAGACCACGCTCCCCTCTGGGATGACTGGAATCGTTTTCAGCCGTAAGAGCTACTGAAAGCCCAGCAAAATGACCCCTTTTGTCGCGAGGTGAGCGACGGTCTCAGGGAGACGGAGCGCCGTGACGCTACTTGTATTGTAGCGGGCGCAGGGGGGCAGAAGCCAGCGTGTGTCGCGGCGAACCCCGGGGATTCATATTTGCTGGACCATGACGGGCTCGTGCTGAAGTACATAGCCACCGAGGACGAGTCCATCGACCCGTTCAAGGTGGTTATCCCCAAAAGACTGAGAGGCGCACTTTTGCGATTCTCTCATGACGAACCACTGGCCGGTCATCTGAGTGGCTCCAAAGTTTTTGCAAAACTGAGTCAATCGGAGACGTGGCCTGGCATGAAGCGTGACATTTTCCGCTATTGCCGTTCCTGCCATGTCTGTCAAGCGGTGAAGTCACGGGGCGGCAAGCCGCCTGGAATGATGAAACCGATTGACAGTGTGCGTCCGTGGCAGATGGCCACCTGCGATTTCATGGGGCCTTTCCCCAGGAGCAAGCAGGGGCTCATAGACCTGAAGGCCTACGCGTCATGGTCTGACGAGCTTGCGCCGGTACCCATTGGTATCAAAGGCAAGCGCAAAGGCACAACTGGTGCTGCGGAACGCAAGCGTACGGAGCACCGGTACAATCTGAGGCGACGGTCACCAGTGTGATTTATGCCGGACGGCGGACTTTTCCGCAACCGAAGGCACGCAGCCTCAGCTAGCTGGCGAGCTTTCTCGTCAGGCCCTACCCAGGTGAAGCACGGTGTGTTATTTTTGTTGTTGTTTTTGCAGCATGGTCAGTTCCAGCCTTGCGTGTTTATCTATTTATTTATTTGTTTTGTTTGAGTCAGTTTCTAGCCACTTTAGTTTCCCCGCTTGTACGTCTGTTTTCGTTCTAACGTACCGAGATGTACATAGGCAACATGCGTCAGCATTGGCGTTCAGTTTTTTTTTACCAGACTTGTACATATGTATACTTCAGCCGCTCTCTCTTGCGCTTATCTTTTGAAGCGCAGAGTTTGCCTGTCGTTTGTACGGCGCCTTTTCTCATTTCCGGCCCGACTGTGGGTGGTTGGCTCGTTAAGGAGCCGTGTGTCGCGGTGCGAGTTTTGTGCGGCCCGTATGGAGGGGAAGTTGGCGGGGCGTTTGGGGCGATGGGGGGGCGGAAAGTGCACCCTTTGACCCTCGCCGCGGCGCCTCTGGACGCTTCTGATGAGGGGATCGTTGTCGCCGACCAGCGTCCGCGCACGTGCCGGTGTATGCGTGTTTGCGGCTGTGGCTGTGTGCGCGCGTAACCATGAGCCAAGGCGACGCCTGTGAGTTGTGCCGTTGTGTCCTTCTGCGTGAGCGCGAGGATGAGAAGGACCCCTCGCTGTGGCCAAGGTTACACATCAGGACGCCGCCGAACGTCCTCGCCCGTTTCAGCCGGCGTGAAGGGGGTGCACTAACTCTCTTGTGCCCGAACGTGATGTCGTGTCCAAGGGCGCGAGGTCAGTGCTCTGCCGCGGCCCCGTCGTCATCAACGCACCCTACATCAACGGAAAGAAGACCGCCATCAGTCGTCGGCCCTCCCAACCCGTTCAACTTGAAGTCTGCGAGCGGTGAGTCGCCGACAGGCCCATTGGGCCGCGCCATCGAACTTTGAGGCTGCATCCACCTGTAACATAGTTGTACAGTTGTATTCACATCTTCTTGTGTACCGTGTATATAATCTGCAAGTTGTTTTGATTTACTGAAGCGTATGCAAGTGTTGTTTGCCTTGTTTTTCCTTTGTTTTTTTTTTTACATTGTTCTGGCTTGAACTGAAGTGTAGCTAGTTTTTTTTGTGTATTCATTTCTTTATTTTGGAACTGAAGTGTAGCTAGTTTTTTTGTGTGTATTCATTTCTTTATTTTGGAACTGAAGTGTATTTTTTTTGTGTATTGATTTCTTTATTTTTGGCCGCGTGCTTTGCCGATGGGTAGGAGGGCATTTAAGGAGAGGGGGATGTGGGAATCTGGCTTTCCGCCGTCGCCTTTGCGCGGCTGTGCCGGCCTACCGCGTCGTTTCCCCTCTTTCCCTTGCTCCCGCCTCAGGCGGTGGAGAGGCGGCTGGGTGACTAATCACTGTCATTTAGCCACAGCTCCGCCCCGGCTCCCCAAGGGCCTTTGCCATTGGCGCCTTTTGGCGGGAATTCGGGACCCCGCTTTGGGCGGCCGCGCGCCGCGCGACCGTCCGAGCGGGGCCCAGAGAGAGAGATCCCTCCGAGACAGCGAAAGGTGCGTACGCTACTGTTTGTCCGTGCCGGCTTTGCCGCTCGGACCAGTGCTTACTCGAGCTCGCCCGCACGTGTCCCCTGACCTGCAGCGGCTCGAGCCTGTCCAGCGGGGTCCAGCGACCTCTGACAGGCGTACCTTGCGTTGAATGCCCACTTTCTCTCGCAACCGGCCCAACGGTCGACACGAGAGAGAGATCACAGCACTGCCGCGGGGACATTCTCCTGCAGCGGCGTGCTAGCGTCGCGCATTGCTCGAGTCGCTTCGTGCGCGCAGCGGAGCCTTGCTCCTCGCGCGCCCCCGGGACGGGGTGACGATTGAGTGTGTGTGTACTGCTGAAGGACGACGTGAATAAACGTCTCCTTTGTGAACTTGGAGGCCTATTTCTTTGCGGCGAATCGCTCTCCTCCCAGCGGAGGTTGAGTGCACTGCATCGGTGTCCCAGTGTGTGTGTGGTGACGGCTGATCGGGGCCCTTGGCTCGCGCGAAGCTCGAACCCGCGGTGGGTGGTGGCCTGTGTCCACTTAGAAACCCACAAACTAGACCAGGTCAGTATGTAGACCTTGCGAACATTGGCCCGCTTTGTGCAAGGTATACCTTCACGGCGCCAGAGCCGCTGTAGCCAAGCTTCCAGCGTATTGTTTTTGCGGGTGGGCTCCGTCATCCGACCATCTCGATCTTGCTCATGCTGAAGCCGTTAAAGCACGACGGGATTCATTGGGAAAACGCTTGTCCTGTGAACGTCCTCAGTGCATGCGGACCTTAAAGGCGGAATTTTTGGTGCTAGAGCACTTAGGCCGCCGCGGTGGCTCAGTGGTTATTGCGGTCGGCTGCTGGCCCGAAAGACGCGGGTTCGATCTCGACCGCGGGGGTGGAATTTTGACGGAGGCGAATTTGTAGAGGTCCGTGCACTGTGCGATGTCAATGCACGTTAAAGAACCCCAGGTGGTCGAAATTTCCAGAGCCCTTTACTACGGTGTCTCTCATAGCCTGAGTCGTTTCGGGACGTTAAACCCGCATCAACCATCAACCATGTATCGAGCACTTGTTATGTTATTAACAGTAGTTTTTCGGCTCTGTGGAATTCTCGGCAGCATGATCTTGAGCAAAGGATGCGAGGAAATCCTGGACCGGTATGCTGCGTACGTCTCTACAGGAAGACTTGACCCACTAAAGTCTCCTTTATCGAGATGCATTATGAAACATCGAGCTCAAAAACACGGAATGTTAGTAAAGGACACTACGCGCAAGTTAGTGCGCTTTCTGCGGTAGTCAATCCTTTGTGCGCGGTGTGTTAGTGCTCTTGTCGTCCTGTCCTCTTTCGCGTTTTATCTTTTTGCGCGCTGTGTCATTACCAACTTGCCCAACGTTCTACGTTACCGATCTTATCAGGACATTAATCAGCACTCTCTGCGCCCCCCCCCCCCCCTTTCTATAACTGTTGCTCTCAATAGACTCAGCGGCCGTGTTGTGCTCCTTTTCAGGACGAGCGCTTGTTCGAATCAACAGCCGCATTTTGGTAGGCGAAATCGAAAACAGTGCGCTGAAGCTTCGTGTGGGGCATATGTCGGCTTAGGAATTGGTCGGAAGACCAGCACTACGTCGTTGCTCTTTGTGAATGTGTGGCTTCGGAACGCAAGCATTCTGAACACTTGATTCATTTTTTTACCAAAACTTGTACTCCTTCGCGGTTGTTCACTACGCAACTGCACTACCTCCTCAAGCCTTCTTCCTCACAACACCTTAGACACTTTATTACCTGTCCATCGAACTCTCACTTCTGTCCTGCTCCTCGACTTCAGTAAACCATACGTCGGCACTTACGGTTCAAATTCCTTGTGCACGTCCAGTCGTCGTTCTGCTATGTTCTGTACCGTGAAACAACAGTGGGTCCGGTTTCTCCTGTTAATGGAAAGTGATCTGAACTTCTGAAGCCAAATTTACGAATGTCGTATAGGAAAATCCGAATTACATCATCAGTTCCCGCTTTTCTTCGTGGCTACTGCGGTGGGGCGAAGAGACCGAAGGAACGGAGACGAGGCTAATTGCTCGAGTGGAAGACTGAAGACTCTTTATTTGACGAGGACACCGATAACATGTAAAATCATCATCATCAGCCTGACTACGCCCAGTGCGGGACAAAGGCCTTTCTCATACCTCTTCAATTAACCCTGTCTTGCGCCAGCTCCGGCCACCCTATCCTAGCAAACTTATTAATCTCACCCGCCCACCTAACTTTCTGCCGCCCACTGCTGCGCTTGCCTTCTGTTGGAATCCACTCCGTTACCCTTTAGGACCAGCGGTTATCTTACCTTCGCATTACGTGATCCTCCCAAGCCCATTTCTTCCTCTTGATTTCGACTAGGATATCCTTAACTCGTGTTAAGGACACATCTATACACATACACTACACTACAATACACTAAACTTAAACCAAGACCACATGTACGACAGCTACCATGTCTCGGTTTTCATTTCCCATTGCCAGCAATGGGCCAGGCTTCGCGCGATTGCCGGTAAAATAATGCTTAGCGCTCTTAGAAATGCAACGTGGCCATGATTTGCCTTCTGCGCAGCGCAACGTGCTTCGCCTTTCGGCCCGCCCTTTGAAAGAGTTGGTCGTGGATGGAACTGTTCCGGGGCAAAGTGCTGTTGACGAAGGACGGCACCAGTATCTCGGCCGACGCGGCCCTGCGCAACAAGCGGATCATCTGCCTCTACTTCTCGGCCCTGTGGTGTCCGCCCTGCTGCTCCTTCACGCCCCTGCTGGCCCAGGCTTACCGGGAAGCCAAGCAACTCGGACTCCCTGTCGAGGTACGTGCGTACGCGCCCGAAAGCTTAACTGCGCCGCACGTCCCGGGCTTAGGTTGGTAACTTGGTGGCATAATCAGTGGAAACGACGCAACTAAAGACGAAGATTAGTAAGGTGTGGGTTTGGGCTAGTTTGTAATCCATGCGTGCCACAAAACGCGCATAAAACGCAAGTACGAGTATAGCGGTATTGTTAAATCTCTAGGCCATATGACCAACACATTTATGCTGGCGGCAGAACTGGTACTCTAAGGGAACAAGTGCTTGAACGCTTCCTCAGAGTCCAGGTCCAATGATGTGAATTCGTCTCAAGCGGTCATGATGCAGTTGTGTTAGGCGTACGTTGCATGCGAACACATCGGCTGTCCTTTTGTGTCTGGACGTGCCGTTCCTCCCCAGTGCATTGTTGTATTAGCAGCGCCACCTGATGGGTTCGTTTTCGTATCCCTCGTTCAGTCTGCAACGAAAGGCAGCTACGATTGGAGCACCACATACCGCCAAGTTCCTTTCGGCCTGGTAGGCATTCGATGCCAAATCGGCACGGCTTCCATTCAGCGGGTAGCTGTACTGGTCCGGGCAAGGAACCGTGAAGACTGAAGGCGAAGTGAATGATCGCTATTGAAACTAGTTAGCTAGTAGCTTGTATTGATACCTGCCATGTTGCTGGAGCAAAGAGCAATGCACAAGGTTGCGCTTATTATCGAGCCGTGCACCACCGTGGTTAGCAATGGTTTAGTGGTTATCAAGGCGCTAAGAGCGACACCGGGGTAAAAGACGCGTGGCTGCTTGGTGGGAATTGGCGTGGTTGCGACGCGGCAGGCAGCCAACGGGAGACTGTTCTCATCAACGCAGGTCATGTTCCTCTCGCAGAACCGAACTGCGGAGGAAATGCGGGACGACCTGAAGAACCACCACGCAGAATGGCTTTCGCTTCCCTTCGGCGATAATCTCCAGTTGTGAGTGACACTCTACTCAATGTTTTTTAATGTAAAATACATCGTTAGTCATAAAACTCGCCCATTGACTGGAGGAAAGTGACGTCACCAGACCGGAAGTGCGTCACTTCCGGTAAAGGCATAAACCGTTTCTAATGCTATCGTATTACCAGCATAACATGTTAGGTTTTTTTCGCACTCATTATTTGTGACTCCGAATATGCACGGGCTAATTAGTCACTGAAGAATGATCATATTGACTTACGGACCCGTCGCGGTGGCTCAATGACTAGAGCTCTCGGCTACCGATCCATAGGACCCATGCGACTCCGGCAGCGGCGGCTGCGTTTCGATGCAAGCGAAACGTAAAAGGCGCCCGTGTGCTATGCTATGTAAGTGCACGTTAAAGATCCCAAGGTGGTCGAAATTAAAAGTTTCGTTTTCAGGAAATGAGTGTTGCAGTAACTGCCTCACATACAGGGTCTGTTCTGAAAGTAGTAGGACTGTTTTTTTCCTGGGCGAACGGGCGGACGAGAGGTAGTCTGCGCGTGCAGGATCGCTGAAGGGGGATATTGGGAATGCTGGGGAAAATCGGCAGTCGGCTCTCGGCCGTTGAAGAGAGGAGGTCGCTTGTACTGTGAACCCCTGTCGAAACGTCTCGTCACGCAGAATCATCGAGCGTTTACTGGATCAGTGATACGCGATCAAATTTTGAGTAAATCTTGGTAAAACGGGCAAGGAGACTCACAACATGATTAAGGAGGCCTACGGTGACGCTTCCATGGGTAGATCAGGTGTTTTTTGAGTGGCACAAGCTGTTCCGAGAAGGTAAGGAAAGAGTGGAGGAAGACGACCGCTCCAGACGCCTTTCGACCAGCAAGACCAACGAAAATGTGTAGCGAGTGAAACATTTACTTAACAATCATCGTAGCATGAGTATCAGAATGATTTCTGATGACTTGAGCATTTCTAAACCCAAGTTTTTGAGATCGTGACAGAAAACTTATCCATGAGGAAAGCGTGCGCGAAGTTGGTGCCGGGAGTGTTGTCAGAGGAGGAAAAGGCCAACCAGTAGGATCTTGTTCATCATGTGAATGAGGACCCCAATTTTTTGCCCAGCACAAGGCGGCAACACTGCCTCAGCCCCCCTACAGTCTCGACTTGGGCCTGCCAGACTTTTTTCTCTTCCCGAGAATAAAATCGACGCTCGAGGGGAAACATCACGGATCGGTAGAGGTGGTTCAACAGGCCGTAACGAGGGAGCTAAACAGCATTCCGGTCCAGGCGTTCCTGGAGGCGTACGAAAACTGTAAAACTCATTGGCAGCAGCGTGTAGGTACGGAAGGGTGCTACCTTGAAAAATTGTAGTCGTTTGTACAATTCTCTTGAATAATTTTTGTTTAAAAAATTGAGTCCTACTACTTTCAGAACAGACCATGTATCTCGGTGGACACCTCAACCGCGCCGTGAGGGAAAGAAGAAAGGCAGGGGTGAAAGAAGATGTGCCGTAGTTAGAATGCTCGGGAATAATCTTGACAACCTGGGGATATTTAACGTGCGCCGACATTACGCAACACACGGGCGCCTTTTGCATTTCGCCTCTATCGAAACGCCGCCGAGTTCGAACTCGGCCGCGTTTCGAGCCGTTCCTTCCGCATTCTACTCGGGATGGCCATGGGTCAAACCACAGCCAATTTTTTTATTAATGCTAAAGCATTATGCGGCTTTGTCGCGTCAGCAAAAAGTGTCCGCAATTTTGTTCGCACTATTACGTCGTTCTTGGAAGATGAATGTGTGAAAGTGTGTCTGAGATAGGGTATGATAAAATGTTGCTGTGGAAAAATTTGGTGGAGGTAGTAATATAGCCTGCACTCTTTGGTACGGGAGTCTGTTGGCCTCAGCTGTGGCTCTGACTCGCTGTACCGGCGTGCGCTGAAGCTTCGGGTCCGAGTCGGCTACAAGGTCCTCCCACTTCTCAAGACTAGGGCTATGCATTTTATAGGCACTACGGGGCTGAACCTGCATTCGCATGCTGTGTGATATAACATATCGGTGTCTCAGCACCAGAGACACATTCGCTGTTATATCGTGTGGACTCTGTAGCGTAAATGTGTGCCCGCACCATACGCATTCACTGCAGTTGTATCGTGTGGACCATACCTTGTCGTATAGTGATCACAAAATGAACAAGGGAGGGGAAAACCTCAGTTTGCTAGAGCCAACGTTTCGACAAGGGGACTTGTCTTCGAAGACAAGTCCCCTTGTCGAAACGTTGGCTCTAGCAAACTGAGGTTTTCCCCTCCCTTGTTCATTTTGTGATCGCCAAGGACCATCTACCGCACCCTCTCTCTACCATGGACTTGTCGTATAGTGGTTTGTTTGGATACATATAAGTTTGTAGGTGTCTAAGTGTTGTGGCTTTCTCTCGACGTGGGCTGTCATGTGGGAGTGTGTGTGCAAGGGAACTGCAGTTCACAATTAGTAGCGCGGTACTGAAAGTTGTAAGGGAATACGTGTACTTGGGAATACGGGGTCAGGCAGTGGCCGCTGATCCGGATCATGAGAGGGAAATAACTAGAAGAATAAGAATGGGGTGGAGCGCATATGGAAGGTTCTCTCAGATCATGAATGGCAGTTTACCAATATCGCGTAAGATAAAAGTATATAACAGCTCCATCTTACCGGTACTCACCTATGGGGCAGAAACATGTAGGCTAACAAAGAGGGTTCGGCTTAAGTTAAGGGCAACGCAGCGAGCTATGGAAATAAAAATTCGAGGTGTAATGGTAAGAGTGCAAGTGGGGAAAATGTGTGAGGGAACAGACACGAGTTAATGACACCCTAGTCGAAATCAAGAGGAAGAAACGGGCTTGGCAGGGCATGTAATGCGAAGGCAAGATAACCGCTGGTCCTCAAGGGTAACGGAGTGGATTCCGAGGCAAGGCAAGCGTAGCAGGGGGCGGCAGAAAGTTAAGTGGGCGGATGAGAATCCAGCTGCAGCTCAGGGTTAATTGGAGAGACATGGGAGAGGCCTTGGCCCTGCAGTGGGCGTAGTCAGGCTGATGATGATGGGAGTGCGTACTTCCTACGCCTTTCCCTACACGCCTGGATTGTTTCCCTGTGTGTTTCTGGTGCTTTGAAGGGCTCTGCCGGTGTCCCCTGCCCAGGCCATAGCGAAACCTAAGACGACGTCCATCCTATTGTTGCCCTCAGCACTAGCTTCGGGGACCCAGAACGATCGTGTGTTGCCTGTCTGGGTCTGATCCACTGCGGTCGCCTCCCTGCACTTATACCTCAATGCGTCAACGTTTTCGTCCAAGGTTTTTGCTCTGTGGCATTCCTTTTGCCCTCGTGGTTGGACAGGTCGATATTCCTGGGCAGCGGTGGAACCACGAAGGTGTCTCTGACTTCTGGTGCGATGTTTGTGGTTTGGTCGCCTTTGTCTTTTAGGTTGAGAAGTCCGAGTTTAGTGAGGAGAGTGCGGCCTGTCCTGATCTGGGGGTCTTCTTATCTAGGAGTCGAGCATATAGCTTCTCCTATGTTATTCGAAAGTGCGGTAGATTCCCCGATCGTCCAACTTCCTGTCTGAGGCGCATGTGGGTAATCATAATGCCAGCTTGGACGCCTTTCTAATTAGCGTGTTTATTTGGTTCCGTTCCGTCATGATTGATATCTGTTACGGAAGACGGTAGTTGAGGTGCGGGATGATGGGCGCAGTCATTATCCGAATAGCCTTTTTCCTTATCATTATACGCCTTATCATTAACGCGGCCGCCACGGCCGGGTTCGAACTCAGTAGGCGAGCGATAGGAAGGAGTTTGCGCATCAAGGTGCAATGCGCTTGTCGTACAAATGTGCTGCTCGTTTGAATTCAGGATATTGCACTAACTAGCGTACCGCACGCGCCACGCAAATGTACATCTAATACACGTGTACAAAAACTGTCTCGAGGCAGAGTGACGGATGCGAAGTTACTTTGTTCGCAGGACGCTGAAGACTCGCTACAGGTGGCGGGCATACCAATGCTGGTGGTTCTGAAGGCGGACGGGGCGCTCATCTGCGCCAACGGAAGGCCCGACGTCCAGACCAACGGCAGCCAGGCCTTCAAGGACTGGCTCACTTGCATATGAACCAACTCGTCAAATAAATGCAACAATTAGAGCGCTTACTTGGGACCTACGCGTTCAACGTGTCCGCGAACATTGCGTAATATGTAATGAGTTGCGTTGCGTCTCCTGTATATCAGCAGAGCTGTGGTACATGCAATGACGCAACTGGGTGACGCGTTATGTACACCTTGTATTTGGTAAGTTAAGGAAACAGCATAAAACAGAACGTACAAATCTCGCGAAGCCTGCGTAGGGGTAGAATATAATAGAACTACTAAAACTATGTTAAAAATTTTCCTATGCAGGCTTCGCGGAAGCTTGCAGACGCAATCTTTGTACCCAATACTACCGAATGTGCTTGTGCAAGGCGTACATTACTGTTATCCATTTGTAAACCTCAACACTGGCTTTTTTATACATATATTTTCTATGTTTTCGATTAGAATGTCTGCCTGTCGGGTTTTTATCATTATGTACATCGCTGATAAATGTGTTTAAGATGTGCCCATAATGTTGAATAAACAAACGTTGCCGCATAAAATCAGCAGTCTGAAACTTTTTCACAGCGCATTTTTAATGTTCGGACAGCGTACGAGGCTAGCAGACGTTAAAAATAAAAATGCCTTGGGTTCAACGTGGCTTGATCCTAGTTATAGCTCTGTTAAGCATGGCCTCCATTGTCTGAAATCAGATTTCAAGGTCAGGTACCAAGTGGTCACAGTCATGTGATCACGTGGTCATACTACCATAGCTTGGGCCATACCACCACGCAGTTAAGTTTGACTTTGTGATGCATTGAAGGTGACTGTCTTATCCACATTGAAATCGGAAGTTGCACCCCAAGGAGCAGAGCTCCCACTCTAAATCGCAGCGTGTGTGCAGTTCCTCGTGCGTGTTTGCTACACCAATAATTTATCGACCTTCTTAGAGCGAAGACAGGGTAGATAAAAGTAAAAAAATGATGGGATGATCAAACATCTAATGCGACAATTCTGGAGGCTGATGTTGCCTACGCTGAGGCTTCGGCCACCCAGGCCGGCTGTTTCGCAGTAACAGCAGCACTGCATCCGCTGCAATAAATTACTACACCGGCTTATCAACTAACACGAACAATTCAGGGAACAGCTGCCCCCACTGGGACAGATGTTTGGCTTTGCGAGCACGGCATTCCCCCGTCAGCACACGTCTAGCAGGCGGCGGATCCGTATACGGACCGGCCACGGCCAAGGGAGCTAGCTGGTGCGGATGCTTCTCTCTTATTATTGCGATCATCATCATCATCAGCCTGACAACACCCACTGCAGGGAAAAGGCCTCTTCCCATGTCTCTCCAATCAACCATTGTCCTTTGCAAGCTGCGGCCACTGTGTCGCCGCAAACTTCATCTCAGCCGCCCATCTAACTTTCTGCCACCTCCTGCTACGCTTGCCTTCCCTTGGAATCCACTCCGTTGCCCTTGAAGGGCAACTGCACTACTTTGATAATTTCGCGATATTCAAGGATTCAAATCTATGTGGGCTGTAGGCAAAGCATGCGAAGTTTTGTTGCACTAGCATTTCAAAACCATGACGCAGTCGACGATTGGCTTTTGCGCTTTTTCACAAAGCACTACAGGAATGCGGGGAAATACAGTGTGAGGTCACGGAAGGCATGATTTTAAATTAATGCTGCCGTCAGCCACACCCTGCCGTGCCTCGTTGGATGCCGCCAAACAACGTTCGGCGGGCTGTGCCTTCCATTGCGTTGGGTTTTTTTCTTCAAAGCAGGCGTTTGTGCGTTGGAAATGTACCGATACCTTCGATGACCCTTCCCCCCCCCCCCCAACACACACACACATACTTGGCGTTGTGCGCTGCGGAGAAGCTTGAAGGCTGTCGCTATTTGAATCGGCGATGACGTCACCACTTCAAATGCTACTACTAAAATGACTTCGCATGCTTTACCTGCAAGTATCGCACATTCGACCCTCTTAAGCTCATCGATTTCTAAAACCTCTGCAGTTGCCTTTTAAGAACCAGCGGTTACCTTGTCGTCGCAAGATAACCGCTGGTCCTTAAGAGTGGCGGACATATGCCGCGTTCATCTGGTGACGATGTTTGGTTTAACCGCGAAACTAAGTGGGTTTTCGTTTCGCTCCGCGTTCGGCTGAATTTTGCCGTGGCCGACTCCCACGAGCACGCGGAATCTCGGCTCCTTACTGCTGCTGAGACAATTTGTCTCGCGTCTGCCGTGGCGAAGGAGCTTCACGCCACCCGCCGCGCAACCTCTGCTCTGAGCCGCAAAGACGAAGCGGCCACGCACTCGTGAGGAGTGTATTGTCCTTGGGTGGGACGACAAGAATGAACAGCCAGGTTGCCAAGAAACAGTGAACCCCTCATTCATTGTTCGGTGTTATTTATACCCGAAGGTGGAAAGGGGTTAGTGCACGCAGAGGGCAAGGGAAAAAGCACGTGGCACTGCACAGCACCCAGATAACTTGCAGGCCACGATCTGGTATGATACATCCTCCGACTCAACAACTGTTCAGCACCAAACTCCACATCGGTTGCTTGTCTGCCAGAATCGCTGGTAGTAACCCAGACGCTCCGGTGGCCGCATTTGTTGTGTCGTCCTTCGCGGTGGTTGGACCGATGGCCGCCGAGTTGGTGAAGCCGGATTGCCCGTTGCCAATCCCTCTTTATGCTGCAACGAGGACGTCGGTGTTGTCGGTGTAGGCGCAGTGATTGTCGTCTCCAACCCTTGTGACGAACTGATATTACACCGTTCCCTCGTTGCCAAAAGGTTCCCTGGTTGCTGAGGCGAGCTAGAGCGCGCTCGTTGCGTCTTATATGGCTGTTTCTTCACCCGTATCACCGGCATGGGATTGAAGTACGGCACTTGTGTGCGCAGCCACCTCCCTTGCAGCAGCTCGCCTGGAGACCGGCCGCCTTCGGTAGGACTGGCCCTGCAATTCAACATGCCCATCCAGAAACACTCATTTGCCGCTTTCGATGTCATTAGAATACATGTCACGATTTGCACACCCTTTGCTGAAAGCCCGTTAGATAGGGGATATTTCGGGTGGGATGTAACATGTTTGAAATTATAAAGCTGTGCAAAAAGAATAAACTCGTGACTGCTTAACTGTGGGCCGCTATCTGTGCAAACTTCGACTGGAATGCCAAATCGTGAAAATATCGCGGCCACTATCGATCACCGAACTGGCTGTCATGTCGGACAGCAACTTCACAGTTCAAACTTTGAAATCACGCTATCGTAGTCTTCCTTGCTTTAACAGTACCTTTTGCTGGGCTAGTTGGTGTGACATTGTGTTCAGGAAAGCTAAACCCGACCCTTTGAAGATCGTGAGCGCCATCGCCTTTTCCACCTGCAGAGCAAGATTCATCGCATTTAGTCTCAAGAAAGGGCTTGTACCAGCGGAAGTGAGTGCCCTTTTTGGATTTGTGAAACCTTCTTTAGGACACGCAAGACGAATCAGCAAAGTTTTAAGGGCGGAAATATGGAGGCAGGTTCGACTGTTGCATGATTGGTTAAACTTGGTTTGCTTAAGTGAAGACGTCAGCGCCCGTCCTATCCGTCTTTCTGTGTGTTCTGTGTAGAATTTAGCGCTGTTTTTACTTCCTTGCTTTCTTCTCGTGTGAACACGAAGTTGTTGAAAACGTCCAAGCCTTCCTCACCCGCAACGCTGAGCAGCAGGACCGTCTTTGACGCCTCTGATCTTGGTTTGTCATCGCATGCCGTGGCTTGAAGAAAAAATTCGAACTTCCGACGAAATAGCTTCCAGTTCCGTCCTCCGTCCGTTGACAAACGCAGGCATTCCGACGGCCTTACTTGCTCCATATAGTATCCCACTTCTGGCGCCATGTATCGTCCTTGAGTGGGACGACCAGAATAAACAGCCAGATTTTCAAGAAACAGTGAACCTCCTGATCTATTGATCGGAGTTATTTATACCCGTAGGTGGAAAGGGGTCAGTGCACGCAGAGGGCAAGGGAAAATCACGTGGCTCTGCACGGTACCCAGATAACTTGCAGGCCAAGATTCGCGATCTGATATGATACAAGGATTGCTCCAGCTGGTGCTGTGACGGTAAGCTAAATTAAGTCCATCGCGGGTAATTTCCGTGTAACGGCTTTTCGTGTAATGTGATCGTTCTGACGGCGTCAGTCCGACTATATCAAGTCGCCGAGTGCTGCGTCACCGCTGGATGCGGTCTTGCTGGAGCCAGGGTGAAAAAAAAAATTCCCGTGGACCTATTTACCCATTACATTTACCTGTTATTATTAACCTATTTACATTGTTAGCTATGAGATAGCATTAAAAGCTGTTGACGTGTTTACTGGAAGTGACGTAACTTCTGGTTGGGGACGTCACTTCTGTCCAGTGGAAATGCTCCAGTCTGGTGAAGTCAGTTCCCTCCAGCAGCAGCACTGGTCTCGCGCAGCACCGGTGGCAGCGGCCATCCATGAAGATGACGCCGAGCAGCATCCTGCTTGGTTTCCCTCCTCGCGCTGGAGCCTCGCGCGAGTATGTTCCTGCTATCTTAAGGCAGCGCATCGAACCCTGACTCTACTGCCACTAAATCAGTTCAAGTTTCCCTCATCCCGGCCTCATACTTGTTGACGCGACACTCCCGTCTGGGACGTCAGTTCCCTCCAACCAATGGGAATTCTCCCGTCTGGGGACGTCAGTTCCCTCCAGCCAACGGGAATGCTCCCGTGGGGTGACATCGTAAAACAGCGAAGCTTTTTCGTCTGTGATGTGTCGAGTAGTCCCCTACCTTGTACGTTCGACGTGTTAGCGGCAGTTTTATTCCAAACAATTCTACGTTCTACAGGTTATAGGAGTAAAATTCGTAGTGATTGTCGAGGTATCGGGGCTCTGCCATGCCCCGCTGTTGTCTTGCCTTGGTGTCGGCGCGGTGACGACGGCGGTGCCATTCACCTGCGGTTGCGGTGGCCAGCAACCTCGTCGGGGCGACGTATAGCCACTCATTCATGTCTTTATCCTACCGTGGGCGAGCAGGCGGGCTTGACTTCCCGCTTGCTCCTTTCCAGGTAGTGCACGCGTGGCATGCACGCTCCTTAGGTGCTACCTCGGACTGCACGAGGCCGGGCGCCCAACCCCGGCCGCTCGTGCAGTGTGCCACGCGTGCGATCAGTTCGAGACAGGACGCTACGTAAAATTTGTCGCTTTCTGTGAAGATTGTGCACAATGGCCGCTCGCACGCTCTTATTTTCGGGCAGAGCCCGGACATTTGCGCGCGAGCGGCGCGAACTGATTACTTTTTGTATTTTATAAATAGCATAGAAAGCTCTTCCCTGTCCTTTCTTGCTATCGCTCCCCTCTACCTCGCCATCTTTTCTCTTTCACCTCCGCCGGCTGCAGCTCGCGTGCTTACGATACTAGATGGCAATTGACGCGGCCGGCAACATTCTTTTCCATCGCCTTTTTTTTATTTTTTCTCTAAAATAAACCGCTCAGCATACTCCAGCACTAGGCCAACCCTGAGCAACTATATCGCCGTCCACATAGCGCATTCCGGAGAGTGGAGGCAGTGCTCCTTCGCCAAGCCCAGACCGGCCAGCTTCTATCACCAGCGAAGTTGCACCTCATAAACCCGCGCTCACACCCGACTCCTCAGTGCCCGACGTGCCCTGCCAGAGGCACGGCCGAACATCTCCTATGGAGCTGCCCTTCCTTTGACGCAGAACGGGAGAGAGCACTCAAGTCACTGGGCGGGCTTCGACGTGGAACCCTGCAGGAATGGGTCGATCCGCCATCGCACATCGGGCCATCAGACGCACTCCGGCTCTGGCGAACTTTTCTTTCCTACTTCAAGGAAGATGAAGGGCCAGGCCATCACTTCGCGGAGCCGACCTCGGGACGACACTACCTCGAGGAAGAAGCGGACACCGGTCCCCCACCCGCACTCCGACCTTCACCCCCACCCCCATCCTCACCCCCACCCTTAACCACTCCCCCACCCCAACCTTCATGAAGCACCCTAGTTCTGCCGCAAGGTATCGGCCTACTAAATGCAGAAATAAAGACGTTTAAAAAAAACCGCTACCACCTATCCCACCAAGAGACGCAGCGACGCCAGCGTGGGATCATCCCTTCTGTTGGTACATCTTCAGGTGGTCGAAATTTCCGGAGCCCTCCACTACGGCGTCTCTCATAGCCTTAGTCGCTTTGGGACGTTAAACCCCATAAACCAACCAACCAACCAAAACTTCACCAGCGCTGCGACGAGGAACAAAGACAGCCTCGCGGAGCCTTGCGGCCGTGGGTCTCGCGAGCGAAGCACCGTTTCGAACCGTCAGCCAAACCGTGATTACGGTCCGACGCCAAATCCCACAACTATACGCATATGCTTTTACTTTAATTCTAACTGAGAATACCTTGAGGTGGCGGGAATTTTGGCAATAAAGGGATCTACCAGTCTGGTTAATTTATTGGAAGCAGTTTTCGCTGGACGTCGCGTGCATAATTTAAATAGGCTCTCTCCTTATACAGAACCCCCCAGACCCACACTAAATCGTTTTGAAACACGGGTGGCCGCCCAAACGGGATACGCATGCATAATCTCGCCTCCACTGTAACTGTTAAAAATGAGTAGAAAAATTACGCTTTCACGTAAGAACAGCACCCCGTCAAAATCGCGACAAAAAAAGTGCGGCCTCCACGCACGTGTCTACACACGCTTTACTCAAGGTTTGGTGCTGCTAGCAGTAATGTTCTTTCTCCCTCTTTCTTGGGGTTAACATATTCAAATGGTCTGCCGCAATTCATTTCTGCAAGGGCGGAAAAATATCTGCGCATAGCTGGCCCTTTCGTACCCCTAACCTTCGTTGCACTGTTCAAGGAAAGTGATCTTCACTCTAGAAAATAGTAGCTCCACCGCTAGAGGTCTACCAAAGGTAATTCGTCGGTCGAAATGGATATTTTTCAGACTTCCTGCAATGTTCTCGTGATTGTATGGTAAAGCTACGGAATCCCCAGTCAAGTGGACTAGAAGTTTCGGCGACAGCCAAGCATACTCTGTTGCCGTCTTTCCAATCGCGGCGAAAAGGTAACGTGCACTGGTATGCTCTCGTCTGCTAAAAAGCAAAGCAGTCGAGCGCGACTGAACGTGAACTTAAAACAGAAATAAAACACTACAGTCTGAAACCTAAAAAACATACAAACAAAAGAGCCGCTGCGGCCTCAGCTGAAGCACGCGCTATCAACTCTGCTATCAGGCCTCCCGCTTGTTCACGCCCGGCGGACGAGAATCAGCGAGACTAGGCCTAATCCTACCTGGCCGAGACAAGGCGGCGGTTCGCCGTTACAGCGGTGTTCGGATGTCATTTCGTTAATCACTCGTGACGTAGTTCGAAACTGGCATTAATTAATTGGACTAATGAGTCATTTATGCCTCTCTCGTCGTAATGTGACCCCAGCTGAAGCCCTGTTTCTGGCATTTCTGTCAAGTTATGGCTTGACAAATTCCGAAGCTCCAGCTACCACCGGCGCCTGACAACGTCGTGTTCGTGTGAGCTGTTCGCCTGACCATCGTCAACCACGGTGGATCTTCTCTTTTGCGGCGGAAGAAAGAACTTTTGTCAACGTGCCAGTGCCGGCTTGTCTTCGAAGTGCGGTGTTGGCGTGATATCTTCAATGTGTGAACACGATCAACTTGCGTCAACTAAGCCTTCCCCAAAGCTTCAACCTGAGCAGCAAGAGCGGTAAGTGCGATGGCATCTGGTCAGTTCTATAATTGGCATTGCTGAATACGCGAGTCTTGCAACAGTCGAGCATTTTATTAGCGTCGAAAATGCCTTGAGTGCTCATGCGAAAAACCCGTAACGACCTATATTTATCCCGAGATATTTGTTGCCCCAGTCGCGGAAGCACTGTCGAAAGCAAGTGACAGTTAGTCATGTTTCGCTGACGGTGGTCGCGTGGCTGTGGCCGATATAGAAGCGAAAGTCAGGCCTTGATGAGATCACGGATCGCCTCTTCTAGAAAGCAAGGATGGAAATAAGCGCCGTAGTTCTTCACTCAGCGAGTACTGCAGGTTTTTAGTTCAGAAGCACTCTTCTTGCCGGTGATTCACCCGGAGTGGTTAACGATGTTTCACATGCAAGCGAATGAGTGGCGCGACGCGGCGAGAACTTTCGTACTTTTCGGAACATCGTCACATTGGCCGCTATAACTGTCGCGGCCGCTCGAAACACGTTTTTCCGCTTCGGGGGCAGAAATCACAAGACTTTTCGCTTGCATGCATGTGAAAAAGGCTTTGACTGTGTGAAGAAGTCGTTTTGTTATCCGGTACTGAGGATGAGGGAGAAAAGATGGTGTTTTCTAAAGCCATTTTCATCCACATCGAAGAAGCCTTCAGTGTTAAGTTCAACCACCGGCTCGTGATCGAGTCGCATTTGCATGCGTTCTGTTGCTCCCTCTTCCATTTCGCTTGCAATTGTACGCATATGTTGAGAAGGAGGGTCTTTGTTTCGCCGAAACTTCAGCGTACTGATGTTCTGCTGACTGCCTGCTATAAGTATGATAATATCACTCTAAGTTCACGCCACTAAGCACGCATCGCATTTA
Source organism: Amblyomma mixtum (assembly GCF_055824585.1). Lineage (NCBI taxonomy): Eukaryota > Metazoa > Arthropoda > Arachnida > Ixodida > Ixodidae > Amblyomma > Amblyomma mixtum. The sequence continues at coordinate 29,139,807 of NC_143012.1, forward strand.
TCATCCAATAATTAGTATGCGCACGCAGAGAGCCTTCGCGACGTTGTCCCAGTTAAGTCCCTTTCATGAAATTTCTAAGAGTTTGGCATTGGCGCACATGACCGCATCCTATGTCGCGCAAGGTGGCACTGAATCGTGGCGTTAGAAAAGATTTTTGAGCTCGTGATTTATTTTATTCCTTTTGGGTTCGGTCACTTCAACAAGCAGAGGTGCATTCATGTATGTTATCGTAGATGCGATGGACTGCCAACGCTATTGGGAATCATTAGATTACAGAGAAGCTTTGTCGCGTTTATCTTTACCCTCGGCATTCCTGTTCATCGCTGCCAACGCGCGGCTTTTGCGTTGTCATTCCGTCACGCCTTCTATGCGCCCGCCAGAAGTAACCAGGAGGCTGGCAAGGTATCGCAGTTCTTCGCAGGCGATTTTGCTTTTTTCGGGACTGTTCGCGAAGGTGTATAGCCTTGGTCAAAAATGCGCACCCCAACGGGTTTGCCTCCTAGCCACGCAGCATGGATCGCTCGTACGATCCAGATCTTTCTTGCGAAAGAAAGAATCTCGCCTTCGTCTACCCGAATTTCTTCTTGTTTTCCTGTAGTGCTAGGGGGTCCACTACTGGTCTTAGAAGCGCACCTTTCCTGCTGTACATTCGTCGACGACGGCTGTGCAGTGTAACGAAACATGAGGGTTCCCTACCGTTCAGGCCAAACTGCACCAATAAATTTTTACTGCTTTGATTTTCATTTAGCTCTTCAATAAAAATGGCTTTGCAGGATAGTGCGGACCGCGGAGTGTTGGTCCAGCGGCTCGCTAAGCTCCTGCGTATTGGTCAGTCTTCCCGCGATATTAAACCGCGTTAGAGTACTTTAGATTAGGCCTCGAGCAATCATCTTCGGCTAGCGCCGGACTGTGTACAACATTGTGTTCAGCGCGTGCATTCGGCGTCGCTACCATGAAGCAGTGTTGTCGGTAACGCGTTACAAGTAACCGCGTTGCCGGTAACGCGTTACTTTTTTCGGTAACTTAGTAACGTACTCGTTACCATTTCGGACCTGTAACGGGCAACGTACTTACGTTAACATTTTTCGGTAACGTGACGTGTCACGTTACTAGTTACTTTTTATTTCAATTATTCCCCTCCGCCTCTTTTTCAAAAAAAAAACGCCGAAAATGATGGTGCAAATAAACAAAATCTACTGGTGCTCTCGACGACCCTTGTTGCGGCTCGCATGCATGCCAGAAAACACCCGCCCTTGACGACGCACTCAACTAAAAAAGAAAGCACGAACACGCAGTCACCCACTTGTATTCACCCCCAAACAACCCACACACACAACTCTCTAAAGAGTGGACGCATGCCAAGCCACTAATGAACCATTTGGAGAAATCTTTAAGTGAGTTTCTGCGTAAGCTTGTTTTTCAACCAAAATGTATCGTTCCCAGGCGACACTCTCGCATTCTTGGTGGAAGCAGTTCCCTCTTGTGAGCAAACTCATGAATGTCGCCAGTTCTCTTCAAGTTGGCCCCAAGAGAGCCATAGAAAGAGCACAATGATACAGCACAGAAAAGGGGATTGCAGTCAACCAGTTTTTCTATCTGCAACTGCGGCTAAGTTTTGCGAGCGAAGCTGACCTTGAACACCTTGACGCAAACACTCAGCATTTTTACAATAATTATGCAGGTTCAAGTAAAAAAAAAATTGTTTATGTGCGTAAATATATTTTTCTGAACTATGACATTTAAGCATTTCGTTATTGCTACACAATTTCCGCGTAATTTCGTAAGCAGAAGCACACCAGAATTACTGTAAATTTGTTCAGTTCAGCTATGTTTTCTTTGTGAAGTTGGAATTATATGAAGTATGAGCTTTATAAAATTGTTATCTTGAGTTCTTACAGCGAAGAACCACTGATTAAAATTTATGGCCATGGAGTAACGGCAAAGTAACGTGCGATACTTTTTTTCGGTAACGGTAACGGAAATGCGTTACCTTTTTTTGTAGGTAACGTAGGGCGGTAACGCGTTCTTTTTTGTTAGTGTAACGAGTAACGTATTTAGTTACTTTTTTTCGGTAACGCCTACAACACTGGTGAACACCTAGTGCGGCTTTCGCTCTGCCCGCTGCGTCCATGTCTTGCGGCCGCCGCGCTACGGCGCTTTGCGCGAGTGAACACAGTGGCCAGGGCGATGCTGCCCGGCGCTGTAATGATTTCTAGCGGCCGTGAACATCCACGTAGCAGGGTTGCCAGATGGCTCCGACCTCAGGTAGCCAAATTGGCCTCCGTAGTAGCCCAAACGTAGCCAACAGCGAAATTTTTGCGTAGCCCAAAAGTAGCCAAAAAAATTTGTTTTTTTTTGACGACATTTCTTAAGCATATTGAATTAATTTTCGGCAAGAATATTTACATATTAGATTTCTTTCCCGCAGATGATGTCTGAGGGGGTGCGCACGGCGTGTTCTTTCCGTTTTTACGTTTCGCATCCGTCATGCGCGCTAACCAGTGCGGCTAACAGGTGCGCTAACCAGGTCCTAAAGATGGGGCCGCAGTTCCACTTTGCAGGCGCGGCAGTAGGCCATATCACCTGAGGCGGGTGTCGCCAGCCAGTCTGCACTCGGAAAAGAACGGCGGCGCTAAAAAACGCAATCGCAGCTCTAGTTTAGGAATATTTCACCTTTTAAATGTTCCCGCGCAGATTAGACACGCCGACAGTGAAAATACCTTACTGTATACTTACGCAGCCTCACTTTCAATTGTATGCTTTAAGAGGAAGGTTCTGAATGAGAGCGTCACCTCAAAGCATGCATCGAGCATGCGCCTTCTTGAAGTTACATTCTACGATATTCATGAGCTCAGAATAAACCAAAAATAATGAGAAAAACAATTACCCTTGAATTCCGGCCCCTTTTTCCATTTCTTTTTGTAGTTCCGGATGTACATCGCCCACTTGCCCATTCTGAAAGTTCTCGCAGCGACGGATCTAATGCCATGTGATGCCACTAACTTCGGCTGCCTTCGTTAGTTACAGTGCGTTCCGCTCCGCGTCGAAGGATGGCTCCACGGCTCCGCATGAGTGCACGCAGATTACGCAACGGACACGGCGCTCTCGCGTCGCTCGCAATGAATCTCGAGGGCTGCACGTGTGCCGCTTGAGGCTGAAGAAAAAGCGTAGGCTCTTGCGAGTGGCACGCTTGCTGTGTCCAGCACGAGAATAGGAAGAAACAGAAAAAGACCTTATTAATGCGTAAGCATTACTTACCCCATGCGCGAATCTTGAGCAGAATGTGTCCGCAGAACCAGAATGAACAATACAAGAAAAGAACATGCCTGGCGGTGGGTTTCCAAACAGCCACCTACCGCAGCCGAAGCGGACGCCCAAACTACTAGGCCACGTCTATGGTTAACGGTTAACACGTGAGGATCACGAAACCAGGCAACAGAAGCGAAACAGTAGCATTTAATGCTTACGCATTCGCACCACGTAGGGAGACTTAAGTTCTCTTAATGTTTTCTCTCTATTCTGGTACCATGGTTGTCATGGTCACCCGAGGTGCACCGTCAATGGTAGAACGCTCACATGTGCAGACGGCAAGTCTATATTCAATAACGTGCGCGCGGGTGGCGTTAGTTCGCGGATTAAGTGGAATCTATAGGCCGTGAAGTGTTTCCGCGGGGGCAACTTTCACGTTGTGTCAACTCTTTATAAAATAAATCGAAAGGCCATGATCCTTGACCGCCTGAAATACAAGTTTTCTCGAACACAGCGTTTACAAATTGTCATTTTGTAGCAGACGCGCTCAATTTCTTTAACCTTCTATAGCGTGAATTTTGATTGCAGCATGCCTTTTATTTCTGTCACTGTATAATTGTAACAGAGCACATTATAACTACTATAACTTTTTTTTCACGCATGAAAAATATATAGCCCAAAAGTAGCCACATAGCCAAAACGAAATTTCTGACGCCAACTCGGACAACAAGTAGCCCAATTTGGCTATTAATAGCCCAATCTGGCAACCCTGCCACGTAGCCGCTGCAGCACAGATCATCGGAGCACTATTTCATTACCTTTTCATTTTTGCATTCCGGGCTCATTCACATGGCTCGTCTACTTTTATACACTTTTTTGTTTTTCAAAAGAACGGAAAGGAAAAATTTAACGTCCATTACCTCGCTAACAGGGACGCGTTCATCACCTCGCATCTTGTGGCCGTGGCCTTTACGCGATTCCGACTTAGCGGTTAATGTTAAGGGTGATAACTTTCACGTTACCGTGGACCCTAATGAGGACAGTATCCACTTGTGCCTGGATCGTGTGTGCATTGAAGTTGGCACTAACGGGCATGAGACAGCATTGTCGACGTCATCAAAAGAGGCTGCGCGGTGGGCACTTTCCAAAGTGGGAAGGGAGAGCGACTATCGGCTGCGCCGAGAGGGGGGGGGGGGACGCTAATTACCAAGACGTTTTCACAATCTTCCTTGTGGATTTGTTAAAAGAACTGCACCATACAGGACAAATAGAAAGTCGGTTGTTAGTGGGGAAGTGTGGTGTATGTATTTTGAAATATTAAACGGTGGTTATGAGCACCTTCTGAAGGGACCCTTTGGTCGTGTTTTAAAGTAACGATTAGTAAGTGGCATACAGATTACAATCCAATCCGATACCGCACAGGGTTGCACTTACGCAGGTCGAGGTTACATTCCTTCAACAACAACTCGTTGAACACACGAAACCATACATGAATACATAACGGGAGCCAACAGTCACCGATACCAAGGATCATAGAGGATGCCTTTTTTGTAGTTTTTATCAATGGGGAATTAATAACAGCAGAAGAAGAAACAACCAGCGATGCGAGCTTTAATTTTCCGGTTGTGCTTTTGCCGGCGCCACCGACGAACGAGGCAATGCCGGGCCTCCCAGAGGTGGAGGTGCGGTTGGGTTAGAAAGAGAGCCGGGTAAAACGACCTGAGGAAAGTGCGCACCGTGGGAAGTTGGCAGAACAGCAGCTTTGGCTTGTAGGTTATTTATCTTCAAGTAACAGCGCAAAAAACACACAGACGGGACACGTACGGAACAAGAACACACAACTAGCGCTGACCTAACCTTGAAAGTCAGCGATCGTTTTGTGTTCTTGTTCTATGTGTCCCGTCTGTGTGTTTTGTGCGCTGTTACTTGAAGTGGGAAGTTGGAAGCGGAAATATAGATCGGGGATACGGGCTTCCAGATAAAGGAGCGTTTGAAGCTGATTTTGGGAGCCCGAGGCAGAACCGTAGGGCACGCCGTTCCATTAAGACCAAAGGCTGCAGCTTGTAGTTTGCGCTACCAGAGAACAAGACGCAACCGAATTCCAGAATTGGTCTCATATAAGTTTTATATAAAAACAGTAACGTGTCGTGACGCAATTCCAAAGTTTTTATTGCCTACTCATGTCAATCGGCCCAGAGTGTGTTCCCTTTCAATCACATTACTCTTAATATGCTGGCGCCAGTCAAAACATTATTCGTAAGTGAGAACTAGGTATTTAACCAACTTCACCTCCGGAGTTGAGGTGGAGCGGTAGACTACCGAGATGTACGAAGGGGTGTCTGGCGGAAATAACAGCACGCCACACTTCCTTACATTAAGTGATAAATTAATTTGGTCTAACCAATCTTCAAGAGCATTCAGGTATGCCTGAAAAGACTGGTAAAGAGCACGAATATCCTTTGTTGATGTGAAAAAAGCTATATCATCTGCGTATACAAAAACTGTAATGTTGGAATGAATGGGGATGTCTCGAACCAATACGTTAGAAGCGGTGACAGACCAGATGATTGCGGCACACCTCTTGGTTGAACACAGGTATTAGAATAGAAATATCCGTATCCGTATGCCGCCGCGGTGGCTCAGTGGTTATGGTGCTCGGCTGCTGATCCAAAAGACGCGGGTTCGATCCCGGCCGCGGCGGCTGAATTTCTTTGAAGGAGAAATTCTAGAGGACCGTGTATTGTGCGATGTCAGTGCACGTTAAAGAACCCCAGGTGGTCGAAATTTCCGGAGCCCTCCACTACGGCGTCTCTCATAGCCTTAGTCGCTTTGGGACGTTAAACCCCATAAACCAAACCAAACCAAAAATATCCGTATGTAAAGTAGAAAAGTCTGACTCCTCAGTGTACCTTCAAAACGTTCACCAATAGCTACTTTTAAAGTTACTTTTCTTTGGATCCTTACTAAGGTGTACCAACTAACGTTTTGTGCCCTCTACACCACTAATGATTTTTTACATGCTTGTAAAAATCCGTTGACCCGCCGCGGTGGCTCAGTGGTAATGGCACTCGGCTGCTGGCCCGAAAGACGCGGGTTCGATCCTGGCCGCGGCAGCTAGAATTTCGATGGAGGCGAATTTCTAGAGGCCCGTGTACTGTGCGATATCAGTGCACGTTAAAGAACCCCAGGTGGTCGAAATTTCCGGAGCCCTTCACTATGCCGTCCCTCATAGCCTGAGTCGCTTGGGGACGTTAAACCCTAATAAACCAATAAACCAAACCTAAAATCCGCTCAAAACGATTTTCCTACAGCTTCAACTTGGCTCATGATAGCCTTAGATGCTTATGCGCCACTAAACCAGACACACAAAACACAACGACGACCCTAGGCAGCTCTGTATCGTCCACGTCTGACGGTGGACGAGGCTCCTTGGCTGGGTCAAAAAATGGGAGCTTACACAACTAAAAAAATGGCGTTCGCAGTACATTGGAATTGCAGAGGTCTCTTAGACAAGGTACGAGACATAAAAGTAATATTTGCGTCTTTGTATCCTGTCGCTGTTTGCACACAAGAAACAAACGTAAGTCCCCAGTACACAAATGTTCTTAAGAAATACAATGTTTTCTACCGTAATCGGCAGCAGGCGAGAGACTTTCGGGCGGAGTCGCCCTTATAGTACAAAATGGAGTCGCAGCTCGTGAAGTACGACTTAAAACTGTATTAGAGGCTGTAGCAGCCACGCTGCTTACATATAGTAAAACCATAACAGTGGGCGTCGAACCTCACATGAAAGTAGCTGTTGTGTCGTTGTTGCGCCTGTAGGAAGGATGAAAAGGAAAGTACACGGGCCTACCCACTGTCTCGAGCTGAGCTACAATCGCTGCCACGGGCAGACAGAGGAGATTTGAAAGATTTGAGAGGAAAGATTGAATGAACAGACGCCCAACTCACAATGAGTTAAACCTTTGAAAACAACTGCCAGAGCCTTACCTGGTAGTTGGTGACCTAAAGGGCAACTGCAGCACTTTATTGAGAATTTCGCGATATTCAAGGATTCAAATCTACGTGGGCTGTAGGTAAAGCATGCCAAGTGTTTGCACTAGTATTTAAAATAGTGACGTAATCGACAATTGAATTTTGCGTTTCTCTTCAACGCACCGGAAGAATGCAGGGAAACTCAACATGACGTCACGGAAGGTATGATTTCAAATTACCGCTATCGTCAGCCACACCATGCCCTGACGCGTTAGACGCTGCCAAACAACCCTCGGCAGGTTTTGCCTTAGGTGGCGTTGGTTTTTTTTCCTTAAAAGCTGGCGTTTGTGCGTTGGAAATGTACCATTACTCTTGATGACGTCATCATGCGCCCTCCACTCGGCGTTGCGCGCTGAGGAGAAGCTTGAAGGGCGTCCGGATTTTAATCGGCGGTTATTTCACTATTTCAAGTGCTAGCCTAAAAAGACTTCGCATGCTTTACCTGCAAGTTTCACACACTCGACCCTCTTAAGCTCGTTGATTTCTGAAAAATATGCAGTTTCTCTTTAATGTACATTCCTCGTTTTGGGGAAGTGAGAAAACAGATACCAGAGGTCAGGTGGGAAGATTTTAGTCTGTGTATTAATGTTTGTTTGCTCAGCTCTGATGAATCCACATACTGCTCCCGAACCTCGCTGAAAATGAGCTGTTTAAAATCGCTAAAAACCGACGGTGCACTAAAATACAGGTTTAAATGGGCTGTTCGAGACGATCCATACGGAAGCGATCATATCCCTGTCATAGTAACTCTGTCAACCTTGCCAGCAGTCACCCCGACAACAGCACGGTGATGGAAGCTCCATTTAGCTGACTGGGCATTGTTTAGAGGAAAAGCCTGTTTGAAGAATATAAATTTACAAAATCTTAACATAGATTAAATCAATGGAATATACATAACATGCATCCTTACTACTGCACATGTATCAATTCCAAAATTCACAAGAGTTGTGCGCCAGAACCACAAAGTGTGGTATACACGAGAATCTAGAGGCGAAAAAAAAACCCAACAAAATAAGGCCTGGACAGTCTTTCGCAGATACCCAACACACGAAAACCTTATAATCTTGAAAAAAGTGATAGCACAAGCACGGTATATTCGGTGTAATGCCAAGAAAACATCATGGCAAGCTTATACGACTTAAGTCAGCAGGTCAACAACACTGAAACGGATGCTGGAACAGTTTCGAAAACTAAATGACAGCTACTCACCGTTCATAATTCTTCTTTTGACATCACCTGGCGCTCAGACAAGTATGGAGGATCACTTCGATGCGTTTTCAAGTTCTTCACAATATACCAAGAAATTTTTAAAAGATCAAAATATGGCCGAAAAACAGACTTCCAACAATTGGAGGTGCAAACGAACACTACAACATTTTCATTACTCTTCAAGAAATAAGCAGAGCCTGCCGTTGAGGCACTTTTGAATTTCATTAACAAAAGATTGAATGAAGTAAAGATACCTAAGAAGTGGAAAAGAGCCAATATAGTACCATTGCTGGAGGAGGAGGAAGAACATTTATTTCCGCCGAATATGGCGCGGTAGCCACCTCCGGGTCCGCAAACAGGCGTCCGGGCAACTTGTAGCAGGTGAAGGATAAACTTTATTTCGGCCGACAAAAGTAGCAGATGGTGTGGGGTTATAGCTTCATCAAGTGGTCGTGCGCCCCTGGCGTTCGGCGACTTCTAGGGCTCTTTTCACAACCCGGATCTGCGTGTCCGAGTCGGAACTGAGCAATGCGGCCTCCCACTGGTCTGGATTAAAGAGCTGCAAACTTCGAGGAGGGGAGTCCCGAGGACAAGCCCAGAGTATGTGGAATAGAGTGGCATGTTGGCCACATAGTTGACAGGTAGGGGAGTAGACCCCAGTGTATATGCGGGCATATATCGCGGGGTTAGAAAGCTGCCAACCTCCCCTAGTAGCTATAGGCCAATAGCCCTTACAAGCTCTCTCGCCAAATTTTTTGAAAGTGCTCTGAATATAAGATTGAACTTTGTCCTTGAATGACGCGAACTTGTTCACCACCGAGGGGAGCATTGGGGAGATGGAGGATCGCCTTCAGCAGGCCTCCTCCATACTCGATGCATATGCTGCCGACAGTGGTCTCCAATGTGCTCGCGTCAAATCCGACCTTCTACATGCCAGGACAAATCACAAGGACAACACGTCTCTGCACATATCTCTGTCGTGTGGTCCCATCAGAGAAGTGGTAGAGCTCCGGATCCTGGGTCTGTTCATCCATAACAGGCTTAGGCCAGACCCTACTATAGCGAAACTCAAGCGCATGATCCTCCGCGTTTCCAACAAGCGGGGTGGTCTGCGGGGCAGGGAGGCGCTACGGCTCGCCCATGCCTTCGTGAGCAGCCGGATCCTCTACGCCATGCCGTACCTACGCACCACCAAACAAGAAAACGAGTGCATTGACGCCATCATCAGGAAAGCAACAAGGCGCTTCGTCCGTTTGTTTCCGTGTGTATGTTCCTTGTAGCGCGAATTGATCAGAACAAAGCGAGCACTGGACCTTCCAGGTGGCTACCTCCAACGCCAAACTGAAGGCGTTGGGGGTGGTAAACTCCTATCAGGAGTTGCGGGAGGCCCACCTCGTGAAGCAAATACGCGGCTATCGCCGACGACTCCTGGGCGCCGCCTGCTAAACCGCTTACACATCCAAACGCATGCATACTAGAGGGGACGGAAAGCAGCCCGATGCTGTGGCGCCATATGCTCTGTGTCGCTCCGCTCCCGCGTAATATGGACATGACTTCACATAAAGGCAGACTACAAGCCCGGGTTCGCACGCTTGAGAGGCAATATGGATCTAAGCAGGGCGTCTACTACGTGGGCATCACAGGGCCGTCGCCCGCGGGATTCTACACGGCTACCGTAGTCCACCGGGGAATGAATGTCGATGGCCTATCTTTTAGGGCCCCAAATTCAGCGCGAGCCGAGGAAGTTGCAATAGCTCTCGCTGCCGCCGATCCAAAATCGAGAACGGTTACCGCAGACTCTCGCCGAGCCTGTGAACACTATCTTGCAGTGGAAATATCACCTCTTGCCTCCCAAATTCTAAGACGGGCTCTCGCCGATCCAACTCGTTCTAATGTAATCTGGGCTTCTGGCCACCAGGGTCTACGAGGCATTAAGGCCGCTGATGCGGCCGCCCGAGCGCTCACACACCGGGCTCCTCATCCTAGCTCTCCTGGCTGAGAAGCTCAAAAACCGCTTCTGCGGTCCCGCGAAATCTTAATTCATTACTGCGACAGCCACCGCCTCAACCCAGCACCTGCCAAGGGGCGGAGTAAAGTGGAGGAGCGAACTCCGCGGCGCCTGCTGACAGGAACTCTTCTTTGTTCTGTCATCGTCAAACACTTTGATCCTAGCATAGATGGGCGCTGCCCGCACTGTGGAGAGATCTGCGACATCTTTCACATGGTGTGGGCATGTGCTCAGAATCCTCACCTTTCCCCTCCCCCCTTCCCCCACCCGTGAGGCATGAGAGTCTGCCCTGCGTTTAAGGCGTTGAAAGGTGTCAAACTGCTCAGAATGGAAAGCCTAAAACACTACGCTATGGCGTCATGCGCTTTTTTTGCTGAGGATCTGTCGGATAAGGTGCGTGAGATCTCAGCAGTTTTTTATACCGAAAGCTCAACTGCGCCGGAGCCTCGAGCGGAGCAGCAGGCGGTTAGCAACGGCGTGCCTAGCCATCAGATCTGCGACGTCTGGGAACAGGTGGTCGCAGCGCTGAGCTCCGCGCTTCGTCGCGGAGTAGCGCCGCTAGATCTCTAGGCTGATTGCATCTAGGCGTGTACTTGTTACCGTGGTTAGCCATTATGACGTCATAGTATAGTAATGACAATACTTTGTAGTAAACATAATATCCACATGTAATACATCATTGTGAAGATGAAGTTCTGCCTAATTAACATTAATTAGACAGGTCAATTAAAACAATTAATCAGTTGATATGTTGCTATAGCAGTGGATAACTACAAGTGCTAAACACGATGTGACCTTCTGCTTGACCTTGAAAAATTTAGCAAAATGTAAGAATAACAATGGGTGAACGGATGACGTCATACACCCTATAACGCAGTGTAAGTCACGTGGCCTAGCATGATGTCACTCTGCGCGTTGGAAAGGTGCCTACCGGGACTGATCTCGCCGCAGACGATGGCGTCATGGACGAAGGCGCAGTCTCTTCGACGACCTCCCGTGCTGGAAGTTGTCCAGAACGTTCTCAGTGTTACAGACGCCAGTGGATAGTTTTTAAGGTGAATGGTAGAAACCATGAACGGCGGCGCTCGGAGCCATGCTCAAGTTCCGGCCGTTGGGCTCCCCGTCTGTTTACCAGTCAGGGGCTCCGGGACCTTTCTGTAAATAAGAATGTGCAACACAGGCGACTGTTTAGGAACCGTCAGCGTACCTACATCCCACGAGTACCTCTTCCTCTAGAAAGCCTCATGAATTCCTGAAAAGGAACTGCACCGTAGAAGGCTCCACCAGAACTCGACCGTACTGTGACTACATTCCTCATTTCCTGGCTGTTCACTCCCTTGTAGATAACGACGAAGTTCCTGCAATGTCTGTTTTTGTTATTGCGAAAACCCCTGAGAGAGTGATAGGAAAAAACTACAAAGCAAAAAAACTTTTATCCCATGACCTTCTGGTTGAAGTTTCGCAGGAAGATGACTCTGACATCCTCTCAAGCAAAAACAGTTCGCTCGCCTTCTGCTGACAGCCACCCCCAAAAGGAATCTAAACACTGTACAAGGTGTCGTATCAGAATGTAATCTGACCCGCGAAACAGAGTCTGATCTCCTGAAATGCTTCCGAGATCAAGGTGTCATTGCCCTTTGCCGCATCACTATGAGGCGAAACGAGGAAGAGGTGGTGGCATACCATATCGTCCTAACATTTGAACGGTCCCGTCTACCAGATACTGTGAAATCAGAATCATCCACCTTAAAGTCCGTCCCTATATCCCAAACCCGAGAACATGTTTCAGCTGCCAAGTGTACGGACACGGATCGAAAACATGCCGCGGTAGACTCACCTGTGCGAAGTGCGGTGCCTATGAGCACCTAACTGATAACTGCAGTGCCGGTCTAGCAGAATGTCCCATATGTCACGGGACACACGCCGCGCATTCACGAATACGTAAGGCGTTCCAAAAAGACAAAGTAATCCAGATCAAGGGCACAGAAAACGACATTCTCTGAAGCCCGGACGAAGCTCTCGCTTCTCTCTGGCAGATCCTACGCTGATGCAGCGTGCCGGGGCGGGCGGCGTCTGGGCACACAGTACATCATCGCTGATGCGCGCCGATCTCGGGCGCCCCGCCAAGCCGCCTTCGGCTGCTCCAACATTCCCTGTCCCAGAGGTCAACTTTCACAGACCTCTGGGAAAATACAGGTACGCGAGAGGGACTCTCTCCCTCTTGACAAATCCACATCTGCTTCCGCGTCTCCAGTGGAGGCAATACCAGGCTTCTCAGGGTCGGAGACGCTGAAGGAGTCCCCTAAATAGAGGCGGGTTTTGCAAGACCGTCTTAAACCGAAGACATCTGCCAGTTTAGAAGCATGATAAATGCGGCTATATGTGAATAACTCCGACTAATTTTTGCGTCCTCGCTTACAACTATGGCTGTCGAAATCATTATCCGCTGGAACTTCCGAGGGCTACAAAGAATCTGGATCGTATATGAAATATTCGCGCAGTATCAACCAGACATAGTCTGCGTACGGTAAACTCAACGAAACTTTCTGGAGAAATATGTAGTGTACCGGAAGAACGGGCAAGGGAGTACCTCCTCATCAGGTGGCGTTGCTGTTGTTTTTCAGAATTCAATTGCCTCTCTTATTTAGAGGCAGCGGCAATACGAGCACTAACATGTAGTAGAGTAATAACCGTATGTTGCCTATACATACCACCACATCATCAACTTTCCATTGACTAACTTTAAAAACTCATTTACCAGCTTCCGGAGCCGTTCCTGTTGGTCGGCGATATTCACGCACACCACCCATTGTGGGGAGGTATTAGAACCGATTCTCGAGTTGCGCTAGTCGAAAAATTCATATTGTTATCTGGGTCATGCATATTCTATAGAAGAGAACCAACATGCTTTGATGCAGCACACAGCTAACGCGCTGCGATAGACCTTGCTGTTGGCAGCTACTGTGAGGGCTGTTGTAGATAATCTCTATAGAAGTGACCTCTTTCCCATATCTCTAAAATGCACATAAAATATAAACCCGAAGGTAAATAATCCTAGTAAGTTTAAAGAACGGATTGCTGATCGAAAGATGCTCCATTGTCATCTTCATCAATTTCATAACTAGGTATAGATGAATTTCAACTCTTGGTCGCACTGCGTATTATAGGCGCTGCACAGAAAAACATCTCAAAGACACCAGTTGAAATACAAAGCAAACGTAGAGCAGGGCAGGATGCACACTGCAGAAGAGCTCGTGAGAACGAAAATAATTCGTGGTAAAAGTTTCGCTATAATTCTACGGTTGGCAACTTGAACTTTAAGCGAGCTAAAGCAAATGCAAGCGTACTCGATGTATCCAAGCGGGAAAGTTAGCAGTCGTTTCTCTCCTGTGTAAATTCTTACGCAGATACGCATAAAGTGTACTGTACACTAAAAGCACTTCGAGGGCATAGTGCCCGTACATTACCTCTTGTTATCACTGCTGGCGGTACATTTCGGCACCAAGCAGAGGCACTAGGCAAACACTTCTAGCTCAGTGCATTATGCAAAAAAAATCAGGGGGGCACTTTGGCTCACTAAAGTGCTGCAAGGCGAAAGCGTTTCCTGGCCACTGTTTGTTTTTATTTACTTTTTTTATTTTTCATATCTTGTTTTTTATTTATTTTTTGCTCCTATTCTTAATTTTATTGTTTTTATTTTTATTTTCACATCTTATTTTTAGTTTTTATTTTCTTTTTCTTGACTTCACTCCTTTTATTTTATTTATAAAGCCCATGCATTCACTAGATGCGCCTTTATTAATGCTGGAACCTTGAGCCTATTAAGCAGTGACGCCGAAAGGCGGACGAATCTGCCGACGCGTCTGTCGACACTCCTGCCGACGCGTCTGCTAACAACAGTATGGGGCATTAAAGGCTTTCGCCTTAATAGCCGAGCGTTCGTTATATCTGTCGCAGTTATACGTGTAAATCAAACGTGTGTTGAATCGGTAAAAATGAAAGTGCTCGTAGGTTGGACAAGTCCAGATCTTGCAGAGATCGTCCTTCGATTAATATTTTCGCTTCCTACACTGAAAAGCAGATTTTAAGGATTGCTAATTAACAAAAAGAAAGCAAAGTCAGCATTTAAGAGGATTTTTGGGAAGGGGTACGCAAGGAAAAATAAAGTTTATGGAGTTTCGCGAAAATCAGTGTCGAAGAAGTCAATCTCACGCACGATACTTCATAAACGGCAAGAAATACGTGTACCACGGTAATAAAAGCCAGGTCGCACCGGTCATGTGAAAGTCAGCATAATGAAGCGGTGATTTCTTTTCTCAAAATTAATTTCCGATGCATTAAAAAAAAAAGGTTTATGAAATTGGTGTATTCGTTGATATGGTTAGGCCGTCCGTTAATCTGGTCACGGGATAATGGTTAGGTAGTGAAGTTGCTGATTAAGTATAGTCAGATGGCTTTCAATGTTACAGAAAGCATAGAAACTTGTATGGCAGAGGTGCTTTCAAGATGTGTTGTGGGTTACATGAAATAATGCTTTCTTGTCACTCTTGTGAAGCTGCACTCTTTTTTTTTTCCTGTAGCCCCACTATAATGCCTTTGGCGCTATGGGTTTCTGGAAAAAAAAACCCTAGATGCCCTACAGGTGCGTCAACGTAGACGTGCTGGACCCAAACTGCTGAAGCGAGCATAACGCATTAAAAGGACTTACCGAGCGCTAAAACTTGTATTGGGAAATTGAAAGCAAGTTCCGGCATTGGCGTCATGGCATTCGTTGGTCGCTCCGTTCGCACAGAGAACAACCTTGGATGTCTAAATCACGACGAAAAGGAATATAAATAGGCACCCTACGTCACGTAGAAAGCACAAACAACGTATACTAGTGCACGGAGTCA
Organism: Amblyomma mixtum; assembly: GCF_055824585.1. NCBI lineage: Eukaryota > Metazoa > Arthropoda > Arachnida > Ixodida > Ixodidae > Amblyomma > Amblyomma mixtum. The sequence continues at coordinate 29,155,200 of NC_143012.1, forward strand.
GAAACTAGCCAGCTGATGTCCACGGACGTAATGCAAAATATGCTACGTTTTATGCGCAACAGGAGCTCTGTTATTGGTAAGCGCAACATGCGTTGATGAGGAATTCTATGAATGTCATTTTCTATTAATTTCCTGAACATGGTCGTCTTAGTAAATTACAAACGCTACTGAAGTTTCTTTCTCAGTCTCCAGCCAGCAGTAGGAAGTTCTTTTCTCATTTTTCAATTTCTGTTGTTTGCAGTCTATTAACCAATGAGTTTTATTTCATCATCAGGTCAGTGTGGTGCTAGGTTCGGAGACATTCTCGCAGAAAAAGACGTTGCCTGCTACAAAGAGTAACTGAAAGTACAAAGAGTCACTACGAGCTATGCGTGCTTAACAAAGCACCCTCCGTTACAGCTGTACTGTCTGAATCGGGAAATACTGGAACTTGAATACTTACAGTTGACGTATTACTGCCCCACAGCCTTGGGCAGCGGGAAATGCACTGGTATACAACCAAGACAACGACAATATGGCGCGCATACTTCTATTTACTTGTGCGCATGCCAAGGGGGAAACACTATTACACGAATACAGGCACTGTTGCTTCTTCCATTGCTGGGTTCATAGGGTCTTCCAGCAGCTGCTCGAGGGATTGCATACCAAAAAGAATGGACCGCCATGTTGCGCGCAAAGAGGGAAGCTATAAACATTTGAAAAAGTCCTAATTTGTAAGGAAAAAACTTTATTCCGTTATTCCAAGCCCCAAACCTAACTCTGACACTAAAATGAAAGTATGGATTACAGCAAGTCAAAGCATGTTTGATTTATTGCCCATTCAGTCCTTCGAACACTTTGCCTCAGAAACGTTCCCGTCAGAAAATCAATAAAAGAGAAGAAAAGCAGCTCGGAATTGCAACGGTAGCTGTGTGCACCGCTCTGGAAACTGCGGTTTCATCCTGCTGAAAAAAATCTATGATGCCATAACCTCATAGAGGCTTCCTCATAAAATATTACACAATTCGTATAATATTCTGTGACATCTTTTTGATGATTGCACAACTTTACAGAAATGTATGACATTTGTATGATAATTTTCTATGATTTGTATGATAATTCTATGATATTTGTGTGACGAACTCTATGAGTTTATTGCATCGTACAACTTTTTTCAGCAGGGCAAATCATCAGTGGCCAACGCTTCCATAATTGGCGAAATGCTGGACACCAATCAAAGTTTGTGCTTATATGTGGTGACAGGCCAACCATTGGCCATTCTAAGGAAGGCCAAGCATGGGCAACAATTGGAAATGCCTTGACCATCATAAGGCCTTCACTCTAACACCACGTTAAATCCAAGCAGTTTCTTTGATTGTAGGCCAATCATTTTGGTCAATTAGTATTTTAGCTTTTTCCTAGAACCATTTTTTTCACTAACTGCAGCTGCTTCTAGCTCCCTGGACCCTTCTGTGAGATTTATTAACTGTACACATTAATTTTGGGGCCACCACTTGCCAAACACCTCAAATATATACAATCCCTTCTAGAAGATCTCGGTCTCAAAGAACACCAATATCACCACATGGCCAGATGGTGTGAAATGCAGCAGTAAGCAGCTGACAGCATTGCTGCAAAAAGACTTCTGTAAAGAAAGGTGCAAAGTACTATTTGAGCCAAGCACCTAAAGAATTACACACATTTGTAAATTTGCCAAAGGCTACACGCATGTCTTTTTTTTTGCTTCGCATTTACAGCACATTTCAATTATGATGAGGCACCGTAAATTCAAGGACTGTTAGATCACTTAGTTAAATCACTTAATTTCACAAAAGCCACGATGACGGTAACGCTACCAAGGTATTCAAAAATCTTACCCGAGTATAAACACTGCTAATGAATTATCTCGGAAATGTCGTTCAAATGCAATATAAATATTATTTTACGGAAAATACCGCTTCTCTTGCTTGACAAACCGAAAAAGTAGCCGTAAACTCGCGTGTCAGCATACAAGCCGAGAGTATGTCAGAAGTGCTGGAAAAATTTTTTTTACTTATTTTACAGGCCTAAGATACAGGACTTAGGCAGAAGTGGACAATACAAATCAACAAATTCAGAAACAGCAAACAATTAGGTACAGGACGTTGAATGATAAATCAGAACAAAGACACAAGATACTGTTTACAACATGAATGCATTTTGATGGGGGGGAGGCACAAGGGCGCAGAGGAATCACGAAACCGTTGTACAGTTGACCGTATCGGCGGATAACAATTCCAATCGCAAATAGTGCGCAAGGAAAGGAATTTTTAAATGCGTTAGTCCTGCACGAAAAATGTAGGACTCTTTTGGTGTGATAGAGCGCGTAGAGGGGCGGCGCAGGCTGCCGAGATTTCGGCTTCTACCCGACGCGCTGCCACAGCTAGCTCGTTCAAGTCGCCGCAGTGACTTCTTCCGCAGATAGAGAGCAAACGTGGGGTGGCTCCGTCGGACAATCCTTTCCACTCGCTCCGCATTCGAAGCTCCGGGATCGGCGTAGACGTATTGCTCCTGCATCGCCCTGACGTTCTGGACCAGTTCCAACTCCCTCCGCATCCGCAGCATACGCACACGAGCGGACCAGATCGCGGATGGTCCGGGCGCGTCAGCGCTGTCCGCGTGCCACGCAACGTGAACGTCACTGCTCTGAGCGACCTTGAGCCGGCGGCGTGCACTTTTCTGGGCCCGGACCGCGGACCGAATGAAAAAGGCCAGCGCCTTTTTCAGTCCGAGGGCTTGTCGGCGGACCGGGATTGTTCTTGCTCTTTTTTGCTTCTAGGTGCGCTCGTCTGGCTAGCTATCCTGAATGAAGTCGGCTTTGCTCCGTGCTGGCGCCTTTCTTTTTGGCGCGCTTTTCGCCGCATTTGCAGCTCGAGTGCAGCATTGTGTGTCCTCCTTTTCGTATTTCTCTCACTGCGTCGTACTGTGTATTTGAGCGTGTGCGTAAATACCCGCTTAGCTTTGCTGTTTCTGCTTATTTGAGTGAATATGGAGAGAAGGAGCTCTGTGAGCCAGTATCTGGTAAAACTGCTCTGGACTCAGCCGCAGCAAGCGTTTGTACTCTCCGGGCCGCATTCAAGTAGGTCCTCGTACAGCAGGTCCTGCATGGCCAAACACTGTTTTTCCAACCTTGACTTTGTCCAACATAACCGTTTTAGACGCGAAAGCTTCCTTCTCGCCCTCAGACGCTTTAATGGCGACAACCAGTGCGGCGAGACGACGTTTTCGTTCGGCGTTCATGTTTAAACTCTCGGCAGCTGAGTTTTCGAAGCCAAGCTAACAGCGCAAGCCCGCTGTGGGCGAAAGTATGCGCGGATTGTCCGCTGCGTTCGTGTGAATGCCCGACGTTCAGACCGACTCCCGGATGCACGTGTCACGATAACCGCGCTGACGCGCGCGGACCATCCGCGATTCGGTCCGCACGTCTGGACCCACCTTCATGGAGATGCGATCACGTGGTGGGTACACCAATAATGGCAAGGCTTTATGTTCGGTTCAGCTACGGTTTCGGGTGAAAATTCGGGTTCTGTTCCTGTTTCGGGTTCAGGTTCGGTTCCGGTTCGACACTACGCTTTAAACAGTCAAAGTGCCTCTGAATTATTTGCTCCCCTTTTCGCCAAAGGTAGCTTCATATTCGCTACTGAGAGCATTTTCTACTGCTAATTGGAACGAAAAATTTAGCGGCAACAACGCGGCACATAAGAGAGCGCGAAGACTGAAAGAACATCTGGCGAGCACGGCGCCTTGGCTTTCATGCTCATTGATGGCAAAATCACCGAGGTCCTTATCTGTGGGGATGAATGAACACCGTCCTGACGTACTTCCATCCCTTGGGGACACAGCTGGAGCACCTTGGTTACTCTACTGTTGACTCCGTAAATGCATCTCTCAGTCAGACCGCTATCTCATATGCGGATCTGTCACGCAAATAATGTCAACTTCGGCTTCAGTGCCCATGGGGATTCTAGAGCACGTCAGAATTAAGCGCTCACCGTCAAAAACGTGACCGCTTTCCACAAACCAGCGCGAATTTCATCGCAAGCCAGGAACAGCAATACATTTTCAAAGCGACCAGTTGTATGCATGGACACATCCACAGACCACGTACGGACCTTTGCAAATACATCATCTTGCCCAGTGTAGCAATATATTTATGATGACGATGATCACGTCCACGTTCACACCCCTTTTCAACGGGCTGTCACGTTGTTGTGAGCCGCCAGACATCACAGTGCCCCCTTACGCTGAGTTTGCTCGCGAATAGAGGGCAGCGCGAGATGAGCGAAGAGGACAGCAGTTCCTAGAATTTTCCTTCCCTCGGTGTGTTGTCGCACTCGGCACATCACTCACGTGACCTTTTCTCCCGTGCTCCGGTCCGTCGTGTGGACACTGACGTTCTAGAAGACCGTGGTTACCGCTCCAAACAATACACATCTCGGAGATACGGTCACGTGGTGGGTACACCAATAATGGAAAGGCTTCATCGCTCTTAGGCGTTTTTCAATGACAAATTAAAATTATATATTTTTGTTTCCTCCGATATGGCACTGCTCCACTCTTACATCATGGTACTTTTTTTTCGAATATAATCTCATGACACGTGTTACAGTCAGTAATTAATATACTGTCTCTTTCATGAGCACAGACCTCGATGTTTCATAAATGCTGCACTTACCTCCCAGTATCCAGCGACCTAGTACCAAGCACCCATTGCCAGTAACCCAGCGTTCATCCCAACACTGCTTCGTTATCAGATATGGCACCTGGTGACTGAGTTCCAGTTGCTCTGGGAATGGGTATTCTAGCCAATATCTACGAGCAGTGCCAGAAAGGAGACAAATGCAAAACAAACCTGTTCATTTTGGCGAAAATGGTGGAGCGAGAGCTGACACGCTGCATGAGACACATTCACTCAAGGCGCAACGCTGACACAGTGCAAGTGGTGAGAATTTTGTAGCCCTCCAATCTCCGAGATTAGACATGAAGGCATGCTGATGTCCTGCTCCATCCCAGTCTCCATGGGTCACACATGAAGTATTGCTGATGTCCTGCTCCATATGGTCGGTGGTCATGTCTTCATGCAGATGATGTTAAACTAGTCGCGAAACCTAAGCCGGGTTTTCTATCAGTGACACCACCACGTTGCATACCTTGAGAGCCATCCCTAAGCTCATACCCATGACATTTGTTAGGTAGTCCTCAGTAAGCATAAACAAACCTTCCCTGTCAGTTAGCTGTGCAGTGAATTCTTCGACGCATCCTGTGCAGCTTGGAATTTCCGCGATGTAGGGAATAGCCTCCGGAACCGTCCAGCCACGAGGGCTTTCAGACCAGCAACGCCAGATGATCCAGCAGGTTTTCCACTTTCTCTTCGTCAACCATGTTCCACTGAGGATCATAGTCAGCAGTCGTGTTGTCCGGGATCCAGGCAGCAGGCGGGGTAGGGGTCCTGAAGCCAGTGCACTCCTGCGTAGAGTAAATATGCCGACTCTAGATCGAGAGCTCCACATTCTTGGAACTGCTGTCGCAGCCTTTATGGAAACACATCTTACACTCTAATCCCGGTAACCCTTAATATAGGTGCACACTTTCACAAATTTGTGCACCGATAATTTTCAGAGTTACAGCGTACCGCATACGTTTTACCAGTTACACTGTGCCTTTGAATTTGGTGTCGGCCATGAACTGGATGCAGGTTACGCTGTAACCCTCAGCGTTGCTCTCATTTTTGAGAAATTTAAAGGTGAAGCGGTAACCCTCAATCTTACCGTCAGCTGTGAATATTTGCAAGTTACGTCGCAACCTTCATCCTATCTTGGTACTTCACAGGTTACATGTCAACTCTCATTTTCTTCTTTCAATTTATGCATTCATGCACACTGCCGTCCTTGCGTTTCTCCTCCGAAACGCGGCTCGGTTCGAACATAAGACCGCTGGCTCAGTAGCCGAGGTCCCATGGAGGTTCGAACCACTATGGCGGGTTAATGTTTCAACAAATAAGTCTTCGACCCGTCCAAGTTGAAGATAACTGTACGGCGCAGTAGTAAAATGCGCGCTTCAATGTTAAGCCGCTGTTGTGCACATGTAGAAAGGAACAAATGATATGAGGCACAATTTGTTTTATTGAACCACACAGCTTGAAAATAATATACATAGTGAGAACGGGCCAGACTTTGGCTCTGTAAAGATTACTAACAAACCTTCGCGGCAAGCTCCACAGCTTTACAATATCTTATTCAAAACAGTCAGGAACTTCCTCAGGTGCGCTGAAACAAGGCCCCTAGGAATAATTTCCCCCGGCAGCACTATTTTTTGCACCAGAAAATGATTTTGTGAAAAAGAAGAGGGATACTCCAAGTTCTTCACGTAATAGATGAGAAGACAAATAATTAATGCACGCTGCAGGCCACCTGAGGACACTCTGATGACTTCGTTTAGGCTGCCAGCAAAAACAAACGTTCCGTCCGTGCAAGCGTAGACGTGAGGCGCCGTCACTTGTACTTCACCTGCCGGCAGTGCCGCCTACAAAAAAAAAGGAAGAGGTACTTAAAACTGAAGAGAGTTACCGGCTCCCATACGAAGCAGTTTAATAGTGCTCTAAGAGTCATGGTTGCGACATACAGGCGAGAAGGATTTATCGTACACTCGTTTCACTGCTTCATCTCTGCTGTTATGCAGATTTTTAAAGGAGATTGGAAGCACAAGGTGCACATCAATTGCACAATTCTTCTTTAAATCTCATTCAGCAATGTAAACTGTAGCAAGGCTGTTGACGCACCCTCACGCCTTGAGGCAATGGAAATCACGGCGGCGACTTCGAACCAGCGAATAGACACGGGAAACACGCATTGTACGCCGGCCGGCATGATGAATGGAAAGCGCTGGACCAAGTAATGCATAGTAACGGCGCCTCGCGCCATGTGTTCGCCCGACATTACATTGCCTACGGGATCGGATATTCCTTCACCGACTGTTCCTCCAACACAAATTAGTGCTCCATAGTGCAGCCTATATCATAAAGACACCTGCAGAAGAAGGTTCTGCTACCGAAACATGAGGCTCAATTAAGTCGACATTGGGCTGGCAGCATTGCGCCATTCGTAACATACACGATACTCGCAGTCAAAGGCGGCGCAGTCACTATGCCAAGTGTGAAAACAGAACAACAGGAATCCTGCACATGCGTTCCCTGTCGAGCTGCTGAGCTCCCTTTCATCCGAAAGGATTACTCACGAAGTCGCACTTAGCGCACAATAATGCACGCAAGCAAAGCAAGAGATGCGCTACACACAGTTCTACTAAGGCGCTCAATTTCCCCCTTTGTTCGTGTGCAAACAAGCTTGCTACAACAACATAAATAACCACGAGGTAAAAATCCACGTAAAGGTACTCACCGATCTCGTTCATCTTCCCATGCGCTGCCGGGCAGTGTCCGCAGTACTCGCACTTCAGTTTCGATTCCGGCAAAACCATGCACTGCGGGCACTCGCAGTTATCTTCACTGCACCGCCCGCGCAAGACGCCAAACACGTCCGTGCTGCTGGCCGCCATCTTGACTTCTATCCCATGATTCCCATCGTCCACTCGTGAAACGAGATGACGCATCTTTGGCGAGCGCCTTCGCAGTTATTCTCCTCCTCTTTCTCCTCCTCTCTCTGAGAGCTGCGCACGCGGCCCGCGCCAACCGTGCTGCCGCAAGCGAAAGGCGGACAGAGTAGCGAAGCTCCCACGAAGAGGCTACGCACAGAAGTGAGAACGAACTCTTGCGCCGTCACGTGGACTCTTGAGTGCGCGCGTGCCTGCTCGGTATAGCCCCGCGCTTGACAGCTCCGATGCCCGCATGGTGTCGAAATTGATGTCATCCGTGCCGCTGGCATCTTTTCGCTACCTCGGGCCTTTCTTTAAGAAGCTGAGATCCAATCCTCTCCGCATTCTATGGACGTAACATGCAAGAAGTCCAATCCAACATTTCCAATCCTTGTTAAAGGGCCTAATTGGACGATATTTAACCTTAGAATAACACAACTACTTTATGCTTCCTTGCTAAAAATCATGCACCGAGCTTATGTCGCTGGAATTATCATTTAAAACGTGCCATAACACGACGCGCAGGATAGGCTTCTACTTCATTCCGCATATACGATGCACATGCTAACACGCTTTTTGCTTTGCAGCGGTGCGCACAAAAGAATACTCGTTCCGCGGGCTCCGCAATGCAAATGCAAGTGGTAAAAGATGGCGGCAGCGAGAAAACAGCCGACCCGGCTTCCCCGCCTTCCGTCTTGTCGGGAGGCGTCGCATGGCGGGAAAAGCACGCAGTGGCCTTGAAAAAGAAACAACTTTTTTTTTTTTTTTCGTTTCAACGGGATCGCCGCGCCGATTATAGGTTACCGTAATCTGAGAGGTGCGTTTTACCGGTTACAAAACCAAAAAAAAAAAACTGGTTTTGGGCATTTTTTTCTATGGGTTACAAGGCAGCTCCTTCAGCAGTAACTTATAAAACGCACCTCTTGAGTCGTTGTAACCTATGCATCGGTCAAGAATAATCAAAACATCAAGAACACTCGACCTGTAACGCTTATTTTAGACGCATGTATTGTGTGTAACTCCTATATAGGTAGCTTTATGGGTTACTGGGATTAGAGTGTAGTAGCCAAATTATAGTGGCAATGTATTCTAGACACAATGAACAAATATTACTATGCAGACCAAATACAGCGCGTACTCAATAGTGTTCTCCAAATTATAGTACCAGTATAATGTAAGCACTTTGAACAAATTTTACTGCGCACAAAATGCTGAGCGTACTCAGCAGCGTCCTGCCCCGCCGCGGTGGCTCAGTGGTTACGGCGCTCGGCTGCTGGCCCGAATGACGCGGGTTCGATCCCGGCCGCGGCGGCTGAATTTCGATGGAGGCGAAATTCTAGAGGCCTGTGTGCTGTGCGATGTCAGTGCACGCTAAAGAACCCCAGGTGGTCGCAATTTCCGGAGCCCTTCACTACGGCATCCCCCATAGCCTGAGTCGCTTTGGGACGTTGAACCCCATAAAACCAAATCATAAACCAATCAGCAGCGTCCTGCTCCGTTGATGTGATCACGTTATCTAACTATTTCCGTGATAGCAGGACTGCGACGCTTTTAAGTCCTCAAATAGGTAAAAAATATTCTCCTTAATAATACTTAACTGGGAACGCGGGCAGAAAATTTTTTACTGGGGAGGAGCGGAGAATTAATTTTTACGTAGGCATGGTGCCTGCGTGACTATTTTTGCCGCTGCCCGTCGCGTACCCTTGACGCCGTCACTGATTTTCAACGCTTGTTGAGCCTCGTTTTGAGCAAGCATCGCAGGAGTTAACTAACACGACTTCCCCTCAGCGCTTTGCCACCCTTCTTCCTGGAGCACAGCCAGTAATTTTTTCTAGGGCTATCTGTTGTTTTTTTTTTTTTTCAGTACATAATGACATGACCATCGACCCGCAAGCGCTAGATTGATTTGTGATTTTGTGACTTGTGATTTTTTTTTTCCTTTCAAGAACGCTTGCAACATCGAATGGCGATTCATTCCCGCCACCTGCATAGTGGCGATTACAAACCCCGCCAGCCCAGGAGAAATAAGCTGGGTGCCGCTTCCAAACCTGTCTTCCAGCTTAAAATAAATAGAATTTGCACATGGCATGCTTACACGGAGAAAAATTTGGGATTTACCTTTCTCAGCTCGAGCAGAATACGCCAACGCTTTTTCGAGGTGGTTACCCGGCTAAAAACAATCGCCGCGAGAGGCGTCAATCGTCGAAAGCACGTTGTGGGCATTTAAAGCACTGCATCCAATGCAAAACTGTCGAAAAAGTAGGCCCTCACAGCATACATGTATATTTAGCGAATGGAACATACGTGATCGTGCACGGTGGCCAAAGAGTTGCGAAGTCATCTGACCAATGGTCGTCCTATTTAGTTTCATTAGCATGGTATGCAAACCATTTCCTATCAAGGAAGCAGGCTGCTAGCCAAGTGTGATGGACATTGAGAGGATTCCGAGACGTGTCCAATGATAAATCACCGGCCACTGCAGTGTCCCCTGCGCTTCCTGCGGGAGAGGAATCAACGCTGGTTCACAGGGCTTTCGCTTGTACCCCACTAATTGATGAAATAGCATGCACTTCTTTCCATCTATTCTTCCGAAGCGTACAACTAGTCGAATATTCTTGAGAACATGGAAGGCCCAGCATCAGGTTTGAAGTGCTCTCGTTTCAATGATGTTTTCCGAGGGTCCTCAACAGTGTGAGACTTGTCCTGCAGCCGACGTTGACGAAATGGTCCGAGCAAAGAAAGTCGTTTTCGGAAAGTGTCTTATGTCGATCGAGATAGCTGTGCCGCACTGACCCATGCCCTCTAGAGATTGCTATCCTTTCGAAAGGGTATCACAGCTCGTCAGCGCCACACACGATGTGTTACACGGTGGAGGCACACTCTAATTAACTTTTGCAACAATTTTTACCCGAGCAAATACCCCCTGCGTCCTGTTTCGCCGGTCACAAAACTACATATTGCAATGCAGCAGATTGAAGTGGCCAGCTACCATATAGTACACCAGGTGACTGTGCTATCCGTGCTTCCGCTACTTGAAGGACGCATCGATGCAGCTGCAGCAGGGGCGCGCCGTAGGTGACACCGGGCTAACCGCGTGCTGTGAAAAAGTGTGACGTCATGGCTGCCAAGAGGCTGCTGTGTCAAGCCCCGCTAATGAACTTGCGCAGGTCCCGACTGTATGCAAAAGCGGCGTTGGGTGACTGAAGGCGCTGGACGCGTTCTCCAAGTGCGGCTTCGGACGGTACAGATCTCACCGTCGCCGAGGACAGGCACACGGTGAGCAGCTCACTCATTTCAGCCCGCGCGAGAATGCCGCACCCACAGCTATACGGTCTGTAGACGAAGCACGAGCACGTACAGTCGGACGAGTAAAAGCAGGACAGCGTAGAGTGAAATTTTAGTGCGAAACACCGACTAAAAAATTTGGCTGTGGCTTAGCTAAGGTTAAGCCTGGATATCTCAAAGCGAAAAGCTCTCGCTGCTTTTCAGCCAACTCCCAAGCTACCACTTCTGGATCGGTGTTGATGATGATGACGATGTCCTCAGGCTTAATGGCACATACCCATGGCGGGGGATTGGCCAGGGTGTTTCTGCGCCGTCCGACTGTTGCTTTTTCTTCTCCTTCTATGGCGAGTGTCTGCGCCTGATCTATGGGGAAGCGCGCCTTATATACCCCTCATTTCAAATGCGCACTGCGCACGGATGTGGCGAAAGGTCAAACGCTAAACAGAGCGTATTTCTCTTTGACCAAAAATGCCCTACATGAGGCACACACCCTACCCACGGTTTCACTCAACTTTGTACCAAAATCTATGTCCAACCATAATTGACCAAGCCAAACACGATGGCGACCTCCAAATTTGAACTGAGGCATTTCCAAAGTATGACCCGGGCCACACCCGAAATTTGACCTTAGCCTATTGGGACCAAAGAATACTTGGTATAGGCAAAAACTAGAGCTTTCGCACTAGTAGGTTTAACCAAGTTAAAACCCTGACATCTTTTCTTGGATGCGTTTAGTATGCGCTCCCCGTACTGTCACACTTGTGTTGTAACCATATGTTTATGAACTTTCACAAGGCAACCATTTTTGGTGTATTAATGATGGACCAATCATGCTCTTCAGTGTGATTTTTGCAATGGAATGACTAATTTTCACAAAACTACCTGGGGCAGAGAGACGACGACAGAACGAGCGTTTTCTCTCAAGTGCTACTTATAGTATACAAGCCACGAAGCTATCCAAACTTGCATTACTGGAAAGACGCGCCGACGCAGCTGCAGTAGGGGCTCGCCGTTGCTCGCACCGCGCTAACCATGTGCCCTGGAAAAGTGTGACATCAGGGCTGCTGTTTGAAGCCCCCGTAACGAATTTGCGCAGGACACGACTGTTTACGAGCGCGGCGTTGGATGCCTGGAGGTGCTGGACGTGTTCTCCACGTAGCTCCAAGTGCAGCTTCGGATGGCAGAGCTCACCGAAGACAAGCACACGGTGAGCACATCATTCATTTCAGGCCGCGCAAGAATGCAGCACAGTTTACTGAATGGTCTGTAAACGAGGCACAAACTCTGACAGTGGGGCGAGTAGCAACAGGACTGCGGAAAGCGCAGTTTTTTTATATGTCTATAGTATGTGCTCCTCCTGCATACAGCGACAGCGGTGTTGCAGCCGTGATATTTATGAAGCATCACAAGGAAACCTGTTTTTGGTATACTGAGAGAGCAATCATGCTTGTGTGTGATTCTTGCAGTGAAGCGATAACCTTGACAGGAAGGCCTGAAGCAGAGAGACGACAAACAGAACGAGCGATTACTTTCAACCGTTTAATTTTTTTTGGCGGGAAAAGCTTTTCTAGGAATGGCGGAGGGTGGGCACACACAGTTATGCCTGTGCTGTCTTGGTGAGCTTGACGGATAGGCTGCTCACATAGTCATCCGTCAGTGCATGTCAGTAGGACACGCACGAAGGTATACGTCGTCCAGAAAGCGTACCCCCCCCCCCCCCCCCCCCCCAGAGGCCATTCACAACCCACAGGCTCATCTCCACCGTCACGTACACCATATACCACTCACCAAGGAGTCGAACAATACATTCAGACAAAAGAATTCCACACCAAACGCAGTTACGCAGGAACAAGCAACCTGTACATTAAAGGGGTCATGACATGATCTCCCAACATATCGTGGCGTTCTAGCCACGACCGTTGTTATGCATACTTAAAAAAAGAAGCAGGGCTCTACGTGGGCATTTTAGCTAAAAATTGCAATTTGAAGTTGACTCTAAGCCCCTCCCCCGACAGCGCCGCCGTCTGGTGGAAAACCGATGCAAAATCACCTTGACACATTACAGTTAAGCCGACGAGATCGGCAGTAGACAGAAAAGGGAAGGACACGGACCACTGTTGCCTTTGTCCCCCTGCCGTCACTCCACCCCCCCCCCCCTTTACTCTCAGCACCCCTATCCCGAACAGCGAGCGACCCACTCCCCTACGCTCATTACGAGGAGTGTGTAGATCACTCGTTCAGTTGAGAGAAAGCACGTGAGCGTTGGTTCACGGCGTCATGAATCGCGAGCGCGTTAGTCTTGCCTGACTACCACACGGTACAGCAGAAGTTTTAAACATTCAATTACAAATTACTCGCTGCACCAAATGACCTCATGCCCAGTTGTCCCGAGAGTCATAGTGAACAAAATGAGTCTGAAAAACGGAGTCATAACCCATTTAAATGTTATTCGGTGACAGCACCCACACATCACACAGCCATCAACAGTACACCGACACAAACCTAAACACACCCGCAAGAATCGGCACGTGTTACATGCGGGCCCTCGGTGACCTTGCTTATATATGCAAGCCCGCTCGTCTTGGTCAAGCCACAGGGTGTCCTAGCACATTATCTCGGCAGCAACCTCCCCATCTTTAACACTACCCGCACAATCAAAACCAAAATATTTCTTCCCCACACTCTTCTCTTCTGTGATATGTGAGTGCACATTAAAGAACCCGCGGTGGTCGGAATTTCCGGAGCCCTTCACTACGGCGTCCCTCATAGCCTGAGTCGCTTTGGCGCGTTAAACACCAATAACCCAAGGCACTCAACTCCTCTGAGAGCGAGACAAACTTGGCTTTCATCTTGCGCCAGAACCAGCTCCCGTCAACAATAGTTGACTGGGCCAGTAGGATTGAGCAAGCTTTACACACCCCCAGCAAACGAGTCAAGAAGTTACCCACACATTTTACATCTCTGGGAAGCCGCCAACGCCTCAACCGGTAACTCCGTCTACACACAGGCCGCGGAAACTTACGCAACCACCCTCGATTGAAACAGCTGGACTTCCTTCTACAGTAGCCTCAAAGACACATTAGACGCAAAACGCACCTGGACCACTCTCTGAGCCCTCCTAGATTTATTCAATTTGATCTACAAAAGACACAAAGTGACGAAGGAAGGGGTAAGCTTTAGGGTGCTTGACGACGTTTCGACAAAAGCACTTGTGTTCACTTGGGCCATACGAAGTCCTCTTGCCGAAACTCTCGCAAGCACCCTGAGGCTTTCATTTTCCTTGTTCACTTTGTGATTGCCAGAACCGTCTCTCTACCTTGATCTACAAAAAGGGCACTGACATCAACCGAACTCTACGAGACATATTGTCGTGTCCGGTCGCTGTGTTGAATGCAGCGAAAGACGCACACGGTACTTTTAGACTTCGTTTATTTAAAGCCGATGAGGGTGCGACCAGCGTCGACCGAGGCAGGAGCCGAACTGGCCGCCCGAAGAAAGGAGGGACGGAGAAGCGTCCACGGGAGGGAGTGGCTTCCCAGAACAGGAGGAGGGTGCGGGGGCGCACCGTGGGGGGGCATCCGGCGACAGCGTGCGACGAGGGGCAAGCGGTCGTTAGGAGGAGGACGCGGGGGCGCACACACACAAAAGCAATAAGGGGACACAACACTTCCTTCCCCCTTAGAAAGTTGCCTGGTATCGTGCAGGGGGTCGGCGCTCACGCGTGGAGGCGCGCTGGCTTTGTGCGCTCGGGGAAGAAACACTTGTAGGCTGGCTGTTGTTCGCTGTGTCTCCTGGGTCTGTCCTGGGCGAAGTCTCTTCTTCCGGGAAGAGGTGCCAGGCTATGTGGGAAAATGGTGCACGTGTTCTCTCCGCTGGCGGACAGCTCTCAGACGGCGTCGTAAATCTACGCAGCTGCTTGAGATGTCGGCGTGCTACTGTGCCATGTATGTTGACGAGCCAAGAGCGCAGGCCTATGCGTCTGACAATTGTAGCTTCCTCCCAGCGTGGCTTTTTCAGAAACTGTCGGGCGAGGACGCGCTGCCCCTCATTAAGCGTGCCGCAGCGCGGAATTGCTTTTTCTTCCCGGAACGTCTCTGCCTTTGGCTCGGAGAGGATGGCTGTGAGCTGGGTTCGCATTTCACGCTTGAACATCATTTTCGAGGGGGTCTCGCCTGTTGTGCTCTGAACCGTCGTGTGCTGCTTGAAGAGAAAGCGCGCAAGGCGGCGCTGCAGCGAGCCTGTCTGATCTCTTTCAAGGGCGCGTTTTAGCTCGGCTACGTAGCGCTCGGCTTGTCCGTTTGTCGCTGGGTGGTAGGGGGCCGATGTAACTGATGAGATCCCGTTGTCGCGATAAAACTTGAGGATCTCCGCAGACACAAACGGTGTTCCGTTGTCCGACACTACCTTGCGCGGCAGGCCGAACGTTGCAAATAGTGATCGGAGGTTGTCAATGACTGCTGCCGAAGTCGTCTGTCCCATTTGCCTTATCTCAAGCCACTTTGTGTAGGCATCTACGACCACAAGGAAAGTGCAGCCCTCAATTGGTCCTGCAAAATCAATGTGCAGTGTGTGCCATGGTGTGTCTGGCTTTTCCCATTCTGGGACAGGAGCTTTCGGCGGGGCGCTCCGGCTGCTCTGGCAAGGCTTGCATTCTCGCACCACTGTTTCGATGTCGTTGTCAATGCCAGGCCACCACATGTAGCTTCTGGCACACTTTTTCATTGCAACGATGCCCCGATGTCCGGCGTGGATGAGAGACATAGCTTGTGCGCGTAGTTCTCTCGGCATCACAACTCGGGACCCAAATATGATGCAGCCGCGATGGGTGCTCAACTCTGTAGCTCGCCTGCGGTAAGCGTCGAAGTTGTCCCCTTTGAGTTTATGCACGTTGCCTTGTTGAACAGCTGTGTAAACTAGCCGGAGAGCTGCGCACTTCTGCGTAGATGCTGCAACTGTGCCTGCTGTAAGCGGAGGTTCTGGCAGTGCTTCGAACATCAGAACGTCTCCTGGTGGAAATGGTTCGTCAACAGTTGCGTCTAGTGGCAGACGGCTTAGCGCATCGGCGTTTTGATGTTTACCAACCATGTTCTGGCTCGGCGTCTGGTGTATGCCGCATATCATCACGCCTAGTGGAGAAAACCAATTTCTCCCTAGAAGGCTTGATCCTGTGCCCTTCACAACAAGCAGAGGTAGCGTATGGGTCTGGCCGTTGTAGTTAACCTGCACGTTGGCAGAGCCCAATAGTGGCAGATTCTGTCCTGACCACGTTCGCAGGTGCGTGTCGTCTTGTTGCAGGGCGGGTGCGTCAGATGGCCATGAAGTTCGGAACGTGTCTTCACTGATCAGAGTACAGGCTGCGCCGGAGTCCACCTCGAACTTAATCAGCTGGGATGTACGCTTACTTCTGTAAAAATCTTCGGTCGCGTGCCGAGATTCATGGTGTTCAGGTCGTACAACACAGATGGTGTTGCTGATGTTGTTCCATGGAGATCAGATAGCGGCGTATTCTCTGAGGCGTTGACGCTGTGATTAGGCTGGGAAGGTGACTTTATCTTGGCAAGTCTCCGTTTCGTAATGCATGCTCTTTCGATATGCCCTCGCTTGTGGCAAAAATTACACGTGGCTGACTGGAATCGACATCCCTGGGGGTTGTGTTGGTCGTCACACCGCCAGCAGCGTTGTGCCTTTTTGACCGATTTTACAACAACAGAAGGCTTGCGCACCTGGTTGCTTGTCTGGTGTACCGGCTCGGTGTTCCGGCGAATCCCTCTCTGCTGGTGACCGGCGCTCTCCGCTCGAACGGCGATGTCATAAGCTTTGCTGAATGTGAGGTCCTTCTCAGCGAACAGGCGCTGCTGCAGTGACTCGTCACTCAGTCCGCACACAAATCTGTCGCGTAACATCACGTCCAAGGGAAGCATGGTGGTGTTAGCAGAAGAAGCTGCGTCTCCCTCCTGCCCGGTAGCTGTTGTCGACAGCGTTCCAAAATTGCAGTCGGCAGCGAGCTTCTTGAGCGCGGCTACGTAGGCGCTCACAGTTTCTCCTCCCAGTTGATCTCGTCGTTGGAAGCGAGCCCGGCTGTAGACCTCGGATGGCCTTGGGTCGTAGTGCTTTTGCAGCGCTTTTACGATGTCGTCGTAAGACACTGCCGCTGGTGTGCTTGGCTGAATAAGGGCGCAGACAGTATCGTAGGTCTGCTCCCCGCACAGCGTCAGCAGGTTGGCCCTCTTCAAGGCTGGGTCTGTGATGTTGTTAGCTTCAAAGTAGAACTGAAGGCGTCCAACCCACGATGACCACGATGAGCCGTTGAACTCTGGTATCTGATTGGGAAACCCTCGCGTAGCCATGGCTTGTCAATAGCGTTGCGTAGCGCGGGTCGAATCCACTTTCTCGTCGCCACTGTCGTGTCCGGTCGCTGTGTTGAATGCAGCGAAAGACGCACACGGTACTTTTAGACTTCGTTTATTTAAAGCCGATGAGGGTGCGACCAGCGTCGACCGAGGCAGGAGCCGAACTGGCCGCCCGAAGAAAGGAGGGACGGAGAAGCGTCCACGGGAGGGAGTGGCTTCCCAGAACAGGAGGAGGGTGCGGGGGCGCACCGTGGGGGGGCATCCGGCGACAGCGTGCGACGAGGGGCAAGCGGTCGTTAGGAGGAGGACGCGGGGGCGCACACACACAAAAGCAATAAGGGGACACAACACATATGCATTGCGAAAACAATTCTATCAATTGGGACGGAACCACTTGCCCTGGGCCCCGTCCGCCTAACCCGAACCGCGACAAGGGCACCATCATTGATGAAGACGAACGATCACTGATTACCATACGCCGCCCTACAGCCCCCGGACCAGACCACATGACATACAGGGCCCTCCGCAACCTTGACGACACCTCACTTTAGGAACTGATGGACCGCTGCCCTCCATTTGGAAACATGCACACATCACTTTTATTGCCAAACCCATCAAGGCAGTCATCCTCCAAAACCTTTGCCCTGTCTCCCTCATCAGTTGCGTGAGAAAACTGTTCGAACATGTTGTCCTCAACAGAGTGCAACCCTTTCCAGAAGCCTCACGATTCCTATCCGACAACCTGTTTGGCTTTCATCCCACTCCCTCGGCACAAGACATATCACATGTCATAAGGAAACTATATTCCACACTAAGAAGCACACAGCCAGAACACATGATATTCTCCCCTGAATGTTCAAAAAGCGTTCGACGCTTTTAGCCACGTACGACCCTATCCTTCGCACCATGGCCACCACTGGCTGTGAGTCGCGCATATGGCGGTACATCCAAGCCGGCACTATACCATCACCTTTATCATCCCTTCCCATCCAGTCAGGTATATTGATGAGTTGTTTGGCGAGTATAGGGCTACGGCTATTTTCAGTAGGAGGGAGGTGAGAACTGCGTCTTGTGGAGTGTTCTGGATGGGGAGGGTAAATAAATGTGACGCTCCACAAGGTGCAGTTCTCACCTCCCTCCAACAGAAATAGCGTTAGCGCACTGGCCAAACAACTCACTAACATGCCTGACCTCCACGCGGCACTATACACCGACGACACCACTTCACAGACGACAAAAGGCTGCATAGGAGAGGCACAAGATAGACAATAGACAATAGACAATTGATATCATCACTTCGAAACTGACCAACTTCCTCGGGTCCCACGCATACACCTTCGAACGTAAGACGACGACACAACCCTGGCCAACAGACTCGGAATCCTTGGCTCTATATATTGGGGGGGTTCTTGCTAGGCCGTGAACTCCGAGCTCCCGGTATCGCACACCACGCGCGACCGTTCTCACGGCGGCGCAGCGGAAATGCGAATGAGGACAAAACACAGAACAGGACGGCTTGTCCAGAGCCAAACGTTTATTGGGTTCTCCTTAATCGCTGGCTGCTGGATGCTTGATCTTCGACCCTTGCCGTCTGGCGTGGTCGTGCGGCTGACGGGGCTAGATGACAACACAGAGGGAAAAATGCAAGGTATTCACCTGACGTCGCCTCGCTGTGTTCTGTCTCCAGCCGCAGCCGGTCCCCGCCGATCTCGGCGCGCTTGCCCGTTGTCATATAGAACTCCTAGACAAGAAAACCGAAATAAACGGCAGGCTTTATTCGCAGAGTTTCTACATGCAATCACGGCCTGTCGAAGAGGGGAACCCTTAACACGACAGACGCCCTAATCCCCAGCAGATTGAGTTATCACCTTTCCTACCACTTGCTCATCAAAACGCAACAAGATAAAGGTGATGTTCTTATCAGAAATGCGACCACCTGAGCACTCCGCCTGCAACTGTCAGTTTGGTACGTCCCTCATTAGATTATGGGCTCATTGTATACGGTTCAGCCGATCTGCCATACCCTAATAGATCGAGTACAAAACTGAGGCCTAGGGCACTCATGTGGCGCATACAGGACACCTCCCATTGTAAACCTCTATGCAGAAACAAATGAACCCTTTCTTGCATACAGAAGAACAGCTTTAACCTGTGCATATGTCTTTGAAGTAAGATGTCTACCAAAATATATCTACTATCCATTTGTAGCGAAATATCTTTGTCGAGTATTATTCACCAACAAAGTGCTAGCTACCTGACCACTGGTATTTCGATTCGAAGAGATATGCCAGAATCTCAATACACAGGACACATTACCTGACATTGCCTAAAGATGAGATGCACACCTCCATGTTACAGCTTTCCTGCGATTTCCAGTTTCACTCTCTAAAAAAGAAACTCCGCAGCAACATACTATGTAAGAATTCCTTGCACTCCAAGAAAAAATACAGTAGCTTTTTATACTGATGGTTCAAAAATGGGCGGTTACATAGGAAGCGCAGTGGTACGAGGAAATTGGAAAGAAACCCTAAGACTTCCTCAGTGCGTATCCATTTTTCACTGCCGAAAAAATAGTAATCGAGAACCTCGAGCGAAAGACACAGCTCGAGGGCAAAACATAAAATTCCGGTGGGTCCCGAGTTATATCAGAATGAAAGGCAACGACAGAGAAGATTTGTGCGCTGCTGAAGCTCGTGGTAAAAAAAAAATAAACAATGTGCATCGTCTTTTCTTCAATGTACATCGTTTATGGATTGCATGAATGTAGTACAATGTAAATTAAGGAAAAAATGGCAGTCGTTTTGGAACAACGAAGTAAATAAGAAAGTACGTTAGGTGAGTGGAAGTCATGTGTGCACTAGGAATGTTGCAACGAAGTGGTTCTCTGTCATCTCCGAATAGGCCACACGCGCTTTACGAACAACTTCCTGCTAACAAAACGAGACAAACCTGTTTGCGAAGAATTCTCACCGAGTGCTTCGTTGGTTTTCTATTTGGTAAAACTCAGCCACTTTCTCATTCCTGAGAAGAAGGCTAAGGTCTTTATTTGATTCGTTGGGAGCTTCGAGAATCTTGCCCAGCCAAGGATAGGTGCTGAGGTTACCAACCTCCTTTAAAGCTTTTACTATTAGTCATTTCTAGTAGTTCTTTCCTATGTGATCACTAGGTGGTACCGAAGTTTTAGGCCCCCTACACCACCGGTGATTCTTCACATTTCTATAACAATCAGCGGAAAAATTTTCGTAACACCTTGTGCTTGGTGCATGGTCGCTTTAGTTGCCTATGTGCCATAAAACACTACACACACACACAAACCGCCCGATGCATTCGCGCATCAAGGTGCATGCTTACTCAGGAAGTAATCCTGACGAGCATGCCTCGATCCTGAGAACTATCCTCCCATGCTTGTGAAGATTGGACATCCAAATTCGCATAGGAAGCTATGCGGGTTCTACGCATATACAATCAAATCATCACTTATTAAAAAAACAGATGCTTCATCCTCCCTCCACCTCAACGTACACTGGATTCAAAATACAGCGAGGTCTGATGCAACACCAGACAAACCGCTGCATCTCCCCCTCCGTCCTTGATAGAGCTCCTTCCCAAAACAGAAGCCCCAGCTTATTCATCCTCAACACGTTCAGTGCGACAAAAAGGGGCGGAGCCCCCCTCCTCGCGGTCATTACAAAAGTGCTAATTACCCGCGCGAAAAACCCGAGTAGATTTTAACGCAAGACACGTAAGCTGGAGTTACAAGCACAACTGCAGAAAGGAATCGCAACTCTGGACATTTATGCAAAATGAAGGCCTAACCCATTAACGATAGGCAACAGCACACGCGAAACTAAACACCAACCCAATCCCACGATGACCAAAAACATCGCACAGTGTCTGTGAACACGCAGACCTACCTGCATGGGCAGCGACCCCTACTTCATTGAAACTTTCTTCGCACTGAATTCAATCTCCCCCCTCTGTAAAAAGGCAGCTAAAAATCACAGACTGGGGTAAATTTTGTAATCTCCGGAATAAATCCACTACCGAGATAACCTTGCAAACTGGGTGAATACGCTCACTTAGGACGTTGGAAGTGCCACATCCCAAGTCCTGAGCGATAGGGAAACGGAAATAGTGGACAGCAGACTTTTCCACTATGCAAAAAAGATGGCTCAAACTAAGGATAGCGGCCTTAGTAAGAAATATTGAAACACACGCAGTAAGCCTAACCCGCCAACAGTGGGGCCAGATTTGCAACCGCATGGTAGGAAATCTGGGAGTGAAAGACACGTGGAAACTTCTACGCTGCCTCTTAGAACCAGAAAACACTAAACATTCCCAAGAATGTAATGTAACCCGCATCGTTCACAAATTATACGTGGAAGACAGCACTCTGATTCAAAACTTAATAGACAGGTATTTCACATTCACAGCTAAAACCCCACCCTTCACATACTCAAGCCCTCCGAACCCCGTGTTCGGCGAAGACATATCGACGTGGCAAGTGAGAGCAGCTATGCACTAGCTTCGCGCCATGTCGGCGCCGGGAGCGGATAAAATCACCAACAAAGCATTACGGAACCTGGACGAAAATTTGGCTCAAGCCGTAAACAAACTTTTCAATGAACACTGGAGAGGGGCACCAACTCCCGGAATGGACCCACGCTAAGGTCACCTTTATTCCAAAGCCAGGAAAATCACTTCAATTGGCGAACCTCCGTCCCATATCGCTCAGCTCGTGCCTAGGAAAACTCTTCGAACACGTTATCCTCAGTCGTCTCTAGACCCGCATGCAAAAACACGGCCTCTTCCCCCATGCGATGCTGGGATTTAGAAGCAAACTCTCCACGCAGGACGTGATGCTTCAAATCTCAGAAGAAATTCTGCACCTGAGACACGGCAAGCGCACGAAACCATACTAAACGCCCTATCTTACTGAGGTGTAGGAACTAGAACACACGCGTATTTAACCGCCTTTCTGAGTAGCATGACGGCGGAGATATGGTTTGGGTGCACTGAATCCACCCCGTTAGCCCTAGAAAGCAGCGGCGCACCTCAAGTCTCAGTTTTTTTATCTTCACTACTCTTCAAAATCAACCTCATACCCATGGGCTTAACATTAGAGCGGATCTCGCTACTACGCAGACGACCACGGCAAATGTTGGCGAAATGGAGGAGACCCTCCAAGCGGGAGCGGACTGCGCGGCCTGTATAGGATTTGCACACTCGATGACCGAATGCTGCTGCTCCACCCGACCGTGGACTGTCACAAAAAGGGAAACCCCTCTATACAAGCGAAGGTCGACGGCCTCCCAGTACCGTAGGTACAGAAACTCCGCATCCTGGGAATGTTCCTCCAAAACAACAGCCTCAATACAGAAACCATCTCTGAACAGACGGTCATGACACATCAAACCATCAGGCTAATCAAAAGAATAGCAAAGAAGCATCGAAGCATGCGAGAACACGACCTGACGCGGTTAGTGGAAGCATTCGTGATTAGCAAAATGGTATACTCACTGCCTTAATTTTCACCTGACAAAGATAGAAGAGACAAGAGTAAAGGTGTTAATAAGACAGGGCTACAAATCGGCTCCAAATCTCCCTCAAAAGACTTCAACCTACAGGCTCCCCCGACCCGGCATACCTGTCTTTATTGAATTACATTAACTCAACCTGGCTTGGGGAAGTGCCACTCCCCATCGACTGGAAGACCGCCCTGGTCACCTTCATTCCTAAAGCTGGCAAGGCCATCAGCTCGGACAAGTTCCGCCCCATCTCTCTGACTTCCTGTGTGGGCAAAATCATGGAGACGATGGTACGTGACAGGTTGTCCGAGTTCATGGAATCCAAACACATTTTCGCAGACACCATGTTCGGGTTTCGCCCACACAGATCTGCACAGGATGTCCTCGACCTCGTCGAATGCCCTCACAATGACAAGGTCGTACCCGCCTTGGATTTGAAGGGTGCATTCGACGACGTTACTCACGAGATCATTATCACCCACCTCTCTCAAACTAACTGCGGCAGAAACGCCTTTCAATACATTCGGCAAATTCTAACCGACAGACAATCTTACATTCGAATCTAGGATAAAGAACAGGGCCCTTTTCATTTGGGAACCAAGGGTACACCCCAGGGCCCGGTGCTCTCTTCCCTGTTGTGCAATTTGGCTATGATGCGTTTACCGTCCCAGCTGGGCGCTGTATGCCGATGACATCACGATGTGGGCCACACAGGGTTCCCTTGGAGACATTGAGGCCAACCTGCAGGAGGCGGCGACCGTAGTGGACCGTTATGCTCGCCGCTGCGGCCTCCAATGCTCCACCCAAAAGTCTGAATTTGTGCACATACACCCCTCACCAAAGTGCACAGACAAAATTTCATTGTCTCTTGAGACAGGTCCAATGTCTGAAAATATCGAAGTCCGGGTACTGGGGCTCTTCATACATCAAAACAGGCGGTCAGAAACAACATTGGCCAAAATCCGTCAGGGGGGGGGGACCAGGTGGGCCTCTTGGTCCGCCGTGTTTCTAACAAGCGTGAGGGGTTACGATGTAAGGACGCCTTGCGGCTGGCGCATACATTTGTAACCAGTCGAATTCTATATTCGACTCCATATCTCCACCTGCGGAAGCAAGACGAGGATTCATCTCGAAGTCATCCTCCGCAAAATTATTAAGCGGGCACCGGGCCTCCCCATGAACGCCTCCAACAAGCGCCTCCTGGGGTTGGCCATGATGAACACATTTCGGGAGCTCCGGGAAGCCCACTTGACCAACCAATGCACACGTCTCTCGAAGATATCGTCGGGTCACCGCCTCCTTGCCCGACTGCACATCCAACACACCACTCTCATGGAAGAGCGCGTACGTATTCCATCCCAGTGGAGATGCGCCCTCTTCCCGCGAACATGAACCGTGAGGACCATACTGGCCGGCGCTTGGCGAGGGCGGAAGCCCTGGCCCGCCACTATGGATCGAAACTCGGCGTATTCTACGTGGATGCCTCAGGCCCCCACCATGGGGGATGGTACACGGTCGCAGTCGTCCGCCAGTCTAAAACAGTGAACGGACTTACTTTCCGAGCCCGTGACATAACACACGCGGAGGAGGTCGCCATTGCGTTGGCTGCATCTGATTCCAATTCAAAAACAATTATTTCCGACTCGCGAGGGACATGTCGGAACGTCGAGCAGGGCTGGGTACCGTATCTAGCCTACCGCATTCTCCAAAACAGCGTCTACACCGGGGACCCCGCGCACCGGCGTATCGTTTGGGCTCCTGCTCACATGGGCCTTGAGGGAAATGAGGCAGCTGACGCCACCGCCCGCGCGCTCTCTCACCGGACATTCCGCTCCGACCCTGACGATCAGGAACTCGAATTCACTCCCACTTAGTCCTTCAAAGACGTTATTTTACTTTATCAATCTGGCCACGGTCTCTATCCTCGCCCGTGTAAAGGTTTCTCAAAGGCGGAGGAGCGGCTTCTGGTTCGCCTGTACACCAATACTTTGCTGTGCCCGGCAGCTCTGAAACACTTCGACCCTTCTTTCTCGGGCAGCTGTCCGCACTGTGCGTACAAGTCTTCGGACATCTACCACACGGTGTGGGCCTGCCCCTCCAACCCTGCTAGCCCCCCTCACCCCAACCCAACCCGGGAGGACTGGGAGGCGACCCTGCTCGGCTGGTCTGACCTGCACGCCCAACGGGCCTTGGTCGCGCGAGCCCGGGCTGCGGCCGACGCCACTGGGGTCCCGAACTAAGGACCTCCACCTGGCACTTGTAAGGGCTGGCCCCCTCTGGGTCAGCTCATGCATAACCGCCAGTAGTGTATGTGCAAATACATGTTTTCCACCACCACCACCTCCACATGGGGGTCCACAATACTCTACAAGAACTGAGTGAAGCCCACCGCACAGCACAGTTGGACTGACTATCGTCCACAAACGCGGGCAGACACAGCCTAGCCGCATTAAAGATTCAACCAACGGATCCTCCTTTGGACAACACCCACAGCATTCTTAAGCAAATCAAGGAAAACCTAATCGTCCACCCAACCCACAACCGGGAAGGATGTGCAGCATGCGCCAAAGTCCAGTATAAAAAACACGGACAACGAAGACGCAGCAGAATATACATGCAGCCTAGCCTACGCCCTAAGCGTGGTGTCACATGACCTAAACACAAAGCCTCGGGCTCGATAAGGGCAATCACTTCCCCCGAAGACGAAGAGGCAGCCGTAGCATCTTCCACTGCCACACTCATAATAAGCGACTCCAAAACCACAATCAGGAAATTTGCAAAGGGACAGACCCATTCCGCCACTATTAAACCTGGGTCAATACAAACACGAATGCTTTCTTTGTGGGGCTTCTAGGGAAAACCTCGAACGCATGCTGTTCATAGGCCGAGAACTCCAACCGCCATCTCGCTGGAACCTCACAGTCTATATCTGGCCTCACTGGGCTGGTGGAATGCGCGGAGAAGGTCGCCAGAAGTCATGGACTGATGACCGCCGCCCGAGAATAAGGACCAAGGCAATGAAACCTGCCCTAACGCTTTCCCTTACTTGGTTCATCAGTAAAGTGTTTGCCCACCTACCTGGCTAGTGGAAGGAACTCTCCGTGAGGCCCAGAATCATTGCGTGTTCCAGAAGTAAGAGCCCATCCTTGAGGAGCATCTTTTATTTTTTGCTTGAAAATAAAGGTGTTAGTAACGTTATGATAGAAATGCCTTTCCAGCCTGAAGAATAAAATAGTTGTAACTAATTCGTAAGTTGTAATTTCAGCGGGGAACTAGTAATTGCGACCGCAGGAAGTTGATTGGCACGGTGCTGTAGGTGCCGTGGAGGACAGCTAGCTGCGAACGTACAGTCAGGGACAAAAGTCTCCGTACCACGTGTTCCTCAAACGAAGCTTATAGCTCTACTATCAGGCAGCGGCTGGAGACCGCACTTGTGGAGATGAAAGAAAAAGAAATTAACTTTTACCTCCGCAAAAGTGGTCTCCAGCCGCCGAGCTATCGGCTTCGTTAGAGGAACACGTGGTCCGAAGACTTTTGTCCCCGACTGTACATCCGGAAATGCGACGTACGCGTCTAGTTTTTTGTTCGTGGATAATTGTTTTAGCATGCTCTCATATCCTGATGTCCCGTAAAAAAAAAAGCCGCCTAGTGTCTGTCGGATGTGTGCTCGCTGCAGACTATTATGGTATCTGCAGCGGCATGCCTATTCGTATAACGATATAAACGCAACTTCATAAAAGAGAAACTGTTTACAGTGGCTGCGGTCCTCATCGTCTCTATCTGCACTTTCCTCATGTCTGTGACATGTAATGTTGCTGTAGCATCAGGCACACTGCACAATGTAGAACTGCGTAGCGCTAGTTGCTGCTACTGGACAGCGTGATGAAGACTGCGGCCAATAATTAGAGGACTCACTATGTGGGAACGGTTCCACTTAGCGGATTGTCACAGTCCCTTGCGGCAACTGAACATCAATTCGGCAGGTGTAAGAGACGGTGACAATTGGAAGTGGTGAACGATTCGCACAATGGGAGTGAATCGCAATGAATGTCTGCAGCCTTCACCGTACGTTGCTCAGTTGTAGCAAGGCGACATGGATCTGCTGGGAAAGCAATAACTAAAACTAGTGAATTTTACGTTGTGCAGTGCGCGCGCTAATGCAGCAACATTACAAGACACGAAGACGTTGACAGTGCAGAGAGAGATAATGAGGAGCACAGCCGCTGTATATTCCGTACTTTCATGAAGGCGCTAGATATTATGATACGAAAGGGCACGCAGCTGCAGGTGCTGTAAAAGACCGCAGCAAGCACACACTGGGCAGGCATGCGAAAGACACTGCGTACGCCCTTTTTACTTCTTGTTTTTTATGGAACATCAGGATATGAGAGCATTTAAAAAAAACCGTACGTAGCGTTTTCGGATGCATTTCGGTATCAATCAACATGCTGCTGCAGGTACCGTAGAAATCCGCAATAGCAACCAAACACTGACAAGACATCCGAAAGGCACCACGCACCCTTTTTTTTTTTTTTTTGCTGGACGTTTCGTTTTCCATGAACGTTCATGGAACGAAACGTCCAGTAAAAACAAAAAAAGAGTGTGTGTACATGGTGTCTCTCGGACGTCTCGTCGGTGTGCGGTTGCTGCGGACTTCTGCGGTGCCTGCAGCAGCGTGCGCACTCCTCCCGCGAATTCGGAACGATGAGAAAGAAAAAGAAACTTCCTCCCCCGGGGACACCTCCGCCGGAGCAACGGGCATCCGCCCTCTGGATACCCGGGGGACAGCGAGAAGAGGTGCTGTGCGAAAAAGCACAGTTCCTCCCCTTGTCCTCCACACACGGCGGCCGAGCTGTGACGCTGGTGGGATCACCAGGCTCCGTTTTTTCTACAGCGATCCGCTGTGCCGGCGCTGGGAATCGAACCAACGTCGGTGGGGATAATCGCCCAAGCATTGCCAACTGGCGCGCTAACCACTCGGCTACCGTGCGGCTCTGGTTTTTGACGGCGTCCGCGAGTGCTGATAGAAGGGGAGCGAAGCAGGCCGAAACTGAGCATGCGCGGGGGATGCGGTTATCTCGGGATCGGGCGTGGCAGCAGAAACGTGCTACGCGTGGGCCGTGGAGCGGCCGCACTAGGGCGGAAGTGCGATAGCGCGTGGGGCACCAGCCCCGTCATGGTATTTCGTCCGTGCAGATAAAAGAAAGGTCGGAATGCCAAAGCCGCAACTTGAAACACGATCGATGCGATGTTCGGCGGTGAAAAGAAAGTGTCCGCGCGGCGAGGCAAGATGGCCGGGAACCTTTTGAACGGGAACGGCTTTGTGGTAGGTGTAGAAGCGCAAGCCAAAAATTCGTGAGACATTTAGCGTACGTATGCAGTAGCACGCAAAAGAATTGGAGGGTAGTTACATCGGGGATTCCCGGTGCCCCGTATCGCAGAGATTGACAGGTCGGGAAGGTATTGTCGGTAATGGCGCGCGCAAAGGAGCGTTGTTTCTGTGAGCGAAACGTATGTAACCTCCGGGTAATGAATGATTCGTGCATGGCCTACCGCACAGAAATGCTGCCGTACTAATAATGGCAGTGTCACGTGCATTGAATGAGGAATGCGTCATCGGAGTTGTAACGACCATATGTAATCTCCACCCTCGCAGGCAGTGGCACGGATGGGAGGAGCGGAGAATTCAGTCCCAGGCCGAGGACAAGGAGGTGCGTGGACATTGGTCGTGGTGGGGCCACTACCCAGCGTGGAGTGCTCTTCCGCACCTGCACGAAGGGACAGCAGGATATAAGTTACTTCAAGAAACACAAGGTTGCAACGGCAGTGCCATCGCGCGAGACCACTTAAATTCGCAGGAGTTCGTAGGATTTCAGGTGCTAGACAGAGTGTGATGGGTTTCATTTATTCATTATACACTCTTTATTTTCCATTTCAGACACTAGACTGTGTAACTGGTCTCTTTCGTTCAGTATACACTCTTTATTTTCCATTTCAGACACTAGACTGTGTAACTGGTCTCTTTCGTTCAGTATACACTGTTCATTTTCCATTTCAGACACTAGACTGTGTAACTGGTCTCTTTCGTTCAGTATACACTCTTTATTTTCCATTTCAGACACTAGACTGTGTAACTGGTCTCTTTCGTTCAGTATACACTGTTCATTTTCCATTTCAGACACTAGACTGTGTAACTGGTCTCTTTCGTTCAGTATACACTGTTCATTTTCCATTTCAGACACTAGACTGTGTAACTGGTCTCTTTCGTTCAGTATACACTGTTCATTTTCCATTTCAGACACTAGACTGTGTAACTGGTCTCTTTCGTTCAGTATACACTCTTTATTTTCCATTTCAGACACTAGACTGTGTAACTGGTCTCTTTCGTTCAGTATACACTCTTTATTTTCCATTTCAGACACTAGACTGTGTAACTGGTCTCTTTCGTTCAGTATACACTGTTTATTTTCCATTTCAGACACTAGACTGTGTAACTGGTCTCTTTCGTTCAGTATACACTGTTCATTTTCCATTTCAGACACTAGACTGTGTAACTGGTCTCTTTCGTTCAGTATACACTGTTCATTTTCCATTTCAGACACTAGACTGTGTAACTGGTCGCTTTCGTTCAGTATACACTGTTCATTTTTCATTTCAGGTACTAGATTGTAGGATGGGTTTTATGTAGTCAGTATGCACTGTTCATTTTCCATTTCAGACACTAGACTGTGTAACTGGTCTCTTTCGTTCAGTATACACTGTTCATTTTCCATTTCAGACACTAGACTGTGTAACTGGTCTCTTTCGTTCAGTATACACTGTTCATTTTCCATTTCAGACACTAGACTGTGTAACTGGTCTCTTTCGTTCAGTATACACTCTTTATTTTCCATTTCAGACACTAGACTGTGTAACTGGTCGCTTTCGTTCAGTATACACTCTTTATTTTCCATTTCAGACACTAGACTGTGTAACTGGTCGCTTTCGTTCAGTATACACTCTTTATTTTCCATTTCAGACACTAGACTGTGTAACTGGTCGCTTTCGTTCAGTATACACTCTTCATTTTTCATTTCAGGTACTAGACAGTAGGATGGGTTTTATGTAGTCAGTATGCACTCTTTATTTTCCATTTCAGACACTAGACAGTAGGATGGGTTTTATGTAGTCAGTATGCACTCTTTATTTTCCATCTCAGACACTAGACTGTGTAACTGGTCTCTTTCGTTCAGTATACACTCTTTATTTTCCATTTCAGACACTAGACTGTGTAACTGGTCGCTTTCGTTCAGTATACACTGTTCATTTTTCATTTCAGGTACTAGACAGTAGGATGGGTTTTATGTAGTCAGTATGCACTGTTCATTTTCCATTTTAGGTACTAGACAGTGGGATGGGTTTTATGTATTCAGTATACACACTTTATTTTCCATTTCAGACACTAGACTGTGTAACTGGTCGCTTTCGTTCAGTATACACTGTTCATTTTTCATTTCAGGTACTAGACAGTAGGATGGGTTTTATGTAGTCAGTATGCACTGTTCATTTTCCATTTTAGGTACTAGACAGTGGGATGGGTTTTATGTATTCAGTATACACTCTTTATGTTCCATTTCAGACACTAGACTGTGTAACTGGTCTCTTTCGTTCCGTATACGCTGTTCATTTTCCATTTCAGACACTAGACCGTCTAACTGGTCTTTTTTGTTCAGTATACACTGTTCATTTTCCATTTCAGACACTAGACTGTGTAACTGGTCTGTTACGTTCAGTATACACTGTTCATTTTCCATTTCAGGTACTAGACAGAGGGATGGGTTTTATGTATTCAGTATACACTCTTTATTTTCCATTTCAGACACTAGACCGTGTAACTGGTCTCCTTCGTTCGGTATACACTGTTCATTTTCCATTTCAGACACTAGACTGTGTAGCTGGTCTCTTTCGTTCGGTATAGACTCTTTATGTTCCATTTCAGACACTAGACTGTGTAACTGGTCTCTTTCGTTCGGTATAGACTCTTTATGTTCCATTTCAGACACTAGACTGTGTAACTGGTCTCTTTCGTTCGGTATAGACTCTTTATGTTCCATTTCAGACACTAGACTGTGTAACTGGTCTCTTTCGTTCGGTATAGACTCTTTATGTTCCATTTCAGACACTAGACTGTGTAACTGGTCTCTTTCGTTCGGTATAGACTCTTTATGTTCCATTTCAGACACTAGACTGTGTAACTGGTCTCTTTCGTTCAGTATACACTCTTTATTTTCCATTTCAGACACTAGACTGTGTAACTGGTCTCTTTCGTTCCGTATACGCTGTTCATTTTTCATTTCAGGTGCTAGACAGTAGGATGGGTTTTATGTAGTCAGTATGCACTCTTTATTTTTCATTTCAGACACTAGACTGTGTAACTGGTCGCTTTCGTTCAGTATACACTGTTCATTTTTCATTTCAGGTACTAGACAGTAGGATGGGTTTTATGTAGTCAGTATGCACTGTTCATTTTCCATTTTAGGTACTAGACAGTGGGATGGGTTTTATGTATTCAGTATACACACTTTATTTTCCATTTCAGACACTAGACTGTGTAACTGGTCGCTTTCGTTCAGTATACACTGTTCATTTTTCATTTCAGGTACTAGACAGTAGGATGGGTTTTATGTAGTCAGTATGCACTGTTCATTTTCCATTTTAGGTACTAGACAGTGGGATGGGTTTTATGTATTCAGTATACACTCTTTATTTTCCATTTCAGACACTAGACTGTGTAACTGGTCTCTTTCGTTCGGTATAGACTCTTTATTTTCCATTTCAGACACTAGACTGTGTAACTGGTCTCTTTCGTTCAGTATACACTGTTCATTTTCCATTTCAGACACTAGACCGTGTAACTGGTCTGTTACGTTCAGTATACACTGTTCATTTTTCACTTCAGGTACTAGACAGTAGGATGGGTTTTATGTATTCAGTATGCACTGTTCATTTTCCATTTTAGGTACTAGACAGTGGGATGGGTTTTATGTATTCAGTATACACTCTTTATTTTCCATTTCAGACACTAGACTGTGTAACTGGTCTCTTTCGTTCAGTATACACTGTTCATTTTCCATTTTAGGTACTAGACAGTGGGATGGGTTTTATGTATTCAGTATACACTGTTCATTTTCCATTTTAGGTACTAGACAGTGGGATGGGTTTTATGTATTCAGTATACACTCTTTATTTTCCATTTCAGACACTAGACCGTGTAACTGGTCTCTTTCGTTCGGTATAGACTCTTTATGTTCCATTTCAGACACTAGACTGTGTAACTGGCCTCTTTCGTTCCGTATACGCTGTTCATTTTCCATTTCAGACACTAGACCGTCTAACTGGTCTCTTTTGTTCAGTATACACTGTTCATTTTCCATTTCAGACACTAGATGTGTAACTGGTCTGTTACGTTCAGTATACACTGTTCATTTTCCATTTCAGGTACTAGACAGAGGGATGGGTTTTATGTATTCAGTATACACTCTTTATTTTCCATTTCAGACACTAGACCGTGTAACTGGTCTCCTTCGTTCGGTATACACTGTTCATTTTCCATTTCAGACACTAGACTGTGTAACTGGTCGCTTTCGTTCAGTATACACTGTTCATTTTTCATTTCAGGTACTAGACAGTAGGATGGGTTTTATGTAGTCAGTATGCACTGTTCATTTTCCATTTTAGGTACTAGACAGTGGGATGGGTTTTATGTATTCAGTATACACTCTTTATTTTCCATTTCAGACACTAGACTGTGTAACTGGTCTCTTTCGTTCGGTATAGACTCTTTATTTTCCATTACAGACACTAGACTGTGTAACTGGTCGCTTTCGTTCAGTATACACTGTTCATTTTTCATTTCAGGTACTAGACAGTAGGATGGGTTTTATGTAGTCAGTATGCACTGTTCATTTTCCATTTTAGGTACTAGACAGTGGGATGGGTTTTATGTATTCAGTATACACTCTTTATTTTCCATTTCAGACACTAGACTGTGTAACTGGTCTCTTTCGTTCGGTATAGACTCTTTATTTTCCATTACAGACACTAGACTGTGTAACTGGTCGCTTTCGTTCAGTATACACTGTTCATTTTTCATTTCAGGTACTAGACAGTAGGATGGGTTTTATGTAGTCAGTATGCACTGTTCATTTTCCATTTTAGGTACTAGACAGTGGGATGGGTTTTATGTATTCAGTATACACTCTTTATTTTCCATTTCAGACACTAGACCGTGTAACTGGTCTCCTTCGTTCAGTATACACTCTTTATGTTCCATTTCAGACACTAGACTGTGTAACTGGTCTCTTTCGTTCAGTATACACTGTTCATTTTCCATTTCAGACACTAGACTGTGTAACTGGTCTGTTACGTTCAGTATACACTGTTCATTTTCCATTTCAGGTACTAGACAGAGGGATGGGTTTTATGTATTCAGTATACACTCTTCATTTTCCATTTCAGACACTAGACCGTGTAACTGGTCTCCTTCGTTCGGTATACACTGTTCATTTTCCATTTCAGACACTAGACTGTGTAGCTGGTCTCTTTCGTTCGGTATAGACTCTTTATGTTCCATTTCAGACACTAGACTGTGTAACTGGTCTCTTTCGTTCAGTATAGACTCTTTATGTTCCATTTCAGACACTAGACTGTGTAACTGGTCTCTTTCGTTCAGTATACACTCTTTATTTTCCATTTCAGACACTAGACTGTGTAACTGGTCGCTTTCGTTCAGTATACACTGTTCATTTTTCATTTCAGGTACTAGACAGTAGGATGGGTTTTATGTAGTCAGTATGCACTCTTTATTTTCCATTTCAGACACTAGACTGTGTAACTGGTCTCTTTCGTTCAGTATACACTCTTTATTTTCCATTTCAGACACTAGACTGTGTAACTGGTCGCTTTCGTTCAGTATACACTGTTCATTTTTCATTTCAGGTACTAGACAGTAGGATGGGTTTTATGTAGTCAGTATGCACTCTTTATTTTCCATTTCAGACACTAGACTGTGTAACTGGTCTCTTTCGTTCAGTATACACTCTTTATTTTCCATTACAGACACTAGACTGTGTAACTGGTCGCTTTCGTTCAGTATACACTGTTCATTTTTCATTTCAGGTACTAGACAGTAGGATGGGTTTTATGTAGTCAGTATGCACTGTTCATTTTCCATTTTAGGTACTAGACAGTGGGATGGGTTTTATGTATTCAGTATACACTCTTTATTTTCCATTTCAGACACTAGACCGTGTAACTGGTCTCCTTCGTTCAGTATACACTCTTTATGTTCCATTTCAGACACTAGACTGTGTAACTGGTCTCTTTCGTTCAGTATACACTGTTCATTTTCCATTTCAGACACTAGACTGTGTAACTGGTCTGTTACGTTCAGTATACACTGTTCATTTTCCATTTCAGGTACTAGACAGAGGGATGGGTTTTATGTATTCAGTATACACTCTTTATTTTCCATTTCAGACACTAGACCGTGTAACTGGTCTCCTTCGTTCGGTATACACTGTTCATTTTCCATTTCAGACACTAGACTGTGTAGCTGGTCTCTTTCGTTCGGTATAGACTCTTTATGTTCCATTTCAGACACTAGACCGTGTAACTGGTCTCCTTCGTTCGGTATACACTGTTCATTTTCCATTTCAGACACTAGACTGTGTAGCTGGTCTCTTTCGTTCGGTATAGACTCTTTATGTTCCATTTCAGACACTAGACTGTGTAACTGGTCTCTTTCGTTCAGTATAGACTCTTTATGTTCCATTTCAGACACTAGACTGTGTAACTGGTCTCTTTCGTTCAGTATACACTCTTTATTTTCCATTTCAGACACTAGACTGTGTAACTGGTCGCTTTCGTTCAGTATACACTGTTCATTTTTCATTTCAGGTACTAGACAGTAGGATGGGTTTTATGTAGTCAGTATGCACTCTTTATTTTCCATTTCAGACACTAGACTGTGTAACTGGTCTCTTTCGTTCAGTATACACTCTTTATTTTCCATTTCAGACACTAGACTGTGTAACTGGTCGCTTTCGTTCAGTATACACTGTTCATTTTTCATTTCAGGTACTAGACAGTAGGATGGGTTTTATGTAGTCAGTATGCACTCTTTATTTTCCATTTCAGACACTAGACTGTGTAACTGGTCTCTTTCGTTCAGTATACACTCTTTATTTTCCATTACAGACACTAGACTGTGTAACTGGTCGCTTTCGTTCAGTATACACTGTTCATTTTTCATTTCAGGTACTAGACAGTAGGATGGGTTTTATGTAGTCAGTATGCACTGTTCATTTTCCATTTTAGGTACTAGACAGTGGGATGGGTTTTATGTATTCAGTATACACTCTTTATTTTCCATTTCAGACACTAGACCGTGTAACTGGTCTCCTTCGTTCAGTATACACTCTTTATGTTCCATTTCAGACACTAGACTGTGTAACTGGTCTCTTTCGTTCAGTATACACTGTTCATTTTCCATTTCAGACACTAGACTGTGTAACTGGTCTGTTACGTTCAGTATACACTGTTCATTTTCCATTTCAGGTACTAGACAGAGGGATGGGTTTTATGTATTCAGTATACACTCTTTATTTTCCATTTCAGACACTAGACCGTGTAACTGGTCTCCTTCGTTCGGTATACACTGTTCATTTTCCATTTCAGACACTAGACTGTGTAGCTGGTCTCTTTCGTTCGGTATAGACTCTTTATGTTCCATTTCAGACACTAGACTGTGTAACTGGTCTCTTTCGTTCAGTATAGACTCTTTATGTTCCATTTCAGACACTAGACTGTGTAACTGGTCTCTTTCGTTCGGTATACACTCTTTATTTTCCATTTCAGACACTAGACTGTGTAACTGGTCGCTTTCGTTCAGTATACACTGTTCATTTTTCATTTCAGGTACTAGACAGTAGGATGGGTTTTATGTAGTCAGTATGCACTCTTTATTTTCCATTTCAGACACTAGACTGTGTAACTGGTCTCTTTCGTTCAGTATACACTCTTTATTTTCCATTTCAGACACTAGACTGTGTAACTGGTCGCTTTCGTTCAGTATACACTGTTCATTTTTCATTTCAGGTACTAGACAGTAGGATGGGTTTTATGTAGTCAGTATGCACTGTTCATTTTCCATTTTAGGTACTAGACAGTGGGATGGGTTTTATGTATTCAGTATACACACTTTATTTTCCATTTCAGACACTAGACTGTGTAACTG
Source organism: Amblyomma mixtum (assembly GCF_055824585.1). Lineage (NCBI taxonomy): Eukaryota > Metazoa > Arthropoda > Arachnida > Ixodida > Ixodidae > Amblyomma > Amblyomma mixtum. Next base: position 29,191,244 of record NC_143012.1, read on the forward strand.
GTCGCTTTCGTTCAGTATACACTGTTCATTTTTCATTTCAGGTACTAGACTGTGTAACTGGTCGCTTTCGTTCAGTATACACTGTTCATTTTTCATTTCAGGTACTAGACAGTAGGATGGGTTTTATGTAGTCAGTATGCACTGTTCATTTTCCATTTTAGGTACTAGACAGTGGGATGGGTTTTATGTATTCAGTATACACTCTTTATTTTCCATTTCAGACACTAGACTGTGTAACTGGTCTCTTTCGTTCGGTATAGACTCTTTATTTTCCATTTCAGACAGTAGACTGTGTAACTGGTCTCTTTCGTTCAGTATACACTGTTCATTTTCCATTTCAGACACTAGACAGTGTGATGGTTTTCATGTATTCAATATGCACTATTTATTTTCCATTTCAGACACTAGACCGTGTAACTGGTCTCCTTCGTTCAGTATACACTCTTTATGTTCCATTTCAGACACTAGACTGTGTAACTGGTCTCTTTCGTTCAGTATACACTGTTCATTTTCCATTTCAGACACTAGACCGTGTAACTGGTCTGTTACGTTCAGTATACACTGTTCATTTTTCACTTCAGGTACTAGACAGTAGGATGGGTTTTATGTATTCAGTATGCACTGTTCATTTTCCATTTTAGGTACTAGACAGTGGGATGGGTTTTATGTATTCAGTATACACTCTTTATTTTCCATTTCAGACACTAGACTGTGTAACTGGTCTCTTTCGTTCAGTATACACTGTTCATTTTCCATTTTAGGTACTAGACAGTGGGATGGGTTTTATGTATTCAGTATACACTGTTCATTTTCCATTTTAGGTACTAGACAGTGGGATGGGTTTTATGTATTCAGTATACACTCTTTATTTTCCATTTCAGACACTAGACCGTGTAACTGGTCTCTTTCGTTCGGTATAGACTCTTTATGTTCCATTTCAGACACTAGACTGTGTAACTGGTCTCTTTCGTTCAGTATACACTGTTAATTTTCCATTTCAGACACTAGACCGTGTAACTGGTCTCTTTCGTTCAGTATAGACTCTTTATGTTCCATTTCAGACACTAGACTGTGTAACTGGTCTCTTTCGTTCAGTATACACTGTTAATTTTCCATTTCAGACACTAGACCGTGTAACTGGTCTCTTTCGTTCGGTATACGCTGTTCATTTTCCGTTTCAGACACTAGACCGTGTAACTGGTCTCTTTCGTTCGGTATACGCTGTTCATTTTCTATTTCAGGTACTAGACAGTAGGATGGGTTTTATGTATTCGGTGTACACTGTTCATTTTCCATTTCAGACACTAGACTGTGTAACTGGTCTCTTTCGTTCAGTATACACTGTTCATTTTCCATTTCAGGTACTAGACAGTGTAATGGATATCATGTATTCGGTATACACTCTTTATTTTCCATTTCAGACACTAGACTGTGTAACTGGTCTCTTTCGTTCAGTATACACTGTTCATTTTCCATTTCAGGTACTAGACATTGTGATGGATATCATGTATTCGGTATACACTCTTTATTTTCCATTTCAGACACTAGACTGTGTAACTGGTCTCTTTCGTTCAGTATACACTGTTCATTTTCCATTTTGGACACTAGACAGTGTGACTGGTCTCATTTGATCAGTATACACTCATCATTTTCCATTTCAGACAGTATAGAGTCTAACTGGACTCTTTCAATGAGTATACGCTGTTCACTTCCCAAATCAGACACTAGACGATGTGATGTGTCCCATATATTCAGTACACACTGTTCACTTTCCATTTCAGACACTGGACAGTGTAACTGGTCTCTTTCGACCAATTTGCTCTTTTCCTGTTTTGTTGTCTCTTTGGGTTAGTGCAACACGACTCCGTGTGAGCGTTCATTGCTGGCGATATTTTTTCCGCTTCGGTCCGGCTTCAAGGGCCAGAAATCTGTATTATATTTAATAAACAGTACCCAGTGCTTCAACGCTTTGGGGGAATGTGTACAGCGATGTACTCCGTGCCAGGTTGATCCCCTCAACGCTTACATGGCACCAATCGAGTTTCAGGTTGCGGCTTTCGCATTCCCAACTCTCTTTCATCTGCACGAACGAAATACCATGACGGGGCTGGTGCCCCACGCGATATCGCACTTCCGCACTAGTGCGGCCACTCCACGTTCGACGCGTAGCATGTTTCTGCTGGCACGCCCGATCTCAAGATAACCGCATCCCCCGCGCATGCTCAGTTTCGGCCTTCTTCGCTTCCCTTCTATCAGCACTCGCCGACGCCGTCAAAAGCCAGAGCCGCACGGTAGCCGAGTGGTTAGCGCGCCAGTTGGCAATGCTTGGGCGATTATCCCCACCGACGTTGGTTCGATTCCCAGCGCCGGCACAGCGGATCGCTGTAGAAAAAACGGAGCCTGGTGATCCCACCAGCGTCACAGCTCGGCCGCCGTGTGTGGAGGACAAGGGGAGGATCTGTGCTTAAAAGCACAGCTCTTCTTCTCGCTGTCCCCCGGGTATCCAGAGGGCGGATGCCCGTTGCTCCTGCGGAGGTGTCCCCGGGGGAGGAAGTTTCACTTTTTCTTTACCATCGTTCCGAATTCGCGGGAGGAGTGCGCACGCTGCTGCAGGCACCGCAGCGCTGCTGCAGGCACCGCAGAAGTCCGCAGCAACCACACACTGACGAGACGTTCGAGAGACACCACGTGCACACCCTTTTTTTTTTTTTACTGGACGTTTCGTTCTATGAACGTTCATGATAAACAAAACGTCCAGTAAAAAAAAAAAAGGTGTTCGTGGTGCCTTTCGGACTTCTTGTCAGTGTTTCGTTGCTATTGCGGACTTCTACGGTACCTGCAGCAGCATGCCGGTTGATACTGAAAGATAAAAGCCGCTACACCGGTAACAATGCTATTCCGAATAAAAAATTGCACAGGACACTTGCGCTCCACCTTGAAGGTGGCGCGATACCATATATATGGTTATGCTTTTTCATTCTGGGCAGTTTGGCACCTTTGACCACATTTTGCATTTCATAAAAATTGTTTCAACTACTTCATCGATCAATACTAATGGTAATAATAGTGCGTTTATGCTGCGCGATACGCTGAATCGTATGACACCGTCCGGAACATTCCGCGGCAAACGGCTCGCATGACACGATTTTTTTTTACGCAACCTTACCACAATTATTACCGACACGAGGTGATGTCCGGTAGAAGCCCTCCTCTAGCTTAAAAACACATAGTCTTAAAGATTGTGCAGAATCTTAGGTGAAATACCCTTATTCACAATCTGCAAGAATGGCGGCCACACCTCCGAAGACGAGAATGAGCGATGATGATGATGAGAGGGAAACGTTCCAAATGGTTTGCGGTTGCAACTAACCCCGGTGATGACCACTCTTAATGCGGGCGAGAAGCCTGAGTAGAGAGGTATTCTACGCGACCGTTCAGTATGCATTGCAGACCTACTTATACGGCACAGTCAACGAAAAACTCTCGATTTGGAGCATACCCGTCGCTAACCGGATCTCACGGCGACAGAAATAATTAAGCAAAAGAAATTCGAAGAACGAAAGACAAAAGAAACACACATAGATAAACTTAGGAAACCCAAGCGGGCTGGTGTCACAGCAGTGCCCCGTTCCCTTCCTCCTACTAGAAACACGTCAGCCCTGAGAAGCGCTGTGTGTGTCTACTCGTTCTTTTGTCCCTTGTCCTGTTTGCGCTATTGCTCCGCAGTATGAACCAACAAGCCCGAATTCCAACGCTGAGAAGAACTGCGCGACTATTACTAGCGAGTCTTCCTTTAGATCTGATAACGTGGTGAACGTATCCAGCCTGCCACTCAAATCTGCGGAATGAGAGTTACTCTCTACGGGTCCAACCTTCTACCTCATGGCGGAAGAAATTCAGTCAGTTTCAATTATACCAGGATCCAGATAAGTTCGCATGGAACTTACGCCTGCGTGAGTGTTTCCAAAACCGCGAAACGGACTGCGAAATGAACGTACAAGGGACACCCGGCAAATCATGGATTCCAAACAAACACAGAGGTAAACATTTACTTGTGTGCATCACTGGCATTCAATAGCATATCCTATCATCATATTCAAAATCAAAACCAAAAGCAGTCCACAACAACCTCTTATCCAACAAACGCCAAACCCTTAACTCTTCAAGCCTGTGGACAAAGGCGACGCTATCGTTGTTAAGGACAAGACCGAATACTTAAAGGAAGGTTTCTGACAATTCCAAAATAAACATTTTTACACTGCCATAGGAGACTTCGAAATCGACGTTAACAATCAGATAAGATCTCTCCTTCAAAAACAAAAGATGTCCCAGGATAAGTTTAAAGTAATGAAACCGGTCAGAACAGCGAAAGAAGCTCCGAGGAATATGCGTGCGATGGCACTCCATCGAGCGTATGGGTGGACGCTGCCTGCACGGGTCATGGACTCCTTTTTATCCACCCTCCAGACGCCTCCCCAGAGGCTGCATAGGAAGCCGCCATTACGCTTGCTATCACCCCCACGGAAGCCCGGAACATTTTAAGTCACTCTAAAACTGCGATTCTGAATTTTGCTCGAGACCGAGTCGAAGTCCCTGCTTTTGGCATACTGGCCTCGCCCGATGCACCCCCGCCCCGCCAAGTGGAGCTGATATGGGTTCCTGCGCACTCCGGGAATCCCGGAAACGAGGCCGCCATCCGTTTAGCCGGGCTCAGGTGGCCTCGGATCGGGGATTCACGAAGGGGAGCATGCACTCGTTCAGCGAGTTGACGCAGACCTACAGGGCCTCACGCCAGCTCTGCCCCCTCCCTAGATAACAAACAAGCAACACTCTGGTACAGACTACAGACACACTCTCTCCCCTCACTCCTTCCTTCCCTATGCCCAGAACCCTTCGCCTCTGCCCGGCGAAGGGTTCTGGGACCCTCCCCCGCGGGACCTAGAGAACCTCAAGACATGGGAGGACTGGGAGACCCTGCTGCACTCGGAGGACCCGGCCGGGCTGCCAGTGTTACGGACCTTAGGATCATAAAGCAAAGCGGAAAGTTGGGCAAGTTGGATAACGTTCATGATGTAAAAAATAGCGCACAGGGAACACACGGGACAGAAAGTAAACGACGCAGACAAGCGCTAACTCGCAACTGAGGTTTATTGCTGACGCGCGCAATATAAGGTAGTCACTTTAAAAACATAAAGCAAAAACAACCACAAACAGTCCCTCCTGGAAAGACCAAGTCAGAGGAAAAAATTGAAATTGAAGCATCAGGCGCCACTCATCGCTGCGGAAGATCAGTTAAAAATCGTTATCAAAAAAGGAATTCAATGCAACGCTGAGGCTAAAAAATCGATTTCACAGTCTGCCAAGTTAACAGAGGGCTCACTGATACACGGATTCCGACATTTCCTAATATAGTATGCCTCCATTATCTCGCGTACACGCTGATCTCGATGTCTGAAAAGTATGACGGTACTAGAAAAAATCGGTTTACAAGTTTTCCCCTTCTGCTCTTCTTTTTTGCTACATTCCCGGCAATGCTCAGGAAGATTGCCATAATGATCTTTTAGGGAGTTACGGTGTTCACCAAGCCTAACGTTGAGGCATCGCCCCGTTTGTCCTACATAGACGGCTCCGCAGGACAACGGTAGTTTGTACACTACACCCAAGCTGCAGGGAACAAACAAAAATCCCAAGACGTTGGAAGGGAGCGGCAAAAAGTCGGCGTGGTGCCCTACGTGCATAGAATGGCACATGGGTTAAAGAATGTAGGGAGCCGCTATGGCGTCCAGGTGGTTTTTTCCGGGCCAAGCAAGCTGAGCAGTTTATGCTCTCAGATACGGAACAGGCAAGAAGGTGTTGGAGATAAACGAAAAAAGCGCGGATGCACCGTTAGGCACCGTGCCCCGTTTGTTCCCTGCAGCTTGGGTGTAGTGTACAAACTACCGTTGTCCTGCGGAGCCGTCTATGTAGGACAAACGGGGCGATGCCTCAACGTTAGGCTTGGTGAACACCGTAACTCCCTAAAAGATCATTATGGCAATCTTCCTGAGCATTGCCGGGAATGTAGCAAAAAAGAAGAGCAGAAGGGGAAAACTTGTAAACCGATTTTTTCTAGTACCGTCATACTTTTCAGACATCGAGATCAGCGTGTACGCGAGATAATGGAGGCATACTATATTAGGAGATGTCGGAATCCGTGTATCAGTGAGCCCTCTGTTAACTTGGCAGACTGTGAAATCGATTTTTTAGCCTCAGCGTTGCATTGAATTCCTTTTTTGATAACGATTTTTAACTGATCTTCCGCAGCGATGAGTGGCGCCTGATGCTTCAATTTCAATTTTTTCCTCTGACTTGGTCTTTCCAGGAGGGACTGTTTGTGGTTGTTTTTGTTTTATGTTTTTAAAGTGACTACCTTATATTGCGCGCGTCAGCAATAAACCTCAGTTGCGAGTTAGCGCTTGTCTGCGTCGTTTACTTTCCGTCCCGTGTGTTCCCTGTGCGCTATTTTTTACATCATGTACATCATTAGGATCATAACACTTGAGTGCCGTGGGGTCGTGCTTGGACCCTGAGGCGTGCCCCGAATTTCTCTTACAATAAAGTTTTTTTTATTCTTTCATTTATCCGCCCCCCCCCCCCCCCCCCCCCTTGTCCGTGTTCTTTCTTCGTTCATCCTGTCCACCCTTGCGCCTTGTACCAATTGGGATATTCGTAAACTGCCATTCATGGTCTGAGAAAACCTGCCATAACCACTCCACCCCATTCTTATTCTTCTAGTTATTACCCACTCATGACCCGTTCTACACTGCCTGTCTAACTCATTAATCGTGCTTTTCACTTCATCGCCCGGGTGACTTAGCAAGGCAGTGACATCTGTGGATCGAAGACAGCTTACGTATACTCCATTTACTCTTATCCCCACCTGTTCCCAGTCCAGGTCTGGGAATACCTCCTGTAAACAGGCCGTGAATAGCACTGGCGAAATCATGTCTCCCTGCCTGACGCCCTTCCTTATTAGAATTTTATTGCTGACTTTATGGAGGACCATGGTACCTGTGCAGCTGCTATAGACGTCTTCCAGTCTTTACGAAATATATCTTATTGTATCAAAGCGCGGTGCTTGGCTTGCTGTGTGCGTCGTAAGGGCGCTTGATCATCTGTCTGACTACGCCCCCTGCAGGGCAAAGGCATTTCCCATGTCTCTCCAATTCACCCTGTCCTTTGCCAGTTGCGGCCACCGCATCCCCGCAACATTCTTCATCTCATCCGCCCCCTGCTACGCTTGCCTCCTCTTGGAATCTATTCCGTTACCCTTAAGGACCAGCGGTTATCCTGCCTTCGGATTACATGCTCTGCTCAAGCCGATTTCTTCCTTGTGATTCCGACTAGGGTGTCATTAACCCACGTTTGTCCCCTCACCCACTCTTCCTGCTTCATGAGTCTTAAGATTACGCCTATAATTTTTCTTTCGATAGCTCGCCGCGTTTTCCTTAACTTAAGCTGAACGCTTTTCTGCGGTATCAAATGGTAAATTGCCGTTGATGATCTCTGAGGACCTGCCATATGCGCTCCACCCCATTCTTATTCTTCTAGTTATTTCCCTTTCATCAGCAGCTACTACCTGCCCTAAGTACACGTATTCCATCACCACTTACAGCACCCCGCTACAAATTGTGAACTGCTGTTCTCTTGCTAGACTGTTGAACATTACTTTGGTTTTACGCAGACGATACGGTTATCTTGTCTCAAGGTTACCGCTTCTCAGACGCAAGCTTCCAAATGCAAAATGCAACGATTATAGTTATGAATTTCTTTGCTGAAAATGCAATTAGTGTAAATGTCTCTAAAACAGCTTATCTGTTTCCACAATCATTTGAAGAAAGTTTAACTCTTCCACTACTGTTGCACTCGCTCGCCCGTTCCATATGGCTCATCTGTTAAATGCTCGGATGTCTTACTTGGCACTGAATTCGCCTGGAATTCCTACCTGACTCATGTATGCTCATCACTTATGATTCTCGAACTTTAACGTCCTGCTCAAAGAAACGTACTCCGAGCCATTTTTGGTCTCATATATCCTCATCATCAACCTGACTCCGCCTACTGCAAGGCAAAGGCCTCTGCCATGTCCTTCAAATTAACCCTGTCTTATCCCCAACTGTTCCCAAATCAGGCATCGGAATACCTCCTGCAAACAGGCGGTGAATAGCATTTGCGGGATCGTGTCTCCCTGCCTGACACCCTTCCTTATTGGAATTTTATTGCTGACTTTATAAAGGACTGTGGTAGCTGTGCAGTCGTTATAGATATCTTCCAATATTTTCACATAACACTCTTCTACACCCTGATTCCACAATTGCTGCATGACAGCTGAGATTTCCATTGAGTCGAACGCTTTCTGGTAATCAATTAACGCGATATATAGAGTTTGGTTATATTCTGCTCATTTCTCTATCACCTGATCGATAGTATGAATATGGTCTGTGTGGAGTATTCTTTTCGAAAGCCTGCTTGATCATTTAGTTGGCTGAAATCTAAGGTTGTACCGACTATTAGCGATTACTTTAGTAAATACCTTATAGGCAACGGACAACAAGCTGACCGGCCTGTAATTTTTCAAGTCCTTGACATCTCCTTTTCTGTGAATTAATGTTCGCGTTCTTTCAAGCTTCTGTTGTGACGCTACCCTATTCTTCTTGCCATTGTTGGGATTTTCTGTACCATGTGCCAGTGCACGCAACCTAATGCATTTATATGCATTACCGACTTGCCTAAATATGTAACATCTTCAATAGGACTCTTTGCAGACGACTGTGTAGCCTACAGTGAATTAAAAAATGCTAATGACGTTTCATCACTCCAGGCCGAGCTAATAACTATCTCTTATCGGTGTCCGCAATGGCAAATGACGCTTAACGCGACTATGTGGAAAGTAATGCACTTTAGCACCGCAGAAATTCATGCTACGTTTTCTATTTTACTTCTTTTTCTCTCATGACACCCGTAGCATCTTACAAATATCTCGGCGTCATTCCAACCTCAGATCTATCTTGGAAGGCACACGTTACGTCTGTCACGCTAACCGCATGCTTGGATACCTGAAATTTATTTTTTTCCATAGCACCGGCATCTGTCAAGCTTCTTGCGTACAAGTCACTTGTCCGTGCTAAATTAGTATATGCTAACTCTATTATTGACGCCCTCGAAGCAGTACAGAACAGAGCTGCACGTCTTATCACCCGTAACTATGACGGCCTGTCGAGGGTCTATAAAATAAAAAAAAAATTGTCCCTAACCCCTCTTTTCCTTCGCAGAGAAGTATCACTCATGTGTCTGTTTTTTTTTTTTCAAAATTTACAGGATGAATTTAATTCTTAGAGATACACTGACGACGCACATATGACTCATCCCGCATTGATCAATCATGCAAAGTTGACGTTCCCCGGTGCTGTACATCATTATGCATTAATTCTTTCATTACAAATGCATCGTCGGCGTGAAACCACCATCCACCACAAATTTCACTCGGAAATGACATTGAAGAATTCAAGAGGAAGTTGTCAGTATATAACTGCTTACCATAGCCATTTTTGAATTTTTCTATTCTGCGTTTCATTTGGTTGTACCCATGCATTCTGTTACATTATAGCCTTCTATAACATGCCCATCTGAGTGTTCAACATTTGCACTAATCGCATTATTATATTTATCATATCAATTTGCCTCCTTGTTTTCTGTGTGAATTTCCTCTTCTTGGCATATGTATACATTCTCGTGCTTCGGTTTTTCGACTGACATATTTCCGCCAGTTCATCATCATCATCAGCCTCACTACACCCACTGCAGGGCAAAGGCCTGTCCTTTGTCAGTTGGCGCCACTGTATCCCCGCAAACTTCTCAATCTCATCCGCCCACCGACCATTGTGCCACAGTAGTGCGTTTTTAAGCATGAAATGCTTTTAGCTCCCGTTGTCGGCAGTGTGGTGACGTCACGCCGAGACCGAGAGCCATCATCCGGGCACTGAAACGAGAACATCCGGGCACCGTACGAGACTTAACGAGATTTAACGAGACTCTCTAAGCCCTCCTACGCGACCGGCATGCAAGCGCCGGTCGGTCTCCAAACGAGACAAAAAATAACTGCTGCCAGTGCCTTCTCAATGTTTATCAAGATATCAGTGGAGCTGTGGGTTTGATAATGCACGGAATTATAATTTCCGATTTCTAATAACGCGTGCAAAAAGCACATAAATGCCACGTTACACTTCGTTGTCATACGTGATCCGGGGGAGAAGCGCTGCGTTCAAAGGGCAAGGCATCGCGCCGAACGGGTGGTGGCGTTCCTCCCTTCCTTTACGGTGCGGTTCGGGTGTCCACCGAGATGGCAGAGAATTACTGCGCCATTTCCTTTCCTCAAAAAACCTTGCGTTCAGATGGCAAGGCATCGCGCTGAACGGGTGGTGGCGTTCCTCCCTTCCTGTACGGTGCGGTTCGGGTGTCCACCGAGATGACATTAGGCCCGTAAACATTTCATGCTTACTCTACTCTCGTTTACGGGAGAGGCAGAGATTTTTTTTTTTTTTTTGCTGTATGCGTTATGCCCTCCTGTAACCAATGCATTTTTTGCTTCTATGTACCGCTCACCTCAATAATGCCCTGTGGGCCATGGGAGTATCGGAACTGAATAAAAAAATATACGCCACACGTTTTTATCGTAATTGGGCAAGTAAGGCTTTCGCTTGAAAGGTTCCTCGCTCTAAGCTTGTCGGCTTAGCGGATTAATCTGCGAAAGCTGATTGGCATTAGCGGATTTGTGCTCAGGTGCACACTCGGCCCTCTACCGCTCGCGGAATTCCCGGCACACTTCACGGACTCAGGGGCTAGCCTACACGAAAAAAACTGTCTAGTTTCCAGTGTTACCTTTTCCGCAGCATAACAAAAATTCGTTTTTGAGGAACGGAAATGCCGCTATAACTTCCTGCCGTCTCGATAGACACCTGAACCGCGCCGCAATGGAAGTAATAAAGTAAGGAATGTGTACTCTGGTAAGGCAATACGTCTACCTACGTCAGGTAGTAAATATGAGAGAAGCCAACAGCCACAGAAACCAAGGGACACAGGGGATATTTAATTAATTTATTTATTTTGTGGTGTCGATCAATTTATAATATTACTGAATATGTTATCGCTTAAAGCTAATTGATTAGTAAAGCAGAAGAAAAAATTGCTGAGGCTCAGCTTGGCTAAGCCTGGGGAATGCGAAGCATATTAGTGGCTAGGCTTGGTAATACATGGCTTTCCTTGGTTGAATACTTGGTCATTTTAATACAACCACTAGAAGCCTTCGTCGTGAGGGAAGACAACGGCATGGCTACAGCGGAACGCCGACTAACCCCGAGACGCGCGTTGGGTGAGCGCCTGGATTGCCACGGAAGCCGCGTCTGCCTGCCCGGTGGAGCGAGCGTTTCACCTACACCGAGTGTGAACGCGCGTTCGAAATGCGCGGGAATGCGCGGGTGTGACGGCTAGGGGTCCCACGGCGACGGCGCGAGGTGGAGGCCGGCTCTCTCATCCGATGTCACGTGGTGCGACGTCACGGTGTCACGTGGGGGTCCCACGGCGACGGCGTGAGTGCAACACCACCTAGAGGACTGGTGAGTGGTAGCTCTAGCAATATGCTGCGCATAAAAACAACCACATGCCGCCGGTGGGGTCGTGGGTTCGGATCCCACCGGCGGCATGTGGTTGTTTTTTTCTTATGCTTTTCTAATCAATTAGCTTTAAGCGATAACATATTCAGTAATATTATGAATTGATCGACACCACAAAATAAATAATTAAATTAAAAATCCCCTGTGGCTGTTGGCTTCTCTCATATTTATAACGAGCCCCTCATTCCCCTTTCCTTGTCTACGTCAGGTAGTGACCGCTATTCCGGATCATGAAAGCGAAGACAAATTTTTCTCTCTTGACTTCTTATCTATTCTAAACAAAAAATTCCATCAAATTCTGATGTATCCTCTGCCCTATAGACATAAATCTAATCGGCTCGATCACGTACTGACGGCGAACCAGCTGATACCAACCAATGCGCAAAAACGACTACTTTTCATCTGTATTTTCGTCCGTCAGCAATTCTACACCCTCAGTTTTCCAAACCAGTGGTCAGAAAGAAATGCCAGAAATTCAAATTAATCAGTTCACTCAAGCTCTCACAGTAAACACCTTTAAAAAACGATCATTATAACGCCAGATAATACGTCTAATATTTACCCAATCACTGTACACGTGAAGTATCCCTGATGATCGTAAGACAGCCCAAATTGTTCCCATCTTCAAAGCAGGTGATTGCGCATGCTCAGCTATCAAATAATATCCCCTACTAGCATAAATTCTAAACTTCTAGGGAACATTATAGCATCAAACTCAATATCCCACGTTGATTCAATTAACTTCTTTTATCCGCATCAGCATGGCTTCAGGAAATCGCTTTCATGCGAAACACAGCTAACCGTGTTCACCCAAGACATACTTAAGGACATGGACCATAACCTCCAGATAGGTGCAATCCTTTTAGGCTTTTTCAAAGGCATTCGATCGCGTATCTCATAATCGGCTGCTTGCGAAACTTTCGTGACTCGGGACTCTTACCAATCCAATATACTGGCTTGAACATTTTTTTGAAAGGGCGCTCGCAGTTCACATCCGCAAATGACATCCAGTCACCCTTAAGAGATGTAACATCACGTGTCCCTCAAGGGGCCGGCCTATCACCATTACCTTTCGTACTATACATTAACGACCTACCCTCTAACATTCAATGCAAATTACGACTCTTCGCGGATGATTCGCCATTTATTATGCAATAAATATCCCTACTGATAGCCTTGTTTTGCAACAGGACCTTAACGTTATTCCATCATGGTGCGAAAAATGGCGAGCGCTATTAATTCTATCTGAATGAAAATCACTGTTCTTCACTCACAAACCCACCATATCGCATGTGCACACTAACAGTATCTCATCAGTGCCGATCACCGCTGCAAAATCTTATAATCACCTAGGTGTACATCTCGCACCATCATTTTCATGGGTCACCCACATTACAACTGTTTGCTCCGATACTTCACTCACACTTGGCTGCCAGAGAAGTAATCTGAAATCTGCATCCCCTAACATAAAACAGGTGGCGTACGAAACATTTGTACGGCCAAAATTAGAGTATGCATCATCCATCTAGCACCCATGGCAATCATATCTCACCGTCGATTTGGAATCGATCCAAAACCGTGCAGCTCGGTTCATCACTTCATGTTACTCAAGAGGAACCCGCGTCACCACCCTCAAGCAGTCCCTCCGTCTCTCAACACTCGAGTCAAGCCCTGTCGTTTCCCTCCTATGATTACTCAATAGATTTTGTCATAACACGAGAACACGACACGCTTAATTAACCACGTCACTACGAACGTCCTTACGGCTCAGTCGCGGAAACCCGACAGCACGCGTAGGGTGCCCGCACGTCTGCTTACAACTACCCATTCTTTCCCAACGCGAGAGCACTCTGGAATTCACTGCCTAACGACATCGCTGCATGCACTGATCACAAAACATTTCGCGAGAAAATAAAAATTCATCTCATACAGATCCTGGCCGCTTAAGGGTACTTTGTAGCAAATATTGTTTAATCTGTCTTTCAAGAGTGGTGTATCACCTGCTGTCGAGTCCTGACATGGTCACAGTCCTTGTCATTTGAGTTTGCACGTTTGATTTTCTGTTTGTTATGCATGTTCACATCGCCTTACGCCGTTGCAACAATACGTCCCCCCTTATGTAATGCCTTCGAGCCTTTAAAAAAACAAAAAAATGAAATCAAATAACTAAAAGAGTAAGAATGGGGTGGACCGCATATTCCAGGCTCTCTCAGATATCATGAATGGTAGTTTACCAATATCCCTCAAGAGAAAAGTATACAACGGATCTATATTACAGGTACTCACCTACGGGGCAGAAACGTGGAGGCTAACACAGAGGGTTCAACTTAAGTTAAGGACAACGCAGCGACCTATAGAAAGAAAAATGATGGGTGTAACGTTAAGAGATCGGAAGCGGGCGGAGTGGGTGAGAGAACAAACGCGCGCTAATGATATCCTAGTTGAAATCAAGAGGAATAAATGGGCCTAGGCTGGGCATGCAATGCGAAGGCAAGATAACCGCTGGTCCTTAAGGGTAACGGAGTAGATTCCAACAGAAGGCAAGCGTAGCTGGGGGCGGCAGAAAGTTAAGTGGGCGGATGAGATTAAGAAGCTTGCGGTGGTACGGTGGCCGCAACTGACAAAGGACATCGTAGACGCAATCGAGAGGAATAAATGGGCCTGGGCAGGGCATGCAATGCGAAGGCAAGATAACCGCTGGTCCTTAAGGGTAACGGAGTAGATTCCAACAGAAGGCAAGCGTAGCTGGGGGCGGCAGATAGTTAAGTGGGTGGATGAGATTAAGAAGCTTGCGGTGGTACGGTGGCCGCAACTGGCAAAGGACATCGTAGACGAAATCAAGAGGAATAAATGGGCCCAGGCGGGGCCGCGGTAGCTCTGTGGGTAAGGCGCCCTTCTACTGAGCCGGAGTGCCCGTGTTTGAGTTCGACCGCGGCGGCCGCGTTTAGATGGAGGCGAAACGCAAAAGGCGTCCGTGTGCTGTGAGACGTCAATGCACGCTAATTCCCAGGTGGTAGAAATTCTTCCGGAGACAAACCGGCCGATCAGGCCGCCCGCGCACTCTCTCTCCCCGGGCTATCTACCTGTCCTTGGAAGCCTACTCCGAATCAGGCAATCTGGCCCTTGCATTCAAACACATCACCGATTACTACAAGGAGGAGCACCGGCGCTACCCGGCCCCTTGTAAGGGTCTGGATCGCGCTGACGAGCGCCTCTTCATCAAAATTCTTACTAACACTGTACTGTGCCCGGCGGTGCTTAAGTATATTTCAACACATCCTTTGACGGCGCGTGCCAGCTCTGTAGGGAGGTGGCTGGCACCTTTCGCATAGTTTGGGAGTGACAATCAAACCCACCAGAGAGGACCTGGAGGCGGTCCTGCTAGGCTGTCAAGAACTCAAGACCCAAAAGGCCTTGGTTCAACGGAGGAGGGCGGCGTTGCTTCCCAATGCGATGCCGGAATAGGGGCTTCACCTAGTATTGTGAGGGGAAGGTGCCAATAGGGCCCTACCCCAATCACATCTCTGTAACTGTTTAACTGCTCAGAAATGTTTTTCGCCACCACCACGACGGCACCTCTTTCTTCCACCAAATTCTTCACCATGGTACTCGCGATGGCGATCAAACTCATCGCTCAATCATATGGGTCCCCGGCCACCAAGGCATGCCATGTAACGAAGCCGCCCATGAGGCAGCCCGCGCACTCACTCACCGGGCACCAGGCATCCCTTGGGAGGACCTTAACCCAGAACACAGCCCTCTTACTGCTTTTCAAGACTTTACTGAGCACTACCGTGCCGCACGCCGGCGCTACCCGGTTCCTATGAAGAGACTGGGTAAAGCTGGCGGACGAACTCTCCTCTCTCCTCAGGTTCTTTACAAACACCCTGCTGTGCCCGGCGGTTCTCAAGCACTTTAATCCTTTTTGGAGGGCCGCTGCTCATTTTGTGGGAAGGTGGCCGACACCTTCCACATGGTTTGGGCATGCAGGAAAAATCCTTCTCTCCACCCCCATCACCCCTTCCCCGACCCGAGAGGACTGGGAGGCGGCCCTGCTCGGCTGCCAGGAACTATCGGCCCAACAGGCCCTGGTTCGGCGGGCCTGCGCAGCGGTTATGACCAACGTGATCCCGGAATCATGGAGTCCGCCTGGTATTGTAAGGGGCGAGACCCACTAGGGGCCTCTCCCCGAGCACCTCTCTGTAAATATAGCCGAATAAATGTTTTTCACCGCCACCTTTCTTCTTTCACTCCCTCCTTTATACCTTTCCCTACGGCGCGGTTAGGGTGTCCACCGAGATATGTGCGACAATTACTGCGTCATTTTCAGGGAATGTAATGCGAAGGCAAGATAACCACTGGTCTTTCAGGGTAACGGAGCGGATTCGAAAGGAAGCCAAACGCAGCAAGGAAGCGGGGGGGCAGAAAGTTAGGTGAGCGGATGTGATTAATAAGTTTGCGAGTACACGGGTGCCGCAGCTGGCAAAAAGACAGGGTTATTAGAAATACACGGGAGAGGTTTTCGCAAAGCAGTTGGCGTATTGAGGCTTATAATGATCAGACGGCGGTATGTTGCTACAAAAAGCTGAATCAATTTTTTGCCAAACCCCGGCCCCCTACAAACTTAACAGAACGCACGTGCCTCTACAGTGAGTATTAGGAAATTTGCTAATTAATTCGCTGCTTAACTAATTGAACAGAATTTTAAAATACACTGAGGAGCGCCACACGACGGGAAACAATATGTCGTTGGTTGCACCCACATCCGATACATCACTTTTTTTTTAATCCTTCGTTCAAGTTACGTGAAACACCCTGCACAGCAAGCTTGCAAAAATGGAAATAGTCGAGGAGGGAGGGTATACAGCCTGGGAAGTGATCATAAATGTATTATTCTGCAGATGCGTGCCCTGATCAAAAGAGAAATGTATAAAACACAAAAAACGCACGCAAAATTACACGTCCAACAAATAGCGTTAATAGCAGCAATCGTTGAGGAAGCATAAGAGAAACGCCCCATGGAAGAGTGGGATTATAATTAGAACTACAGCAGTATGGAAATGGAACAAGCAAAGTTGCAAACCGCTGGGAAGGAAATAGGAAGCCACAAAGCTGTTTGAACAAGGAAATTAAGGAGGTCATTGAACAAGGACTGGTAGCTTCAGGGAAACAGAGGGAAAAAAAGGCGCTGCTATCTCAACAGGAAATAGACCGAAAATGGGAATCTTATCGATGATAGAAACTGCATGTATAGGTCCTCGTCCAGAGTAAAATAAAGCAATCCTCTGATCGCTCGGTGGCTGAAGATCGCGCAGTTAAAGGTGGGCCAAGGAAATTCTGGAACCATATAACAGAAGCCAACAGCCACAGAAACCAAGGGGCACAGGGGATTTTTTTTTAGTTTATTTATTTATTTTGTGGTGTTGATCAATTTAGAATATTACTGAATATGTTATCGCTTAAAGATAATTGATTAGAAAAGCAGAAGAAAGAACAACCACATGCCGCCGGTGGGATCCGAACCCACGACCTCCGAATTACGCGTCCGGTGCTCTACCATATAAGTTGTTTGGGTAGAAAGAAAGAAAGTGCGGGAGGAGTGCGCACTCTGCTGCAGGTACCGCAGAAGCCCGCAGCAACCACACCTGCTCTTTTTTTTTCTACTGGACGTTTTGTTTCATGAACGTTCATGAAACAAAACGTCCAGTAAAAAACAAAAGCGTGCGTGGAGTCTTTTGGATGTCTTGTCCATGTGTCCTTGCTGCGGCCTTCCCCGGTACCTGCAGCAGTATGCCGATTGATATAGAAATGTAAAGATACCGGCATTAAACAAAGTTACGAGTCGGAGTCCCTCCTGTCTTCTTGTTCACTGACATCGCACAGCACATGGGCCTCTAGAATGCCGCCTCCGTGGAAACGTGACCGCCACGGGATCGAACCAGCGTCTTTTGGGTTCAGCGGCAACACCGGCGGCTTTCGTCACGTTGATGTCTTGTAATTTTGCAGCAGAAGCGCGTGAACTAAACAGTGCACAACGAATTAGTGGCAATTGCTGTTTTGCTAGCCAGTTAACCATTACTGTGGGCACTTCGTTTTCGCAGTTTGTACGTGTCTTCGTCTATGGTCCCCAAAGACAATAATTTGTTCTGGGGAACCGTGCCGGCAGCCGCCGGACAACGTGCAAAACCGGACCGAGAAGGTGGGGAGAACACGATACCGGGAACCACGCAGCACCCTGATGGCCACCATTGGACGCTAGGGCCTAACCTTCTTCTAAGCTTTCCGCGTATAATGTGGCCACTAGGTTCATTCACTTCATAAGCGGTTACAAATTCCTTTTTTTTTTAGCCTCTAGCACAAAGGAATTCCTGTTTCGCGGAAACAACGCAAGGATGAGCCCAATTGCAAGGAAAAACGTTTTTCCGTGGGGCCGTCGCTGTCTACAAACGATTCTCTGAATGTCTCTGCGCGTCGTCAACAGTCAGCGTGAAATCCGCGCTCATCCCCTCCCCCCCTCTCCTCTGTGATTATGATGTTAATCCTGTCTTACAAAAGTAACTGCTCGGGCACTGTCACCCTCGAAAGAGAAGCTCGGCCTCTTCCTCCTCACATCATGGCGCCGTGTGTTTCCATAATGCTCACAGTTCAGCACTCATAGAAAATTCAGTTCGAAACTCACACTGGCGGGCATAATTGGTTCGTTCATATACCGAACATCGTTGCCTTGAGGTAGATTATAATCACTCTGGCTACAACACAACTGAGGGAGTGTGGGGAGCACACGCACTTTGTGCAGCCAAGTCAAGTTTGCAATTTCCACAATCCTGCTGCTTCTACAGACCATTTCGTTGACGCTGCGGCACTGTCGCACGGAATGCAATAAGTGACGTGCTCACCGTGTGCCGGTCTTCGGCGATGGAGAGCTCCGCCATCCAAAGATTCCCTTGTAGCTACATGGAGAACATGTCCTGCACCTCCAGTCATCCAACCACGTGTCTGCCTACAGTCGTGACCTGCGTAAATTCGTCAGGGGGGTTTGAAACTGTAGCCCATTGGCATCCGCGTCGTCACGGTTCTCTTCATGTATTTTCTTTGTTCTTTTCTGTTTCTGAGCTTTTTTTTCTCTCTTTATACATGCAATCAATTAGCATGCAACTATAGGGAGCTTAGAAGACAGGAGTAGTGCAAATTTTAGAGAAATCCCCCACGGTGAACTAGATTTGTAATAAGGTAGTAATTACTAAATGGCAGCCATACGGCTACAAAGTAGAACGAGCTCGTGCAAATTGCTGCTTTCCTGGGGGGTTCTTCACACTGCTGAATTGCAGTGACGCCTGACATCGCACCCAATTACTCAGTCATTCTCAGCATTTCCGCAGGGAATCCGTGACTCACGCATCATTCCAATGTGTCATCTCTAATTTCGCCAGAAACTAGTTCAGCAGGCTCCGGGGCTCCAAATACTCACACAGCACCCAGACGCCCGCATACTTCATGCATATAAAGTTTCGCACACGGATTCTAGCTTTTTTTCCCCCTGTTGTGTCACCTCTTTGCTTTTGCACTGCGCGTATATCTTCTACTATAGCGCGCCAGCAGCAGTGCACAGGTGCCAAACAACATGTAAGGCAAGACTGCAAGCATGACCGGTCCTTCAATATATACCAAACGCAACTGGCCTTTTATAATTCATGAACATCATGGCCACAATACAACTGTGGCAGTGACGGGAGTTCATATACTCTAGACAACCAAAAAAGTTCGCTTTCCATAGTTGGGCTCCTGCAGACTATGCATTTAGATGATTTCGCAGCATTTTAACTTTGGCTGAATTGCGCGATGTGCTCACCGTGCGCAGGTTCTCGGAGACGGTGAGCTCTGCCGCCCAAGGCTTCAGGCGCAGCGGCGTGGACAACTTCTCCTGCTCCTGCGGTCATCCAACCCCGCGCTGGCGTACAGCAGTGACCTGCACAAATTTGTTACCGGGGGGGATTAAGGGAATTAAGAACATGCAGATCCCCATGGCCTCATGTATCTGCGAAGGCAACGTATACAGGGACGGCAAGATAAGAAAAGATCCAGGCAATCCCTGGATCAGTTTCAGCTTTTATAAGGTGACAATGCTACATGCTGTGTGAAGTTTAACGTCCCCAAACTGCTCACGAGCTATGCAAGACGCCGCAGTGAAGATCTGCACAATAATCTGGATCACCCGACGTCTTAACGCGCCCAGACAGTGCACAGCACATGGCTGCTATTGCATTTTGCCTTAGCTCCGTAGTAAGAGTGTTCGGCTGTTGAGCCGGAGGACTGTGGTTCAATGCCGAAGAATACCACTATCTTCACACTGGAACAGCCTATGAAGTGAATATTGGAAGACATCATATTGATGGATTAATGTAATGGAAAAGCATGGAGGAGGGTAGAGCAGCACGATCTTGGAAGAGCGCCAGCTGTGTCGATGCCAGCCGGGCACACCATGTGGCTTTTGGGAGAATTATAGGGATTGGGACGGTGATAAGACCATGGAAGAGGCAGTGTTCAAGGTCGGCGTATGGAAGGGGGCAGTTTACAGAGGACGTGTCGGAACACGCTCGAAAGGACTATAACCGGACTGCGGAGAGCCGTGTGTTCAGATTAATTTTTAGGGGGGTGGGGGTGCGAGCAATGAAGGGGATGAGGTCGGGGCAAGGAAGCGTCTGCAGAGATTCATGCCAGCGAGAGTAGCACGTGTTGCGTGATTTGGTTTGGTTTATGGGGTTTAACGTCCCAAAGCGACTAAGGCTATGAGAGACGCCGTAGTGGAGGGCTCCGGAAATTTCGACCACCTGGGGTTCTTTTACGTGCACTGACATCGCACAGTACACGGGCCTCTAGAATTTCTCCTCCAAAGAAATTATTTTAGACGAGAGCTTCGCCCTCCGGGGGTGCACGTCACTAGAGGATCGCAGGTGCGGGGTGTTGAGTATCACGGCGAAGCTTGTGTACCAGATGATTGTCTATAACCGCACCGGGGCCAGATATCGACTAAACGGTTAGTAAGACTGGTCCGAGGGAGAGGAGGGTATCAGCGAGTTTATCGTGGAGGTCTACGGTATGATTGTAAAAATGTAGAGCACGAACTAATGGAGTTTGTGGGTATGGTGCAGAAGAGGGAGGGAGAAAGTTCGCTGAATGAGACGATGGCTAGAGCAACTAGCTGATGTTCAAGGGTGCTGGTAGAGGGAGGGGTAGCGTATGGTCCCACCATGTGGGTGGTGGAAGTAGGGGAGCGAGATTCTAAGGTGCAATAGGCAGATGCTCCTCTGTGGGCGCTGGAGGAGAGCGTGGCATGCAGGCTAGCAGCGGGCCAGTAAGCGGCTTGCGAGTATGGGTAGGGATCGGGCAGAGGTTCGATGGGAGAGAGTGTTTGGGATGTTTCGAGAAAGGTCGATCGTGGGGGTGGGGGGATGCTAGCCTGCTGCAGGAGCCATCGGCCCTTCTGGCTGCCGAGCAGTCTTGCGGTCCTTGTGGAGTTTGATGAAGTCCGTAATGGTAAGCAAGAGATTTGGCTGTCGCATAAAGGTTTTGGGTGGAAATACGCCAAGCGAGATGGAAAGCAGCCTTGTAGACGATGTGTAGAAAACAGTTTTTCAGTAAAAAAGCAATCAGTTCCCCGTGGACGCCTCAACCGCGCCATGAGAGAAGCCATAAAGTTGGGATTGAAAGAAGAGAGAATGAAACCACGGAATCTTGGAAGAACGCTAGCATCATCTTAGTCCATAAGAAAGGAGAAGTAAAGGACTTGAAAACGTGAGGTTACTGACGGTGCCTGCAAGGTGGTTACGAAGGTAATCACAAATAGATTCAGGACAACCTTAGACTTCAATGAACCAAATGACTAGGCAGGCTTTCGTAAATGCTGCCCGACAATGGACCATATGCACATTATGAGTAAGGTGATCAGGAATGCGCAGAGTAGAACCATCCTATATATATGGCCTTCAAAAAATACGAGAAAGCATTTGACTCAGCAGTCATGCAGGCATTACGAAATCCGTGTGCAGAACAGCCTTACTTAAAAGCACTGAAAGACATCTGTAACGACTTCTCCATGACCATTGCCCTTCATAAAGACAGCAATAAAATCGTAATACGGAAGGATGACATACAGGGAGGCACTATCTTTCCAATGCTTTTCACCGCCTAGTTACTGGAGACATTCGGAGACCTAGATTGGGAACGGTTGGGGATAACAGTCGAGGGCATCCAGTCTACCCTTCGACCGCCCTGGGCGGCGCATATCCTGCCGAACTCTCTCTAGTGTCCTACAGCGACCCTTACCCTCCCGGCTCTCTCGGAGTGGCAGAGAAGAAAGCTGGGAAGAAGCGTCCACGTCGTCACGTGGGCGACCCTCCTTTCCCCTCGAGTATTCGGTGGCCGCGTGAGCAGCCCACCAGGGGAAGAGATGGACGGAGCCATTAGACAAACGAGGTCTTTCCAGGTGACATCGAGCTTTCCCCGTGCCCGTTGCCTGCCTGCCTGCTGCGGCATGCTGACTGCGTTACCGAGGGAGGCCATCGTATTTTGGGAGACCCGAAATAAACGATTTGCCTGCGGGCTATACCTCGGTATGTTGTTCTTGTCGACCTCCACAGTGTGGTCGGGGATAGCCGAGTGCTGTCTGTGTTGTCCTTAACATAAGCTGAACGCTTTTCGTTAGCCTCCTCGTTCCTGCCCCGTAGGTGAGTATCGGCAAGATACAGCTGTTGTACAGTTTTCTCTTGAGGTATAATAATGGTTGGCAAATGATCCTTTCCGCGTGGGTTGTCCAGAACATCCCTTATAATATCAGTATAAGCTGATGGTGAACTAAACGATAAATCTAAGCCGCTCATTTTTCCAGTCCTTGGGGAGCAGTACATGGGCTTTCCTGAATTCAGTAGGCACACATTATTGCACAGAATACAATCTTCTAAAATGCGACCTCTGGGGTTAGTTTCTTCACTTCCCCAGAAAGAGGAGTTATCCGACTAACAGATGTGGCTGTGGTAGCTGTTCTAGAAGTTTTTCTAAGCAGAGGTGAGCATTTCACCTAGAATACCAGACCTCACCTCAACCTGAAACAAAATTTGGTGACGTCACTCAACCTCAACCTCATCATCTGAGGTTGAGGTGTCCACTAGCGACCTCACTACACCTCAGCTCGACCTCATATTGTGAGGTTGAGGTCGGATTCCGGACTTCAAAAAATCTAAAATAACTAAAACAAATTTGAGTAGGCAAATAAAAATCTATCCACCGAGAATTATGTGAGAAGCTTGGTAACAACTAGCTACGGCATATTAGATATGTGGTGTACTGTGATCGAAGGAGACCGTTTTGATCCAGAGAAAATTCATTTTGCTCGTTTCAATGAGTGGCGCTCCAGCTTGGCCTAGATGCCGAAAGGCGCCACGAAAGCAGAGAGCCATACAACCTGCAATGTTGCGTACCACTTTTTGCACCCGACATTGCATAGATTATCCAAAATATATGCAAGAAGAAAAGCCGGTATTCTGTCACGAGAGCTCGAAGCGTCTATGTGTGGCTTCTACGTCGACAGCAACTATAACACCCCTTTTTAAGGTCGCTTTGGAGGGATATTTTATCAGACGTATTATATTAACGGTTTGATAAGAAACACAATCATGAGCAAACATACAAATTTTACAGGACACACGCGACGGGAATAAGGCACGACAGAACCGCGTTGTATTCATGTATATGTATTTGTAAGCGGCTTCGTTGTATATTTGGCTGTTATTTTTTATTATTTATTACGAAAGTCTACTTTCCTTAAATTAAACTTGCAAAAACAGGTAGGCCACAGTGGCGCATAGGTTGAAATGCGCGTTTCGGCTCGCCCGTCAAAGTCCGCCTGAGCGAAACCTTTCGCTTCTCTGCAAGGCATCTGAGGCCTCTGTAAAACGCCTGAAGAAAAGTGTACGGTGCTGCCGATCCTTAGGAAAACAGCTCGCCAACCTAACTCATGCCCTACGAGAGAAAGACAGGGAAAGAAAAGAATGATGACGAACCCATACCCACGAGAATCGCAAACTAAAAACAGGACTGCTGGCGGACAAATTAAAAGGAGAGGACAACTGCGCGCCTATGAACTGCACTCCATAACGCCTCTCTGTAATCGATTTGATTCACTAACTGTGAGTGAAAGAAAAATAAATTGAATGAATAGATTTGTGCGACACCGACCACGAATTTTTCACCATGACCAGCCCAATGTAAAATGTGGCGGAAAAAACTCGTGGTAGGTAAACTATTCGTGATGTAACATCTGTAGTATATCTGTTCAGCGTCTAAATAATGGTTCCCAACGCAAATGGTCCTGGAAAAAGTGACACTGCTTACGAAGCAACCGATTCGGTCAACGCATGGTCTTGGCTAGACCCTCCAATCGTTCCTTCTTTATTCATTTGCGTTGTTTTCCCACTGGCCTATTTTAGCACAACGCTATACTATGTATTCGTCAAACATGGCACGGCGTTTCACCCTCATCGTGGTTCGGAATTATATACAGTCGTGCCTCGCTAGTGCGGACTTCATTATGTATACGTGGAGAATTTTCGCAAGGACCTCAGTGTGTTTACGTCTTGTTTGCATGAAAACAAACTTTGGGCAATGGAATAACAAAGCTAAGAACCTCATAGCGGCGTTCATAACGCTTTCCTGCGTTTCAGCAAGCATTTACACCAATGCAAAGCAGTAACCTCGACATTGTGGCAGCGCACGAGTAAAAGTTTTTTTTTTTTTTCTGCATCCCCAACTCGAATTTGCCGGAGGCTGACGTGATTTGTGGCCGATGAATTTCCTCACCAGGGAGGGAGCTTGCTAGATAGAGACAGAACGGTCTTGGAGACGAAGAACTTAGGTTTACGTACAACGAATATAAAATATTTAAAAACAATAGTTGTCACGCGGTTGGACCAAATGAGCAATCCGTTCGCTGCTGTCTCCCGTGCGGCGGTTCTTCCAAAAGCAAAAGAGAGAGAACGAACACCTACAGCTGCCTTACCTTCGGTTAGGCAGAAAACTCCGACAGCGCCTTTTCCCTCTACTACATGCAGACCTCGGGAGAAGCGCTCAGTAATTTCTTCGAAAAGCGAGACAGCACTTGCCTCCAAGTCATAAGTATCAAGAGAGCAGCATGGCTGTCTAAGCGTCCCTCGGGTTACTCGCGCGGTCCACGGACCCGGAGCCCTCAAAGCACCCCGCTGCCGCCCGGCCGCGGCTCTGCAACTTTTAGCGGCTCGTCAAGGAGACCTGAGCTTACCTGCCCACAACTGAAACGCCTACTTGTGGGTTGCCCCGCCAGTGTTCTGTTCTCCAGTCACCGCCATAACAAGCGGAGGGAACGCAAGAATGCACAAGGCGCTGCATTGCAAAGGCAGCAAGCTGTTACGTCGTCCCGTGGCCTGCTAAAGCGGCGTACAGCGCACTCCGGAGGTCGACGTGTCCACACAGAAAATTTACTGCGATGGTGAAGCCATCCTCAGAAGACAGGCTGATGGTTCCCTGGGTCAACTGACAATGCCGATGGCACACTCTTGAAGTCAACAAGGCGGTACGAAAGCTCGCGGCGATGTTCTCGTGGCACTGAGCTCGGGGCTACGTAAACTCAGCTCCTGTTTGTGCCCGGCCCACGGTCGCCGCGAGCAAGAAGGTAGGGGGACACCGGAAACGAGCAGGGCGCGAACACTGGTCCAGGGCGGTGGACCTCTGGCACCACGAAGGCTGAAAACAACCTGCGGCATTCCTCGGAGCAAAAAGGAAAACAGCCACTCGCCAATACCAAGCTGCACGTCTTCGTTTCTTTTTTGTTTATTTACAATATTGCAAGCTTATCTCGCGAAGTTACACCTCGACCCACTGATGCACTTCGACGGAGTCAGTGCACTAGCTACCACTCTCTTTGAACGGCCAGAGCATCCTACATCTCAACCAATAGGCTGTTTATGAATATGTAGAAAATTCTTTGCAAGCTGTCTAGTGAAGGCGATACAAAACCAGTCGGAAGCCTTACAATGGTCAGCATGACGTTCGGAAGAATGGAACTGAATGCCCACAGTGCCGCCGGATACCCACCGGCGATACAATGGGTACAAGCTTCCCCTGCCTGGTGATCGGCTTCTTTAGAGTGAAATACTTGGGAAAAGGGTCTTTGACCCCACCTTGTGCAACGAAAAAAGCTTGTGCCGTGTCGCTCTTTGACCCCTTATGGCCTTGCGCCATAAGAATTCATCATCATCATCAAGAATGGAACTGAATGCTTCTGTGAAGAGCAAGAGTGGCGAGTACACGTGACAACGAAGTGGTGCGTGCTACGGGAAGGCTTTCAATCCGCGAATTTACTGCACTTATGAAGAAAACAAAAAAGGCTTGGATTAAATCTAGCCATCGAAGAGTGCTGCCATGGTTACTGGGTCTCCACAGAAAACGCTTCAGTTTCTTCGGGACAATGGTGACCGAGAGAACGCCCTTGACGTAGCTCAGGTTTGTTTACATTGAATGTAAGGTATCGGTAGCGTTCGCGGGGGTCATCGGAACGCGGCTGGGGGCACTCAAAGCGGAGCGTCTCCTTTCTTGGAACGCGGCCGCTCGCGAACGCGCCGGGAAGTACGAGTGTCCACCCGACACGCGGTACCGAGCACGAATGTATATTTGTGTTTATTTTCATTTGACACGACCGTGCGTTTGGGTTTGTGGAAAGGGCGTTTTGCCCTACGGAAGCTGGAGGGCTGGCCAGGCTCTCGATAAACCAATCATGTGAACATCGTAACATGATTGGAAGCCACCAAATGTGGGCCGGGCCTTTAAGTCTTTAAAACTGGGCCCCGGAGCCGGAAGCGGGGTTCTGGGCTAAGGTGAGATGCAACGCATCTTCGGCAACGCCGAGTAGGGGCCTCCCCTAGTATTAGCCAGATCCACCTTTTTGTTGCTTGGTTTGTCCTTTTTGCTGCTTAATGTGTCTAGTGCCTTAACTTGTATCTATTGTAAATACTGTACATAAAATTTGAAGTGTTCGCCTTACCCCTGCGTCTCAACTGAACACATGACCGTCTCTGACGGGCACCCCTGGTGCGAAGAGCTTTAGTCTTCCAGTTGGAACAAACCGTCTCTGGCGGGGCACCGCTGGTGCAATAAGGAAGACGAAAGAACCTGTGAAACTTTACTTTGAATAATAATGCTCTCCTCGGTATGCACAGAATCAAACGCTCGTCACAAACTTCTTTTCGTAATAAATTGGCTTGTTTTTCCCGGATATTCATTTCTATGAACAATCAAATTTATGGGCACATTCACGGGGACATTATCATCATCATCATCAGCCTGACTACGCCCACTGCAGGGCAAAGGCCTCTCCCACGTCTCTCCAATTAAACCTGTACTTTGCCCGCTGCAGCCATCCTATGCACACCAACTTCTTCATCTCGCCCGCCCACCTAACTTTATGCCGCCCCCTGCTACGCTTGCCTTCTCTTGGAATACACTCCGTTACCCTTAAGGACCAGCGGTTATCTTGCCTTCGCATTACATGCACTCCCAAGCCCACTTCTTCCTCTTGATTGCAACTAGGATATCATTAACGTCCGTTTTTCTCTCACCCACTCCGCCTGCTTCCAATCTCTTAACGTTACACCTATCATTTCTCTTTCCATAGCTCGCTGCGTTGTCCTTAACTTAAGCTGAACCCTCTTTTTTAGCCTCCACGTTTCTGCCCCATAGGTGAGTACCGGTAAGATACACCTGTTGTATACATTTCTCTTGAGGGATAACGGCAAACTGCCATTCATGATCTGAGAGAACCTGCCATATGCGCTCCACCCCATTCTTATTCTTCTAGTTATTTCCCTCTCATGATCGGGATCAGCTGTCACTACCTGCCCTAAATAGACATATTCTCTTACTACTTCCAGCACCTGGCTACCAATTTCGAACTGCTGTTCCCTTGCTAGGCTGTTGAACATTACTTTGGTTTTCTGCATGCTAATTTTTAGCCCCACCGTTCTGCACTGCCTGTCTAACTCATTGATCATGTTTTGCAGTTCATGTCCTGAGTCACTTAGCAAGGCAATGTCATCAGCGAATCGCAGATTACTTAGGTATTCTCCATTAACTCTTATCCCCGACGGTTCCCATTTTAAGCCTCGGAATACCTCCTGTAAACAGGCAGTGAACAGCATAGGCGAGATCGTGTCTCCCTGCCTGACACCTTTCCTTATTAGAATTTCATTGCTTGTTTTATGGAGAACTATGGTAGCTGTGCAATCGTTATAAATATCTTCCAATATTTTCACATAACACTCTTCTACACCCTGATTCCGCAATACCTGCATGATTGCTGAGGTTTCTACTAAGTCGAATGCTTTCTCGTAATCAATGAAAGTTTTATATAGGGTTGGTTATATTCTGCACATTTATCTATCACCTGATTGATTGCGTGAATATGGTCTATTGTCGAGTATCCTTTACGAAAGCCTGCCTGATCATTTGGTTGATTGAAGACTAAGGTTGTCCTGACCCTATTAGCGATTACCTAAATACCTTGCAGGTAACAGACAATAAGCTGATCGGTCTGTAATTCTTCAAGTCCTTGACGTCTCCTTTCTTATGAATTAAGATAATGTTAGCGTTTTTCCAAGCTCTAGGTACGCTCGAGCTCACAAGGCATTGCGTATATAGGGGGGCTAGTTTTTCGAGCACATTCTCTCCTCCACCCTTCAACAAATCTGCTGTTATCTGATCCTCACCAGCTGCTTCCTCCTTTTGCATTTCTCCTAAGGCTTTCTTTACTTCCTCCTTCGTTACTGGCGGGATGTCCCATTGCTGTGCTCTACTGCCTCTCTCAGTAACATTCTGATTACAATCGCTACTGTATAGATTTGTGTAAAACTCTTCGGCTACTTTAACTACCTTCTCCATATTGTAACGGCATACGACCTTCGCAACCAAGAGCGCGCTGCGGTATACAAATAAAGAAGAGCCGCGGGGCGAGCGCGAGGGGAGAGCGCGCGGCGCTAGCGCGTGAGGTAGAGAACAAAGGTGAATCGCCGCGGCCGGTTATGTCTGAGTCTCCTGTGTCTGAGTCTCTGTGCCTTTCTCTGCGCGGGCCCGCCGTCCCGTAACATTTGGTGGCAGCGGTGGGATCATGCCGCTCACCCGCTCCCAGAATCAAGTCCCCGACGTGCCAGTCGACAGGACTCCGCCACCAGCCGACGGCGCCGACGACGCCGCGGCCGGCATCGCTACACCTGGGCGCTCGGAGGGGCTCGGTTCTCCGCAGCGGCTGGACGCCGGTATTGAGCGCCTCCTCGATATTTGTACTCAGCGGATGGACGCATGGGAGGCCCGTCTGACTGCCCAGGCTGGGGAGATGGAGGCGATCCGGCGCGACTTCCGTCGCCTTCTGCCAGTCGAGCCGAACACGGGTCCGGTGCCTCTGGACGTCCCCGCCACCGCTGTACCCAGCTCTGCCGTCGCTGTACCTGCGGTCGTAGCCGCCAACGGCGTGCTCGGCGCGGGCGCATCATTGGACGTCGTGGAGTTGCCCACGTTCGACGGCACCATTTCGTGGGATGCTTACCGCATCCAGCTGGACAGTATTGCGGCGGCGAGAGGCTGGGACGAGCAGATGAAGGCACGGATGCTCGTCGCCAAACTGAGAGGCCGCGCGACTGAGCTGCTGCAGAACGTGCCGCCTGACCAGCTGGGCTCTTATACTGTCCTGGCGGGCCTCCTCGCCGACCACTACAGTGCCTCAGGTCACCCCCGTGTGCAGTACCACCACCTGCGAGTCCGCCGTCAAGAGCCCGGGGAGACATACCAGGACCTCGCCGCCGCCATTGAACGCCTGGCTCTGCAGTCGTTGCCGGGGGCGCCTCAGAACGCCGTGGCCCTGGTCGGCACCGAGGCATTCGTCGACGCCATCCGACTCCCTGAGGTGCAGCGCTTGGTCCGCTCTGGGCGTCCTGAGTCCGTCCGCGCCGCCATGGCGCTCGCCGTCGAGGCGGAATCGACTTTGCTGGCCACGCGGGGGTCGCCACCGTCTTCCGAGCACAGCGTCCCGGTGCAGGCTCCTCGGTTCTCAGTCCCCACAGCGGCCTCTACCCGACGCAGGCGTAATGACACCCGCACGACCTGCTTCCGCTGCGGCCTGAGGGGACACTGCGCGAGGGACTGTGCTGGCCCTCCGACGTCGGAAAACGATTCGGTGGAACGGTGCCCCCGGATAAAGTACGTCCCCGCACTCCTTAGTTCGCCGCGTCCCCTTCTTTCGTCGGCTTCGATGACAACGGAAGCTCCCTACGTGCTCGTTGACGTCGCCCTGCTTGATCCGCACGTAGCGGCCTTGGTCGACACTGGAGCGGCTGTTAATGTGCTCGACAAATCGCTTATTGTCAACGCGCCCCACCTGCTTCTTCCAGCCGCCAAAACCCGGCTCGTAGCTTTTAACGGCGCCCCGGTGGAGCAAGTCGGACGTGTTACCGTCAACGTGACAGCACTCGGAAAAACCATCTCTACCGAGTTTGTTGTCGCGGACAGCCCTATTTGGCCAGTGGTCCTCGGGTGCGGGTGGTGCCAGCAAGCCGGAGTCGTTCTCAATTTTACCACCACAGAACCACGTGCGAGCCAAACTCTGTGTGGGCCGGGTTGGCTTAGCTGGATTTCCAGCGCCGGTGTCACCCTGTGGCAGTCCCTGGTGTCGGCGACCAAGCGTGCTTCAGGATCTGTGCGCTACCTCGGGACGAAGTGGCCACGTCGAGTCAAGCCAGTCGACGTCACTACCGTGACTGTGGCGACCGCCGTGACTCTGCCACCGGGTGCGGCAACTTGGGTGCATGCCAAGTCTGACAATCCGATCACAGCGGATGTGATTTTCGAACCTACCCGGTGTTCGGCTCCGGCCCGAGAGATGACCTCCCCTCGAAGCCTTCTGTCGGTGCTCAATGGAGAGGCCCACGTGTTAATGCTTAATATCAGCCGCGCACTGCTCGTGCTGACTCCCGGCACGCAATTGGGTGCACGTCAGTCTTGGACTCAGCATCACCGGTTGCGTCTTTGCAGCATGAAAAACCATCTCACCACACTCCAGCGCCGGCGGTCCTATCATGGGACGCATTTAACTTTGGGCCCACCCTGACCCGCGCGGAGCTCGCCTCTCTGAATGCCTTGCTGCTCGAGCATCGCAGTTGCCTTGCTCTATGCGCCAGTGAACTCGGGTGCACTTCCTGGGCCCAACACCGGATAAACACCGAAAACCGTGGGCCTATTCATCACCAACCTCGCCGTGTCGCGCCAGCTGAACGGAGAGTCATCCAGCAGCACGTATGCGACATGCTTGACCAGGGAATCATCGCCCCTTCTTGTAGCCCTTGGTCCTCCCCTGTCGTCCTTGTGCGCAAGAAGGATGGAACACTCCGCTTCTGCGTTGATTACCGCAAGTTGAACGCTATCACTCGTCTCGACGTGTACCCGCTGCCCCGCCTCGACGATGCACTTGACCGCCTGAAGGGGGCCCGTTATTTTTCCACCCTAGATCTGCTCTCGGGCTACTGGCAGGTGCCTGTTCACCCCGATGATGTGGAAAAGACAGCAGTCGTGACTCCCGACGGCCTCTACCAATTCAACCGTATGCCGTTCGGTCTCTCAAATGCTCCAGCCACCTTTCAGCGCCTCATGGACCGCGTCTTAGGCCATATGAAGTGGACTATGGCGCTGGTCTACCTGGATGACGTCATTGTCCATGCGGCCACGTTTGATGAACACCAAAGGCGACTCAAACTCGTCCTCGAAGCCCTTACCTCTGCTGGGCTTCGCTTAAAACCAAAGAAATGTTTATTCGGTTTCGCAGAGGTCACGTACTTAGGTCACGTTGTGAGCCGGCATGGCATCCGTCCCGACCCGGAGAAGCTAAAAGCGCTTACGGCTTACGAAGCTCCCACCACTGCCAAGGAGCTCAAAAGTTTCCTCGGATTTGCTTCATACTTCCGTCGTTTTATACCCAACTTTGCCAAGCGAAGCGCTCCGTTGACCACCCTACTGAAGAAGAATGCAGCGTGGAGTTGGACACCGGCCCACCAGCTCGCGTTCCTTGACGTCAAGCACGCGCTCCTCGAGCCTCCTACGTTGGCCCATTACAACGAATCGGCCCCCATCGTCCTCCACACGGATGCCAGCCAAGATGGGCTCGGCGCTGTCCTTCTGCAGGAAGACGAGTCTGGTGACCATAAAGTCCTAGCTTATGCCAGCCGCCAGCTTTCCGACGTTGAGCGCGCCGCCACTCTTCAGAACTCGAGTGCCTCGCCGTTGTCTGGGCCGTCGAGAAGTTCCGTCCCTACTTGTACGGCCGTCACTTTACCATCGTCACGGACAATAGCGCTCTGACTTGGCTGCAGTCTGCCAAACACTTAAATGCCAAGATTGCACGTTGGTCCCTGCAACTTCAAGAGTATGATTTCACCATAGTGCATCGGCGCGGCTCTGCACATCAGGATGCCGATTTCCTTTCTCGCCACCCTTGTTCCGTGACAGCTTTGACGGACCTCAGGACTGCGCAAGCGCAAGATCCCGACGTTGCTGCCATAATCCACTCCCTTGGCACCGCCGTCGGCGCAGGTCTCCGCAAACTGCGCCGGGTCTATCAAATGAAGGATAACCTCTTGTGTCATGTGAAGTGGTTCCGTGGTCGACCACCCGTGTGGTTGCCAGTTGTGCCGGCAATCAGGGTGTCGAACCGGTATGTTTTCGGGTTCGGTTCGGGTTCGGGTTCACGCCTTTCGGGTTCAGTTGCGGGTTCGGCTCCAGAGAGCGATTCCGTTCCGGTTTGAACCGGTTCGGACCATCTCGAACCGGTTCAAACGGGTTCAAACGGGTTCAGGACAAAAAAAATTAGAACGCAGGTGGGTTTCAGTGATATGCGTTTTCTTTTTTCTTGCACATCGCTATACAAAATAAAAAATGCAAAGATTTGTTTACGAGAACATAAAACTGAGCTAGTTGGTAACGGTAGCTTAAGCCGCGCAGTAAACAGGACAAACGGAAGTCTGGAGACGACACACACGCTGACTAACAACGTGTTATTACATTCTCTGAAAAGTATATGAAGGCGCAGGACACAGTCGACAATCCAAAAAACAGAATTGCAAAGATTAAAACTAAAAAATCATACTACGCATGCACATCGTAGTCGAGTCATGACAGCTTTTTCAGTGAAATTCGAGGACTATATTCCATAGTAGACGGCACTCCGCTATCTCCTGGACCTCACACAATGCCAAGAAAGCCTGGCTCCTTATCTGCGAAATTGATGTATGGTGAAGCAACACGCTCATCTGCATCCTTCCTGATCATACAGGCCTCCACCATCTCCCTACAAATTCGATCAGGGTGATTAAACAGGAGACTTGTCTTTCTAATTGGGGAAGCAGATGAGTGTGTTGCTTCACCATCTATCAGTTTGGTAGATAAGGAGTCAGGCTTGCTTGGCATTCTGTGAGGTCCAGGACAGGAGATAGGTGAGTGCCGTCTACTATCGAAGATACTCTTCGAATTTCGTTCAAAAAGACGTCACGACTCGACTGTGATGTGCAAGCGCAGTATGGTTTTTAAGTTCTAACCTTTGTTCTGTTTTTCTGGGGTTGTTTCCTCTGTCCTGCCCCTTTTCCCAGAATAAAATAACCAGTTGTTAGTCAGCGCTCGTGTC
The DNA here is from genome assembly GCF_055824585.1 of Amblyomma mixtum. Taxonomy (NCBI): domain Eukaryota; kingdom Metazoa; phylum Arthropoda; class Arachnida; order Ixodida; family Ixodidae; genus Amblyomma; species Amblyomma mixtum. Next base: position 29,224,691 of record NC_143012.1, read on the forward strand.
GTCTCCTGTCTTCCTTTTGTCGTGTTTACTGCGTTACTTGAGCATGAAAAAATTATTTAATGCGAGATGTTCTCACCTTACCCATTTTATTTATTGTCCGCAGCAAAAAGGCGAATTTACGGTAAGAGCCGCAAAATCAAATGAACTCGAAATTAATGAAAATCGGTTATGTATATACGCTATAATCCACCTTATGAGGTGTAGGATGAAAAGCCGATACATTTTGCATCTACAAGACCCTCCTGCTTGAGTAGTTTGGGAGGCCCCGTAGCGCGAGTAATAGGTCTCCCTTGAAGCTTTAGTGAGTTGGGACTTTCTCGTACGCAGTGTACTTACGGGGCCCCAAAATTGCCGCCGCACGCGCCCTCTACGTCCCGCGCACTACTGAGAAACGAAACTGTCATGTATCGGCCCGTATACATACAGACAGATACCTTTCCGTCACACCGAAACCGACTTGCCTGTCCCCCCTCCTTTACTACATGGTAAGAAAATGTTCGAGAATCCCTCCAACGCCCATCCCCCACCCAACGAGAGCCTCGTGGGAGCACTGGCTCTCCCTAACATCCTGAACTTACCAAACATATTTTATTTAAATCACCTATTCGACATCGCCTTTGTAACTGACGTTATATATCCTGAGCCCCTATAGCTCAGTATCTTCAAAAACTCAGCTAATCGTGGCTTCTCGCTATAGTAAAGTAAGAAATTTATTTGTGATAGAATGTTTGGGACTTTTCCTGGGGCGCTATCAAATGCAACCTTTGCGTCCACAAAATTTTTTTGCGCCCCTGATAGAGTGATAAGGAGGGGTTATATGGCATGCACCATTTGTCCACCAACTTGTTTCAGGCATTTATTTCCAAAGCCACAAACAACCCCTTTCTGGCAGCTATGCTTAATAGGTGAGTAAGTGCTTGCCTGTCTTTTCTGGACATTCTCGAGAGTGCTGATTCATTCGGTTTTCTCACTATACGCTTTTACTTACCTGTACGGCCTCTCCACAAGGCAGATGACAAATGATGCGATCGGTCATTACTTTCTCTACCCATACATCTTCAGCCTTACCTAAACTTTCTTGATACTAGTGTATTAAAGCGAAATCAGCGGATGTACAGTGGAGCCCACTTCAATGGCCATAGGTATAACGAACCCTCGCTTATTTTGAGCGGGTGTGGTGAAAGCGTGAAAATATGCATGAGGGCAACGGAAATTCATCGCAGATACAGCGAACAACTCTGGCCACACCACTCGGTTATAGCGAACGAGGTGGCGTGGTGAACTACCCCGAGGTTGTGGACGTCGTTCTTCCGCTAAGTACGCAGATGAAATAGCGCCTCTCAACCTTCACGACACCGCCCCGGAAAGACTATGTCAACCCAGAAATGGAATTATAAGGTGGCACTGCTGTGCGCAGCGCTAACCGGAAAGTCCGGCGTCCGGTAACACTGTAAATGCTAAAGTAAACACGGTAACCATGTGCTACAATTTTCTATTGAAATAGTAAGTAGCCGCTGGCCAAACCCGCATCGATGGCCAACGAGGGCGATCATTGCCTAGCGCGTTCGCCGGCTCGGCAAAGCATCCTGAGTAGAAGAAGCGCGGTGCGCTTGAGACAAGGGCATCGTCGAAAGCGAAGCAACTGACCAATCTCGCGGATCAACTTAAAACAGCGATTAGATAATTTTGAAATCCTTGCTGGCCATGCCAGCCACGTGGTATGCATAGCCTGCCCAGTCGTCTCAATCTTTGGCGCCGCTGCCATGTGCAGGCATTGTCATATAGCGGACAGTGCAACGAACGCCTTCTGCGCCACAAGCGCTGCGCTACTTCGTCGCTGGATCAGCCCAGTAACGACAGATGAAGCTCGAAACACGAAATGTGGATTGCAGATTTCTGGCAACGCTTTGTTGATCTATAGCCGACCGGATGTTTCCTCGGGTAACTACGTTCCTGCGGACAACAAAGTCGCAGAAGCGCCTGCTCTGACGGAGACGTTAAACACCAAGTTCGAGATTATCCTACTGCCAGGAATCTCATTTACGTGGCCGACCTGCCACCAGTTGCTATGCAGACTTCATCCATGATTAGTTATACCCGTCCCTAAATTTGATAGTTGGCAGCAAGGTCTCGACGAGGATTAAATGACCGCCCTAGATAGCCTGGAAAAAGCCGCGGCAGGCTCTGCTTTGCACAAGTAGGCACGCTTAACGCAGCTTTGTAAGAAATAATTGCCACTTATAGCGGCCTTAGTATTTTTGGCTGTTGTAAGAAGAATCCACTTGCTACGAACATCAGATATAACGAATTGAACCTGCGGGACCGTCAGGTTCGCTATAAGTGGGCTCGGCTTTGTTTTAATCGGCCACAAAAACCTTTTTCACCCTTCAGACATGGACCTTACATGTTAGGACGTACCTTCGTGCCCAAAAGAATACAGCATCATGACAAAAATATCATTTTAGTGCTGAAATTGTTTCTCGTTGCTCGCACAGGTAGAAATGCTCTGTATGTGCATGTGTTAAGGAGTATGTATAGTATCTTTTCAAAACTTAAACAAATAGTGAAAGAACTGAATTGGTTTGGTTTGGTTTATGGGGTTTAACGTCCCAAAGCGACTCAGGCTATGAGAGACGCCGTAGTGGAGGGCTCCGGAAATTTCGACCACCTGACATCGCACAGTACACGGGCCTCTATAATTTCTCCTCCAAAGAAATTCAACCGCCGCCGCCGGGGTTCGATCCCGGCCGCGAAAAGTAGATATAAGTCGCCAGACAGAGAACTCAAGATCGAACAGTGCGCGAACAGCAGATGGAGCCGCGCGCTGGCGGCTGGCAGCAATTTTTTCTTAGAAGCAGAACGATTTCAGTGAATCGGCATAACGAAATCACTTCATCGTAGTTACATTGCATCGCAGTAGCATCTTTTTGGGCGTAATCACTATCGCATGCCAGCGAGCACATGTATTTCCGCATTGCCCTTTTGTGTAATAGGTACTTAATTTTTTCCTTATTCGTGCATCTCCACCCTTGCCAAGAACCCGCCTTTCGTTGCTTATTTCCGTCGCGCGCAAACAAGAATATGCGGATTCTAAAAAAAAAAAGAAGCTTATACATCTTCTTTTGGTAATACTAGCAGTAATATCTCAGGTTTAACGTGTTGAGTAGACATTGGGGCTATATGACAGACGGTGTACTGGAGGACTACAGATTAACGGAGACCAGCTGGGGATTTTCGACGTGCAACAGAGCACGCTGGTTTTTGTACTTTTGGAAACAGCAGCCGAGCTCCACAGCCATTGAGCCATGTTTTTTCTTTATTGCTCTACAGGCCCATCGTTAGGGGTTTTATTTAGAACTTGCCGTCTAAGACAATGAGCGCCTACAAAAGTAAATGTTGCAATACCCACTGCGGTTGCTCATTGGTTAGGGCGCTCGGTTACTTATTCGGTGTACCTGGGTTCGAACTCACCCCGGGCGGCCAGGTTTCGATGGAGGCGAAACGCAAAAGGCACCGTGGGCTGCGCGATGTCAGTGCACGTTAAAGGGCAACTACGCCACTTTTTGAGAATTTCACGATACTCAAGGAATCAAATCTATATAGGTTGTAGGTAAAGCATGCTAAGTTTTTTGCACTACCATTAAAATAGTGACGTAATCGACGATTAAATTTTGCACTTCTCCTCAAAGCAACAAAGAAGCGCGGGGAAGTTCATTGTGATGTCACGGAAGGTATGATTTCAAATTACTGCTGCCGTCAGCCACGCCCTGCCGTGCTCCGTTGGACGCTTCCAAACAACGTTCGGGGGCTTTGACTTCGGTGCCGTTGGTTTTTTTTCCTTCAAAGCAGGCGTTTATGCATTTGAAATGTACGGATACTTTCGATGACGTCATCATGCGTCCCCCCCCCCCCCCTTTAGCGTTGTGCGCTGCGGAGAAGCTTGAAGGCCGTCGCAATTTTAATTGGTGATGACGTCACCGTTTCTAATGCTAGACCAAAAGGACTTCGCATACTTTACCTAGAAGTTTCACACATTGGACCCTTTTAAGCTCGTCGATTTCTAAAACCTATGCAGTTGCCCTTTAAAGGGCCACTGACCAGGGTCCGGACATTTTTGAAAAACAAGCCCACTGCATAGATGAGGCATCGAAGATAACCTCTGCAAAATACTAGAGCCATGCGCGCCCCGAAAAGCTGCGAAAATTCAAATCAAAGCCCGTTCGTTCTTTCCTTCCTTCAAAAACGGGCCCGGCCCACTACTCTGCACCCCGCTGACGTCAAGGGGGGCTACTTTCGCTAAAGGCACTCCATTGGTGCATCGTTCTGACTGACGGGAGAAGGTTGGGCGTAGCCTTGGCGTCACGTCGTCTGCACAACGCTTTCCGCAGCGCCTTCTGTTCTGGCTCATGCCTACAAACCCGCATGAAGGAACAAAAAAAAAAAACTGCGGAGGGAGCGTGCGGCGACAGCCTTGAACCCTAGCCATAAAAAGTAAAAAAACAGTAAAACTGAGGGAGTTGGCTCGCCCCCCTCCCCCCCCCCCCCCGCCGTGATCCCGTCACGAGACGCTCTGCGTGCGCGCTCCCTTCTCAGTTTTTTTTCTTCTATGCGAGCCCCCCAAAACAAGGTTTTAATTAGTAGTGCAGCAGAGCCTTTCCCTCGCTCGCCCACTTCACCGCTCCGCACACACACCGCTTATCTTTCGTGCATCTTGCGTACGCCTTGACTCCAATGAATGACATATGCTTTGGAGCGGAGAAAAGACACAAACACACAGAACACAAACACGCATGGAGAAAAGCAAACGGGCGGTTGCCGGGTCCGCGCTTCGCCGTGTGTTTCGAACACAACCGACTTCCGCCCCTCCGCTCGTGAAACGGTGGGGAGGCCTAAAAGAAAATGAAAAGGTGGCTCGTTAACTGGGAATGACAAACAGATGTATGAAAGGATGCGCTCGCTAACAAGTCTAGGTGGTCGAGCCGATCGCGCCTCTCGATCGTTCAGTGTGCGGAGAAAATGCAAAAATCAAGAAAATAATTCTATTGAAGGCGGGGTCATGACGTCGCCCTGTGACGCACTCCACAGACACCACGCCTCCGGCTTACACCGGAGAAGGAAGGGGTGATTTTGCCTTGCCGAGCCTACTCGACGAGGAGCGGGAGAGAAAAATTTCGAGGAGGGAATGGAAGGAGAGGAGGCTCGCTCAAAGTGGGGTAGAGAGTGTCTGCTGGCCGCGGGTGGGCAGGGGGCCTTTAAGGATCCCCAGCAGGTAGAAATTATTCTGGAGCCCACCCCTACTCGCCTGTTTCTCTTTTTTTCTTTCACTCCCACCTTCCTCCCTCTCTCACGGCGCGGTTCAGGTGTCCATCAAGAAGTGAGACAGACTGCGCCATTTCCTTACCTCAGAAACCACCATCGCACCATTGTTGGGTACTCGCGATAATATTTCGCCTATTTGTGAGAAATGACGCAAAGAAAAGGAAGGCACATTCTCAATCGGTACTAAAATGACTATAGACACCCAGTTTTATTGCGTGTTTTCTCCTTCCAAATGACGCCACAGATATTAGAATACATGGATCACCGTGTGGTATTCGCCTGCTGCCACTAAATAATTTAGAAAATAATTTTTCCTCCCATGCTGTTTCGGTTTCATCAACCGAATGATGGCTGTGACGTGAGTTCAACATTAGGTCCCGTGAGGCACGGGAAAACTAATACAAACGCTGATACGTTGTTCTGACTCACTGTAGCACTTATATCAGCCGACTTCAAGACCTATATTTGCAACGAACGACGTATCAGCATCTATATTGCCGTTTTATAGGACCTCACGCGACCTAATTTCCACTACACGTCACATCCATCGTTATGCTGGTGAAACCGAAACAGGGTCAAGAAGAAATTCAGATATAAATTATTTATTATGTGTTGGTGAATACCACGCGGTGCTCCATGTACACCAATGTCTAACGCATCGTTTGAAAGAAGAAAGCACGCAAGCAAAAGTTTGGTATCTATAGTACTAAAACCTATGCAGTTGCCCTTTAAGGATCCCCAGCAGGTAGAAATTATTCCCCAGGTGGTCGAAATTTCCGGAGCCCTTCACTACGGCGTCCCTCACAGCCTGAGTTGCTTTGGGACGTTAAGCCCTAATAAACCAAACCAAACTAAACCAAACATTACTTTATTGAGTTAGATCAGTCCTAACGTTTTGATTAAAGATTTACGCAAATATGTAAAAGGGGAGAAGTAATAACTCAAGATTTCACATAAACCTGACGTGCAAGTCTTTACAATTGGCGGTAGTACATTACAGAAGCGTCCATTAGGCTTCTACCCAGGCACCAGACCTCCTGTAAGTTTGCTGTCACATAGACTGGGTACCATTTCCGCACTTCCCAGCGCAGACAGCTATACGGGTGCGTAAATCTATGCGATAGATCATCTCATTTTGTCGAAAAACAAGACGTATGCCGGGATGCAAAAAAGTGGGGCTGAACCGGGTCTCGAACCGGTTCGGAACGGTTCCTTTGAATCGTCCCGGTTCGGGTTCAGTTCCAAGATGGCGAAAAAAATATGGGTTCGGTTCGGTTCCGGTTCCGGGCGAAAATTTGGGTTCGGTTCCGGTTTCGGGTTCGGGTTCAGTTCCGGTTCGACACCCTGCCGGCAATACTGCGGTCGCAAATCTTGCGCGGCCTACACGACGCTCCCACGGCTGGTCACCTTGGTCGCAGCAAAACCTACGCACGAGTGTCGGAGCGCTTTTGGTGGCCTAATATGTCCAGAGACGTCAGGGAACACGTGGCGTCCTGCCAGACGTGCCAGTTCAGGAAGTCATCCACACGAGTAACCAAGCCACCCCCGCAGGCGTTTTCGCCGCCGAGTTCACCTTTCGAACTGGTTGGACTGGATCATTTGGGCCCGTTCCCGAAGACACGCGCCGGAAACCGGTATATTCTGGTTGCGGTCGACTACTTCTCCAAGTGGGTCGAAGCACTGCCCGTTCCCGACACGTCATCCGCTCATGCCGTCTTGTTTGTGGAACAACATCTTGTTCTTCGGCATGGTGTGCCACAACGCCTCATCACGGACCGCGGGAGCTGCTTTATGTCCCAAGAATTTGAGCGTGCCCTCCGCTCCTTCGGCATTGCGCATTCCACTACATCCGTCAATCATCCCCAGTGCAATGGCCTCGTGGAGCGTGTCAACCGCACCCTTACGGATATACTCGCCTCCTACGTCGCTCCGTCCCACACAAACTGGGATCGTTTTGTTTCTACTGCAGCTTTTGCACTCAACACTGCGGCTCAAGAAACAACGCATGTCACGCCGTTCTCAGTCGTCTATGGCAGAACGCCCTCCATCCCTCTCGACGCGCAGTTGGGCCTTCGCCATCCTACTGCGTCACCGACTGACTGCGCCCAACGACTTCGTTCCGCCCGCCTCGACGCTCAGCGCAACCTTCTCACGGCCCATGCGCGTGCGCAAGTGGCCAATGCTGCAGAACCACCACCTCCCTCCTTTCGGTCCGGCGACTTGGTCCTCGTTCGCCGCACCATCCGCGCGACTGGCCGTGCCGCGAAGCTCTTGCCCCGATACCGCGGCCCTTACCGTGTAGTTGCACGGCTCGGCCCCGTTACGCGTACCGTCTAGAAGACCTCCCCGAGCTTCGACCACGCGGTGTACACCACATTTTTCCGGAACATGTCTCCAACATGAAGAGCTATGTCTCCGGCACCCACCGTGATCCCGACTTGGCTCCCACGTCCTCCCTAGTGCCGCCCTCCCGTACCAGCACCAGGCCTCCCTTCCGGAATGCCGCCCCTTAAGTGGAGCGCTGCTCCGTGAACGCAATCCCAAGTCCCGCGGTGCGAGAAGCCCTCGCAGTTTTCGTACGGCGAGGAGTCGCCTACAAGCAGCCCCGGGATCTACCGGGATCGTCTCGTGTCAGACGACACTGTCATCACAACGTGACGATGCATCCTGCGCACCAAGCTGCGCCGGTGCGAAGAACCTCAGCCCGGGCTCATCGGGACGAGTTCGATGCCGCCTGCAAAGCGAAGCACGCGCTAGGGGACACCAGCGGTGTCTTCCCCCTCTTATCTTGGAGACTGGAAGAGACTCTTATCTTCCACCTCTTCCCCCCCGGTGGAAAGATGTAACGGCATACGACCTTCGCAACCAAGAGCGCGCTGCGGTATACAAATAAAGGAGAGGCGCGGGGCGAGCGCGAGGGGAGAGCGCGCGGCGCTAGCGCGTGAGGTAGAGAACAAAGGTGAATCGCCGCGGCCGGTTATGTCTGAGTCTCCTGTGTCTGAGTCTCTGTGCCTTTCTCTGCGCGGGCCCGCCGCCCCGTAACAATATTGCTAATGGCACTGCCCTCTTTGTCTCTTATCGCATACATCTGGTTTTTACCCATGCCTAATTTTCTCTTCATTGCTTTCAGCCTACCTCCGCTCTTTACATCATCCTCGATTCTCTCCATGTTAAACTTCCTGATGTCGGCTACCTTGCGCTTATTTATTAACTTCGACAGCTCTACTTGTTCTATTCTGTCTATGGAGCTAGATGTCCTCATGCTTTGCCGTTTCTTAATCAGATCTTTAGTCTCCTGAGATAGCTTCCCGGTGTCCTGTCGAACCATCCTACCGCCTATTTCTACGGCCCACTCCGTAATGATGTCTGTGAGACGATCGTTCACTGTTTCAACATTATGGTCGTCACCTTCAGTTAAAGGGTTTGGTGTGCACTATCAAAGTCGTAGGGCGGAACGCTCGATTCGGATTATAGTTTTTTAGATTGTTTTCGTGTTTAGAGCCTAAGTTTGTCTCCAGTACACGCAAGGCCTCAGGTGAGTGTGTGGCTAGTATGTCTTATGTTCTTTATGGTCCTGGAGGAGTCCCGTGCGATTCCAGTGTATGAAATCCATCTTGTATTATGTGGGTAGTGGAAGAACTAAGTTGTGTTTTCGGGCGCCCTGATTCAGGGCGTCTCTATTTTGTGCCGATCCAAGGAGCCCTGCAGCCCTCCTGACGTTGACGGTAAGAACTGCTTCGGCTGGTGTCCGTCGCACACTCGGATACGCTGGACGCCCGTGCAGAACGCACGGCTGTTTTCGTGTTGGGCCTCTCCGTGTGGGGAGGGTCCTTGAGGTCCGCGCAGCCTGTTATGGCGGTGGTGGTGCTGCCACCTGGGGCGATGGTGGCCCTGCTACAGGCTCACTGTGTGTGGCCTGAGCAGGAGCCGGAAGCCACTGTGGTACCGTGCCCTGTTGCACCACAACGGAGAACCTAGGTTTGCGCATCGAAGAAACTTGCTTCCGTGCTTAAATGAAGGATATGTTTTGTTTTACTGTCATGACGCAGCTTGCGACCGGCGTTTGACCAGACACCCCAAAGAAAGATGCCGCGCTGAGAAAGTGCCTGCCGTATTTGGTCACGCTTCGCCGGTTAAGGATGAGCGTCCCGGCGAAGTAAGCCCGAGGGCAGCGACCGACGACGGACGGAACCAAGGGCGCCCGTTCGGGGAAATAAAGAGACGGAGCCCAAGGGATTGCCGTTTCCGTCAAGAGCCGGCCACTCCGTAGACAGCTTGTCGCCGCAGTTGAGGCCCGCGGCGCCGCAAGGACCACGTGTGTTTTAATATTCAGTATGTAAATAAGCTTCTTAAAAGTGACAATAAACCCACTTGTTTTTCGCTTTCCCCAAACTTCGAAGCTTCAGTCTTCCTCAGCCTGAAGACTCAACACGCTACCAAACGGAGCCCGGGTTCAAGTTAGCCTGTGCGCCACGATATTACTTTGACTGAGATAACAGACGATATGCGAAATTGCGTGGCGGTCTGACAACACCGCGCCCACAGCTTCCGGTTTCCATCTTGGTTCAGTCGAGCTGGTGCATCGTTTTCTATGCGTACTTTCTTGCGAGTGGAATTTCAAAAGGCGAGCTTCAGCTGCTGCGTTGCTTGCGCTGCTCATCTTTTACCAGATGCAGAAGCGCCAGCTTACTCCCACCACGTCCTCAGCTTCGCTTGAGGTCGCGCTGATGATAGCAAGACTCGGCACTGGAAAGTGTGCTGAAAAGTCGAACCCTGCGCCATTGTCGTTTTAATGCGCGCATTAAAGCACCGGTTCAAGCATCGCGCATTATGATGGCTATTTCGTTCCCAGGTGGACGCGAATTCATCTGGTAGGGTAGCGAGCGGTTATTTTGCGCTAAGTGCATGCGCGTTTGTGTTGACAGACTCCTGTGACAGTGCGAACTTTCGTTCGCGCCGATGTCAGGAGCTTTGTGCATTGCAGTATAATCACACAGGACCATCGACCAGATGCGCAATGCCATTTCTTTACTGCAATGCAACTGTCACAGGTGTGTCGCCAAAAGAGGTGATTTCTGCTAACTTTTCGTGCTGGTGGTTGTACAGGATTTCTAGTAGGAAGTCCCCGTTTGCTAGTTTCTTTATCTTATAGCCCTGGCCTATGCTATCTGTGAGAGTTCTGGTGACAAGAAACGGTGAAATGCGTCTAGCAGTTTTTTTTTTCTGCGTGTTCAGAGTGCACTACGTGGAACCGTTCTACGCTGGTTTGATTATTTGAGAAGAATTTTGCTGTCTCGGTGCGCCCTCTTTTGCGTGGGAGATCGGCGTTAAAAAAATGAGAAGCCATAAAAAAGTTTTGGTGCTCGACAACGGCGCCAGCCGCCCACCGTGGAGCCCGGCATGGGGACGGGACAGGAGCCTTTAAAAAGCCCCGCCCACGCCTAATGTGCACCACCACTGTAAACTAATAAGGCGCGAAACAGGGTCGTCAGCCACACATGGTTATCCCTCGCCGCCAGGAAAAAAGGAAAAACCAAGAGAGTAGGGGATAGGACAGTTCTGAGAAAGAAGATAGGAACGGCAAGCAACAGCTGATCGCAAACGGCCAACTACAATCTCCCTGCCCCCCCCCCCCCCCCCCCCCCCACCACACACACACGAAGGGGAGATTGCACAACAGTGACCCTTCCGGTTTACGGCAACGCCTTAAGCATGGGAAACGCTCGGTGGGTCATAATTGAATGTTTTCTAGGAAGGCGCCGGTAGACCAGTGTAGAACGGGACTCTGGGGTCAGTTTAGTTTGTCTTCTTTTTAACTTTAAGTGTGCCCTATCAAAGTTGTAGGGCGGGACGCGCGATTCGGAGAGTCAATCGCTTTTGTGGAGATCGCTCTGTGCATCGTATCTTGGAACTGATTTGATTACTTTTTTTAACGTGTTTTGAGGAAGAGTTATTAATTCTGTCAAAGTTGAAGGGGGCAGCACGCAGCAAGGAATCAATCGTGTTGAGGCCTGCTGCTATTGGATGTTTCCTGTATTTGAGACGGACTTCCGAGTTTTAAAACCGAGCCCTGAAGAAAACAAAATTGGTTTGAGAATTCGTTTTAAGGAAAGGAAATGGTGCAGTAACTGTCTCACACATCTCGGTGGACAACCCGAAACGCGCCGCAAGGGAAGGGATAAAGGTAGGAGCGAAACAAAGGTAGCCTAAAAGCAGTGAAGAAAAAACTAGGCATAGGTAAATACTAGATGTATGCGCAAAGAGACAAAGAGGGAAATGTCATTATCAATATTGATAAGATAGTTAAAGTAGCCACAGACAATTCTAGCCACGAATATAACCTTCGCAATATGGCCACTACGGGCTGTGGGCCGCAAATATGGCTCTACATCGAAGCCTTCTTAACACAATGAAGGGCCCAGATCCAACTCGGCACTGTATCATCACCACCATTCTCCCTCCACAACCGGGGCACTCCACAAGGAGATCTTCTCTCCCCCCTCCTGTTTAATGTAACTCTAGCCCCGCTGGTCTAACAACTGAGCAACATACCTGACCTCCGCGCGGCTATATATGCCGACATCAACTTATGGACGACTGAAGGCTCCATAGCAGAGGCGCAAGACACGTTACAACTGGCAGTTGATATCATCACCTCGAACCTGACCAATATAAGCCTTAGGTGCTCCCCGCTCAAATCGGAACTGCTGATGATCAGACCACTTCCCCGGGATCCACGCATGCATTTCCGAATGCACGACGACCACATACCCCTGGTTCCCTGGAGTTGGTCAATAGACTCCTTGGACTCCGACGTCCTTGACACCATAGGTCATTGGACTGCGTATACAGGACGCTTTGGATGCAACCTTCACTGTGCAACTCCTAGAGAAGCGAACCAAACAAATCGGGGGCCTTCTCCGCAGTGTGGCCACATGTAACCATGGCCTGTCGGTGAGGGAAACCCTTAATATGACAGACGCCCTCATCACCAGACACTACTTTTCACGTTCCTTGCCGTTTTCTCACGACACAAAGCTGATGTTTTTATTAGAAAGGCAATCATCTCAACGCTCCGCCTACCGCAGTCGCTAAGCCCAAATCACTACTCGCAACGGGCACCAACAAAACTATCTCGGAACTACACGAAGCGAAACGAAGCAACCAGATACTTCAACTAACCCGCACAGAAACCGGCCAAAACCTCTTACGGCATCTTCGCCAGGCTCCAGTCTACCTGCTCACCTGCCCCCAACTATCAAATCAGTACACCTGACATCCAGGGTCCATTGCGCATCAGACCTCTACCCAGAAATACGAACCCCGAGTTACACAAGGGCAGACGCCAGGCCCGAGCTTAGTATTACGACAAGCACTACAGAGGCAGACCCGACCTCTATGTAGACGCGACACAACACACCCTACCGGGCTATTATACCGCTGTCCCCGCCTCCTAACGAGGATGGCACCATCGGGGCCGCAGCCACCTTCCCCAGCAACAACTCTACGAAGGCTGAAGGCGCGGCAATGGGCTTGGTGCTCATACACTCTGCACACGATCCCAACACCACGCATATCTCCACCGTCTCCAAAGCTGTGTACCGTCACGCAGCAAAGCATATTCACGCAACCGTTCGACGCATTCTCGCATCAGGACACACGCTTACCCAAGAGATAACCCTCACGTGGGTTCATGAGCATGCCTCGATCCCCGGTAACCAGTGCGTTCATGCGCTAACTCGAGAACTATCCTTCAGGCCCCAAGAAGATGGGACACCCAAACCCACGCAGGAATCCTCTCGGGTTCTTCTCACATACCATCAGAACGCCACTTATTACAAAAACAGCCGCTTACCCTCCCACCACCTCACCGTACACGAGATTCAAAATACAGTGCAGTCTGGCGGCAACTGCAGACATTCATCGCACCTCCTTCATCGCCACCACACTACCTTGACCTTCCTACTCTGCTCAACATATGGGGCGGCCAAGGCACACTAACACACTACCTGTGGGATGCTTTACGGGGGTTTAACGTCCCAAAGCGCCTCAGGCTATGAGGGACGCCGTAGTGGAGGGCTCCGGAAATTTCGACCACCTGGGGTTCTTTAACGTGCACTGACATCGCACACAGTACGCGGTGTGGGAATGCCCCCAACCTATGGCAGGTCCCCCCCTACCCAACCCGTCCACCTCCTCATGGGATGACATTCTGCTAGTTGCTCAACCAGCTGGCCAAACATGAAGTGTACAGAGTTCTCAGTGAAGCCCAGGAGCCTGAACTCTTGGTCAAGAACAAAAGATCCTTTTTGTTAAAATAAAGCTGTCCATCCCCCATCCCCACACGTGTCAAAGGCGATATGCTGGCCACACCCAGGTAGCATCGAACATTAGAACAATCTTATGAACACTTTATGCAAGTTCAGTAACATTGTTACATTGAAACCTTTCATTAACGATTAGAAATTAACATTCACGTTTATATTTTACGCATAAAAATTAGTTTAACACTGAAAGTAAACATTATTCTAATCCTGACTTTCAACTCTTGTTATAATGTTAAAAATGAACAAATGATGGTAAATATTGCAGCATAAACATTTCTTTAACGTTCGAAGTCAGCAGTGTCTCATTATTGTTTTTTTAAACATTATTATGTTTGAATCATAACTATAAAACAATGCAAATCCGCGCATATTTTCTTCTTCTCCACTAATTTGTTGATATGTTGTTTATCATGACTGTATGTTTCTCTTTTGTTTCCTTAGGTTATTAATGCACTGTATAGATTTATTTCTTTTTTATCATGGTCATAATTTCCCTTTTGTTTCCTCTGGTTTTAATGCACTGTATTATATTTTTTTTTCGCCCCCCTTACACAATGCCCAATGGGCCTGTAAGGTATTTCAAATAAATAAATATTTCAAGCCCTTAGTCCCAGAACACTCTCCACTAATTTTACAGTGAACATGTTTTTCTACTAGCAGTGCTTCGCGCAACTAAATCTCTTAGATTGTGCCCGCCATAGGTAACGTGCTCAACCAGATTATTTTGTTGGAAAACTGCTTATTACCTTTTATTACCCTTTCGCCATTAGCACTCATGGGACACCCCTCATGAATGGGCGTATAAGCTTGACTCCACTGCATGCTTTCGGAGGTAAGTACATACTAGTCACATGTTGGGCTCTACTGTGGAGATGAAGTGCCGCCTTCGTTGCTGGTCCTTTCAAAGCGTTGATTAAATTGTCACACCAGTGGGCCTGCATACTAGTGCAGGGTTGCTTCATTACTTTCGACAATGTTACATTTACTTTGTTAAAATGTTTAATTAATGTTAGGAAAAGTTTACTAGGATGTTCACCTGTAAGGTTAAGAAAATTTTAGAAAAAAATTAAGAAAACTTAATTAACGTTTGGCCAAAACAAAAATGTAACATTGTTGTAATGTTTCGGTGCTACCTGGGAGGCAGAGGGAACTGAGGGCGTTCTTTAAGACGCCACAGGTAATGACGATCAAGTGCCTCGGTACTGATATGTCTGCTGCCGAAGCACTCACAAAAACTGACTTTGCTGTAAAGAGAAAACGTCACGGTCATTCACCAGAACTGGCAAGCCCCTGCACGCAAGAAAACATAGTAAAGTTTGCAACGTGGCTCAGCACAGAGTTACGTAACGATTACAAAATGCAGGCAGGACTGGAAATGTGACTTCCAAACCAAACCATTTCTTGGGTGAATTAACTTTTGCCTGGAATCATGCAAAGCTAGTCGGCACAGCAGCGACAGTGAATCGTGTACCAGACAGTCGTGGGGATCGAGGTGGCCGAGGCTCTCGATCCCACGCTGTTCAAGCGAAACTCTAAACACTGTGACCACAGACGCCATGAGTGGACACCATGGCGCTCACTGTGACTTGAAATACTCAAGTTATAGGCGGAACTCCAATCACAAAGCAGCGGTCGCCCAGCGGTGTCGAAAAGTTATGCACGCAGCTGGCAATAGAAAGTGCATTGTCTTTCTTCAGTGTCCATCACGACACATTCAAGCGATGTCTATCTAATGAAAGGTAAAAATAGCTCTAATTTAACACACACCACATAGAAAGGCGGACAGGACGGGCGCTGACCGACAGCGCCCGTCCCGCCAGTCTTTCTGTGTCATCATCATCATCAGCCTGACTGCGCCCACTGCAGGGCAAAGGCCTCTCCCATGTCTCTCCAATTGGTCCTGTCCTTCGCCCGTTGCGGCCACCGTATTCCCGCAAATTTCTTGATCTCATCCGCCCACCTAACATACTGCCGCCCCCTGCTACACTTGCCTTCTCTTGGAATCCACTCCGTTACCCTTAAGGACCAGCGGTTGTCTTGCCTTCGCATTACATGCCCTGCCCAAGCCCACTTCTTCCTCTTGATTTCAACTAGGATGTCATTAACCCGCGTTAGTTCTCTCACCCACTCCGCCCGCTTCCGATCTCTTAACGTTACACCTATCATTTTTCTTTTCATAGCTCGCTGCGTTGTCCTTAACTTAAGCTGAACCCTCTTTGTTAGCCTCCACGTTTCTGTCCCATAGGTGAGTACCGGTAAGATACAGCTGTTGTATACTTTTCTCTTGAGGGATGCACCGAAGAGTAATCTGAACTAGTCTTTTTACCGCGGAAACTCGATCTACACGTTCCGAACATTCTTAGAAACTTCGAATTAGTGTCCTGTGCGAGCGATCTCCATAATTTAAATCGGATTAAACGTCCCGGCTCCCACCTTTTTTTGAACTCGCCGCGGGGCGGCCTTGGCGGGGCCGCCGCGCTTAAAGGGAACCTGCATAGGTTTTAGAAATCAACGATTTTAAGAGGGTCGAATGTGTGAAACTTGCAGGTAACGCATGCGAAGTCTTCTTGGGCTAGCACTTGAAATAGTGAAGTAATTCCTCATTAAAATCCGGATGCCCTTCAAGCTTCTCTGCAGCGCACAACGCCAAGTGGGGGGGGGGGGGGGCGCATGAAGACGTAATCGAAGGTATCGGTAAATTTCCAACGTACAAACGCCTGCTTTGAAGGAAAAAATCAATGCCGCCGAAGGCAAACCCTGCTTAGAGTTCTTTGGCAGCGTCTAACGACTCAGGGCCGGGTGCGGCTGATGACAGCGGTAATCTGAAATCGTACGTTCCGTGACGCCACGCTAAATTTCTCTGAACTCCTTCGGTGCATTGAGGAGAAGCGCAAAATTCAATCGTCGATTACGGCACTGTATTAATTGCCAGTGCAAAAAAACTTGGCATGATTTATCTACAGCCTATATAGTTTTGAATCCTTGAATATTGCGAAATTCTCAAAAAAGTGCTGCAGTTGCCCTTTAAGCAGACGTCGCAGCGGAGGCCCCACCTACAGCTCCCACTGCGCTTGCGCGCTAGTTCCCCAGGCGCCCGCGAGAGGCGCTCCGCGGAGCGCTGCTGGTGGAATATGGAAATTAAGGAGGCCATCGAACAACGACGGGTGGCTTCAAGGAAACACAGAGAAGCAAAGAGGGTGCAGTTATCTGAAGAGGAAATAGGCGAAAAATGGGAATCTTATCGACAAAAGAAAAAGCAAGTTCAGGCCCTAGTCCAGGCTAAAATGAAGCCGCCCTCTGATAAATGGGTGGCTGAAGTTCGCGAGGCAAATAAAGGGGGGCCAAGAAAATTCTGGAACCATATAAGCTGGTTGGGAAAAACAAATCAAAGAACGCAGGAACAGATTATAGATGCTGAGGGAAAATGTTTAGAGGGAAACGATGCTGTGAACTACATTACGCCATTTATAGCTGCGTCTTTTAGCAACGACAATGGGGTAATCTCCCCAAGTGAGGCGGCAACACGGGACAGCACAATAGAGAAAAGCTTTGAACTGACTAGTCTTAACTGGGAAAAGGCGGAAGCAAATATTCCTAAAACCACATCCGCAGGGAAAGACGAAATTCCAATTAAGCTGATTAATGAACTTGGCCAAAGAAGCAAGGAAGCGCTGATAAAAGCATTGGAGACAGTCATAACAAATAAGGAAATTCCGCACAGCTGGAGACAGAGTAAAATGAATTTTATTTATAAAGGGAAAGGAGATAAGATGAACATAAAATCCTTCCGTCCGATTACGATAACATCTGTTATGTACAGGCTGGCAATGCAGGCGGTGAAATTAAAAATGCAGTCATGGGTAGAAGGTAATCGGATACTCGGAGAACTTCAGAATGGGTTCAGAAGGGGTAGGCGCTTAGATGATAGCCTGTTCGTGTTTACCCAATGCATAGAAATAGCTAAGGCCGAAAACAGACCTCTGTATTTAGCCTTTCTGGACATAAGCGGTGCATACGATAACGTGAACAGGGAACTCCTGTGGAGCATATTAAAAGATTTAGGTGTCGGTCATGAGGTAATTGATTTTCTACAGGAAATCTACCGAGATAATGAAGTTGAAATTACATGGGAAGCAAAAAAAAAGTACCACAACTATGGGGGTGCACAAAGGATTAAGGCAAGGTTGTCCTCTATCACCGCTGCTGTTCATGCTTTACGTCATAAATATGGAAAGAAGGCTAGAAGAAAGTAATCTAGGTTATAATCTGTCGTACAGATTAGGCGGAAATGTAGTTGAGCAGCGACTCCCGGGTTTAATTTATGCGGACGATATTGTACTTTAGCAGATAGCCAGGAAGATTTACAAACTTTGGTTAATTGCTTTGGAGACGAAGGAGACGCTTTGGGATTCAGTTTTAGCGCAACTAAATCAGGTGTGATGATTTTTAACGATACAACTGACCAGGTGCTTACAATACAAGGCCACGAAATGCCCAAAGTGGCCGCATACAAATACCTCGAGATATGGCTAAACGAAGGGCAGATATACACGGAAAAGCATGAACAGGCTCTTAGGGCAAAAGGACGAAGAGACGCCGGGACAATGAAACATAAGGCATTATGAGGGTACAACAAATATGAAGTACTAAGAGGTATTTGTAAAGGAATAATGGTGCCGGGACTTACTTTCGGCAATGCGATTCTGTGCTTAAAAGTTCAATCGAGATTAGACGTAAATCAGAGAGCTGCTGGAAGATTAGCTCTAGGTGCCCACGGCAAAACCACAAACGAGGCAGTACAAGGGGATATGGGCTGGGCATCGTTCGAAGCACGGGAAGCTAAGAGTAAAATACTATATGAATAACGCCTGAGGAAATTGGACGATAACAGGTGGGCAGCTAAGGTATTTAAATATTTATACAGGAAGAGCGTTGACTCACAGTGGCGGAAAAGAACTCGAAAACTAACCAGTAAGTATGCAGGTCATGAGGACGGAGAAAGAAAGAGCATTAAACGACAGGTTAAAAACGCGGAAGTTAAAAATTGGATGAATTCAATGGAAAAGAAACATAGTGTAGAACTATATCGATACTGGAAAAGGCAGATCAGGAAAGAATTTTTCTATGATAACTCAAGAGGCAGTGCCCTACTTTTTGAAGCTAGGTCAGGGTGTCTTGGAACACGCAGCTACAAAAAGAAATTTAACCAAGAAGATGACACATGTGCAGTGTGTGGTAGATCTGTGGAAACAATTGAACACCTCATACTCAAATGTGATGGTATCCATCCGGATCTCGATGCAGGCACAGTCACTCTTCCTGGGGCCCTAGGGTTTAAAGGTAACAATGGTCATGTAAATAGATCCGCAGTGGAAGTTAGCAAAAAGCGATTGGAGGATTGGTGGCTGAAAAGCAGAGATGCGGCGTAAGGTTAGAATTGTAGGAAACCGTAGGTAAAGGTGATGGCGAATCTTAATGAGAATTGCCAACACAGTAAACAAAAAATAATAATAAAGAAAGAAAAGCTGAGCATGGTGGCAATTGTCACCCCCCGGTTTCAAAGGGGGCGCTCCTATCCATCCATCCATCCATTCAGCCACGCAGAGCTCTGTTCAAGGTAGAAGTGGTTTGGTTTGGTTTGGTTTGTTGGTTTTAGCGTCCCAAAGCGACTCAGGCTATTAGGGACGCCGTAGTGAAGGGCTCCGGAAATTTCGACCACCTGGGGTTCTTTAACGTGCACTGATATCGCACAGTACACGGGCCTCTAGAATTTCGCCTCCATCGAAATTCAGCCGCCGCGGCCGGGATCGAACCCGCACCTTTTGGGCCAGCAGCCGAGCGCCGTAACCACTGAGCTACCGCAGCAGTGGACGACCGTGTACATACCGAGTGTTTCACCCGAGAAGACCTGCGGGTTTTGAAAATGGACTTTTTGAGCTGTAAGAGCGCTTTTTCAGCATAGCATTGTCAGCAGTGTAGCGCATCAGAATACAGATAACTTTCAATTATTACCGTTAGTGTCCTTATTTACTGATAGGCATGTAGCGCAGCGTAAATCATATGAATATGAGTTTTTAGAATTCAAACGCAGTTGCCCTCGGTGCTATGGCCCAGCATATTTTGGCTATTTGGACGAGTTACGAGTACTGGAGGGGTAGCCTCGCCTGCAAGTTTTTCGAGAGTGCGCGCATTTTGACGCGATGTAGGCAAAATTGTTGGGTCACAGCGCCGAAAGTAATTGCGTTTTCGAAATTCTAAAAACTAGTATGGATATTACTCTAGAGATATTTCACGCATGGCACTGAATAAGACTCAGCAAAAATTACAAAGTTTACTTAACCAGCCTGCTAGTTAGCATGTTTTAGTTGTACACTGATAAGCTATACCGCTGTCAATGCTAGGCAGATAAAAAAAAGCACTCTAACTGAAAAAAATATATTCAAAAATTTCAGAACATCTTAGGTGAAACACACATGGTGTTTTTGACAAAGTCCGTATGCATACATCTTCGCGAACAGTTTAGAACATTGCGAAATCAGAAATGAAAAACTGCGATATTTCGCCAGCCTTCTAATCACGTCTGGCGCGCATACGCGATTCGTGGCCAAAGACGACGCTAAGGCCTTGCGTCGGCGGTGATGAACCAGAATGCTGACTGTAAAGATCATCGCAACAAACCGCTACCAAGATAGGCGAACGAATCCCGATAGCGTCGGAACTTGGCAGCGCATAGTGTCTGCGACAGCCTGCATGAATCTGGGCCTACTTCTTGCCGTGGCCGATCAAAAGGTATCAAAAATAGAAAGAACGCGACGCCTTAATGAAGACCTGTGCGATACGGTCATGTATGCCGGAGCCGAACAGTTGGGAATTTCACGCCAAGGGCTTTTTGCGACAACGTTGCGAAGGCTCTCTGCTTCTGCGTACAAATTGTGGCTAATTAAAGGGGCGCATGCTCAGTTGTGCGAACGCAGAGCGGCACATCAAGATTAGGCAGGCTGCGGGCTGCCGGCAGCAAAATAAACTCCACACAGTTCAGCAAAATGTCCTCCCCCCCCCCCCCCCCCCTCCACAAGGTGCAGCAAAATGCCCTCCCCATAGTTCATGTTAGTGCAAAAGTGTTGTGCAACTGGAGTGGGCTGAAGTCTCGGCGAAACTTGGAGCCCCTTCGTCAATATATGCGTGCCAGTGCAATCGATGCGATAGACGGAGCACTCGGGCCGATGCGAGCCAATCGCGTGCCTTTCTATGACCTAAAAAGTGAAGGCTTCTAATGTGTTACGAAGGGGAACGGTCTTTTCATTCTTTAGAGAACAGCGTTCTACCGTTTCTCGTGGCACCTTGACATCCTCTCATTCATTTCCCCGAGTGCAGGGTATCGATCCGGTATCCTCTTCCAGCTAACCTCCCCACATTACCTTTTCGGGAGAATGCTTTAAACCACTGGTACGAAGGTTCAATCCCTGCGGTACAGAGAAGAACAGTGCTTCTAATTCCTAAATCTGCAGTACTCGCTGAGCGACAACTTCGGTGCTTACTTCCCTCCCTGCTTTCCCGAACGGACGATCGCCTCAGGGCGTGCCTTTGACTTCTAGATCAGCGATCACCTCTCAGATACACATCGCTACGTGCTGCCTATCGTTGCTTGCAGGTGTGCCTTGACTTCTAGAACAACAGCAAGCACGCGATCACCCCTCAGCTACACATGATCGCATGTTGCCTATCCCTGCACAGCCAGCTGTGCTTCTGCGACTGGCGCAAGAAATCACACTGGGTAAAGGTCGTTACGGCATCTTCGTAAGTGCGTTCAACGCATTTTCTACGCTAATAGAAGCTCGAGTATTACAAAACTCGCGAATTCAGAAGTGCGAGTTGCAGAACTGACCGATTGTAATTGCACTTACCGTTCTTGTTGCCGCGGATGAAGCTTTGGGAAGGCATCATTCATGCAAGCCGAGTTCACCCTTTGAAGAGGCGACGCCGAAAACACCGCACTTCGTTGACAGGCTGGCAGCAGTGGCACCTTTGCACAAATTCGTTGTATCGCGTTGTATCCGCCGTGTTTAGCGATGGACAGGCGAACAGGTGGCACGAACACGACCTTGTCAGGCGCCGGCAATAGCTGGGTTCTTCAATTCCTGTCCGGCTCTAACTTGACAATAGTTCCAAGGCCCCAATTAATGCAGGGCTTCAGAAGACATCACAGTTCGATGAGGTAGACAGGAAGGGTTTCATTAGTTCACTCAGTCAAGGTCAGTTTCCAACGACGTCACCAATAATTAAGCTAATTACACCCGAGCACCACTGAAAGGGCGCGGCCATGCTGCCGCCCCATCGGCACTGCCCGGTAGGCTTAGGCCTAATCTCGCCAATTCTCGCCCGCCGTGCCGAGAACAAGCGGGTGGCCTTATCTTTTGTCTTACTTCGCACGTGTTCTATCTGAGGCTACAGCAAACACCTTTGTTTCTTTTTCTTTTTTTTTTGGGGGGGGGGGGGGGGATCGCATTGCTTCACCTATGTTTTAGGCTCTCGCCCTATGGCGCTCGACTGATTTTTTCAGGCTGCTGCGTGAAAGTGCAACGTCACCTGTTCACCCCGATAGGAGAGACGGCAATGGAATGCGGATTGCTCTTTACATACGTTTGCTTTTGCGTGTGCATATCTGCTTTTGTAGCCCTATCAACTTTCTGCCTGTATTCTGTTTTACTTGCTTCAGTTTTCAGATTTCTCAGAGCTGTAGAAAAAAGTGTCCATCTTTATATGCATGGCGCCATAGTGCTATGCACACTGTGTATTAAATAGTGCATATGTTTCCGTCTGCTGTTTGTATTCATTCAAATTTGCACCGTTGAACGTAAGTTTTGTTCGGCACAGAGTTTCAATTCTATCTGTATTGTTTTTCTTTGACTGAAACATGACTGCATTTTGATTGTGGTGGTGTATGGTGCGGTCGCCAGTATGGACGACAGGATGTAATTCGTGCTAAGAGCACAGCTAGTAAACTGAAATGACTTCTGTATGGCGCTGCTATTTGCTCTTATATGGGCAAGATAGGGTGACTTTTTGAATTCACATTTCCTTTCTGTGTAAAATGCTAGGACATTTCACGTAAACGGGTAAGTGCAGAACGGCCGAGCCAGCACGCATTCACACGAGTGGAAAGGTGTTTTACACCACCTGCAACGTAAGTATGCGCCTGAAATTTGGCACATATGTGCGCTTGGATGCCTGCAGGCTGCACGAAAAAGGAGGAACAATTTTATTGAAACAGAGCCGAGAAATCGAGTATTAACCTTTTGGAGCTTTCCATGGGACGCACAACTTTTTGGACACTACTAGTTGTGGGGACGTTTTTTGGATGTGTTCGGGAAAAATGAGCACCTCCTGGGGAGATTCCAAATGTCCCAATTGGGTTATTTTTGGGAGATTTTGAGGAGGTTTTGTGTTTGTTGGGCTGGAAGCAGGCTTTCTTTTACATTTTTACCGGCGGCGAAAATACTTCTGGCTACCTCTTGCCATGGCCTTGGACTGTACGCTTCCCATGCTTTTGAGGGAGCTATAACCAGGTCTGCTGGAGGCAGATCTTCCGTGCAATCCCAAATTATGTGATCCAGCGTTGCTAGTTCACCGCAACTCTGGCAGTAAGGGTTTGCCAGATCAGAAATATATTCGCACTGACCCATGAATTTGGCAGCGACCGTGTCTGCAGTCCCCTCCCCGTGGTGGCTTGACCTCGGCTCAGCGACGAATGCAGGGGAGGCAGACTCGCCCTAAGATCTCTGTAATAACTCGCAATGGTCTGGCAGCTGTCCAGCGTCTCATTTCGCAAGGTCCTCGCGTCGGAATCCTCCTCACCAGCACGGCTGACAAAACCTCGAGCGTATTGGTGAGCGACCCCTTCATGAGCCGGGACCCAAACCAGGCCAATTACTTTCCTGCCTTTTGGCATCGTGGTACTCGGTGGCGGAGATTCACCCTCGCGCAAAGTTGCGGAGGACCGTCTTGTAATCGCAAAGAATTGTGCTGGCGAGGACTGAGTAATTCCTAGCGTTGTAGTATCCTCTTCAACCATCCAAACTCTGCTCGCGTAACTGCCGAGGCTGCTATACCTTGCGGGAAATGCTCACTGCGGAGACGTTTTCTTTTGGTAGTCTACATTACGCTGCCTCAAACACGGTGCTTCCATCCCACGAGTATTTTTCACTAAGCAGCTGCGCCTTGGGCCTCTCCGTCCATCGTGACGACCCACCAGCACATTCTTACCCGATGGGCACTGAACCTCCCTAGGACGTCCTGCAGACATCCAAAACATCCGCAGGACGTCCATGGGACTTTCAATGTCCATTGGGCTGCAGGGAGCGGTCCGACTCTAATGGATTGACGGATTTCTAACGGCAAAACTACCCGGTCGAGGGAGTTTCCGTCCCTAAAATCCTCAGGCTTGACAGGAAACGAGTCCCGCCTACGTCGTCCGGAGCCTCTGCTCCAGCGACGTCAGCTGAGCTTCCATGAGTTACTCTACGGTACCGTGCACCCGCGGTGCCGCAGTGGAGGTCTCCGGAATAATTTCGACCACCAGTGAATTTTTAACGTGCACTAACATCGCACAGCACACGGTCGCCTTCCACATTTCGCCTCCATTGAAACGCGGTCGCCGCGGTCGGGTTCGCACCCGGGTACTGCGGCACAGTAGCCGAGCGCCTAACAATTGAGTCACCGCGGCGGGTGTAAAGCGGTCACTGACAAAGGCGTTCCAAACAGCGGACACGTAAACCGCGCTAAGCCTTCCCGCGCATGTGCAGCCTTTGGCGCCGCATTCCCAACATTGACTTCTTTTTTTTGCCCACTGCAAGTAAATCGTTAAATTTAGCTCTGCTTTTCTATCACCCTTTAAAATATATATATATATTTTAATTACGACTGCCACCACGGTAACAGCGGCAGTGACATCACGTCCACAACTGGGCGCCTCGATGGGGATACGAGTCACCCTAGTCCACAATCAGCAAAATAAGTTGACAATATTGGTGACAGAAATCAATAACATTGTTTCAGTGATATACAAGTGCTCAAAACCACTCTAGTGCTTAAACTGGCTGTGTATGTGATTTCAATGCTGGTGACAGTCTTCGCTCCTCTAATGTAAGTCAACGTGTGAGGGTTTGCACAAACTGATCTGACACGCCTGACTGACACATTTATTAAGGCGAAAGCCTTTAATGTCTCATCGTTGTAAGCAGCAGTTGTCGACAGAGAATGTCACGCTTTTCAATTGGTCGAAACGGTCGTGACGTCACAGTGCGCGAATTTCAAACGGGGCCATTGTACTTACGAAAGTAACCATGCAACCAATTGAAGGGATCGTACAGTGATACTCCAAGTGGGACTGAGCTTAGTTAATTGCTTAATTACCCAATAAGCCTAATTAACTTTTATAGACAGGCCATATAAATAAATAAAATCGAGTCAGAAATCGGTCGAGCTCAGGAATCGAACCCCGGTCTTCGGCGTGCTAGACGAACATGCTATCCATGGAGGAAGAAAAAAACTAGGAGAGAGCGCGCTCAGCCTCTGCAAGCTCTCTCCTCTGACGCCGCTGCCGAGGGCCCTTTTGCGCACTGACTCTTGGGAAATAGGCCCTCCTCCACAGTTACCAGACTGCCAACCAGCGGTGCTTTTTAGTGAACGTCCGTGCTCTGATGAAGCGCAGAAGCGCAGCGCCTGTGTTGCAGCTTTGGCGGAATGCGTACCGAGCTCGAGGTTGTCTGAAGGCTCCGCGTCTCAACACTTCTGTTGAATACACTCTTTCAGTTTTTGGGTGCACTGTAGAGGGCGCAGTGGCTTCCAGGGCGCTCACGGCGGACGGACGTGTTTAACGAGCGCTCCGGCGCGCTGCGCAAGATTCTATTTCTCGGGCAGGCGGACTTCGGCCCGCCCATGGGCCCGCCGTTCTATGCTATTCTCGAGGCACAAGTCGCGCCGAATACGCTCGCGCACATACGCGATTCCGACGTGAAATGCAGCAGTGAAGTATTTCTCTCTCTCGCTGTCGAGAGAGAGTGCCGGCGGCTTTACGTCTGCCCCTGCGCGGGGTCTCCCGGCCACTGCGCACAATCATTTACAAAAAGAAGTAAACTGTATGTACATAGCCGCGCGCACGTAGCGTCCTGTCTCGGACTAATCGCGCGCGCGGCACATTGCACTAGCGGCCGGGGTGGGGCGCCCGGCCGCGTATACCGTTCGATGTAGCACCCACGGAGCGTTCGTGTCACGCGTGCACTACCTGGCGAAGAGCGAGCGGGAAGTCAAGCCTGCCTGCTCGATGAACGCACAGAGGCTCCTGTCACGGATGCGCGCACTGCCGCGCGGCCACAGGAGCGCTTCGAGACTGTCCGGGATGATTCCCAGCGCCCTGTAGGCCGCAAGCATCTCGCGACGCGGCACTGCAGAAGCGGCACAGCGAAGGAGCATGTGCTCCAATATCTCCACTGCGCCGCAGTCAGCGCACGCGTCGCTCGGGGATGGTGGCCGCTGCGGGGAGCGAGCAGTTTGTGCTCACCACGGAGCCGTCAGTGAACACAAGTAGACGGTCGCGCAGTTGCTCGTAGAGCGAGAGAGCGAAACCGAAATCCGGCTAAGAGCTACCGCTGCCTTGTCACGTGAGGGCCTATTTCCCATGATGCTTTCCATTATATTTTTATGACTAGGCTTCACGATTGTGACGTCATGCTCCCTCCTAGTTTTCTTTCCTCCATGATGCTATCCACTCCGCCATGCCAGCGCGATGGTTCGGAAAGAACAAAGGCGCGTCAAGTGAATACGGTGTCTTCGCTCACTCCCATCCTCCTCCCTTTCCTCCTGGCGAGGTTTAGGTGTCCACCGAGGTATGAGAGACAGATACATTTCCTTTCCTCAAAACCCAATTTACCGACGAGCCAGGCGTAGAACCGAATGGGCGATGGCGTTCTATGGACTCCCTGGCAGCATCGCAAGACGCTGTCGCGTTCCACTTTAGGGCGAAGCTTAACATCTTAACCACACATCAGAGACCACACTTTAGGTCAAAAAAGTGCCCCCCTGAATTTTGACGGCTGTCCATCGAGATATGCGAGACAGTTAATTACTGCGTAATTTCCTTTCTTCAAATACAATTTTCATATTCTTTATTACGGGCCCTCTTTGTCTTCTTTCACTCCTACTTGCTCCCTTCCTCTACGGCGCTGTTCAGGTGTCCACCGAGATGACAGAGAATTACTGCGCCATTTCCTTTCCTCAAAAAGTGTTGCGTTCAAAGGGCAAGGCATCGCGCCGAACGGGTGTTGCTGTTCCGTGGACTCCCTGGCAGCGCTACAACACGCTGCGGCGTTCCACTCGTAAAGGCGAAACTTAAGCGTCATTAATTAGCAGTGAATTAGTATTCAGGCATTAATGAGTAATTAAGCATTAATTAGTGATTTGTCATCACTTAGTAATTAGTACTCAATTATATGTGACGCCACCAGTGCCACAGAAGCAGTCAAAGTGGTGCGGAAAACGCTTTCGCCTCTACGCACTTTAGACAGTCAAAGTGCCCCCTGAATTTTTCCACAAGTCGTTTGAGCGTCCGCCTCGCATGTGGGCGGTACGGGGTTCGATCCCCAGTGCCACCGGGTACCCACCGGTGATACAATGGGTACAAGCTTTCCCCTGCCTGGTGCCCGGTGTTGTGATCGGGGTCCCAGCCAGGGGTAACAGGCGAGCCAGGTAGGCGCCATATCAAGCTACCGTGATCGAAAGCGCTGCTGTTCGGAGGAAGCACACGAAAAGCCGGCGTGGGGGCGGCTACTGGCGACGGCGTCGCCATGAACAAAGGCGTCTAATCCCCTTCGCCGGGGATGCTGAGTGCGGTGCTTCTCCCGGACTGCCCGTGGACCGACGGAAGAGACCCAGTGGCGGCGACGGCGGAGGCGACGGCGAAGCCAACCCATTGCCCGAGTGCGCCCTGAGCGGCCGACAAAGGGGGGTGGTCACGGCTGATTTGTCCCTTCCACCCAACTGAAGAGGTCACCGGTGTGAGCCGTCAGCACACGCGTCTCCCGCGATCAGGATCGCCACACAGCAGCTAACGACCTTTGGGCCTGGTTGGCCCGCGGCAAACCAAACAGTTCGCGACTGCGAGGCGCCAAGTTCCTCCCTGCCAGTGTGTGCGTCTGTGCGGTGTGCGCGGTCACGTGGTAAGGGCGGAGCCTAAGAAGAAGCTAACGGCCCATTGGCCGCTCAACCAGAGATCAGATTCCCTAGGTGGGTGCCTGGGGAATGTGAACGGTATTTAAGCAGCAATCTGTGCTGTGTCACAGAGCTTCTCCCTGACCTCTTGTCGAGAGCATCCTCCCTTTTCTGACTTTTGGTCTCCTTGCTATTCTGTAAAACACGTAAATAAACCTTCAAGCTAGCTATTCCTCCCGAAGGCTTCCCTTCGCAGTCTGCCCACTTCGTCCTCATGCGGTGAAGTCCCTGGTCCCGACCACCAAGCACATCACCGGCTTCTTTAGGGTGGAATGCTTGGGAAATAGGTCCTGGATCCCATCTTGAGCAGAAAAAAAAAGGGCCACAAGTGGGCTTCTATTGCACCAGACAGATTTAGGGTTGCTTGACGGCAGAACAAATCACTGGCCCAACGACGCAATGTTTTGGTCGAAGACCCCTTTTCCCAAGCATTTCACCCCAGAAAAGCCGAGCACTACACCGGGAAAGTCTTGTACCCATTATAAAACTGGTGGGGCCCCACCGGCACTGGGGATCGAACCCAGCACCTCCCAAATGTGAGGCTCTACCACAAGGTCATCGCTTCCTTGCGTTTTTGTGTTTTTCCTGGCTTAGCCCTCGTTTTTGTGCACAATTTTTTCAAGATGCAATTATTGGAACAATAAAATTTTCAATCTGAAGCACTTTGCAGCAGGGGAACATCAATTCAGGAGCAGTCTGGTGCACTACAATATCCAATCTGGAGGTCTTCTGAGCAGTAAAACACTGACTTCTTTAGAAGCACACTAGAACATCTCGCTTTTAGTTTCCAAATGTTGTTGACAAACAATGCTGGAAAAGTTTGAATGTGATGTAAAAGTGTGATGTAAAGTTTGTCATGTTTAGCACACAGTCTCAAGTCAGTTCTTAGTTTTATGCTGTGTAATTAAAGATGAGACAGTTTTGCGTAATATGCCACAGAATGTTTATGTGAAGAGCACATACTTTGCAAGTGCTAATGAAAAACAGTAGCTCAGATGTACTGATGTGTGGTGCTGCACTGTTTTTTTCGGAAAGCTTAAAAGGCTTTGGCAAATATCCATTTTAAAACCTCTTCTGTTCTTCGTTTGTGTCAGAAAGTGTCATGTTTTCCGGCACGTTTGCACCTCCTATCATTCAAAAGAAGTTGATCACCATCAGTTGTGATCATGGACAGTCTTTATCAGTCCCTGTGCTGACCAAGCATAATCTTCGACAGTTCTGCCTGGAATGTGCACCAGGCCTGCACTAACACTGGCGAAGTATAACGCTTTATTTTTTAAACAAACGGCAGATTTTTTAAACAAATGGCCACTTTTTTAAACAAATGGCAGAGCACTGGGGTCCCATTTTGCCCAGCTGAAAGGTATGGCGAAGAGCGAACGCAGCAACTGCATGCAGTTGGGCTAAATTATAACGAACCCTAGCCTAACGAATTAAGCGGACAATGCAGGTAAAATGCGCATTACGGCTATTCCACTGTCTTGAATAGAACGTACGATCCCGGACTAGAAACCTGTGTGTGGGAACAAGCCGCACAGTAGGGCTCTCCATCACGAACGTGCATGAGCATTTCCGCACACAATGTGAAAATGTTGGCAATTATACGCATGCAAAAGAAAGCAGGAAAAGAATGTTCCATGTAAGGCCAGCATTGCCCCTCCGAGCTCGAAATGTCTATTTCAAGCTCGGTGGGGGAGGGGGAAGTTCAATGCCTTTGCCAGAGAGCAATAACCTGGCCCTGCCCCCTTGGTAGGGAACTGTGCCCCCCCCCCCCCCCCCCCCCCCATCCCTGCCACAGATGGCTAAGTAACCCTGCCAATTTGTTCACCTTCACTGGCCGCCTCCCCGTGGAGGCAGGCCGGGAGCGTTTGTACCAGCCAAGGAGAAGCACCCTCACCCCCCGGAGAGGTAGGTACCCCAGCAGTTGACTCGCCTCAGCAACGTGACATTCTGGTGACGTGTATGCAATTCCTTTCTCAGGAGAGGTTGAATTCTCCCTTGTGTGAATCTCGTGTAAAGAATCTCGCAGATCTCACAGCATGTCCTTTGCTGTCTTCCCTGTGCCTTTAAACAGAGAAATAAGCATGCTATTTCACAGCAGGTAATAAAAGAGATCCCTGCACCTCAACCAAACCGCTGGAAGCGAAGTGATATAATTTGCACTGGAGCGCATTCGTCGATCAGAGCCAGACAAGCTCGCAAACTTGGCCTTCACGCATCCTAAACTAGAACATGCTGCTGCAATCTGGTCAACACATCAGGCATATCTAATTTATTCCCTCGAAGAAGTTCAGAACCATGCAGCATGTTTCATTTCTGACAATTACGACCTTCATTCCTGCGCCACACCCATTAAGTTAAACACTCACAAGTTCAGTCACGTAGGGATATCACACCTCTTTGCTTGCTGCAAAAACCAATCTACAGCCATCATGCATCAACACTGCCACTTACAAGATCGATTCACACCACCTGCATAACAATCGAAGCTTTCAACGTGTATTCAGCCGAGCACTCGCGTTTACCCCTCCCGCATTGCCACATGCTATGAAGTGTTGGAATAGTCTTTCACAGCGCAGTGCTAACATTTAAGATATAAAAACGAATTGAGCACTTTGTTGCAGTCACAATATCGCACTGTATTCTGCATTCACCATATGCAAGTTTTGTCTGCACATTGCCGCTAACTATTGCATACAGATGTTATTCTTCGTTTGTCAATATTATACATTTTTCTCACAGGTTTTATTAATTGCTTGCAGTCCAAAATGTATATTAGTATTAACTTTTGTATTTATACACCTTGTACCATTTCTTCGTCTCCAAATCACTGTATTACTGTGCTGCACTTGGATAAATAAATAAAGTATACCATGAAAGTCCATGCTGCGACATTCATTTTTATTAGTCCGTTTACTGCAAACCTCAGGACATAAAGAACAAATGCCGCGTGATAGCCATGTTTGCTATAAGTGGGCTTTGACGGTTCTTGACAGTATGGCGCTGATAACTAAGCCTATGTTCGCTTGGACAGCTGGCACACAGAGCCACTCGACTCAAATGCAATGAGTTTGGAGCAGTCTGGCACCATTTTCCCAGTTATTAATATGATAACGCAGTGTATCTCGCTTCGCATAGTGCACTGCCACAAGAATGGCATCACTGCAATCTTTTTCAGTAATCATATGCATGTGCCACACATTCCACAATTGTAATTTCACTGCGAAAAGATCAAAAGCATTGCTGTAAAAGCTAAGAGTTCTGCTTGTGTCTTGAAATTATCCAAAATCAAAGAAATGCAAAACATGAGACAGAAAATAATAGCGCTAAAGTGAGACAAACACAAGAAAGACCAACGCAGCACATGTGCTATGAGGTGTTCGTGTAGTTACTTTCTGTCTCAAATAATATGCACCATCTAGCCCAAACTGACCTTGTGATGCCCAATTTAACTGACATCAAAAAACTATCGTCATTTGTTCTCATTAAAATTCCTCTTAAAGACCTTTACAAGATGATAGTTGTATTCGAAAATTCAAACTATAAAATTAAATGCACAATGCTAATTATATTTTGTTTCCTTACAATGAGCAGATATTGTTTTTTAGAAAGAGTAATGGACTTCATTGAGAAGACTGAGCTCCTTGAAGGCACAGTAAGCAGGAAGTCATACATCACCGTTTTGAATTTCCAGCACCTCTTTTTCTCGGATGTCTATATATTTCACAGTGAGCCAGCAAAAACTCTAAGTGAACAGCAATGCATGCACAGTAGGACACTTGCCCAGAAGATCACGTTCACCGCCATAAATGCAAAAGCTCAAGTTGCAAGGTTACAAAGAATGACTCCTACACAAATGTGTGAATCATCCACTCCAGCACATTTCCTTACACTAATAAATAACACAAATAAATACATATATCATTCATGCACACAGTAGTCTTGCCACAAATGTTTGCACTGACCAAAAAGACTGGTTCTATTCAAAGAAACACACATAGCCAATAACAAAAATCTTTTGCATGTAAAAG
This sequence comes from Amblyomma mixtum, assembly GCF_055824585.1. Taxonomy (NCBI): domain Eukaryota; kingdom Metazoa; phylum Arthropoda; class Arachnida; order Ixodida; family Ixodidae; genus Amblyomma; species Amblyomma mixtum. The sequence goes on from NC_143012.1 coordinate 29,256,633, forward strand.
TGATTGTCACATGGTAAATGCATAGTGACCCAAAAATGAGAAAAAAAATTGCAGAAAATGTCACGCTTATAGGACTCAGTAGAAAAAACAAAAACCGGTTACAGGACTCGGTAAAATAAAAGAAACCTGTTTCCGCAGTTCGCCTTTTACAAATAGTATTTCACATAAGTACATCAAAGTAATAAAATAATAATCAAGGGTAGACAAAATGAATTGTTGCCATCATGATTGGAAGATGGAGATCAATTTTTCTAAAACAAACAAGACCATTAAAACCATTCTCTCTTCGTTTAGAATATAATAAGGAGTATCTGAAACCCAGCTCAGGTGTTTTCGATAAGCATGCTGGAGTTACTATAAAATAAGGCTGCATGATTCATCAGTGAAACCTTTTCACAATCATCAAACATTATAGATATGAAAACTTGTCGAATTCAATCTGCACTGACTTCAAAAACAATTTCGCTCTTTCGTTTCCACATGCTGTATCGCAGTCAACATTCGCTGCATTCCAAAACAACCATACAGCTCACACATTTTTCCTAGCCAAGATTATCTTTTCAGAAACCAGACGATGTTTACATTCAGTAATCCTCTGCATCACCACACACACCACTCATTCAGCCGTTTATCATTGGGACAAACTGTCATTCACAATCACATATTTGGCCACCAGCTGTAAGGCTTTACAGCGTACCTGCCTCGAAGAAAGTGTAATGCTTTCTATACTAGTGCCTCTATTGTCCACTGCAAAGCGACATACAGTAACAGTGAGCACTTCTATTAATCAATACTTCTTGTTCGATATTCATTGATAGCATTTTTTTACCACCACCATTTGCTATTTATGGCTCTTTTGGTTTTGATATGTCACTAAGATTCTGCATGAACTACATGCCTACTACTAAATTAATAGCATCATTACATCGTCACATACGAAGGCCTTTACTACAGGCAGGGTTGAGTCAGACGTCGAATGTCAGCTGTAGGTACATTTTTAAGAATTCCATTTTAAAGGGACACTGAGGAGAGCTCTATTAATATTTTTTTTATAGCAAAATTCGATAGTTCGGCATTTCATGGCTTTGTTGCCACTTGGCCGGCAGCGAAAGATGCCTTTATTTCTAAGAAATTTGGATTCGAAGTTGAAAAAGTTTTTCCCGCCGCTCTGATTCAAACTTGGGATTCTCCTATGACGACACAGGACTAAGTGACGTGAAACATGACGTGCACATGACGTAACGCAGACTCCGTGATTTCTGGCAGCCAGCAGTGCGGCCCAGCAGTGCAGCCCAGCAGCAGCCGAAAAGAAAGCTACCGCCGGCCGCACGTTGAAGGCATCTATCGGCTATTGCGGCCGTCGCTTTGTTTAGGTTTGCACCGGCGTTTTGCCAGCGTTACAATGGATCCCGTTCTCGAAGTCGTCAACGAAGTTCTTGCAAATAGACACCTTTAGCATACCGTGTACCTTGTTACTGTTAGCGGCATACCGGGAGCCCACATACCGCTGTGAGCAGGCGCTGATTGGTCCTGGCGCTGCAGGAGTGCGCGTAGCTGTCGGGTACGTGGCGCCATCTGGCGACGTCAAGAAGATTTGCGCATGCATTTGCTGCGCCTCAGTGATTCGTGGCTTCTCGGGTCCTAGTTTTGCTAGAACTATTGGTTCTAGCAACACTGTTTTGTCCTATGACGTCACCACGCTTGTACTTGCGAGTTTGGCCTGTGGCGGCGATACCTGTATTTTGGTTCTTGCTCTTTTCTACGTTACAAGAGCTTTGTTGTCAGTATGAGTGGCGTTTTTGTAATCAGGAGCTGGTATTCTTTCGATGCAGGTCAACTTCAATTTCTCCTCAGTGTCCCTTTAACATTGCGCAGATATGCAATGGCCCCATGGATGCTTAAGGTATGTGGATAAAAAGCAAATATACCAGTACCACCGAGCAGTACCCCACCAAACAAAAGGAATTTCATCTTCGTACATATGATTCGGACACATAAAAAAACAAATAATAAGGCAAATGACTTCTTGTCCACGATTATAAAGAGATCAATTCCCATAATTAAATACAGTCCTTTTGAAAAATGAAGAATGTATGCAACACAAGAAATGTCTGAACAGCCCACAGTTGCTCTCTCTTCTCACCCGCTGACCAACAGATACACATGAATCCACGATGAATGGGAACACAAGAGAGAATTTCGCAGTTACTTCTACATCATCATCATTCAACATCAGCCAGACTACACTCACTGCAGGGCAAAGGCCTGTCCCATGTCTCTCCAATGAACCCTGTCCTTTGCCAGTTGCGGTCACCGTATCCCCGCAAACTTCTTAATCTCATCCGTCCACCTAACTTTCTGCCGCCCCCTGCTATGCTTGCCTTCTCTTGGAATCCACTCCGTTACCGTTAAGGACCAGTGGTTATCTTACCTTCGCATTACATGCTCTGCCCAAGCCCATTCCTTCCTCCTGATTTCGACTATGATGTCATTAACCCACGTTTGTTCCCTCACCCACTCCGTCCGCTTCCGGTCTCTTAGCCTATCATTTTTCTTTCCATAGCTCGCTGCGTTGTCCTTAACTGAACCCTCTTTGGTAGCCTCCACGTTTCTGCCCCATAGGTGAGTACCGGTAGGATACAGCTGTTGTATGCTTTTCTCCTGAGGGATATTGGTAAACTGCCGTTCATGACCTGAGAGAACCTGCCATATGCGCTCCACCCCATTCTTATTCTTCTAGTTATTTCCCTCTCATGATCCGGATCAGCGGTCACTACCTGCCCTATGTAGACATATTCTCTTACTAGTACTTCCAGTAACTTGCTACCAATTGAGAACTGCTGTTCCCTGTTCTTTAGAGATACGATGCTGACAGAAAGCTTAGAATATCACATAGAATGAAACAATAAAATGGAGGTGAAAAAAAGGCACACGGATGGATGCTTTGCCTAACCACGTACACCCTCAGTCAAAAAGTTTATGGCAAGTGACTAACAATAAAATGAGATTCCTTTTCAAAAATGTGACATTCATTGAGATTTACTAGAGTAACGTGTCATTCAAGTTCTCAGAAGTACACTGCATGTATCTAATCCAAGCTGTGTGCAGAGGTGGGAAAGCTGTTCTTTTTCGCTAATACTGCATGCCATAAACTTCCAACTGCAGGTGTACAGTGACAACAGCAGCACTGTATATGTGCACAACACACTGTGCTTAGCTCGAACAGTTTGTATGAAAGTGCGCATTGCATTTCTAGCACTTCGCATGCTTTCTATGGGTCAGCAAGCACCAAGGTTCTGGTAGAAGGCGAGCACGCGGGGGTCGGCACGGACACACTCCTTCTTGAAGTCGAGCACTCTCAGTCCTTCCAGGGTGGCCACCCTCGACAACGCAACGTAGGCCTGTCCCACCTCGAAGACGCGGCCCAACGTCAGCTCGGCAAAGTCGAGTGTCAGGCCCTGGGACTTGTGGATGGACATGGCCCAGGCGTGACGCAAGGGGATCTGCCGTCGCACGTGGCACTTGCCTTCAGAGCCGGTTCGGATGGCCCAGCGCTCCCTCGAGATGGTCTGCTTGCATGAGTTCATGAACTGCACTATGGGGTCCCCTGCACACAATGAAGGATGTGACACAAGAACTCCGCTGAGTTGCTGATGTAAAAGACATGCTCGTTGCACTTCAAACTGACGATGTTAAATGTTTACGAAAGACAAATTAATGGTCGCCTGCACGAACAGACTAGCGCATTCCAATGGAAAAGGAGAATCTTTCACTTAAGCTCTTCAAAGCTTGAGAATTTAAAATACAGGTATCACCAGCCGTTTTCGAAAGCAAACTGCAGACGTTAAAGGGGCTCAGAAACACAATCTTAGTTGACTGTTTCGCCTGTTGATCGCATACAGTGGGTCACAATGGTGCTATTAGCGTCGGTAATACCGCGTATATTCCGTTTTTAAATATTTTAATGTCCTCCCAAGAACAAATTCATGGCTCTGTGATGGTGTCCCCACACAGTGGTGGGTTTTAGCATCGGATGGGACATCACCTGGCGCGAGCTTGATGATTGGACAAATAGTAAATATACTGCAAATTGTGTGAATAAATAGAGACACATTTTGTCACCTGTCTGCGTTTTATATTATATCAACAAAAACAACTTGTTTGTCTTAGATAAAAGCCCTGCAAAGCAAATAAAATAAAAATACACCAACAGGGGCTCTGGAATGGAAACGACGCTGCCAGTCTCAGCAAGAACAAGTTACAGAGAGCAAACAACCATGGAGTGCAAACTTCCGCGACGTGCTCTGGCAGGCTGTTTTGATTGGTTGCGCCAGGTGCCGTCATTGGGAGAGCGAAATAAGAGTGGAAAGCCCCGCCAAAATCGAGTTGAGGGCAGCGTTTTGTTTGCTTGTATTTTGAAATTTCTTCATTGAATAACTCCCATTCCTGTGCATCGATTCCTGTAATTCTTTTTAAGTCAGCATCTGTGTGACATAAAGAATCCATCTGAAGTATAGCCGGTATGCCCCCAAGCAGTGTTTTGCAGCCCCTTTAATATCGTTTTTTGATTTGACATATATCACCGAGGCCAGGATAAACCGCTGTTCACTTCCAAACGATGATCACTGAGTCTTTTTCGGTCTTCACGTCATAAGTTTGAATCCAACCATTGGGAAAAAAAACATGTCCTTCGTTTAAATCCAATTTTTTCAGAAATAAATGCACTTAGTGCTGCCAAAAAAACGTCAACATCAGTGGGGTACTTGAACTTATTACATCGTTGTCAAGTGACTTGGTGCAACGTCACATTACACTGTTGTCATGGAACGGCGTCACAATCATATGATGGCATCACTGATTATGGTAATTAGTATTCATGTTACCTAATTAAATTAAATTGCATAATTTATGTGTGTTAATTGCTGTATGTCGATTTGTGTTAATTTCATCATCTTCACCCCGTGACTTGTCAGCTCGTGACATCACATGGTGCAGTCTCTTGCAGACATTAATAAATGACAAGGCAACTTTTCAGCAATTCTGAAGGTCATGTTGTGTCGCATTTTCACCCTTCTGAGCTTTGCACAAAGCATAACAGCAAAAATGGTCACATTAAGAACGCATCTGTTCACTGAACACGACCACTGCAACTTTAGCTACTGCAACTTTTGCCTCAGTCCTTCACCTATGTGCTTATACATATGTGTCATGATAACTGATGTAGCGTATATTCCGCATTTGCCTGCCGTTAATATGACATTATCGCTTCTGTACACCGCTTATTTTCACAGGACTTGTTTTCGCTGTTTTGTATTCGTATTACAAAAACAAGATGAGCATTCACTTCAGTGGCATTGCAGCGCACCTCTGTGTTCGACCTGGCTATGCCCGGCCTGTGCTCAACAGACTGTTTTTTACTGCTGCGCCCATTGTCCCGATTCCCCTCAATAAACCCCACCGAACAATTGTGGAGGCACGGGGTAGTACAGTCAGCCTCAGAACTCCACAGCCGAACTACTTCACGTGACTTAGGTGGTAGTATGCTTTTCTACGCAGGTCAGTGGCCGAGCACTGCAAATATTCATATGCAACATCGTGAAAATGAGATGATGGCTTCTGTTCTGTACTCCTGTGCACTTACTAAATAAAAATTCAGGGGGCACTTTGGCTCTCTAAAGTGCTGCAAGGCGAAAGCCTTTCCTGGCGCACTGTTTGGCATTGACTGCGAGACTGTTTGCGCTTTACTAGTGCTTTATTTGACTACACTGACTGCACATTACAACTACACACTTTGACTGCCGACTTTGGCTGCTCCTTTAGCACGACACTCTCTCTGCTTCGATGAGTTCGGTTGTGTGTCCATGGCTCTGTTCGCAGTAATGAGGTATGTATTGCGGTCACCCACGGACGCCTTGCGCCCCCTGTCGGAGCAGACCACAACTATTTTATTACTAGTTGTCGTCTGCTCCAAAAGAGGGCATCAGGCATCCGTGGGTGACCTCATTATTGTGTATCCGTGCACTCTGATGTCACAACCATTTCGACCAACCGAAAAGCGTGACACCTCTGCTGACAACCTTCTGCTGACAACCTTCTGTCGACAACGATACGGCATTAAAGGCTTTCACCTTAATAAAATCATTTACTAGTCAGTTGGTCTTCATTATCTGTCATTGCACCTCTACAGCTCTGTGCAACGAGTGATTGCACTCTTTGCTTACTCCAACATGAAAGAATTTGACACATCATGATGTTGGACAGCAAGCATTAAAGAGAAGTTAAAGCTCACCAGAGGCAGAATCAAATCCCACGATGACTCCACGCGACCCATTGGCAAGCCCAGCTCTGACTTGCGTGTTTTTGGTTAACATGACCTGTGCGCCCACTTTAAGGTTCAGGACAGAAGGTGCGCAGGTCTCCAGCAAGTCTGCTGATGACCCCTCCGAGTCGATGGCCTTGAAGACGCGAGGTGAATTTGGCAGCTGTTCGAAGCACCTCTGATTCATGAACTCCACATCATCCGTGTGTGTGCTCAGCCGGGTTGCCTGTATGTCACCTGAAGCAATAAAACAATCACAATTTAAACACAAAACCTGTTTGCAGAAGCACACATACAGCAGTAACTATAAACTACATCTTTGACCACTACAATAAAGCCGTCTGTCAGACAGAGGCACTTCTCAGTGTTCCTGTTACAAACAGTGTACCCTATGTTGCAGCTAACTTCTGAACAATATTACTCGATCTGATTCCCCTTCAACTCCCAACTGCCTGTTTCCTACCAACCCTGCCTTATAAGCAGTCAGACAAGCTTCAGTAAGCTCTGCAAAAAGGAAAAACTAACCACTCTCAGTCAATGTTATTGGAACTGAATCAGTTTCGTGGCTGCCGGCAAGAGAAGGAAGGCGACCCCAGTGGTAGTCATGAGAACTAACAGGACGACTCTTGCTTCCAGTTGAGTACATCATCTGCTACAAACATATCAAAACCTGGAGTAGGGTAGTGGAATGACCTGCAAGTGGGATGTTTTCTTTCGCAGTTTTTCTCTTTGCTTATTGCCTCCATTCAGGTTTGGAGCAAAGTATTTGAATCAAAATGACGTATTACGTATGTACTAATAATGTTAGAGGTCCCATTACAGAGAAAACCCGGGGGCTGGCACTGTGACAATAATTCAGACTGGGCAAGAGGGTTATGACATCACACGTACGTCACAAGTACATACGTCATACGTTGTTAGTCAAGAGAGTGATACCTAATTGTCACGTGGTGTGTGATGCCACACATACAGACACCATCATGTGCGCCAAGGTTACATAAATTGTTATTATGAGGTTGTAATATTTCATGACTGTAATTAAAAAACATAACAATGTCAAGTAAGGCATTTCCACATTTTTTTTTTATTTCAAGGACTTGCCATGTGTCATAAGAAGGGGCAGTTAATATACCATAGAAGGTCGTGAAAGCTAATTTCATCTAGAAACCTGAGCAGGGTCTGTACTCTTAATGCTGCCTGTCAGCCACAGGTTGAAGCTCTTCCTCCCTTCCTTCCTGGTCTCCAAGTGGTTAACAGTGGACCATATGGTGACATCATCTGCATAAATCATGAACTGTACGTATGGTATTCCCGTTAATTGATTCCCATGCCAATGATATAAAAGCTATAGTAAATAGTAAAAGGGCTAAAACTGGACCTTGTCATACTCCACTATTTGAGGTGTGAGCACCGATTTGTTCTCCATTCAGGCGGATAGAGAATGACGGGTCCTTAAGCAAGTTGCATACAACTTTTGAAATATGTAAGGGAATGTCCATGCGTTCCATATTCTCCACGATCTCGGCATGGGACACGTTGTAAGATGTTTTTACCATGTCTGTAGCCACTATCGTGCGCACAAGGTGGCTATGAGGTGACACAAGCATGACCTCTTCAGCCAGTGTAGCCAACCTAGTTTCTGTGCCTAGGTTAGGCCGGAACCCAATCTGTTGTGGATGCAATTTTTGCTGCCTCGCTAATCACCATGACAAGCATGTGGCAATCAACTTCTCATAAATTCTGCAAATTGTGAGAGTCAGTGAAATAGGCCATAATGACTGTGTGCTGGCAAGAGGCTTCCAAGCCTTTGGTAAAGGGACCACGACTGAGTGCTTACAAGTCTAGTGGAATTTCACCCATTTGCCAAACCTCAGTTATTACACCCAAAAGGGCATCAATGACTTCTCCTTTTAAGTTTTTGAAGACCTCACACAGAACGCTATCATGTCCCGGCACTGTTTCCACACTGAAGTAAATTACACATAACAGAAGTTTAGTCGTCAAGAGGTGGAATCAAAGACAGTGTGTCCCCATAGGACCTTGAGTGCCAGTGACGGGCACATTCACATCTGTAATCTACAACCTATTTGCACCGACCTAGCTGCTTCTTCCATGCCAACTTTGCAACCCTTCTGGTACATAAGCTGTTCTTATGCCTTCTGTTTCTCTAAACACGTGAAATGAACCACAATATAAATGCGGTGTAATGCAACATATATATAAGTTAAGGGGGGACATGGGTCTTAGAGCATTTTTTTTTTATTTACATACCAAATGCAATGAAACTGCATGGACTTATTCAGTTTTTTCTGCGCATTTCAATGATGCTATTTGTTTATTTCTAGGCCAATTAGTTCCTGAGATATTAATATACATCATGCCATTGTCTGCTCGAACAATAGAAAAAAAAATGGGCCACCAGAAATTTAATTTCAATATGTGGGTAGATACTACAATGTGTAAGGAATGCAATGCTGGAAGCAGTTTTGAGTTTTTTGTCCGTGTGGACAAATGGTATTAATAGTTAGTTTTCAAGTGAGTTAACCAGACATACAGTGCCAGAAAACACGACGCACATGAAACTAACTTATTAATCCCATTTGTCCACACGGACAAAAAACTGAAAACTGCTCCCAGCGTTGCATTCCTCACACATTGTAGTATCTACCCACATAATGAAATTAAATTTCTGGTGGCCCATTTTTTTTCTATTGTTTGAGCAGACAATGGCACGATGTATATTATTATCTCAGGAACTAATTGGCCTAGAAATAAACGAATTGCATATTTGAAATCAGCAGAAAAAATTGAGTAAGTGTGTGCAGTTTCATTGCATTTGGTCTGTAAATAAAAAAAATGCTGTAAGACCCATGTCCCCCCTTAAGCTGTACAGTACATTCACATATACATAACTTTGTCTTTTCTTTAGCCTTCACCTAGAATACGACATCTATTTTGCAACACTGTTCTCAAAAAGTGAGGTGAGGAATCTGTAACTGCTGCTTAAAATCGGAATTTGTAGCCTCTGTCATGAGCTCCTAGTGGTATGTACTACTTTCTTCAGACTGCTTTATCTTTAACAACAGCGCCATTCCCGTTAGAGATCACATGAGCTGTACCTAACTGGTAACGTCAGTAATACTGAGCATGCAGAGTTGCCTTCTCCTTGCTTTCCAATCTGAATGGTTTGTGTACGAAAGGTCTACAGCTTATTGGTTTATTGGTTTTAGTTTAGGGTTTAACGTCGGGTTAGGGTTTAACGTCCCAAAGCAACTCAGGCTATGAGGGACGCCGTAGTGAAGGGCTCCGGAAATTTCGACCACCTGGGGTTCTTTAACGTTCACTGACAGCGCACAGCACACGGGCCTCTATAATTTCACCTACATCGAAATTGGGCCGCTGCGGCCGGGATCGAACCCGCGTCTTTCAGGTCAGCAGCCGAGCGCCGTAACCACTGAGCCACCACGGCGGGGGGGTCTACAACTTAAGACAGGAAAGAAGGGCAGATGTCTGGCATCAAGCAGATGTCTGGCGTAAAAGTCGACTCCCCCAATTTCCGATCGCCAATTTTGCGGGATGTCGACACAGCTTCAATGAGTGTGACAAAGCTTCAATGCACTCTCCCTATTTTTTTTTTCATGCAACGGCTTTGTGTGTTAAAAAAAATACATGATTTCGAACATGCCTGTTGTGCCATTGAACCTTTTTAGTGTGCCAGAAGTATTCAAAATGTTCTCCGCAAAGTTATTCAAAGAAAATTACTATTCGCTCCGAACCAAAAAACGCTGTTCGCACATGCCTGGTTGTCATCCATGTACAGTTCCGATACAAAAAAAAAAAAAAAAACGAGCAAGAAGGGCTAGCTGATTCACATTCCACAGGAAAAAACGGCTCAGAAATTGGTCGAAGCTAAAGAAACGCTCAGAATCATCCTCGCTTCTTTTTTTTTTTTTTGCGGAACTGTTACCAGGAGAACCAAAAGCAAGCGCACCTGTGTCCAGACGACGACTGGCCGTATTCTTGAGCACTTCCTCGACCCATTCGGGGCAGGAACCCATCCGCACCTGCTGCAGAAGTGAGATGAACCTCGGGTCCCTCTGCCTGTACACCTGCCTCAACTCCAGGGTGACGTTGACGCACTGGCGCCATGCTGCTGTCTGCAAGTTTCCGTCCAAAAACAGCCCATTCTGCACTACACTGGTGCATTCAATTGACATGTTCAGATGCATCAATAAGTTTTATGGTACTGTATGCGCAAATTCAACTGATAACTTCTGATGTCAAGCACAGCACAGCTGCTGCCTCTTTTCCCGAAGAAATTTACACTTTTGTAAGACAATGCAACACAGGCTGATTTATGCTGAAGTCGAAAGATGTTAGAACAGACTGACTTAAGAGCACGGACCTCTGAAAGCATGTACTATGGCAGCTAAGGAGGTGGAAGCCCCCGCTCAGGGAGCAGTTACAGCTTTCTTAACGCAAAGGAAACTGTGAAATTTACTTGCACGTAAAACATTCGCTGCAATTCTTTACTGTACTAAATGGGTTGTGTCAAACAGAAAGAAGAAGACAGCTCAATAAAGATTTATGTGTTTCATTTCTGTGACCTTTAAGCATACAGCCCAGTCAAATGTGCCCAGACCATTTTTTCAAGGCAGTTTCTTTCTTTAACTGTGCTTTCAACCTGAAAACCCATAGGATGATTACCCCTCTGTAACGCAAGATTCAGCAGCAACTGTTGAGGCATTTTTGTTTCACAATACATTGAGGGTTGCATACATATGTATGCATACCTATAGAGCAGTCTTTTTAGTTTTCTACAGACACTTGTTCTTCAACTAGCACTCTCCTCTAGTATGCCAATCACAGGCGCCTGCTGCCACCACCGCTGATCCGCTCATCGGGCTGCCGTAGATGGCATGTGCCATATTCCTCCGCTCTAGCCCTACTCTCCCTCCTCTTGACATGGTAACCACTCTTCAGGTTCTTTCCATGGCAACACTCATCCGGCTGCGCACTCTTATGCTCTTCGCCATAACCTCCTCCTGCCACGGTAGCCCTCAAGGCGCTTTCTCTTTCCATGGTAACCACCCTCCGTGTGGTTCCCCTGACAGCCACCCTCCGGTTCCGGATTCCTTTACTCTTGCATACCCTCCCTAACCCCCGAGAGGTTCCCGTGCTGGCTACACTCTTGTTGCGCATTCCTCTGCTCTCTCCCTACTCTTCTCCTTCCCCAGTAGCCACCTCAGGATGGTTCCCAAGGTGACCACCCTTCGGTTAGGCTTCCCTACTACAGCCTCCTACTTCCAAGGTCCGGGTGGTTCTAGTGGCAGTCACCCTCCGGTTGTGGATTGCTCCACTCTCGCCATATTCTCCTACACACACAATTACCGCTCAGAGGATTACACATTCCTAAGCCTTGGCCATAGCATGGTTACCACCCAGTGGGTTACGCATCCCAATGCTCTCACCATACCCTCCTCCTTTCCCGGTAACCACACTATGGCTAAGCACTACTGCTACAACAATGCAAAACCCATGGAACAAGCAGTTAGCAGTTGTCACTGTAAAAAGTGCTACAAAGCCGACCCTTGAGAAGGAACAATGTTAAATGAACGTACACACTGAAATTTTGAACTTATCTACTGAGTGATAACGTGAAATTGTAGATGCCAACCAAAAACAAAGAAACGAGATGTTCGGCTCCTGTACGGGAGCCTTGCATTTTTTGTTTGTTTGTTTTTGGTCGGCGTCTCTAATTTCACGTTATTATGATTTATCCCAACCAGACAAGCTTTCGGTTTGGTTTGGTTTGGTTCATGGGGTTTAACGTCCCAAAGCGACTAAGGCTATGAGGGACGCCGTAGTGGAGGGCTATGGAAATTTCGACCACCTGGGGTTCTTTAACGTGCACTGACATCGCACAGTACACGGGCCTCTAGAATTTCTCCTCCAAAGAAATTCTAGCCGCCGCGGCCGGGTTCGAACCCGCATCTTTTGGGTCAGCAGCCGAGCACCATAACCACTGAGCCACCGCGGCGGCCACAAGCTTTCGTCTAACTCACGACTTCATTATCTAATGAGGATAGACAAAAGCTCAGTGGTAAATTGGTGTTTCTTATAACACTACCTTTCTCTGCAACTCTTCCTCTCTCTCTCTCTCTCAGCAACATAACTAAGCAAGATCATAACTCTGCAACAGCATGACTCTGCAACAGCAGCAGATTCGTTTAATCACTTGTGAGAAGCTCTTTTAAACAGCTTCTTCCCTTTGTGTTTCATTAATCCTTACGCACGAATCTGGGAAGCCAGCAGTCAAGCGGATTGCCATACCTGGAAACAATAAACCGGTGACGGCTCATCCTTACGAGACACCGGTGGCAGCTGCAGAAAGTCACCGCAGAGCACCAGTTGGATGCCGCCAAATGGGCGGTCACTGCGGCGTACCAGCCGCGCCACTCGCTCCAGCTTGTGGAAGAGGCGGCCGTCCAGCATGGACACCTCATCCACCACCAACACCTTGCAGCGCCGCCAGTGGTTCACCCAGGGTGGTCGCATCGCTCGCTGGACCATCACCTCCACCGTCGCAGTGCCTGTCCCAACACCTGCACAAAGCACACACCACACAATGCGCAATGGGTCAGGGGTAAATAACGCCACACCACAGGAGTGGTAAAGATGGCACTGACTTTGTCTCAACTGGCGCTGACTCCAGTCATGTGCCTAAACGCGCCCTTCAAGGGACACTGACGAAAAATTATTAAAGTTGGTCTATATCAGCTGATTAACCTCAAGGCCGCGGATTTGAACGTGGTCACGGAGGCCACATTTCGATGGAGGCTAAATGCAAAAACGTCTATACGCTGCGCGATGTCACCACACATTAAAGGGGCACTGACACACTAAGGACAAATTGAAGTTTGTGCGTATCAGTAGGCTATGGTATTCTAATGACAAAGAGACCACTCTCACTGAGAACAGAGCTTTCATCACCTAGAAAAGACAAACAAAAAAACTATATGCTGGTGTCGCTATCATCGGGTTATTTCACAAGTAAACGGCACGCGTCGAGACCGAATTTTTCACACAAATCATAAAGGATATGCTACAGTGCAAAATACTTTAAAACAATAGCAGTTCTCAGTGGGTGCTGCAAGTTTGAATCGAGGGGCGGAAAATTTTTAATTAAATTTTCTCAGACATGAATGAGTTTTTGCTGCCGGACAAACATTGACATACGCAGAAAGGGCCAGAGAACGAATTTTGGCTGAAAAATAATAAGTTGAAGTTGTCCTCAGCATCACTTTAAAGAACCTCAGGTGGTATAAATTAATCCAGCACCTCAACTACAGCACCTCTTATAGCCCACATGCCGCTTCGGGATGTTAAACCACACATACCACCATCAATCGATTAACTTGAACTCATGACAAAGGCGCTACCTTCATTAAAAACGGAGCCTCAGTTAGGTAGAAAAACCCCAAAATTAAATCGAGGTACTGCTGCCACCAGCCGTTTCCATTAGAACAACTCCTCTTATGTCAGTGCAGATTTTGGTTGCATTTACTTACAAGTGGTGGTCACAGAGCCCTTTTCATCACTGATGTCACAACTGTGAATTGAGTAGCGGAGAAAAAAAATGTTCATACTATTTTTTAGTCTCATTTTACAAGTAATCGACACGTCTTCAACTACCAAACAAACATCAACATAGCCACAAAGAGCCATTCAATCAATTTTTGCAGTGAAGAGAAATTTTATGAAGTTGTCTTTGGCAATCTTCAAACACTTTAACTAGGGGTGTGCAAATACTAAAATAAGAATCAAATAGGAACACGGAGAATAAATGGCTTCATTCATTGCTTCATCGTTTTAATTCCCTACAATGTTACAGCCAGCCTGCCCCAAGAGCCAAAATCAAAATGAGTGAAGAAGCAGCGATCCTACTGCAGTTTTCTTCATGCCTCATATAACCTAAACTGGCATATGACGTCCCGCATATGACGTCCCCGCTATTTCTTGGTTGTTGATGCCAAAACCAAAACCAAGTAGTCAGATTTCAGCCCTACGCAGTAAAAATGTCAGATGTCAGCCCTACGCATGGCACACTGTAGTATTGACTGCGAGATAAGTGACATGTTGGTATATGCTGCAGACTTCAGCACTGTACATGATTAGTCCAATGATATCTACAACCTTGAGCAACATTGGTAAGCCAAGCGACTAGCCTTTGTGATGCTAAATTGGTGACCACCTATTGAACCACTTGCAGGCTAGTGCAAAGAACCTAGGGCTACCACAGTAATCCGTGGCACCATTACGCTACTGCACACATCACAAAGTACTTTTCAGGTTATCAAAGTTGACAGTGGAAGCCACAAAGGTCACGTCACCTGCAAATGCGTGCAGTGTGGTGCCACCGATCTGAGCAGCCGCGATGCCAGTCGTAGCCGTGGCAAAGGCATCTTGCGGGGGCAGCGATGACAGAATGTGCTTCAACAGGTACGATTTCCCTGTACCGGCACCACCAGTAAAGAAAACGCTCCGTCCGGCCAGGACAGCACTGAGGACGGTTTTCTGTTCAAACGTTAGCTGCACAGGATTGAGACTCCTCCCAGGCTGCAAGCAGTGGCAGAGATTGTGTTCAGCATGCAGCTGTCATGGGTTCAGCAATGATCTCCCACATTACGGAAGTGTAGTGACGGCAAATGCTCAGAGGACACAATCTGGCTTATGTCCTAAACCTAACATATTTGCAGACCACTTAATCCAAGTGCAATTGTGGGTGTAAACAACTTGCACGATTCAGTTCTTTTTTTTTTTTTATGCAAGGCATGCTAACATCAGCACTTCTCCGATGCACGGTGTAGCCTCACCAGAATGCATGCACAATAATGCACAGGTCAGTCTGGAGAAAGAACTAGACAAATAAAAAAGTAGCACTTCTGTGGCTGATCTCATTTTAATTCACATTTGCTTCCTTATACACGCTCAGAATAGGCGCTTCTCTTTCTTTGATTAATTTCCGTCCTACAGTCTTTCTTACAAGTGAAACTCTCAGAGGCCCAACAGATTATATGCATTTAGAACGCCTTTCGGATATGCAAAAGAGAAAGCCAGCTTTTTACTACGCAATCCTTCGACATACAGCACCTTGGCGAACTTTTCATTCATTCAGCAAATGATCGAGATAAGCGGGAATCTTACGAAAACACAGTTGCGGTTACGGGGAAAAATTGATACTACGAGACAAACATGCTCGGCGTATTTATCACATAAAAAGCAAACTTTCTTGCGCTTCACCTTAACACTGCTGGCATCCATTGGCCGACTCTTCTTCCCCGTAGGTGTGGTCTGTTCGTCATTCTGAAGAGGCCTCTTTAAACCTTGCGTCTGGGTCACGTTAACGTCGCGCAGCGTTAACGGGCTTATTTCCTGAATTCCTTTAGATTTGTCGGATTTGAGGCGCTCTCGAGCAGTCGCGGTCGGCGCCTGCGTCGCTTTTTTCGCTTCCAGAAACTTGACAAACGCACACAACTTGCCGGGAGGACAATTCGAGAAATATAGATGCACTTTCTCTTCCCTGAGGGCGACCGATATCTTGCCTTCTCGCGCGAACTTCTTGTGAACAACGGCATTCTGAAGGGAGTACACAACGGTGCGGGGACCCAAGTGTGCCCTGAGTAGAATGTCTCGAAATTCATTTCTGTAAAGCGCTCCCTCGGCGTTCTGATGGGTCACTTTCCGAGCCGGCGCGCCGTTGTTTAGAAGATACTCGACGGTGATGGTACCCGTGATCACAACGGGAGAAATTTGCACACACGGGTTTTCCATCCAGTCCACGCTTTAACCTCGGGAGCAACAGGCTGGAAAATGATCACCAGCCAATGAGTAAAAGAGGATTACAAGATAGCGGTACAAAAGACTTTGCATGCGCGAAGTTATCAAGCCGACCGCCAGATATTTAAACCGCAGATTGAACAGGCCAGCAGTATCGCCATCGCAACGCAGCTAAGCGGATGAATGATAATGGCTTTACCCTTTGTACTCTTTGTACTGGCGGCAGCTTGCGCCATCTAGTTTATGATTCCTCCCCGTTAAATTTTTTCTCTTCAATTTCGACAATCCCTTTCAAACAAATTCGAGCATAATTTTCGCAAATTCACGCCTCTCTTGATTTCCTCTACCAATCTTCTAACCTCCCTTTTGTTAAGGCAACACTTTTCTGATCCATACGTTCGTCCTCCCGAGTAGATCCCAGCGCTGTTTCCTCAGGAAGAGCGGAATGAAGTTTTGTGCAGCGCTTGTGCATTTTAGCCCTGTACGTTTCGAAAAGTTATCCCCTGTGCTAGCTTCGAAAAGTAACGAGCTATCAAATAAATGTCCCGTTTTCGCGCCCGAACGCCGATTTTCCTTGCATTCTTTCCTTCCATAGCTTTCTTTATATCCCCTTACCTCTTTTACCACCTCTCTAACCTCGAACGACGGCCAACCCATGTCCCCTTGGAGTCCATCATTTGGAGTACTAGCTTCCATGTGTACCAAAGGCTAACCTGCCTACACTACTGATTTCTATGCCCGACTGCACTTCCGATTCACTGCATAACCGAAAGTGAGGCCTGGTGCCATGATTCCTTTCCGTAAACCTCTAACAATAACATCATACCTATTACTATCACAGTTCCTATACTAATCTGCGTTTCCTGTCTGAATTCCTTTTACCTTTGTCCTTCACTATTCTTTTCCACTCTTCCAGATATTTTTTTTTTTCCTTCATTTAGCTATATGCCTGGGTACTCAATCTAGTGGATCTGCTCTCTTATCATTTTATACTATTATCCCAGTCTTCTCTTTACTGAACTGCAGACCCAACTTTTCGCCATCCCCTGCACAGACCATCACTACTTCCTGCAACCTATCCCACTTCTCTGCTAGCAGTACAATGTAGTCCGCACACATCAATTGTTAGCAACTGATCAACGTTCTGGCCTCCCAGCATACAACTACCCAACTTTTCGCCATCCCCTGCACAGACCATCACTACTTCCTGCAACCTATCCCACTTCTCTGCTAGCAGTACAATGTAGTCCGCACACATCAATTGTTAGCAACTGATCAACGTTCTGGCCTCCCAGCATACAACTCATGTCGACTCGTACCTTACTACTCGCTCCTTCTTTTCCATTTGACTCATGCATATTATGAAAAGCAGGGGGTGACAGTGGACAGCCCTGTAAGGCCCACTTTTTATTTTAGCTGGTTTTGTAGTTTCTTTCTCCGATGTTACTACAACCTCAACAGCAGATTCACCTGGCCCCAAAACCTTCCTGATTCATATTGTCAAATGCCCCCTTGCTGTCATTTATTCTACACATAATAGCCTCCGACTGGCCTCTGCTACATCTATAAACGGAGTTATAACAAATAGATTATCCTCTAATCTTCCATTCTTTCAGAAACCGTTATGTAGCTCTCTTAAGATCTCCCTGAATATAATCTGCCCATTCTTCCATTTCCATTATAACCATTTGCATTGCTAGCCTGTAAGATGTAACCACAATTGGTCACTAGGATTTAATGTTGTCTTTTTTTTTTCCCTTACATTTGTATATTAGTCTCATCCTGCTCAATTTCCAATCGTCTGGTACATCTCCTCCCCAATTATTTTTTCATCACCTGTAATAATTTAAATTTGCTTTTTGGCCTAGTATCTTATTTAACCTCACAAGTATGTCATCTGGCTCCATCGCTTTTCCCATGGAAATATTGCTTTCTATTCTGTATTATTCTCTTGCAATAATCTCTGAGCTCTTCCTTCCTGCCGTCATTGCTTTCTTAGCTCTATTTCACTCACCTCAAGCTCTGAAAACGCTGCCTCAGTTGCTTGTCACATGCATTCTCGTGCCTCCTCTTCCTCTGCTCTTTCCCTCCAGTGTGGTCAGTGAGTGTTGGACTCAGTCTATCCTCTTCCCCTCTATCCTCATATGCTCCCCAAACCACTTTGTGGGATTTCTTTATTTTTTATTTACCTCCATCATCCTGGACCCCTGCTTTTCTTATTTTGCCTTGAATTAATCACGATGACTCCCTTTTCCTCTCAAGACATCCATCACATTTTGAATCCAATTCACCTGGTGTGGCTCCCTTTTCTTTGTTAATGTGTGTTCTCTAGAAGCCTCTTGGTATCATGCTATGGCTGCTTGAACTTCGCTGTCTTGCTAGTTTTTGGGGTTTTTTTCCCTTCCTTCTTCCCTTTTTGATCTGACCTTTCCCTAGCTCCCTTTTAAAAAACCCTGCTAGGTCATCATATGTCCACTCCCTGTTTGGCTACTTGGATACTAAGCCTTCAATGTGTTTCAACATATCCTGCAGCTGTACACTCACTGTCAAAAGTAAATGGAAGGCAACTTTGTGAAAAAAATTTAATTCCTTTAAATCCAACACATAATGGTCCATGTTTGTTGGTGCACAGTGTAATTCGCAAAATCACAATTAGGCTGCACATATGTATTCAAGGATGCATGAATTGGGGGGGCAATGATTAATTTTTTCGTTAATATTGCCTTCCATTTACTTCTGACGGCACCTGTACATCATTGAGGTAATCTTTACGTTCCCTCTCTTGATTTTCTATTGCAGACACTTGCCTACCAAAATTTTAATTCTTTCTTGACCACTCCGCAGGTTTTTCGTACCTTCGTCAATTTCCATACTCTCTAACCTGTCATACAGTTTGTGAGACATCAGCCAATAGTCAATAATTCAGTTATTCCTTTCCCATGTTATTTCCACCCTGCAATTTATTTCTGTACTAACCATTACTAGATCATAAACTTCACAAAATTCTCCTGCATATTCCCTTCTGCATCTGTAGCTGTACCACAGTATTTCAAATGAACATTCATATCACCTAAGATAATTATTTTCAGTTTCAAGCAAAACTTCCCGACACCATGAAACATGTATTCGAAATGACCTGTATTCTCCTCTCTCTAATCACTGCATGTTAAGATATACAAACCCTAATATTGTCTTTAGACTTCCCACAATGCCCTGCAGCCATAAATGATCCCTGCAGTTCTCACCTTTTCCCACTCTTGCCCCTTCACCAATGCCCCTATGCCTCCACCTTTACAGACTTTCCCTTTTGTGTTACACTGTGCTCAACCTGCAATGTGTAAAGGTTCTTCCATGTCTGTTAGGCAAGTTTCACCAACCCTGCATACCAAAAAATTTTCAGTTTGTAGTTAGTTGTTCTCCGATTCTTCCCACTTAGTGCTCTTTCTGCCCACCTACATGTTTATGAACTCACCATTTAGCAATTGCTTCGTTTTCCTCCTCCATGTCTTTCTGCTGCCTCCCTTCTCACATTTTTCACTTACCCCTTGGCCTCCGGTGGTTACCCGTGCACCTGCAAAAAAGCCAGTGCCCCAAGGCCCATCCCCATTCCACCCTGCTGGCTCGGCGTAATAGATGGCGTCCGGGTAGAACGGACAGAGTTCCTGTCTCCATGAATCAGCCGGTAGAAATCAATGAAGTTGTGCCTGAGGGATTTTCCCCACCTCCCTGATCACTGTGATGGCCCTCATGACCTGGTCCTCCATGTATGGGCCCTGCCCTATGACCTCTCGGACTGCACAGGACAATGTGCGCAGCCTCGGAGGTCGCCGTTAGCTTTGACAGTCTCGTCTTTATCTCCTTTCCCAGACGTCTCCCTCTATCCTGCAGCATATCATTCACCCCTGCACAGATGACCGTCAGGTTCTCCCTTGCTACATTTTCCCGGAGCTTGTCTTTTGCCCTTCCTGCGACACCGACTCTGTTGCACTCCTGGCATTGACCCTGACCTCGGGTTTTTTTCTACCACCTCAGCACCTATTATTTGCTGCCTTCTCCAGGTGCTCGTCGTTCTCCAAGGACCTCCACTATGTCACGTCCCCCCCCCCCCCCGAGTCCCCTTTCTCTAGTTTCTACCTCATTTCTCGCTCCAGTGTCTCCACCCTGGTGCTCAGCTCCCACTCAGCTCTCGACCCTTGCTTCGAACTTTGCAGCGGTTTCCTTGGTGGTCGACACAATCGGGCCTCCGAGACCTATGCTAACGCCAGTGCCTAGAGATTATATTTATAAAAAGGAGTTTTCATGAGCCTTACGTTTATTGGAAAACTTCAGAAAAATATAATTTGCATTTGATAGCACTTACTGTTACTATAATTCGAACCAACATTTGTTCATCGCAGCATGGCTTCGGAGAATTTTGTCACCATATGATACCCTACCATGAAGTTTCCTCTCTTTGTGTTTGTACAGTTTATCACACGCACGCAAAAAATAATGATAATGAAGGTCAGACAGGTTCCGAGTAAGACAATAAGCATTCAATAAGCCAAAATGTGAGACTGCAGATTCGCACCACGATATCATGGTTACGCCGTTATCATGATTTCAAGCTGCCGCGGTGGCTCAATGGTTATGGTGCTCAAATGCTGACACAAAAGAAACCGGGTTCAATCCTGGCCATGGTGGTCACATTTCGATGGAGGTGAAATTCTAGAGGCCCGTGTACTGTGCGATGTCAGTGCACGTTTAAGAACCCCAGGTGGTTTAAATTTCCAGAGCCCTTTGCTACGACGTCCCTCATAGCCTCAGTCGCTTTGGGACGTTAAACCCCAATAAACCCATAAACACTGAATGTCATTTGTAGGTTTCTATTTTCTTTTTTTCCTATTTTTTAGATTTCTGTTTTGGCTTTTTTTTTGCGATCTCTAGTGTACCTTATATCTGCCTGCAGTGCTCTTGCCTTGATGTGTTGCTTGTTGCTTTTTTTTCTTGACTGCATAATGTTGAAACTTGACACTGTTTTCATGTACTCTGCCATTTGTTTTGTTTTTTATTTACTGTATTCCCAACCAGTTAAACTTCCTCCTTAAGATTACAGTATGAATAAATAAATAAATAAACAACTAAATAAATAATTGTACCATGTACTTTGAGGGCATGTATAATAAACAAAGAAATAAATGGTAACTGAAAAAATATGGTTTGCATAAGGGCCATGTAATACACTTTTTAAAGGGACACTGAGGAGAAAATGAAGTTGGCTTGTATCGACAGAATACCAGCTCCTGATTACAAAAACGCCACTCATACTGACAACAAAGCTCTTGTAACGTAGAAAAGAGCAAGAACCAAAATACAGGTATCGCCGCCACAGGCCGAACTCGCAAGTACAAGCGTGATGACGTCATAGGACAAAGCAGTGTTTGGTTCTAGCAGCTCTAGGACCCGAGAATCCACAAATCACTGAGACGCTACCAATGCATGCGCAAATCTCCTTGACGTCGCCAGATGGCGCCACGCGCCCGGCAGCTAGGCACGCGCCTGAAGCATCGGGACCAATCAGCGCCTGCTCACCGGTGTTAGGCGAGAACTAGATCCATCGTAACGCTGGCAAAACGCCAGTGCAAACGTAAGCAAAGCGACTGTAGCGAAGGCCGCAATATATAGCCGATAGATGCCTTCAACGTGCGGCCGGCGGTAGCTTTCTTTTCGGCTGCTGCTAGGCCACACTGCTGGCCGCCAGAAATCACGGAGTCTGCGTTACGTCATGTTCACGTCATGTTTCACGTCACTTAGTCCTGTGTCGTCATAGGAGAATCCCAAGTTAGAATCAGAGCGGCGGGAAAAACTTTTTCAACTTCGAATCCAAATTTCTTAGAAATAAACGCATGTTTCGCTGCCGGCCAAGTGGCAACAAAGCCATGACATGTCAAACTATCGGATTTTGCTATAAAAAAAATATTAATAGTGCTCTCCTCACTGTCCCTTTAAAAAAAGGCGATTTTTTTTAAAATCCAAATTGCCTTTTCATTTTTGCCAATTCTTAACTTTTCGATTTCAACACGCAGATAAACCTGAGTTAAAGTGCACTGAGACCTCGCACAGTACACGGGCCTCTATAATTTCTCCTCCGAAGAAATTCAGCTACCGTGGCCGTGATCGAACCCGCGTCTTTCAGGTCAGCAGCTGAGCACCATAACGACTGAGCCACCACAGTAGCCGTGGGGTTCTTTAATGTACAGCAACATTGCACAGTACATGGGCCTCTAGCATTTTGCCTATACTTATGTAATTAGTGAAAAAAAAGATTCAGTTCCACATAATTTTGTTTTGTTCAGTGCAGATCCAAACTTGCAACTCTGCAAAATTGCAAAACCAATGTTCTCCATCTTTCGCAATCCACAATTTTTTTTTCCCCAGAAAGCTACAGTGCTCCTTTGAAAAAGTGAAATCCACTCCTTTATGACAACACCCATCACACAAAAATTTCAATGAAAAAAAAAAAAAGGTTCATGAGACCTGTGCTTGCCCATTTTTGTTTAGATGTGTGTGTTCAATGTAGTAGAGTGGCATTTCCATCACCACCATACAAACAGTTTCCATACCCATAGTGCTTATGTGAAAATTTTGGCAGCTTTTATTTGGACAGAGAAATACATTTTATCATGGACGAAATATTTACAACAATATACAATGTCTCTGGCAGTCTTTATAGGCTGTATCCATATTGCGATAAAAAATAAAGGCCATCATAAGTGATTTCTGTGAAAAAAAAAACAAATTTGCACACTGAGATCTGTAGTGCCCTAGACCGACAACATAACTTGAAAGCAAAAATCATTACCTTCTGTCGTGTACTCGAGGCCTATCCAGTCAGTATAACCCAGCTTCTCAATGAGCTGCAGTATGTACTTGTAATCTATCTCACCAGGAGCACCAGGTTCAGTCCTGTTTGGTGCCTGAGAAATCTGTATGTGTTCTGTAAAGGAGGAAAAATATTTAGTACAAATTCAGGCCGCAGGAAACAACACAATGAAGGGCTCGAAGGGAACGCTGATCAGCTACCAGGCGGCACGCACAAAAACATCGCACTGCTGTCAATGTAGAGAGAGCATTCTCCAGGTTATGTGGTACAGCTGTGCTAACTGTGCTCATTTAATCCAGGCAATTCGGGCCATGGATGCTGCAGTTAACATCCTTCCATTCTTCGCACTCTTTACATGGGGGGAAGGGGGGCAATGTGGCACAATTATTGCTTCCAGTTCATTACTGTGGGGCAAAAAATGTGGATGAAGTTTTTGGTTTGGTTTATTGGGGTTTAACGTCCCGAAGCAACTCAGGCTATGAGGGACGCCGTAGTGAGGGGCTCCGGAAATTTCGACCACCTGGGGTTCTTTAACGCGCACTGACATCGCACAGTACACGGGTCTCTAGAATTTCGCCTCCATAGAAATGCAACCGCCGCAGCCGGAATCGAACCCGTCTTTTGGGTCAGCAGCCGAACGCCGTAACCACTGAGCCACCGTGGTGCGGCGGCTTAGAAAAAAAAGGACTTCAGGGGGAATGTAATTCGGATAACAGATAACCGTATGTCGGGAGCTGAGGTTAAGGAAGTTTTTAATAAGAGTGAGAAATTCACTCACCTACATAAGGAAAAAGACTTGTGATATTGTTTGTAAGATTTCCCGAGGTCATTTGAAGATGGAACACGTCCTGCAAAAAATGTTCTTATGTTCAGCACACCACATATGCAATCTCAAAAAAAAAAAAAGGAATTGAAAGTTGTGATTACCAAGAGTAGCCGTATGTTTTTGTGGTTTATTTTCTTGATGTAATCTAGAGCTGTAATGCATAAACACGATTATAGGTGCAACCAATTCTGCACGCACACAATTCACAAGACGAAATGAGAAATATTAACCATGGCTTATGAGTTACCTTGTTCATAACTACTCAGAAAGTATCCCCGTTTGACTTCCTTGCACAAGGGCTCGATGACACCTACTATTCCCTCCTAGAAAACAACAGTGCAGTCGTTACAGAAGAAAACACGCAACCCCATACAGCACCATTACCTTTTCGAATAAATGAGCTGCCCTCAACAAATTCTTCACGTACAGTGCTTCCATAGCAGCGTCTGGCTCGGGTCCTGTCATCCCTGCCATAACATGTATTCTATGGAAGAACGACAGGCTAGTAATCAATCGCACAGTTTAAATAATAGTAATAACAAATGTCAACACGGTGCATGCGGGCGAAAAAAGCATACTTTTTGCACTGCAAGGCCTTGGCATATTTTATTGACGTCTCCAAACTGCTCAGAAATTTGGCTTCGCAGCCTGGTTTCGCAGCGAAACCCAGTTCGCCTCTCTCCGTGATGCCTGAAAGTCGCACAATCAGTGACCGGGTGATCTAACATTGACGTTAGAGTCGCTCACCTGGATACGAGTTGATCAGCACGTGCGGCACACCGCAGTCTACTGTTTCCTGCGAGAGCTTTTCAACATCTAACTTGTAGGGAAACTGACACTCAACGGCCTTGAATCCCCTCTCGTGGGCTAGCCGGATGCGATCCAACATATCATTGTCTCGAAACATGGTTGAGATATTGGCGGCAAACTTCAGTGGCATCTTTGATGGAGCACCGGACAAACTTCTGCGTAAAGTGAGAACGGACAGATTTCTGCGTTAAGTGAGAAAAGGAAACAGAAAGCGAAATGCATTGCCAGACGGTGCACACCCCTGAGCTGTCAGAAAGCCGCGCCAGAGCAAATGATACCTGCTCCTACCTGAGGCACCTAGTTGCGTCTGAATTCCAGGCAGTCAGAAAAGCTCGACCACTTCTAATGCAGCAGCCCAAGCGCATAACGTGCGAGATCTACATGGATCTACCTAATATGCTGAAGAGGCACAAGAACAGGCGGGAGATAACAAACTGCCGCTATTATACTTTTATTTTATCGAGAACATCGATAAAGCATCGCCAGTGTTGCCACCAGTACTGCCGAGCATTCTGCCGAAACAGGCCGAAAAAATCTGCTGAATATACGTTTAAAAGAATACAAAAAACTAACTTTTGGGTGCGTGTTTTCTTCTTTGTAATGACGTATGAAGCATTATTATACGGAATACCACGTGGTATTCTTGTACGTCTGCTAAATTATATAAAATCAAGTGCCTTTTTGTGTTGTTTCGCTTTCGGTTTCAACGTTGAACGCTGGTTCTGACGTTAGTGGGAAGCTGTAGGTCAATTATGCATAAAAAAAACTGCAATATAATTGGTACTTCTACATTAGTTGTCGTTCCAGCTCTTGAGAAAGGGTAGCTTTAGCACTATAGTGAATTAAAAACTCTGCCTCTCCCGTAAACGAGAGTAGAGTAAGCATGAAATGTTTACGGGCCTAATGTAATCTCGGTGGACACCCGAACCGCACCGTACATGCAGGAAGGGAGGAACGCCACCACCCGTTCAGCGCGATGCCTTGCCATTTGAACGCAAGGTTTTTTTGAGGAAAGGAAATGGCGCAGTAATTCTCTGCCATCTCGGTGGACACCCGAACCGCACCGTAAAGGAAGGGAGGAACGCCACCACCCGTTCGGCGCGATGCCTTGCCCTTTGAACGCAGCGCTTCTACCCCGGGCCCCTGTGCGCCTTTGCTTCGATGCGCGAAGCCCCTAAGAGATCACGTATGACAACGAAGTGTAACGTGGCATTTATGTGCTTTTTGCACGCGTTATTAGAAATCGGAAATTATAATTCCGTGCATTATCAAACCCACAGCTCCACTGATATCTTGATAAACATTGAGAAGGCACTGGCAGCAGTTATTTTTTGTCTCGTTTGGAGACCAACCGGCGCTTGCATGCCGGTCGCGTAGGAGGGCTTAGAGTGTCTCGTTAAATCTCGTTAAGTCTCGTACGGTGCCCGGATGTTCTCGTTTCAGAGCCCGGATGACTGGAATTCAGTGCCCGGATGAGTGGATTTCAGTGCCCGGATGACTGGATTTCAGTGCCCGGATGACTGGAATTCAGTGCCCGGATGAGTGGATTTCAGTGCCCGGATGACTGGAATTCAGTGCCCGGATGAGTGGATTTCAGTGCCCGGATGATGGCTCTCGGTCTCGGCGTGACGTCACCACACTGCCGACAACGGGAGCTAAAAGCATTTCATGCTTAAAACGATGAGGTAGCGATCATATCGCTCCCTCTAACGCAACTCAACCATCGTTCGGCTGTTCAAACCGAAACAGCATGACAGAAAAATTCGATTATGAAGTATTTAGCGGTCGTAGGCGAATACCACATGGTGTTTCATGCATAGTAGTGTCTTCCACATCGCACAACAGCCACCGCGCACGACGAACAGGGATACCACTGACAGCAGACCGGCGTTGACGTGCGATGAACCTCTTCCGATGCCAGGCTGCTAAAGATGATATTGCACGCCACTAGGCACAGCGCACCATCCTCCTCGAGACTGCCATACGTCGAGTGGCCTTCAAAACGCAGCGTAGCATTGCCAAGAGTGGCTTCGTGTTTCTTTGCTATTTGGTGAGAAGCAAAAGTCCACTGATCAAAATAATCAACGCTTCTTCGCGTGTAAAAGCAGGATTCAGGAGTGCCACCTTTTCGCGAGATTCATTTCAATGCAGCGATCGTTCCGCCTCACCACACTAAATTTGGCGAACAAAATGCCAAATCAATGGTTATTCGCTGCACTTAAATATAATCCTAGATGCGTGCGTAACGTCATGTCGTCAAAATATGCAAAAAAAAAAAAAATCTCAGAAGGGCACCAGGCAAGGTAATATGCGGTAAATGAACAAAAATATGTCAGATTGCACAGTTTTAATTAAATCATGGTTTGGCCATGCTTTCATGGCCAGCATTATTTTTTTGTGCGTATGTTTTTACCCCTATTTATCTAGAACTTAAAAACGTTTTCAGCTATACATTGCAAAAAGACTGCACATTTAATCATTCAGGTACAAAGTACTGACAGGCAAAGCGTGCCCGAAAACATACAATGTAGCATGTAGTGGAATATCGTCAATATGAACTCTCATCATTTAAACAAGTTTTGGGCCCCCTTCAAGTTTGTACCATCAAGATTTGACTGCAGTAATACAGTAATGTAGCAGTATATGTATTGCTACATTATATACATACATCCTGTCTTGACAAAGTCTGGGCTTCGATTAAAACTTTTAATAATCAAAACTTACAATAATGGGAATCACATATTAACAGTATAGTCTCATCTGCTTTAAAACGATTGTTCTTCCTTAGAAGACGGCTTCGAGAAGCGCCACCGGGGACCAAACTGTTAGCATATAACACATTTACACGATCAGTTCTCAAATACGGAAACACAATTTGGTTTCCCTACACAGGAGTGCAGCGAAAGGCAATTAGATTTATCTTTAACAAATACAGGACCAGTGATTCACCATCTCAACTACTAAAACAAGCATGTATTCTTACTTTAGAGAAACGCGCCAGACTAGCACGACTAAAATTATTGTTCCAATTAGTACATAACACATTAAACATAGATACTTCGTTATATATATCTGTAGATGAATCTAGACCATCCCGGCATAAGCACCCATTAACCCTTAGAGAGTACACATTCTGAACCGACTGTTTCAGATATTAATTTTTCTCGCTTGCCAGAAAAGAATGGAATAGTTTGGACCCCTCTATCACTACTGATACATCTTTGCAGAAATTTGTAACTCTGGTAGAAGAACAGTTGCACGATAATTGAAACATAATTAGACAAGTACAACAGGCCACTCGTATCACTGCATATAACAGCATCTGCATGAACACATTACTTACAATGTATAAAGTTGCACCCTTTTCTGTGAAAAATGCTCTTTCGTTATGTGTTTTATTTTCTGTTATCTGTATTTTTTTTGCCATACCCATGTAATTATTTTCAACCAACAGTGTTTATAATGTACTCCATCCCATTTGTATTCAATTTGTACCTTCTCACTATGAGCCCATCCTGTAAAAATTCCAATGGGATTGACAGTATCTGAAATAAATAAATCTAATGGTGTGTGGGGCTTTATGACACTTAGGCAATTTTTAATAAATTAAGTTTTTCAATACAACTCTATAAAGCTACTTATTTAAAGTCCCTTTACAGGTATGTATATATACGCAAGGTGAAGTCTTCACGTATGCCTTCTTATGTGTTCGTTCCATCCTGTAGTGCAGTGTTTTCGTTACCACCACATAACACGTTTCCATATCTATAATGTATTAATGTCATGTAAAACATCTCACCATTTTTATCAAGCCAGAACAACACATTTTATTGTGGACAAATATACAAATATTTACAACCTTAAAACAATTTCCCTGGTAGTCTTCATAGTTCGTGTCCAAAGCAGTCTATCCAATCAGTGGCATCTACACTTCCTCCTGTGCAAAAAATAACAGCCAAAGTTGCTTAAAAACTAAATTCCACAGCTAAAATCTCCAGCGCCCTACGCAGACGACATAAATTTAGTGAAAGCAAAAAACCATTACCTGCTGGTGTGTAGTCGAGGCCTATATAGTCCCTATAAGGCATAGCTTTGATGCGATTCAGAATGTACCGGTAATTTATTTCACCAGGTGCACCCGGCTCATTCCTGTTTGGTGCTTGAGAAATCTGCATGTGACCTGTAAACAAAGAAAAAATATTTAGCATATATAGAGGCCACAGTAGGCAACGCTCTGAAGGTCTCCAGAAGCTGTTGATTAGTTACGAGGCTACGTGTATAAACATCTTAGGCAAAGAACAGCACAGAAAGATGAGACATAGAAGGAGCAGACACACACAAGCACTGTCTAATCCTTCTTCGTCTCATCTTTTTGCACTGCTCTTTGTCTAAGATGTTCTGTCACCAACCTGCCCAGCATGGAATGTGCATAAACATTCCACTGTTATCAATGTAGAGGAAGCATTTCCCAGGTTAAGTGGTGCTGCTGTCGTAACTGTGCTAATTTACTCCAGGCTATTCTGGCCATGGATGCTGTAGTTAACATCCTTGCTTTCTTCTCTTTATCGGAGGGGAGGTGGGGGGGGGGGGGGGAATTGGGGATGTGATGCAACATTACTTCCAGTTCTTCACAGAGGAGTGAAATATATGGAAGCATTTTTCATTAACAGTGATAATTGACTCACCTACAAGAGGAGAAAGAGCTTGCATAGTGTTTACCAGATTCCCTGATATCATCTGAAGGTGGAACATGTTCTGTAAAAAATGTTCTCACATTCAGCACACCACATATGCCATCTCCAAGCCAGGAATATGAAGGTTGTGATTACCAAGAGTAACCGTATGTTTCGATGGTTTACTTGCTTGATGTACCTTGTTGCTGAAATGCACAAATATCATTTTAAGTGGAACAAATTGAATTTTGCATGCACATAATGTGAACTGAGAAATGTTGACAATGGCCTACGTGTTACCTTCTTTGAAACTGTCGAGAAAATATCCTGGTTGGACTTTCTTGCACATGGGTCCTATGACACCAACAATGCCCTCCTAAAAAAAAAGAACAGTACAGATTGTAGAGAAATATGCACCTCCATACATCCCAATTACCTTTTCAAGTAATTTAGCTGCCGTCTTCAAATTATTCACATATGTTTCCTCCATTGCAACGTTTCGATCGGGTCCTGTAATTCCTGCTAGAATGTGTATTATATGGAAGAGCGACAGGCGAGTAAGCAAACATACAGTTTGGAAAAAGAAAGGTCAACAAGATGCATGTGAGCGAAAGAAGCATACTTTTTGCAGTCCACGGCTTTGGCATATTTTATTGAAGTCTCCAAGCTGCTCGTAAATTGGGATTCACATCCTGGTATCGCAGCAAAGCCCAATTCACCTTTGGTCAAGTCGCCTAAAAGTTGCACAATGTGTGATTGGGGGGCACTTATACTTTTAAGTGTCAGTCGCTCACCTGGATGCGAGCTGATGAACACATGCTGCAAACGGGTGCCGAGCTTTGCCTTGCGGATGCTGTCAATGCTGACGTCATAAGGAAACTCGCATTCCACAGCCTTGAATCTCACTTCCTGGGCTACCCGGTAGCGCTTCAAAAACGGTACGATCTGATACATTGTCGAGATGTTGGCAGCAAATTTCAGGTCCATCTTGAATGGAGCACCGGGCAATCTTCTGCCTTGACTGACAAAAGGAAACAGTCAGCAACAAAGATTATCTTCCACTGCAAAAACAAAAAGCAAGGGTGCAAAACAAAAATAAACGACTGCGCAAACTCTCGACACCCGCCGCGGTGGCTCTCGTCAAATGAGCCGGAGTACCCGGGTTCCAACCCGACCGCGGCGTCCGCGTTTCGATGTAGACGGAACGCAAAAAGTGGCCGTATGCTGTGCGATGTCAGTGCACGTTAAAAATCCCCAGCTGGTCGAAATTATTCCGGAGACCTCCACTACAACACCTCTTTCTTCCTTTCTTCTTTCACTCACATTCGGGTGAGCACCGAGATATGTGAGACAGATACTCAACGTTTTTAGATTCAGTTACTGCGCCCTTTCCTTTCCTCAAAAATCAATTTTCAAAGGCAATTCTCCAACCCTCGACATATCTGAAAGTCGTGCAGAAAGAGACAGACGTTTGTTCTTACCTGAGGCGCCAGTTGAGTCTGCGCTCAAGACGGTCAGATGAACTGCTTGCACCTACAGCACCGAAAGCTGTGGTAGAGTGTACTAGTACACTCTAGCTGTGGGTTTGTAGGGTGGCTAGGGCACTAGGGAGCCGGGAGACTCTTTTGCACATTGCACAAACTTTAGCAGTAGAGCAGAGACAACTTTTGCTGTCCTTCTGTGCTCTAAGCAACCTTTCATAGGTCCGCATTGATCACGTGTTCTTAAGCGCGTTATTTAAATTGCAAGCTGACGCGCGCCAGAATTCATTGAAAATTATTCTGCCCGCTGTTTACGATAACAAATTGTTCTCTACTTCTTATTAAGGTAAAGGAGTATAGACACCTAATTTTGGTGGCACGTTTTCTTTTCTACAATGACACTACTATGCATGAACAACACTCGATTATAAAGTATTTAGCGGTCGTGATTGATGCATAGTAGTATGTTCATCATTACAGAGAAAAAAAAAACATGCCACCAAAATTAGGTGCCTATACTCCGTTAACCTGAGCACCGCACGCATCTATATTTCGGTTAAGCGCTTAATTGTGCTGTCCTGTGATGCATTCATTGCAATGGGGAACCTCCGAGGTCGAATTCACAAAGCTGTTTAGGATTTCTCACAGCAACTACCGAACAGTTTTCTTCCACGTAAATTGGATCACTGACTTGAGGGTGCCTTGAATTTTATCTTCTACACTAATCTGATTGGGCAACGCACGGATGACGGCCACTAGATCGTGGCTTTAGGCTTCGGTGTAGACCCAGGTAGCACCGAACATTAGTGTTATAAAAATGCTATGCAAGTTGCAGTGATGTTACAAGTTCCATTTTAATTATGCATATGTTGTGTATCGTGGTGCTGCCGCTCCAATTGTGTATCACACTACTGCCGCTCCAAGAGCCGCTTCCTGTATAGTACCTTCTGTCTGGCCTGAGCATCGTATTTCGCTCAACACCTCATCCCCGCGTCTCCGCGGCTCTTCGGTCCTGGCACGTACCATATGCATGTACGAAGCTACACGCGGACACTGAACTCTGCACTCTCTCTCTCTATCCCGACTGTCTGCCCCGCTTGTACGCTTTCTCTGAATAAACAGTTTTGCCTCAGACTCCGACTGGAGAACACATCACTGGCGACGAGGACGGGATCGCCGTGATCCCCAGCGCGCAATTGCAGTCAATACTGACCGCCTCAGGCAAAGCTCCTGGATCCGCTCCAGCCCTGCACGTCCGTCGACATGGCAGCGCTTCTGCCTTCGGCCACGATCGGAGAATTCTCGCCCGCCGAGCCTTCCTCCTGGCCAGTCTACTTAGAACGCCTCGAGTTCTACTTTCAAGCCCACGACATCCAGTCCGATGAGAAGAAACGGGCTTTCCTCTGCAGCGTATGCGGCGTCGACGCGTATACTCTGTTGCGCTCGCTGTGCGCACCCAAGGCACCTTCGGAGGTTCCCTTCTCAGAAATCGTTTCCTTGCTCGACACCCACTTCATCGGGAAACCGTCCGTCACCATGGAACGATTCCGCTTCAACAAGCGAGACCAGCAACCTGGTGAATCGGTGCCGGAATATCTCGCCGCTCTTCGACTGTTAGCTCGCTACTGCGAGTTCGGGGATTGGCTGGATCGACTTCTTTGCGACCGCCTAGTCTGTGGCCTGCGTGAAGAGCCTATCCAAAGACGTCTCCTGGCTGAACCGGACCTCAAGCTGTCGAAGGCCATCCTACTGGCACGTGCTGCGGAAGAAGCAGCAGCCAAGACAGAAGAGGTTCGCCGCTCAAGGGTCCCCTCAGAAACGCATCAATTGCAACGGAACCCCAAGCGCCCGGACGGCAAGCCCGCCCATCCTCCGAGTCATCAATGTTGGCGTTGCACCGGTGAGCATGACGCTCGTACTTGCTCCTATCATTCCGCCATCTGTCGCTACTGCGGCAACAAAGGTCACCTGGAGAAGGCCTGCAGGAAGAAAGCAGCAAAAGAAAAAACTTCCATGCCTGGTCAACACCGAAAGGAGTTTTCTCGCAAAAACAAGTACTCTCGTGGACGCAACCATCAAATTTTGCAATCAGCTGATCCAGCTCAAGACGTAAACTCTACGGCATCGGTCAGCTTTCATCGGGAAATTCAAGACCGCAAGTCTACGAGTGGTGCCAACACCATCACTTCTCCGGCAGTCTGCGTGGACGTCCTGATAAACAGTAGGCCTCTAACCATGGAGGTTGACTCCGGGGCCGCCTGCACCATCATCAGCGAGAGGACCATGGAGAAACTTCGGCTGTCAAGGCAAGACTTAAGGCCATCCTCTCTACAGCTGCGCTCCTATACAAGGGAAAGCTTGGAGATTCTGGGATCATTGGAAGTTGCCGTCTCATACAGAACGAAGAGCACTCGACTTCAACTTCTCGTTGTCCGAGGAAATGGCACCAGCCTGTTGGGGAGAGACTGGTTTTCTGCGTTGGGAATATCGCTCTGCGGAATAAACCACGCATCTCAAATCGAAGTTCCGCTAACCTTGCTGAACGCCGTCTCTGAATACCCAGAAGTCTTCGCTGAAGGACTAGGGAAGAGCAAGGGACCATCCGTTCGTATTGAGCTCAAGGCTGAAATCGCTCCCATCTTCAGGAAAGCACGTCAAGTTCCGGTGGCTCTACTGCCCAAGGTAGACGAAGCCATCGACGTTCTTGTACAGGAAGGCGTCTACCAGCCCGTGCGATCCTCCCGATGGGCGACGCCGGTAGTCTGCGTCGTCAAGAAGAACGGCAAGATCAGGCTGTGTGGTGATTACAAAAGCACCGTTAACCAAGCAATCAAGATGGAAACATATCCTCTTCCAACCATCGATCAGCTTTTTTCAAACCTTGCGGGGTGCACTGTATTCTCACAACTAGACCTCAATCAAGCCTACCAGCAGCTTGCCGTGGACAGTGACACAGCCGATCTGCTAACAGTCAATACGCACCGGGGACTGTTCAAAGTTACTCGCCTGCCGTTCGGAGTGTCGTCCGCCGTAGCCATATTTCAGCGCTACATGGAAGAGCTCCTCTCGGGACTACCTGGGGTGCACGTGTACCTGGACGATATTATAGTGGGAGGTCAAGATGCCTACGAGCACAACAAACACCTGCGAGATGTGCTGAAACGCATAAGTGACGACAACATTCGTCTGAGCCGAGATAAATGCACCTTCGGCATGCCGGAAGTAACCTTCCTTGGATACCGCATTGACGCTGCCGGTATTCATCCGACCGAAGAAAAGGTCGAAGCTCTTAAAGAAGCTCCCAGTCCAAGGAACAAGCAGCAACTTCAGTCTTTTCTCGGACTGCTAAACTTCTACAACAGATTCTTGCACGGTGCAGCTCACGCCCTCGAGCCTCTATACCGTCTGCTTGCAAAGGATCAGACGTGGAGATGGCGCAAAGAAGAAGCCGACGCTTTCAAGCACGCCAAGGAACTTATACAGACATCCGATGTCTTAGTCCACTACGATGTGCACAAGCCGCTCACGCTTGCCTGCGACGCGTCTGCCTACGGGATAGGATTTGTCCTTAGTCACGAAGACTCTACCGGACAAGAATCTCCAATTGCATTCGGTTCCCGTACTTTGAGCTCGACCGAAAGGAACTACTCTCAGACAGACCGAGAAGCTCTGGCTGTCGTTTCCGGTGTCAAGAAGTTCCACCAATATCTGTATGGCAGACACTTCAAGGTCTACACTGACCACAAGCCGTTGCTGGGCCTGCTGCATCACAGTCGTCCAATACCTAGCGTACTTTCACCGAGGATGCTTCGATGGAATTTACTCCTCGCACAGTACGACTATGAGCTGATCTACCGACCAGGACGTCAAATGGGCAATGCTGATTCACTCAGCCGCCTGCCGCTGCCCTCCACAAATGCCGAAAGTCCTGTTATGACAGATGTCCTGCTGCTAGAAAACCCCCCAGAAGCCTTTGCAGATGCATCCAAGATTTCTCAGCTGACAAGGAAGGACCGTGTGTTGTCGCGAGTACTCAAGTGGATTCGTACCGGATGGCCAGCAAAGGTAGAGGACCAGTTCCAACCTTACTTCGTGCGCCGCGACGAACTCTCCGCTTATCGTGATTGCATTCTGTGGGGCTCCCGAGTCGTGATTCCACCGCAACTCCGCATGGAAGTGCTTGAGCTACTTCACTCATCACACCCAGGAATCGTTCGCATGAAGGGACTCGCGCGAGGTTACGTCTGGTGGCCGAAACTCGACAGCGATGTGGAGAACACCGTCCATGCGTGTGAGACCTGCCAAGAATCCAGGAATGCTCCACCCCGCGTTGCAGTCCATCCCTGGGAGCAGACTACGAGACCGTGGTCTAGGCTGCACGTGGACTTCGCTGGACCAGTCCAAGGCAAGACATTTCTTATCGTCGTGGACTCGTTCTCAAAATGGCTAGAGGTCGTTGTGGTGAGGACAACTTCAGCAGCACTTGTTGTCCGAGAACTCAGACGGCTGTTCGCCACACACGGACTTCCCGACGTCGTCGTATCTGACAACGGTTCTGCATTCACATCAGCTGAATTCCGGCAGTTCCTCGCCAGGAACAACGTTCGTCAAGCTCTAGTCGCACCCTACCACCCGTCTTCTAACGGACAGGCCGAACGCTTCGTTCAGGAAACAAAGAAAGTTCTTAAACGACTGAAAGGGGGCGACATCGAACTTCAGCTCAGTCGTTTCCTGTTCCAGCAGCACTTGCTGCCGTGCACGACTACAGGAAGAAGCCCGGCGGAGCTACTGTTCTCACGTCAGCTAAAGTCCGCCCTAGACTACTTGCACCCTGATTCTCAGGAAGGCAACTTGCGACGCGACCAGTTGTCGCGGAAACTCCGCGCTACACCAACCCGCAAGTTTGAGCCTGGTGACTCAGTCTTTGCTAGGAATTTTTCGCCACATGGGTCTCGGTGGCTTCCCGCGATCATCCGCTCCTGCAAAGGACCAGTGTCCTATGAAGTCGAACTACTGGACGGTACGTCCTGGCGTAGGCACGTCGACCACCTTAGAAAGAGGGACTATAACCTACCCGATCTTCCTCACCGTGCACCTGAACTCGAACTGCCTGAGCCGAATTCAGAGTCAGAAGACCAGGACGAACAACCCGCTAGCACTTCGGCCGAGCCAGACGCCGACTCACCAGAACCCGGGCACAGCCGCTCCAACTCAGAGAACGCGGATACCTCCGACAGAATTCCTCCGGCGACCGGCACCGTTCCTCGACGCTCCGCCCGAGAGAGGAAGTTTCCTTCTCACCTCCGAGACTACTACGTCTAAGGGGGGAGGAGTGTTGTGTATCGTGGTGCTGCCGCTCCAATTGTGTATCACACTACTGCCGCTCCAAGAGCCGCTTCCTGTATAGTACCTTCTGTCTGGCCTGAGCATCGTATTTCGCTCAACACCTGGCGACGAGGATGGGATCGCCGTGATCCCCAGCGCGCAATTGCAGTCAATACTGACCGCCTCAGGCAAAGCTCCTGGATCCGCTCCAGCCCTGCACGTCCGTCGACATGGCAGCGCTTCTGCCTTCGGCCACGATCGGAGAATTCTCGCCCGCCGAGCCTTCCTCCTGGCCAGTCTACTTAGAACGCCTCGAGTTCTACTTTCAAGCCCACGACATCCAGTCCGATGAGAAGAAACGGGCTTTCCTCTGCAGCGTATGCGGCGTCGACGCGTATACTCTGTTGCGCTCGCTGTGCGCACCCAAGGCACCTTCGGAGGTTCCCTTCTCAGAAATCGTTTCCTTGCTCGACACCCACTTCATCGGGAAACCGTCCGTCACCATGGGACGATTCCGCTTCAACAAGCGAGACCAGCAACCTGGTGAATCGGTGCCGGAATATCTCGCCGCTCTTCGACTGTTAGCTCGCTACTGCGAGTTCGGGGATTGGCTGGATCGACTTCTTTGCGACCGCCTAGTCTGTGGCCTGCGTGAAGAGCCTATCCAAAGACGTCTCCTGGCTGAACCGGACCTCAAGCTGTCGAAGGCCATCCTACTGGCACGTGCTGCGGAAGAAGCAGCAGCCAAGACAGAAGAGGTTCGCCGCTCAAGGGTCCCCTCAGAAACGCATCAATTGCAACGGAACCCCAAGCGCCCGGACGGCAAGCCCGCCCATCCTCCGAGTCATCAATGTTGGCGTTGCACCGGTGAGCATGACGCTCGTACTTGCTCCTATCATTCCGCCATCTGTCGCTACTGCGGCAACAAAGGTCACCTGGAGAAGGCCTGCAGGAAGAAAGCAGCAAAAGAAAAAACTTCCATGCCTGGTCAACACCGAAAGGAGTTTTCTCGCAAAAACAAGTACTCTCGTGGACGCAACCATCAAATTTTGCAATCAGCTGATCCAGCTCAAGACGTAAACTCTACGGCATCGGTCAGCTTTCATCGGGAAATTCAAGACCGCAAGTCTACGAGTGGTGCCAACACCATCACTTCTCCGGCAGTCTGCGTGGACGTCCTGATAAACAGTAGGCCTCTAACCATGGAGGTTGACTCCGGGGCCGCCTGCACCATCATCAGCGAGAGGACCATGGAGAAACTTCGGCTGTCAAGGCAAGACTTAAGGCCATCCTCTCTACAGCTGCGCTCCTATACAAGGGAAAGCTTGGAGATTCTGGGATCATTGGAAGTTGCCGTCTCATACAGAACGAAGAGCACTCGACTTCAACTTCTCGTTGTCCGAGGAAATGGCACCAGCCTGTTGGGGAGAGACTGGTTTTCTGCGTTGGGAATATCGCTCTGCGGAATAAACCACGCATCTCAAATCGAAGTTCCGCTAACCTTGCTGAACGCCGTCTCTGAATACCCAGAAGTCTTCGCTGAAGGACTAGGGAAGAGCAAGGGACCATCCGTTCCTGCAAAGGACCAGTGTCCTATGAAGTCGAACTACTGGACGGTACGTCCTGGCGTAGGCACGTCGACCACCTTAGAAAGAGGGACTATAACCTACCCGATCTTCCTCACCGTGCACCTGAACTCGAACTGCCTGAGCCGAATTCAGAGTCAGAAGACCAGGACGAACAACCCGCTAGCACTTCGGCCGAGCCAGACGCCGACTCACCAGAACCCGGGCACAGCCGCTCCAACTCAGAGAACGCGGATACCTCCGACAGAATTCCTCCGGCGACCGGCACCGTTCCTCGACGCTCCGCCCGAGAGAGGAAGTTTCCTTCTCACCTCCGAGACTACTACGTCTAAGGGGGGAGGAGTGTTGTGTATCGTGGTGCTGCCGCTCCAATTGTGTATCACACTACTGCCGCTCCAAGAGCCGCTTCCTGTATAGTACCTTCTGTCTGGCCTGAGCATCGTATTTCGCTCAACACCTCATCCCCGCGTCTCCGCGGCTCTTCGGTCCTGGCACGTACCATATGCATGTACGAAGCTACACGCGGACACTGAACTCTGCACTCTCTCTCTCTATCCCGACTGTCTGCCCCGCTTGTACGCTTTCTCTGAATAAACAGTTTTGCCTCAGACTCCGACTGGAGAACACATCAGCATATAACGTTGTAAGTTACCTAGAAAACGCTATTTTAACGCAACATTGTTTTAATACAGTCTTCTAAACGTTATTACTATGTTAAAGCAATAACTTTAAGAAACAACATTACATATACATTTCGAGCGGTGATTTCCAGAACTTTTGCCATCGTTTTTACAGTAAAGATGTTTTGCAACCACATCTCTTATTACTCGCTATAGATATCGCATGCGCAGCCCCATTATTTTTCAGAGAACTTTGGTTATTATACCCATTCGCCACTAATGGGTATATAAGCATGACTCCATGATATTCAGGTGAGTGAATACGAGTTTCGAAAAGACAGATCACTGGGGAGGAACAAGTGTCAAACCGGAAACGGCCTGCCAGGGTCTCACTTGCCAAACGTGAGGGCCTTCCGGTTTTTTGATTGGTTTGGTTTGGTTTGGTTCATTAGGGTTTAACGTCCCAAAGCGACTCAGGCTATGAGGGACAGGGTCAGTCTACTCACCGAGATGAGTGTATAAATAATGGCATATTCTGGTAGTTGGCACCCTATAACATCAACAACGAGGGAACTGCTCCCGGTTTAGGCAGGAATTTATACTTTATTTCGGCGTTAAAAGTCGCGTAAAAATGCATGGTGGCGACCCCAAACTTCATTTTGTTGCTGCAGGTGGTAGTCTTTTTTTTGTAGAAGCATAAGTGAATATACTACGTACCGTTAGTATGCCCCAATGTCACAGAAACGAACGTTTTGTTCTAGTAAACTGTAGAAGGCGTACCGCTCGCTTTTTCTGTAAATCACATGAATATTTATAGTTATACTATAGTGCCTAGTTATACGTACGCTAAACGCCGGCACATTCCCACATTTAGTTCAGTGTATGTTAGCAGAGACGCAAAAATAAACTCAGACTATAGTGTCGCCATCTGGTTGTCAGGACGGGAACCATTGCTGTAAACAAACCAAGGAGGATCCTCCTTGAAACAAACCGACTCTCCACTTAAGCCCAGAAGCGGCAGAATCGTCACTCTAATTATTAAAATAAAGCAAATTTATCACTTATACATTTTCTTATAGGCCAGATGAGACGAAGCGAAAGACCGGCGCCCCATTTATGGCCAATGAACGCACTGAAAAAGGCAGCAATAACGAGAATTCAGTCCGAAGCGAGACGTCCAGCTTCGATGGGCGCCGCCATGTTTGTCGCCGAGCTGCGGAAATCCAGATGGTTGCCAGATGAGACTCCCATCTCATACAGATGTGTTCCCACATCAATAAATTCTATTTTAAAATGTTCTACCGCACTTCTTGGCACCACACTTGGCTAAACGGTAATTTGAGTAAAGAGCTGTCGGTTGCCGCAAAGAAAATATGGCCGATAAAATTCAGTAGACTGACATCGCACAGTACACGGGCCTCTAGAATTTCGCCTCCATCGAAATTCAACCGCCGCGGCCGGGATCGAACCCGCGTCTTTCGGGACAGCAGCCGAGCACGATACACTGAGCCACCGCGGCGGCCTTCGGATTTTTTGAGGAAAGGAAATGACGCAGTAACAGTCTCACTTAACTTGGTGGACACACAAACCGCCCATGATGCTGCTTTTTTACGCAGCCCCCATTATAGGTCGCCGGTTCGAATCCCTGCCGCGAGCTAGGTTCTAACATAACCAGTAAGTTTCTGAAACGCTGAATCGTATGACACTATTCGGAACATTCTGCGACAATTTTTACGCAGCGCCCGCTTATTTCTGACACGCGGTGCTCACAACTACTATTACGCCGACTGCTTTTCGGCCGAACTAGCTGTTTACGTTTGTCGCGTAAAACAATTCGCGCGCCGCGCTCTTTTTGTATACGTCCAATGCACCAGAGGAACAACCAGCTCTCCATCATGAACAGAATATAGAGTGAGGTTGTAAAAGACAACCTCTTCCGCTCCGACTCCATCATGAACAATGGCAATGTCCTTGAGGGTAAAATAAATAAATGTATGAATAATAATTTTGGCACCGCTTAACCCGCGGCCCCATTTTCACTGCCGCCGCTATATATAGGACCCAAGCCAACTCCTTCAATAAGCTCTTATCGCTATCTAGCCTCCGAATGGCCCCATCAGCGTCGAGCAGACCAAACAGTTTTTTGTTTGTTTGTTTCTGCTTGCTGATGACGGCCACTCAGAGGAGCGACTTCTGCACGCTTCAGAGGTTCCCTCTTTGTGACGGGGGTTAGATACACGGCAAGTGTGAGGCTTGCGATTGAATGTAGCCCGTGATAAACTATATTCGAGGCTTAAGCTGCCATGATGCCTCATACTAGCGCTCTAAGCCCAATGTGCTGAAACCTATTTCTGTAAGCCCTTTACACGCACAACAAGAAAAAGAAAGAGCGAAGACTCATAGCAACGTAGCCTAGAATTTACACCTCACGATATCTTTAATACTACGCGCATCTATCAGATTCGTTGCAATGTTACCTTTTTGTCGCATCGTGCTTCACTTAGTATTTGTATCGTTTACAAATAGCATACTGATATCCCAAACGCAGGGATTGGAAATGTTTCGCAACCTACCCTCCTCCGAGATTTTGAACGTGAGAGTCAAAGGTTACACTGAACAAATTGTTTCATACTGCCGCGAAAGTTCGCAATGTCTGTCTGTGCTCAATGACGCCAGAACATGGCTTTATCTCTTAGTGACGCAAAGATGGGACAAGGCTTATCTCTCATGACCGCATCCACGCGCAACTGCTTCTGCGTTGTTGGAGATTTTTGTAGTTGCTTTTGGCACCTTATCACGAAAGTTATTTGCAAGCTGTTTAAACTGAGCGCGGCTGAGAGCGGCGATGAATCTGTTCTTCGACGACTGACGAGCACGCTTCTTGTTATCGCGCCGCAGACTTGTTCAGTACTTTACGAGCGAAAGTCCGTGTCGCACTTTCTTTCAAAAGCACTTCACCGTCTTTCTGACAGCGCTATACTGCCGTCAACGCCACGTGACAATATAAGATCGAAGTGATTATTGCAACATACTTGCACATATTTCCTTAAAAACTTCCACGACCTCAGAAACATACATAGTGTCTATTTATTCTTTTTTTGCGGCAGTTCAGGCCCATCTTTGGTCAGCGCACGTGAATCCCGTTTCTGTCGTACAGACACTATACATACGAAAAGGAACACACATAGTTACGCCCAGGGACGAAAACATCCTTCGGCATTGAACTTAGAAACTAAAGAAATGAGCCGACACTGAGGCAGCGATCGAATATCGAGCATTAACACACCTAACATATGTAAGGTCGCCGGTTCGAATCCTTGCCGCGAGCTAGGCTCCAACTAAACAAGTACATTTATGTTGCTCGAAACGCTGAATCGTTTGCCACCACCCGGAACATTCTGCGACGCGGTTGGCCCACAAATTTTACACGAATATCGGGACTAAGTGGCCCGACTTTGACGTCTACCAGACAAGAATCTACACACTAGATCGACATAGTTTAGTTTTTAGTTGTGGTGCACAGGCATCACGCTGCCGCCTGTTATTTTATTCCACTGCGTAACCACCTAGGTTACCGTCACAACTACTGGGTTACGATCTGCGTTATAACGCATAACGCTGAGACCCGAAACGCGAGTAGTAGTGCTTAAAGGTCTAATACAATGTCGTTGCTATGGAGGCCGCCATATTGGATTTTATCCGTGGAATCAGCCTAACTCGGAGGCTTGAAACGCGAGAAGTAGAGCTAACGCTCCAAAACCTTGCTCCTCATACATATATGCGGGGAAATGATTACGTATTCTTATGACGTCAGTTCTTTTGCTAAAGAGCGCCATGGCACAAGGCATTTGCTTTTAGATAAGACGGAGTCGCACCAATTTCCCAAGCATTTCAGCCCCGCTAAGCCGAGCACCAGGCCAGCGGAAAGCTTGTACCCATTGTATCACCGATGGGCACCCGGAGGGCCCTGAAGGTCGAACAGCGTTCGTAACCGATCGAGTCTTTAGTTTTCAGATAGGCCTTGCTTTCGGCCAAGTCTAGCGGGAGAAAAGATGAAGAAAAATGTTTCTTCCAATGCACAGCGAGATCAATACTTCCACATTCATTTGAATCGGTACAGAACACACACCAACCCGCCAAGCCATCCTACTACTTCTAGCTAATTAAGCCAATATGCTCAGCCAGTATCGTCGAAGAGGTCGTACACATGTCGCAGACCAGATAAACTTTGTTTCTTTAATTCCTATCCCCTACTCTGGGGCGCACAGCAGCAACCACAACAACAACCAAAACAACTTGTGCAAGAGTCTCAGGCTCGAGCGCTAACGTGCGGCCTGTTGTCCAGCGGCACCGTGGTATGTCGCTCCACCTCACGTATCACGTTGTCCACTACGTCCGTCGTGGTCGCCATGCCCCCCAGGTCCTGCGTGTGGATGCGGTCCTCGTTGAGGGTCTTCTCCACAGCGTCCTTGATGAGGTAGGCGTGGTCGCGCAGTCCCAGGTGCTTCAGCATGTCCACAGCCGCGAACAGCGTCGCGCACGGGTTGGCCAGGTTCTTATCCACAAGATGGCTGCCGGTGTTTCGAGTGGCCGTCTCGAAGACGGCGTATTCGCGGCCGTAATTCCTGCCGGAGGTGATCCCCGGCCCGCCCACCAGTCCGCAGGCCATGTTGACCAGGATGTTGCCGTAGAGGTTCGGCACGAGCATGACGTCGAACTGCGAGGGCTTGCGCACCAGTTGCATGCAGCAGTTGTCGATGATCATGTCCTCGACGGCGATGTCCGGGTACTCCCGCGCCACGTCCAGGCAGGTCTGCAGGAAGAGGCCGTCCGAGAGCTTCATGATGTTCGCCTTGTGCACCACGGTGACCTTCTTACGCTTGTGGGTGCGCGCGTAGTTGAAGGCGTAGCGCGCGATCTCGGTAGACTTCTGGCGCGTGATGATCTTGAGGCTCTCCACCACCCCAGGGGCGCTGGCGTGCTCCAGCCGGCTGTATTCGCCTACGAAGATTGTGCGCAATTACTTCCGAGTACAGGACTCCGCGTCGTACACCGTGCAGACGTACCTCATTGCGCTAACGTTTCAACAGGCGATCAAGTCAAAGATTGTGCGCAATTACTTCCGAGTACAGGACTCCGCGTCGTACACCGTGCAGACGTACTACCTCATTGCGCTAATGTTTCAACAGACAATCAAGTCACCAAATCCCCAAGGGATTTGGTGAACATGATGTTCGAGCGCCAAAACCAAGAACATCATGAACTGATTGTGTTGGCCATGACTGGCTAACGTCATACCGGAATCAGCAGGATAGAAAAACCTTAAAAGAGTTATGTGAGCATGAATGTAGGCCAACATGCACATTCCCGTCATTGTTATTACGTTCACCGTGTTTTCTTCAAATACGTGTCGGCAAGAGATGGAAAGCTTAATTTGTTATTCTCCCTCCGTATAAAATATTACGAGTATATAACAACAACCATTAAACAATTATTACGACGACCGTCTCTAATGCAGTTTATAAAGGTCCTTGACGTGGTTTGATGCACAACACTCGAAGCCTGCTTGCCTGAGACATAGAAGGAAATATTTCGCGTCGGGATAACAAAAGCAAGAAGTTGAGTTTTAGCTAGTGAGTTGAATCTTACATTCCTATGTGGTCTCAATGAAATCGTGATTAACTGAAGAATAATATGCGACAGATAACGCAAAGCGTGCGCAGAAGCTAAAAATGCGCAGTTGGTCCGCGCATGGGCAGGTCCACCTATGAGCCTTGTTATAAACTATGTTGAAGGGGCCCGGCGATTACTTCGTTATAGCCGTAGCTTCGTTACAGCCCCTGTTGACCGAACTTCCAAAGGGAATCGTCATTTCTTCGTTACATCCATCGTTTCGCCATAAACCGTTCAGTTACAACGAGGTTCGACTGTATGTATACAGAGTGAAATCAGTCAATAGTGCTGTACAAATCCAATATCTTTTTTCCCCGCAGTATCAGCAGATTCATATAAACTGGCATTATAGTCT
This sequence comes from Amblyomma mixtum, assembly GCF_055824585.1. NCBI lineage: Eukaryota > Metazoa > Arthropoda > Arachnida > Ixodida > Ixodidae > Amblyomma > Amblyomma mixtum. The sequence goes on from NC_143012.1 coordinate 29,301,003, forward strand.
ATCTCCCATTATAGTTTTTTTCTAATAAAGATGTTTTTACTAGTATTGCTGCTGTCACCAGTGGTAGCGGATATCCTAGCTGCCCTTAAGCGTGTTATATAAAGGTTGTGAAATTAATATGCACAAACCCAGTTTACGCCTAATGCGGAGAAGATCGCTCAATGAGAACCTTGCAGAAATCAAATTAATATGCACAATCCCAGGTTACGCCTAATGCAGAGAAGATCGCTCAAAGAGCACCTTGCTGAAATCAGATATTTTATCACCGACTCAAATCACTACGCTGAAGGTGCTGATAGCGTCGTCGACGCCGTGTTCAGTACGCGTGTGAATGAGCCATACCGCTACCGGAGATAAGAGCAAAAAAATTCTTGAAAGGGTCAATAGGCTCTGAAGTTCCGCCAGATTTGATATGGACAGTTTAGAATTTACTTGTGAATTTTTTAATGAATCAACAGTTTTGCTCCACGATTAAATTTTGAAAGTCCCTTATACGAATGAAAATCCACTTAAACGATTCGAAAGCATTCACAACTGCTACGTAAATGTAGCAGTTTTCACTTCATCGCCATTATGATAAACCAATTATTTCGCTAAAGCTCGTTAATTTAGATATTCATCACCTAGCTAATTCGATGACATCCATCATATGATTAATCACCCGTGTTACAAGATACCACTATTGAGTCTAGTTACAGCACAGGCGGACATTCATCCGAGTGTTGTTAATACCCTACGTTTAGCAGACAAGCTCTACAAAGAAAACGGATGTTTACCAGCTATAACTGCCATAATTCGCTAATAATCATCCTTTCATAAATGAAAAACTGCGCACTTTAATAGACCAAGTGTAAGCACAAATGCACGCTAAAGGCGTTACACGCGAATATGCAATTACTGACAAGCGCGATAGCAAATATTAAAAAAAAATACCATTACCAGTCTACGGGTAAAAAATCCAGACTACGGTTAAAAAACCGCTGCTCACAGGCTCCAACTAGCACACGCACCTTCGGTGTTCTGTCGGATGACCACGATGTCAATGTCCCTGTGCCTGGTCCGGATGCCGGGGTGGTTTCGACAGTGGACCACATTGACATCCAGCTGGAGTCCGTTACGCAACGCCAGGTTCCGCGGTTCCACGTTGAGCGGGTTCTGCGTCTCCACGTTTCCTTTGAGTGCCACGCCGTTGCGTCGTATGGAGAGCAGCGCGTTGTCCAGCGACTCCGGCGAGTCGTCGACCTCGACCTTCTCGAAGTCCACGGGAACCTTGGCGCGCCAGAAGACGTTCTCCACGTGAGACATCATCTCGGGCCCGATGCCGTGGCCGGGCAGCAAAGTGACAAGGTAGCGGCCGCCGTACATAGACTTGAGACCGCGCCGAGGCGGCGAAGACAGGTCCAACGACCCGTCCAACGACCTGGACGCTGCTACGCCTAGGCCTAGCAGACGACGGCACAGAGAAGGCGGTACGAGCAGTCGACAGCCGGCCATGATCGTGCGCGCGGCGGAAAAGGAACAGACCTTCAGAAGCTGAGCGGCTGCTCTACTACCACGCCGCTCCGCGGCGTATGTTCGTCTATTTTACGGCGTAGCGAGTTGCTGCGACGGCTGCGTGAGGCAGCGACCTGTTGAGCGCGAAAAGCAGACGAGACTTGGCAGCGGCCGTTGGCTGCGCTGCGCAATGCGATAGCGAGAGCCGGCCGGCGAGAAGATGCCGCCTCCGCCTCCTCTCCCTCGCTTCCTTTTATATATATTTTTCTTTTAATGTTCGTTCTTCCTGGCGGCTTCGCCGCAGCTGCCTCCTCTCCGCATGCGTAGTATATTTCTGCGTACAGATGAGTCATGTCGATGCGGCGCCGGTGGATGGGTCATACTGCAGACGATGCCGCAAGCGACCAGTCACGTCGGTCTGTAATGCATTTAAGGCGTCGGTTAATGCAAGCAAACACTTGCTCGATGGAAATGCAACAGGTGCGTTCGAACCGCGATTGTGCGATCGGTGCGAAACGTGCTCCTTGACATTCTCCGTTCGGCCCTTTACAACTCCGTGACATTATATGCGGGTTCCTTCTTTTGTCAAAGGCGTCCGCGGCTGCGTGGGAATATTTATAGAGTGGAGGAGCGAAGTGCGTTGGAAGAAAAGGTGGAAGGTTTATGACTCAGTTGACATGCAATCCAGTTCGTTTATCTTTGCCCCGGCCTTTATATTACTGCCTGGGATGTGGGACTAAGGAAATCCCGGCTCCATGATGCTGCCTTCCTTCAAGCGGAAAGCCTTTTTCTTTTTTTCTGGTTCATTTCTATTTTTACGCTGTTTATCAACATTTAATTGCGGCTTCCGCTGCCTCCGTCTCCCGCGGTAGAACACATTAAATCCAGGCTGTGTTTCCAGACTGTTTCCAGACTGTATATCCAGACTGTATAAAGTTATAGGAATTGTTATGGTTATAGGAAAATTTTAGGAAAAGGTTGCAGCTTTACTTTTCAGACTGCGGTGCATATAGTTAAGCTTCAACTACATCTTGACAAAAAAAAAATAAGAGTTCAGTCTCAGGAAACAGTGACAATGAAGGGTCAACCAGTCTTTCCAATGCAGAAAGAGAACAAAAAAAATGTTTAAACCCGCGCAAAATAGTTGTACTAAAAAACTACCTACTATATGAAGGAAAACAGTAAATAAATGCTCAATAAAAAACAGAGCGGACGATCTTATATACTCTTTCTCTTGTGAATGTAACCCAACATATAAATGCCTTCTCAAGTTGTCGCGAATGCGGTAACTTTTTTACATGAGCCAGCTGTTCGAAATACATGCATAAGCAGCAAAACTGGGTTACACAAAACGAGCGAAATAAAAGTACACAACCACATCACAAATAAATCGTACGTTTAAAAAATATATATTTTTTAGGCCTTTTATCGTGAAATGGACAGCACGCGTATGTCTTGCCGGAATAATTAAAACTCTTGCTGTAGAGTCTGCAATTTGTTATTCGTATTGGAAGGCTGGGCGTGGTCTACAAGTACTTCTCCTATGGCCATTAAGTAAAAAAAGAGCGGAGCGCACTTTCAAAAGCGCGTTGAGCATGCCCTTGCAACGTTGGCAGTGAAGGCTGAAACAGGTACTTAGAGCGAATTATTTAAAGGTGTCTCAGGGCTTTCCTAACCTTTAAAGGTTAGGAAAGCACCTTCAAAGGTTAGGAATCGACGCATTATAATTAAAATGCGTCGATGTGAGCGTGAATAACTGGAACTGAGATGCTCTGAAGGGAAATCCCAGTAGCATTTCATCAATGACGCTTTGATGGGCGTGGATTCACCGATGACATTTAATTAACCGATAAGAAACGCAAGCCGATAAGCATGGCATTACGGCAGTTCCCGCTCCGTTACTCTGTGCAAAAGGCACGACACAAACGATAAGTTTGATCATGCCTGAACCCAAAGGAAAGAGCGGGAAAACCACAGCGAATTTGCTGTGCGGAACTCAAACCACCGCAGCTTAATTAGGACAACAAATTTATATCGTCCACGAAGGTTTAACGTCCCAAAGCGACTCAGGTTATGAGGGACGCCGTAGTGAATGGCTTCGGAAATTTCGACCACCTGGGGTTCTTGAACGTGCACTGACATCGCACAGTACACGCGCCTCTAGAATTTCGCTTTCATCGAAATTCGACTGGCGCGGCCGGGATCGAACCCGTGTCTGTCGGGTCGGCAGCCGAGAGCGATAACCACTGAAAAAACAAATATATTCACCAAAGGTAAGTTGTAAATTGAGGATACACAGACCATGAAGGACGCCATATAGTGGAGGCCGTATAATTTAGACCACCTGGGGTTCTCGAATGTGCTCTGACATCGCGCAGTGCACATCTACATGAGGAAACCGCGTTTGCGAATATTACGCGCGCCTTTTTTTTATAAATGCGAAGTGAATGAACTGAAACTGGGAGTGAGCACGTCGAATACTTTTTGACGAGTTCTTTTCAAATAAGTAGCTAACTTCTTATGGTCAGCGCCACTCGATTTGAACGTACCGAAACAACTGGCTCCTGATATATATCATAGGAAGGACTCTGTCAGACGCATTACGTGTCACTTCGCAAGGATGACAAGACATATGAAGAGAAGGGAACCATGGACAAGCTCTGATTATCAATAATACTCTAATCCAGTTGATTAAAATTTAGTTGTCAGAGCTTGCCTGTGCATGGTTACCTTAGTTTTGTCCACATTGCGCTATAACACGTTATGAATCCCTACCATATATGGCTTTCGCGTTCGGCTGCTGATCCGAAGGTCGTGGGTTGGATACCAACCGAAATGGCCGTATTTTGATGGAGGCGGAACGCAAAAGGCCCTCCACTACGTCATCCCTCATAGCCGATGTGTCGCTTCGGCACGTTAAGCACCCACATAATCCCTACCGCGTGGTCTGACCCATTTTTTTTTTTTCACTCTTCATTTTGTCGTGTCTGTTGTGCGCAGGTTCAAATCATGGTATCGTATCAAACCTCCTAGAGCCTGACGTGTTTGTTCCTTCCATTTATTGACACGAGATGCAAAATAGGAAGCTTAAAGGCGTACCTCAGAAGAGTTTACGACCACAGCCCCTTTTCGCTTATCTTAGCCTCCCGCCATATCTTCCACCTACATTCCCCCGACGCGAGATAACGGAGCTGGTGTTTCCCCGGTCTTGCAGAGCGCCAGTTATCAGCGACGTCACAGGGGGGGTCTGCCGGCAACGTGAACGCGCGCTTATCGGTGGCGGCCGGCTGCAGGAAAGTGGGTCACAGTTGTGTGCTCATTCAGGGTCGTCGACAAGGCCGTCGGGTTCTGTACGCGCAGGCTGCTGCCTCTTCCACCACGCCCCTGTCTGCTTCCGTTCACACTGTGCATCCAGTTGTAAGGCACAGTTCTTCGTTGGCCTTGGCAGCGGCCACCAGCAGTCGACGAAAGTTCCGTGCAACAAGCTCAGTTGGCACGTGGACTTCGTGTCAGAATATGCCTGCACAAACATCGTACGGGGTGGAAACAGGAAGGCTTCTGAGGCGCGTGAACGGCTTTCGCTGCTATCCGGGGCTGCTCCAGACGGAAAATGGGGAGGTGGCTTGAGAGAGCGGAAGGATAGAGTTGGTGACAGAGGGCGTCGTCTGACCTAGTTTCGAGAATTCTGATGATGATGATGGTGGTGGTAGCGGTGGATATTAATGGAGCAAAGGTAGCTAAGACTGCAAGGTTAGATGAGAGAAATAAAGAGAAAGGAATTTAATGAGAGGAAAAGGTGGAGAGGTCGGCCGGTGGTAACATGGCCCTGGCCTGCTACTCCACACAGGGGAAAGGGAAGGGGAGGAAAGGGCGAATGAAGGTTGATGATGGCATAATACAATGAGTTTCATGAGTGATGTCCACACGCAAACACACACACACTGGCTGGCACTCGCATCGCGGTGAGCAGATCCACGTGAAACTAATGTCTTGAACACACACACCGACTCATGTCATTAACACATACTGGAGTAGGGGCTCCATGAAAACACAAATGTAAACCATGTAATGTGTAAACGAAGTAGATAGTGCACAGGCGGTCACAGACGGGTATCCAGGCCTGTTTCACACAATAACTTGAGTACGGCCTCCGCCACACACCACCAATCAGAACGTTTCGCCCTGGCGCCCAGGTCTGTGTGAAAAGAATTATTCGAAAAGATTAAAGTTTCCAGGGCGGATATATGGGTTGTTCTTCAGAAGGCAGTTGGGGGAGCGGTCCCATTTGAACCGTGTGTATCGTGGACTTTTTTCTCCCAACAAATGTGCTTCAGCATGGTTTTGCCGTGTAAAATTTCTCGCTTTGAGTAGAGGAGGCGAGACTTATAACTCGTTTCAAATAGTTTGGTTTGGTTTACGAGGGTTTAACGTTCCAAAGCGACTCAGGCTATGAAGGTCGCCGTAGTGAAGGGCTCCGGAAATTTCGACCTCCTGGGGTTCTTTAACGTGCACTGACATCACACAGTACACGGGCCTCTAGAATTTCGCCTCCATCGAAATTCGGCCGCCGCGGCCGGGATCGAACCCGCGTCTTTCGGGTCAGCAGCCGAGCGCCGTAACCACTGAGCCACCGCGGCAGGGCTTTATGGAACATTTCCCAGCTGGTTCCAACCGAGAATTAAACGAGTTAGGATTTGCGTCGTACCTTGAAGTAGACACTCCGGGAACACAAGGACGACGCAGAGCTCCACGGCACAGTTCTGTATTTACATAACCTGAAGGCCCTCGCGGGCATTACATAGGGGGAGGGGTGTAATGATTTAGGTCATTAATGTACACAAGGAAGAGTAACGGTCCAAGCCCCACGAAACGCCAGACTTAATCGGTAATGGAGTGGAGATATACTTATATTACGACAGATTAAACCAGGTTAGATAAAGATATTTTGATCCAGTTAATGACGGTGCTCGGCAAATTAACACAAGTAAGCTTGTAAATTAAGTCTATTGTGGGAGACGCGATAGAATGCTTTGGAAAAAAATAAATGATGAAAATTGCTTCAATCGGCAAATGTGATTGAAGGACTGATGTAGATCGGTTAGTAATTCAAATAGCTGTGTTTCGCATCAGCGCCCACGCTACAAACAGTGGTGACTTGAAAAAAATAAAAACGAGCTGAAAGGTGACAAGATACGTCATGAATGATATTCGACGAGATAACTGCTCTAGAAGCTTGCATGCTACACAGATCAATGACATCAGCCTACTATTATCACATTAATTTTTATCACCTGGCTTGAAAACAGGAATGGTAAAAGGCTTATTCCATCGGATGTCGCCAGAAGATTTCAAAAGGAACTTATGTACGAGAACTTACTAGCGTTCAGACGCGTACCGTGATGTCACCTAAAAGTGTTATCAAGTGAATATTTGAACTTAATTTTACCTGTAGCTGCAGCCTACCGCTGGAAAAAAAATGGATTAACTGCAGCAGGATCCGACTGTTGAGAGACAGTGATACTTGCTGTCTAACATATCCCTATCTTCCTCATGCATGAAGTTCAAAAAGAATAGTTGTCCTTTACATGGGCGTCCGGAGGGGGGGGTAAGGGGGGGCGGCTGCACCCCCCTGGAAAATCACTCACTCGAACCGTGAGTGATGGCCGCACGCCAGGGGCGGTGGTGCGCTCAGCCAAAAGGGTAAAAGCAGCCCCGCTTCGACGCTTGGTCACATCTGCGAAATGCCGCGTCCGGGCGCGCGTCGTTCCGCCGTTTTCAAACCACGCCACAGCCAGCTCTGCTGAAGGACGACCTGTTGCAGACATGCAGCGGCACCGGCGAGCATGTGCTTCGAGCCGTCTTGAGATGGGTGTCTGTTTCTTTGATCTCTAGAGAGATAGCGACACGGAGGCAGACAGTGCACAGGGCACAGGTCGCGATACGTTCGTACGCCGGCCACCGATGAATTCTTGAGGGGGGAAGGACAAATCAGCCGTATCCACCCCCGCTTTGTCGGGCTGCTCAGGGGCAAGCGGGCGACGAGTTGGCGCCGCCGCCGCGCGCTGTCTCCTCCGATCCACGGGAGAGCTCGGTGCGGTAGAAGCGCCGCTTTCAGAACCTTCGGCAAAGGGGATTAGCTGCTTTTGTTCACGGCGACGCAGTCTCCAGAGGCGCCCCCACACCAGCGTTCCTTGCGTCTTCTCCGAAAACCAGCGCCTTTGGTCAACGCAGCCCGATGGCGCCTGCCTGGCTCGCCTGTCACCTCTGGCTGGGCCTCAAATCACAACAGCGTCCATGTACTGTGCGTGTCAGTGCATGGTAAAGAGACCCAGGTGGTCGACATTATCCGAAACTCTGTACTACTCCGTCCCTCATAGCCTGAGTCGTTTTGGGGCTCTGAACCCCATAAAAGCACAAAAACAAATTTTCCGGCCGAATTAGTTGCGGGTGTCCCTTCCCCTCGGAAGTCGCGCGGCGTTCCTTACACCCCAAAAGTGCGCATTCGTGGATATTGTGGCAAGTAAGCCCTTGCACGTGTGCGCGCCTCTGTGTTTGTGCTTCGGTGTTTTTAGTGGCGGGTTGTCAACGAAGGTGAGAACAACCAAGACAGCGGACGAGAAAACGACGAGCGGCGAGCAGTGTGTGTGCGGTTGCTCGACTGTGCGGATGCGCGAGCAAGATGGAGCGAGGTGTATGAAGCTGCGAGCGTGCATTTATCTTGTAAATAAGTTTTCGTTGTATATATAGTCATCTTTTGTTTTCAACGTACTCGTTCAACCATTTTTCCAATCAATATATAGGCAACGGGCAGTCGTCAGGAGCCGCCACGATCGCTGAACAACCAGCGCCATCTAGCGGGCAGGCGGGGAACATATCGCAGGATTGCTCCGCCGTAGCAGACGGCAATGCAGCCTTGCGCGAGGCTGGTAGAATGGCGGTGGAAAGCGTGCCGATGGTTATGTCGGCGGCCTTTCGCGATTTGGACGATTTGAATTCCTTCTTCCGAGGAGCGAACTTGAAAAAGGGCAAGCTTTTGCTTGAAGCCGGTCACGTGCACAACGTGAAAGAGCTCGTGCTTTCAAGCGGCTCCGAAATAAGGGGGAAATGCATGGCGCAGACCCCTGCTACACGGGCGTTTCGAATGCCTTCCAACCGAATGTCATTCGACTCGACTGCCGAGCTAACGCTGCTACACGAAGTTTTTCAACGGCATTCGGTTCAGATGACATTCGAGTCGACGGAGCTCCGCGGAGACATTCCAGATTTTTGCCTTCGAAACGCGAGCACAGCCCGAAGCGACCGAAGCCGTCGCTGCCGCCGTCGCTTCGCCCCGCCCACAGCCGCGCGACTGCTTTAGGCTCTGTGGCTGTTCATTTCGATACCCGCTACTCGCTTTTTTCTGCTGTTTGTTTAGCAAATAGTTCATGTTCCGTCTAAGTGAGTGCTTGCAGATAATAGTACACCAACGAACATTTACCGCGTGTGCATGAAATTTCCCTAGGAGTGCGCTGATGAGGACGACTGTACTCATGCTGCTGTTTACATCGCTGCGTATGAACAGCTTGTACTGGTTTGCAAGACATAAAACGAAATATGCGCTTTAGTTCTATTAAATAATCTCCTCTCTTCTGTACCGGTTGTACCCGTGCCTGTTTACGCAGTGCGACAATCTGTGGGAAGCGCCGACACGATCGCTCGCCTGAGAAACACTTGACAGCCGGGTTGTTGACATCGCGTAGGACCGGCGCTTCTCCTAATTTTCCCGGCTTCCTCCGACATGCCCCGTACTTTATTTTAAACTACTTTATCCAGAAGCATGTTTGGTGACCGTTCGCGTTAACTGAAATGGCTTAACTTGATACCCACAAGCTAGCGACGGCGACGACTGCTGCTGGCCGTAAAGCACTGCTCGGCAGCCCGAGTCACACCGCCGCTTCCCGTTCATCGTATGCTCGTCCTGCGATGTAAGCAATAGTTGCTTTCATGTCACTCTTGTCAAAACTACGCTCGTTGACCATTTGCATTCGCTAAAACTTGTGAATTCGTTCTTCACAATCACCGATCCAACCCTGCGGGCTCGCCAGTCGTCGCTGAAGGGAACGGAGTCGTCGTCGACTGAAATTAATTTGGCAAGTGGTTGTCGCTAGTGAGTGTCCATGTGTGCACATGTGAAATATAGGCGCTCGCTTCGCTTATTTCCAATCCGCATAATGTATAAGCGCGCATGTATTCGCACCGTCACCTCAGCGCGTTTTCGCTCAGCCGCCGAACTCCCGAGGGCATGAAAGCTGACCGTCCGCTGATCGGACTAGTCGGTGTCGTTTAGCCAAAAAACTTGTTCCACTACAATAATATTATAATAAACTAGATAGTTCGCTATAATCACATGCTGCTGTTCACCGTGATAGTGCCGTTGTCGGACTAGCGTGACCGTACGTAGTCGTCGTTGTACACTGAAAACGAGCTGAGAATTTCGAATGCGTTTGGAAAGTGCCGTGTAGCACCGCGGGAGTCCGTCGAGTTCGAATTCCATTCCAAGTCTCGACTGCCATTCGACTCAGATGTCATTCGAAAGTACCCGTGTAGAACAGGTATAATCAACGCGCCGCCGAAGAGCGTGGAGATCTCGAGGTAAGCTACGTCTGTTCATCGCTTGTATTTTTCTGGCTCGCATCTCTCATTGTTATTTCAGATTGACAACAGCAGGAGAATCATTCGTATTTGACCCCGGCATTCTTCGCAAAAAAAGTACGCAGCCCAGCCGCGGCGATCAGATGGCATACGGAGCTGACTGCCAATGCGTGCGACGGCGAGCGTATCCTGTCTCTGCTGCGCTGCTCGCCGCGAGAGTCGCCTCCGTCGGCGCCGGAGTTACGTTCGCCCGTTGCCTATATGATGACTGTGCACTGAGAGCGTGTAATGAAGCACAGAAATGAATTTATCACCCGTGTAACTACGCAATTCGCCCAGAAAAATCCGAGGCGCCTACAGTTGCTGTTCAGGAAGACTGACTGAGTGACTGTAGTTGCGTGTTTGTGAACATATTGCGCTGTGTGCTGGTCATGAATTCGGGTGAGTCGAGAACCCGTATGCAGTAAGACTGAGCACTTCGAGTATTGATAGTATCTTTTTGCATTTTTATTAATTTTAATTGTTTCTTTGTTGATAAACTCCAATGTATCTCTACAATCCGCGCTTTAATTTGCTGCTTGTAATTTTCTTTCATGTGTGTATTTTACTTATTTTTTATTTATATATAAATAAATAAATTTACTCCGCAAATAGTGCCTTTTCGCTACGAATATACCCCCCCCCCCCCTCCGGCGCCAACAACCAATGGGCCCCCCCCTGCAAAAAATTCTGCTGACGCCCTTGGTCCTTTATAGTGAAAATCAGAAAAGCTAGAGTAGCACATCGGTACCCTTGATCCCTATCTTCCTCATGCATGAAGTTCAAAAAGAATAGTTGTCCTTTATAGTGGAAAAATCGGAAAAGCTAGATTAGCACATCGGTAACCTTGAGATGGCGCGCAATGTCACGCCAACATTCAGCGTTCAGCTCATCGCACTGAGTGCTGCCATCTGGTGCAGGGTGGCACACGAGAGCACTCTTCACGATGCCCGTGATGACGAGGTAACTGTCGAGCAAGAAGTTCTCGGCCGACGATATCGCCAGCAGTGTCTCGCGTTCCGACAGTCCCAGTGTCTTCATCAGATGGTCGAAGAAGCACGGTCTGCCGGAGAAAAGCTCGAAGGCCTCCGCGCACATTCTGTTCTTGGCGCGAATGGCCACAAAATCGACGGCGCGATTCAAAGCAGCCCGGTTCCTCTGCAGTGTGTCGGAAAGCATGCAGCGTGTGCGTCCTGAGATGCAGCCCTCCATTTGGAAATCCACGATGACCGGATTGGTCGACACCCCTCGGACCAGTTCTTGTACCAGCTCATCGAAATCCAAACCAAGGAGCGACAGCCGGAACGTCGTGATTCTCCTGTTGCGAGCGAAGAAATCGGACATCGCTGTAGCCGACTGGACCGCCAACACAACGCTGCTCATCGACAGTTCGTTGATGCTCTCGTTGGCTTCCAGGGCCTTAAGGAGCTCTGGGACGAACTGGCCATTGTCCCTGTGCATGTGGATGTCGATGCGCCGGAGGGATCGGTTGGTTCTGAGCATCTGGCACAGGGTTGCTGCTTTTCCTCGTGAATTCTCGTCGGCGAATACGCTGAGTGTCCGCACGGAGCTGCTCGAGGCGAGGGCACCGAAGAATGTCTTGAGCCGGGCGTTGGGGACACTGCATATGTCGATCTTGTCGAGTTCTTCTGGCCACACTACATGAGGGGCTAGGGGAGCCGACAACGCTACCAGGTCAGGCTCCTTCAGAGGAAATCGCACGCGGTTGTAATTATTGCTTCGTGCCAGTTTTTCGGCCAGCACTGTCCTGGAAGGTAAAAAGGATTCATGCATTCTTGCAAAATCTGCCAATATGTGGTCCTTAACAAAGTTAACGTCTGCGCTCAGGCTGGTATTTAGCTGAAATTAAGGGGGCAGTCGGATAGAAATTAGGAACAAAGCGACAATAGATGCTCCTTAACCCTTTATCACTTGTAAAAAATTAGTGAAAACAACGCGGGAAAATGAGACGAACTAAGAAAGACACAGCACAAGCTCTGACTCACAACTGATTTTTACTCGAAGAACACGTTCCTTAAATGCTTTCCTATCCAGGAAAGCACCAAAAGTAAAGGAAGACAACCAAAACTATATACTGATCATACATCTCCCAGCTAACAGGTCCCCTGTCGTTGCATCGTCCAATCTGTCAGCCTATACCCTATTATACTACTCCCTTTCCTCTACAAATGCTCCTCTTTCCATCAGTTCACCGCCTGTGTCTTGATTTTATTTGAGGCCAACCAACCAAGACACACACATCATCGCCGTGGCACACAAGAGTGCGGCAGTTAGATGTCTGTTTCCGGATAAATAAGAGAACTCTATCATTGAGAGCGACAGAAGGATCGCTGATGCACCCGCCACTGTTATCGTGAATATGAAATGCCCCTATAATTTCACGTGTTAAACTATATGTTTGGCGAGGATGACGGTGTTAGAGAAAAGAGGAGTGCATGAACCTTTCTTCCAATGACGGGCAAGACTGCATGAAGAATGCATGGTGGGATTGCATGGTGTCAGGCTATCTTCAGAAGCACTTGTCGAAGGTGAAAATTTATGATCGTTTCTAGGTTCCTAACTCCGAAGCTGTGGTTAACTTTCTAAAAACCGACAGTCCGGGAAGGCGCAATGTTTTCAGTGTGAACGTACAAGACCTGTACTACTCGTTACCGCGTGAATGAAAAATGTCAAAATGTGCATCTATGCAGACAATAATGAAACAGAATTCATTGCAAGTTGTGTTGTTTACCTTTACCTTTTACCTTTACTTCCTTTATCCTTTTACCTCGAGTCGACTGTAATTGAATGGAATGGTAGGTCCTTTGTCCAAAATGATGGCGTGTGTACCGGGTCTAAAGCAGCCCCGGCGCTTTCCAACAACTTCCTCGCCCGGGTTGACAAACTTAAATATTTTTCGCTACGTAGATGACTACATCGTGTTCACTCACAAGGGAAACATCACCTAAAGGCTAATAGACGTATTGAAGGTTTTTAGAGAAAGCGCGCTAGGGCTGACTTTAATAACAGAACTTCCAGAAGATGGGGTTAAGACTACACTTAAAAGTATACCATGTGTGCTGGTTATACTCTCCTCGGTCGACCAAGTCTCTCGGGAACTACAAGTTGGGTCATACAAAACTGGTAAAAAATGGCATTATTCTCTTGTGCTATTTCCGCCATTTCCAAATTTTGTGAAGATAGGATTAATGAGTGTGCGATTTGTCAGGCTGCCCGATTAATGTGAAGCAGTTACCCCTCCCATTTGATTCCTCGGGCATGTGATCGGTGAAGAAAGGTGATAAACCGAAACGGGAAAGAAAGAAGTTTTTATTAATGCCGCGCAGTCATGGTGTAGCGCATGGGTTAAGAATGTTGCAGGGAGATACAACGTTGACGTTGTGTTTTCAGCACCCAGCAAACTTCACCGTGTGTGCAGGCAAGTGGAGGTAAAAGCGAAGGGAACAAACACAAAAAAGAAAAAGATGGGTGGTTGCCAGACCAACCATCAGAGTCGCTTTGTACCATGCAGTGTGGGGGTGGTGTACAGGATACCTTGTACTTGCGGAGCGGTTTACATAGACCATACGCGGCGATGCATAAATGCTCGTTTGAGCGAACATTAAAATTGCCGCTCCAATGATCCTTCATGCAGTCTTGCCAGTCATTGGAAGAAAGGTTCATGCACTCCTCTTTTCTCTAGCATCGTCATCCTCGCCAAACATAGATAGGTTAACACTTGGAACTACAGAGGCATTTCCTATTCACGATAACAGTGACGGGTGCATCAGCGATCCTTCTATCACTCTCAATGTTAAAGAGTTCTGTTATTTATCCGGAAAGGGCATCTAACTGTCTCACGCGCATACGCCACGGCGATGACGTGCGTGTCTTGTCACCGCCATTTATGATCAGTAGTTTTGGTTGCCTTCCTTTACTTTTGGTGCTTTGGTGTTCTTCGAATAGAAATCAGCTGCGAGTCAGCGCTTGTGTTGTGTCTTTCTTCGTTCGTCTCGTTTTCCCCGCACTGTTTTCACTATGACTCAATACCAACTCGCCCAAATCGCAGCCTTGATTACACACTAGACACACTACGTACAACACAGGCAAGATACGGACAAACTACGGTATGAAAAAGCAATCTTTTATAATGCCAGATTTCCTTAATCATCATCTTACCATTCTCAGCATTGTAAACGAATCGTCATCTCTAGGAAACTTCAAAAAAAAAAAAAACTTGTACTTGTTATCTATTCAGATATGATTGTTTTCCTTGAAAGTGCAACATGCTTTCACTGTTTCTATTATTTATTGCATGTACCTTCCATTTTAAGTGTATGTATATACTTTATGTAGTTTGCTCACCCCGTTTTGCTTGAGTGTTTTGTGTATTCAGAAAAGGGACTGACACTTAGTCAGGCATTCGTTGCTCTTTTGTCAGCCTCCTCGACAGACTTTCTTTGTATTTCTGTCAAAATAAACATTCATTCATTCATTCATTCATTCATTCATTCATTCATTCATTCATTCATTCATTCATCTATAGACAGTCTATAGACTTCTTATAGATATTTTTGTCTCTTCAGAGTCTATAGATAAAAATCTACTAAAAGTGCAAGGCCATAAACCTATAGATTGTCTATAGCATTTGTATTGCCTATAGACTGTTCTCTAGGATTTGTCTATAGAGAGTCCATAGACTTTATAGACAGAAGTCTACAGGCAGTCTAAAAAAGTTTGTAAGGCTATAGCGTAACTGAGGAGCAACCGCTGATTTCATTTTTCTCGCCTATTGTGCCAGCTTTTTCCTTTGTTGTCATGTGTTGTAAGACAGTGCCAAATGAACATCATAACAAAAGACGAGCAGCTGGTCTCGCTTGTCATCGTAAAAAAAAAGACTCATTGAATGAGGCCAGTTTACCAGCACGTTAAACAGAAAAGGTGCTCAACGAGTGATTGCTAGAATATGCTCTTGATTGTACGAGAATACGAACGCGATTGTACAGTCCAGATATCATGTTTGATTCGATTCAGAACAAAAATTCAAACTTGTGAACCGAAGAATACGGAAAACAAAGAGAAACTGCTCATTGCAAACATTTTTTTTTTTTGCACCGCATTTGTTTACGCTCTAAATTATATCCCAATAAGCACTGAAACTCCCTTAGACGTCCTGTGGACGTCCAGGACTTCCATGTTACGTCCAAGGGAATTGCAGTGTCCACTGGGATCACCTACGTTTTCAGCTGCTCGGAGAAGAAGGAACATTTTGCGCATCAAAGGTTTATTGAAGGCCCTTCAACCAATGGCGTCAACCTATGCTATTATGACGTTGCGGTCAGTCGCTTTGAACGGCTCGAGGGACTGTAAACCTTTGCAACAGGCGGCACGTGTTCACTGTAAAGTCCTAAGGAAAAGTCCACAGCCGTTACCAAAGTGCGCCTATGAAGTAAAAGATGTGATCACAGAAGAAAGCGTGGGAAAATTAAAATTTTAGGCAAAGATGCCTCGTGGTGATACACATCCACATATACTATGAGTGCAATTCTTTCTCACGTTACGTCGAAAGCGCAGCATGGTCAACGTCACAACTTATTCTGAGTGGAGTGGAAGCGAATTAATGCGAGCGAGAAAAAAAAGGATTCCGCGAATGCGTTGCTCTCACTGCCCTTCAGCCACACAAGATAAATAAAAAAATGGAGATGTTACACAAGAAAAGGAAAGCGCAGTAATTTTCGCACTAGTACACGTGAACGTGAGGACTGCGGGGGGCACCCAACAAACCATGCAGCAAACTATAAAGAACGAGACTACTGTGCCGGCAGCCGTCAAAATAGCCCTAGTAAAATTTGCCGGCAGTTTGACCCCATTGACTGACTCCGGTCAGATCACGTCACATAGCCAATAAAGCGACACTGCCGGCATTCTCTTCTTCCAGCTGTTTTGCCGGCAGGGTACCCCGCACAAATAGCTCCTGGAGCCGCCATTCAAATCTAATCCAAAGGAATCTCGGAATGCTACCTAAAGGAGACACACTCCCAAGTGACTACTGCGAGCCAATAAGCCGACACTACCGGCATTATGTTTTTCGAGCTACATTTAGCCGGCTGCCGGCAATCACTTCCAAGTATAAATCGCGCTACTATCGGCAAACTATAGAAGTTTATGAGCATCATCATCGGCCTGACTACGCTCACTGCAGGGCAAGGACCTCTCCCATGTCTCTCCAATTAAAACTGTCCTTTGCCAGCTGCGCCCACCGTGTCCCCGCAAACTTCTAAATCTCACCGCTCACCTAACTTCCTCCCGCCCCCTGCCACTCTTCGGCTAGGATGTCATTAGCCCACGTTTGTTCCCTCAGCCACTCGCCCCTCTTCATGTCTCTTAACGTTACTCCTATCATTTTTCTTTCCATAGCACGCTTGAACCCTCTTTGTTAGCCTCCACGTCTGTGCCTCATAAGTGAGTACCGGTAAGATACAGCTGTTATATACTATACATCATCATCAGCAGCATCATCATTAGCCTCACTACTCCTACTACTCCTCACTACTCCTACTCACTACTCCTACATTTCCAATGTCTCAGCAATCAATCCTTTGCCAGTTGCGCTCACCTTGTCCCCGCTAACTTTTAATCACATCTGCCCAACTAACTATCTGCCGCCCCCTGATACGCTTGCCTTCTCTTGGAATCCACTCCGGTACCCTTAAAAACTATAGTATTAGCATATTATTAAGGATATTATTATCATAACATATTAAGAAATATATTAACGTATATTAACATATTAAGTTAGCATAGGCCACAAGGAAGTCGAAATTCTCGTACAGTATGGACCAACGTACCTTTCCGCCCGGGAAGCCGCGAAGGCGGGAAACACCAGCTTCTCCAACGTGGTGTTGGTGAGAAGCGCGTTGCACAGTGCCAAGACGCCGTTCAGGCGTACCTCGGAGCCCGTGAAATCCAGGCTCTCCAGCGTGGTGTTCTGCGAAAGAGCCTGGGCCATGTGCACCATGCAGACGTCGGCGACGTCAGCAGTCAAGTCCAGGTCACGGAGGCAAGTGTTCTTGCGCAGTGCCGACGCCAAGGCCAGTCTGCAGCTTGCATCAACACGGCGAGCGCTGATCCGCAGCGTCCTCAGTCTGACGTTCCCCTCAAGAGCGACGAACAGTTCTCTGATTGGAACGTTACTCCTGTGCAAGTACAGTTCGAGCGCCCTCAAAGACACGTGGGCCATCAGGGCTTGAGCTACGGCGCAAATGTTCCACTTCGTAACGTCGACTGGAAAAAACTTGAACTTCTCGACGTTAGCCAATCCCTGCGCGAGCTGGGTAACTGGGTCTACACTGAGGAAGCCATCGTCTTGGTACGTGCAACGCGATACCATCATCGCCTGGCACTTCTCAATACAGTGTAGAGCAGCGACCATTCGCCGCGACAGCTTCGACTCGGTGACTTCGACGATTCTGAGTGAGACGAAGTTTTGTTGTAGCAGTATGATGAGTCCTGGTTCAACGCTGCCGTCACTACAGCTTATCTTAAGTTCCTCGAGGCCTAAGATGGTCTCGATGTCTTCCTTCGGCAGGTAGCAGTGGCTCGAGCTGTTGGGAGTGCTGAGCGGGCAAGCCTTTACCTCGAGGCTGCGAATGTTAAAGATGTGGCTCTCACCTGGTGGCGGACGCAAGCGAATGGGGACAGGAGCTAGCTCAGGGCCGGCGTCGTCGTAACGACAGGTGCACAAGAGACGAAGCTCGTCGATGCAGCCGTGGTGGTGCTCGATGAGTTGCGAGATCAAGAAGGCCGTTTCGCGTGCTGCGGTCTTCCGGCGCTTGTCTGTGCTGCCATCCCGAACGTACTGAATACTGAGCTTGCCGGGAAGTAGCTCGGCAAGCTCGTACCCGAGTCCGGACAGTACTCGGTTCCATGTCGGCAGCTCGGTGATGAGCCAGCATCTATCCTTGGGTCCTTCCGACGTACAAGCCCTCGAAAAGTCCAGTTGATCCTTCCAGGCGAAGGTGGTCGATGTGCTGTCGCCACTCATGGCTGACCTTAGCAGAAGAGAAGGCCTGCTCGACGAAGTGCTCGGGGTGCAGGTTCGTTCGAACGGGGCATCCGGGCTTCGCTAAGGACAGCTCGCGCTCTGACGTCACTACTCTCGCTGCATCACCGTGCCTTCGATCGTCATCCTCTTCGTTTCTTTCTATAGAAAACGCTTGCGTAAGCACAAACCCGGAGTACCTGGGTTCGAACCCGACCGCGGCGGCCGCGGTTCGATGGAGGCCAAACGCAAAAGGCGCCCGTGTGCTGTGTGACGTCAGTGCTCGTTAAAGATCCCCAGGTGATCGAAATTAATCCGGAGCCCTCCACTACGGCACTTCTTCCTTCCTTTCTTCCTTCAGTCCCTCCTTTATCCCTCCCCTTAAGGCACGGTTCAGGTGTCCATCGTGGTATGTCAGACAGATACTGCGCCATTTTCTTTCCCAGAAAATCAATTTACCAATTTACCGCTTTCTCTATGACATGTGTCAAAAGCCGTCAGACAAGCCGGGAGGTGAAACCGCAGGTTGTGGGACTGTGCCATTGAGAGAACGCAATTACAAGGCCGTGTTTTACAGGAGTGCAGACACCAAGTTTGCATGGACTGTATTTTTTTTTTCTGCTAACGAAGTGCAGAGCCTTGGGAACAACAGAGCGGGAGAGAGATGCCTGCGTATAGACGGTTTAAGTAATATTTTACAGCACAGCTTTTCTGGCGCCCGTGTGCTGTCGACGTCAGTGCACGTTAAAGATCCCCAGGTGGTCGAAATTATTCCGGAGACCCCCACTACGGCGCCTCTCTCTTCTTTCAAGAGAAGAAGAAGCCTTCTTCGTGGACGCTGCGCGTCCTGTACAAGGATTATCAACAATCTCAGTGGTGCACCAAATGCAGGTCGTGGACGGGCTTTCAGTTCGCAACGGGGATACACAGGCTATGGAGGAAGTAGCGACAGCCCTAGCCGCAACGCACTCCGCATCGAAATACATATAGTTACAGATTCCCAGGCGGCTTATAGAAACTATATGCGTGGCAGAATCACGCCGCTAGCCTGCAAAATTCTTAGTAAATGTAGGACTTCAGCTGAGCGGAAGGAATTAATATGGGTACCAGGTCACCACTGCAGGGAGTTGAAGGAAACGAGAGCGCACACGCTTCGGCCCGAGCTTTTCTTCCCCGGAATCCTTCTACGTCCTCCCTTACTGATTCAGGCTCCCCCTCTCCGTTAACAACATATTCAGAGATATTAGAGCATTTGCGCCTTGAAAGGCAGACACTCCCGAGGTCCGCTAAGGGTCTTAGTAAATCAGAAGAATGTCACCTTCGAAGTTCGAAGGCTACAAACCATGTCGTTTAATAATCCAGCTACGCTTCACGCCATTGATCCCGAGTCCTTTTCGGCACAGTGCAAATTTTGTGGCCAAAAGGCAAACTTATACCATATGGTATGGGCTTGTCAGGCAAATAACAGCATTGACATCAAAAATCAGCCAACGCGGGAGGGCTGGGAGGCAGCCCTGTCCAGCTCAGACCTCGAACAACGAGCCCTCGTCGCCGGAGCCCGGGCAGCGACTTTTACCAACGGCGTCCCGGACTAGGGACCCGATCAGCCTTCCCTTAAGCCAAGTCATTGTGGCTTTACATAAACGTTTTCATCATCATCATATCATCACTCCCTCCTTTATCCTTTCCCTTACGGCGCGGTTCGGATGTCCACCGAGATATGTGAGACAGATACTGCGCCATTTTCCTTTCCTCAGAAACCAATCTTAATTTTACTTTTCAACAATTAGATTTGGTTTTCGTTTTATAGGGTTTAACGTCCCAAAGCGACTCAGGCTATGAGGGACGCCGTAGTGAAGGGCTCCGGAAATTTCGACCACCTGGGGTTCTATTTAGTTAACCAGTTTACTAGTCATCATGAATCCCCCCTCCCCCCCCTCCCCTTTTTTTTCTGACGACCGCCAACACTGTTACAACTGTATCTCAAGAAACCTATTTTTAAAATTTGTGCATGGCCGGTTTGCGTGAAATATACCCGGTAGATTACTACTAAATATGGAACTATTGCATGGTTAGCTCAATCCCTTTTTTGCACCGCGTCATAGGAATAGTAAGTGCTAGCAGAGCCAGGGCCTACTCGGCACAGATAGGGGAGAGGGAAGGTGAGGTACGGGAGGATATCATAACTACCTATACCTGCAGTGCACGTCTAACCTTTTCTGCCTTTATTCTTCTCTTCCTTCCTGATCAATCCTTCTCTCCTTTTTGTGTGTGAACGCGCCAGTAATATCGATGCTTTTTTTTTCTGACCCTGCTGAGCGCACAATATCCCGTAGATGTCTTGAGACGTCTAGAATAGTCAGAAGTGCGTATACGAGATGTCTGGAATATCTGTCATTACAATGTTTTGAGTTATGTAGACGCTTATGAATTGGCTCCCTGGTCCTGGTGAATTGTCTGCAAGACATCCTACTTTAGACATCCTACGTTAGACATCCTACTTTAGACATCCTACATCAGACATCCTACATAAGACATCCTACTGAAATGCTTAGCGGCCGGGTGTCCTTACGAGACGTTCCATGCATTTGTATTGACGAGATCATCGATTTAAATTCGTCCTAATTAGTTACTGGCACAGTATGCCACAGCGTCAACCACTTGACTGGCGTAAGTCTCAATGAAGATAACAATATATCGACAAAAATAGTCTAGTGGCAGACAATTAAGGTATACACAGCTATGTATCTACTAAGCACAGTACGTCTTATAGAACCCTACGAAAAGTGCAATGAGGTTATTCTACAACGCAACACTGAACATTCGTCTATAAAATGGGTCTTTTTTATCGACAACTGACGTACCCTTTCCGAGATGTAGCAAAAAAAAACGTTCTTTTCTCGATTTTTTTTATTATGTTTTCATGCAGGGATGCAAACGTCTTTCACTAACTAAACATCGCATATGAACCTGAATGGTTAATCACACTGCGCGTAAACTAGTCACACGGTTAATTATTTAGATAATATGATCGGCAGTTTTATACACGCTCTGTGAATGCATACAGCTAGGTGACCCCACTTTAATTTTGCTGCAGTGGTAATTCTGCTCCCGTGCGGTTTGTGATGTCGCCGCAAATTTAAAAGAGCTACTCCAAATTACTACGAAGACCTCCATTACGGCGCCTCTAAATCTGTCCTCTTTCATTCCTTCCCTTACGGCGTGGTTGAGGTGTCCATCGAAACTGAGAGTTATTTCGCTTTTCCTTTCATCATAAAAATTATTATAACCAGTTTATCATTGTTATATGTAATAACTGCATACCATGATCGTAAGTTTTATCATACGTGTACCGAGAGGGTGGATGTGTACTGGATATGTTTCGATGGAGGCGAAATCCCCATGCGGTGTAAATTAATCCAGAGCCCTCCACTGCCACCACAGTACCATATATTTTGTGGGCATCATTTTACTTATCATTCGAAATTCATTGAGTTGGGACGAATCACTATTCTCCGGCTTGAACTCTCAGAATGAGAGCAAAAGGCATGTGATAGTTATAAAACAAGGCAAAGTCGTCAGCAATCGCGAGACACCTGGCCGAATTTCACGGTGAAGGAGTCGCATAGATGCTTGAAAAGAGAAACCGCAACTGTGACAAATCACTAGCGCCACAATGCACGTAGCGGTAGAACTGAAATATTGGAGCCATGTTTGCTGCGCACGTCTGGATGGGCAGTGGAGCGCGATTTCGGCGTGGTTTTTTTTTGCGCGTGTTTTGCGCGTTTTGATCCTGTGGTTTGCGTTTACAGTTGTGCGATCGAAATGCCGCCCGCACATAGCATCGCGATGCTTCGCGATGTACACTACTGCCTTAGGAAGTTTCCACCTGCTTCAAACACTGTGCTGTCGAGGAAGATGTCCTTCGTGTCTGCTGGAGAGAAATCGGGCACTCCGAGTCTAGACGAAGGTGAGCGGTCGCATTAGCCCATAATCAAATTTTTTCTGCTAGCCATTTATTTTTCTCCCAGAGCTAGACGGAATTTAGTTTGACAAGGAGTTTAATTAATGCCCTTAGGGGAGAACTGATCGCGCATGTATGGAGGACGTTGAGACAGAGTGCACAAGTGCGTTTTCTCCTGTTCTTGGAACATCGTACCGATGTGCACCATAACCGGTCGGGAATCCACGCTATGTTCATTCCGTTCAAGGCACTCAGTACAACGTGTTGCGAAGATTGCTCTTTCCCATCTGCAATGAGAACAGTGCACTCCAACACGAATTTTAGTTCGCAACCAATGTACCCGTCACCGTTCGCATCATGATCGTGGTGTTGTTCACAGATCGCAAGTTTCGAAAGCTGGATCTCTACAAGCCGAAAGAAGAGAGGAAGCCAAGGAGGGAAGAAATCAAGTTTGATGTAAGGTTTTGCTTTTTTCTTCATTCATTCTCCAGCAAACTGTTTCAGCAATTTGTTAATGCCTTAAACAGTCTCTGTTAACTTTTGGATCCAAATTTCGCTCTCGAACTACCCGTTTTTACCGGATGATTACTAGCGGTTCGCCACTTGCGCGTAGTTCATGAAAATTGGACGCGTAGCAAAAAGCAATGAGTTCACGCACGTTCAACAGGGTAGTAAAGGCGTGTAATGCCTCGCTTGCAACACGTAAAAGCATAGAGAAGTACTCTCGGCAGTTTCAAGTGTATGACAGAACTGCACTTAACAGCCGTTCGCAAGGCACTGGGTTGTGGCTCTCTTGAGGCTGCTTGCAGACAACTTGCAAAATAATTATGTTCATAGTTTATGCACTCATGTTGTTCTTACCTATAATCTAGCATCTTCATTATGTCATCGCTAATGACCTTGTTAAAGCTGTTTGTTTAGAGTACTGTTGAGCATGATGAAGTATGCGCTGAAACTGCATGCTATAGGTTATTACTATAGTAGGATACAACTTGAAAAAAGAAAAGAAAAAAGAAAAACAGCAGTTAACAGCAGTCACCCATGGCCTGCACAACGCTGCATTACTCTGCTGCATTACTCTGCTGCATTACTCTGCTGCATTACTCTGCTGCATTACTCTGCTGCATTACTCTGCTTCATCACTCTGCTTCATCACTCTGCTTCATCACTCTGCTTCATCACTCTGCTTCATCACTCTGCTTCATCAATCACAGCAATAAATTAAATCAACGTTTGGATGTATGGTGCTATTTAACAAGTCAAAGGAAGCAAAAGTACTGTGCTTTTAATGTCATCTTGTGTTTAGCTTCTGCAACAGTTTCTCCTAGTCATGGAGCTCACGAATGTGGGTGGAGCTCCACTGCAGACCCAAGTTGTGTCCCGACTGTAGGTTGTGCGCATGCTCACAGCATTCAACTTTGAATTCAGCTCACTGCTCTGGTCGGCTGTTCCGCGAGCAGGTCCCTCAGCCACGCAGCGAGCGCATGCCCGTGGACCAGGACTGGCCGAGTGTGTGGCCCACGGCGCAGTCCTTCCGGCCCTCAGTGGTGCCACTTCCACTGCGCCAAGGGTACAGCCCAAAGGGGGCGGCACCGGGCAAGTACGCCAACCTAGAGCTCATGAAGGTGCCCAACTTCCTTCACCTGACACCAGTCCACCTCGCCAAGCATGCAGAGGTCCTTCGACGTGAGTGGTTGAATCGTGCCACCCCAGCACCGTTCATATAAACCATGCAACAGTAGCAAAGCTACCGACATGTTCCTGTTCACAATACTTGCACTCACACGCCAAACAGTTTTCACTCCTTTTGAGTGAATAACTTGGAGCAGTGCTAGATGTGATGCTACAGTAATTACACACGTTGAACTGTTTGCAGTGTTTAAGTACTATTAAGAAAAGTGTTTTTGCATTCACTTGATATTCTTGTCAAGTTTTGTTTCCTGTCATTGACTTCCTGAAAACGTAATAGTGGTATCATCGAAGGTATGCTTTTCATGAGCGTGCCGATTGTGGTAACTTCCATGGCGTTGCATGGTGGTTATGTAATGGAGTGTAATGAGCAGCTGTTGTAGTCTACTGGATTTTGCAACTCGCAAAAGTCCATTGTAAAGCGTGCTCCCATGGTTAGGCATTGCTCACTTCTTTCCAAAACCTTTTGCAGCCTATCGCTACTGCTGCTGTAAGTCGATTCCTGGTTTTCTTATGTCTAGGGGTATGGTATTGGTGGATTATTATACCAACAAGTAACATAGAGCGTACCAGGCATGAACAATCGAGCCTCCCCCCTCCACTCTTTCTCTCTCTCTGTTTCTTTTAGTGAGAGCTCTGAACAGTTTTGACAGCAAAAAGATTGAGCAGCTATAATTGAACTTGACTATAATGGTTATGCTCTAGCAGGCAGCGAGAAACAGTGGAAGAAATGGAAGAAGGAATTAAATAAAAGCCAAGAAATACTCAGCGCTTTATCATAATGATACCGTATCATGAGTGATGTTTACAAATACCATGCTATTCATCTTTGTGAAATTGAAATGGTTGATATTAATTAAACGGGTGATAGCACATTGTAACACTGGTGCCAGACCATTTGTCTATATGGTCTCTTCTGTGTCTGTAGCCCCCCTCCCCCCTCCCCCCCCCCATTTTTTTTGCACTGTTCCTCTCCACATAAATTAATAATGTGCCAAAAACTAGCTAGACAAACTGTTGCTGTTCTTCTTTGGAAAAATTCACAAGTTAGAAGTAGTATTACGAATAAAAATCTTTTTGTCCAAAGCAAAAGTGAAGTGGTATGTACATTCCACATGAGCAGTGCTGTTTGTATGCAAGGCTAGGCAGTCAGATGACTGCATGAGGACGCACAGGATCAGACAACACAGCAACGAAATTCTTAGAAGCAACATGAATACTAGGTTACTAGGTTAAGACTAGCTAAGTAAGGCTAATACTAGTTTAAGAACTATTGTACAGGAAAAAAAGAAAGAAAGATAGACCAAGGAATAATGTGTTGCAGATCCCTTACTCACGGCTTCTGTGTACTTTCTGCCCACTTGCAGCATTCTGCACACCGTGGCCAGCTGGCCTGGAGACGGACGAAAAATGCGAGAAACATTTTCCAGTGGAGGTGATTGACAGCGACTACTGCCACGCGAGCCCGTCCATCAGGGATGCCCGCTCCAGGATAGTCACGCTCAGGGTGCGTGTGGCTGTGCTTGCTTCTTTGTGCCTCGGCACATGCGTGCTAGCTTTCTCGGTTTTTCTGCAACACTCGCATCGTTTTGCTACTTTTAGCTGCCATTGTGCATTTTGATGCGCTTGCTTCAGTGGCATGACTGGTCAGAATAGTGCAGAGCCACACAGCCCTTGATTTAGAGCATGTGTCATAAAAATACTATGATGATAGAAAGAAATAGAAAGGATCTGATTGTGGTGTTCACTATGAGAACAGCAGTATTTGCTCACCAAATACATGAAGCACTGGAAAGGAAATGCAGTGTGTGGTGTTTACAATGAGAACAGTAGTATTTGCTCACCAAATACATGAAGCACTGGAAAGGAAATGCAGTGTGTTGTTGCCTGAACTTCGTTAGGATACAAACCTAAGTGGCTGACTGACGCAAACCACAGAAACATAGTGTTGGCTCCATTTCCAACAAATTGAGTGTTTCTGCTGGCAACCAGCGTGTGGGTAGGTAGTGGAAAATATTCGCCACTGCTGGTGTCCTGGGGAGTACCAGCTGAAGGTAACCTTTACTGTGTCATGCAGGTAAAGCTCTCTGACCTGGAGCTCGACTACCACGCCAGAGACAAGCTTCTTCGGTTGGCTGGAGACCGCTACGACCCTGCTACCGATGTCCTCACTATTGTCACTGACAGGTAGACCATGCTGCAACTCTTTAATGACATCCTTGCCAGTGTTTTTGTTGAGTGTCACACTGAGTCCTCAGCGTGCTTTTGGGTTTGCTTTATGCTCTTGTTTTCACTGCTGGCATCTGCCTCCAAGTTGTCATTGTTGGCTGGCAATTGGGGAATGTGGCAGTATAATTCTGCTTAGTGAAAGCAACCTCATCCACCACTCATGTATGAAAATTTCCCCTGGGAGTAAAAATCTAAAGTGAATTTTCCCAAATTTCGTTGGCCAAACAAAGTCAACTAAAACTCTGTAACAGACATGCTCTGAGAAAAAGAACAAAAGTCTTGCAGTGACCTCTTCATGACTTGTAGGCAAACCTTTCTTCCTCCATGCCGTAACCATATACTGTATCCACAAGCATACAACTGCATGTCATGCTCTCCCTTTGTGTTGCAACTTTATAGTACTCTTAAAATTGTTGATGAGTGTTAACTTGCAGCTTTGTGGAATCTGGTCTGACTACTTTATATACTCGTGTAAGACCCGCACCCCCGTCTTGGCAGCAGGTAATTCGAATAAATAAGTAAAGAAGTCAAACAAAACAATTGCTTCATATGTGCTTAATTCGGCCCACGCGGTATGTTATGCTGGGAGCTGGTAGACTATAACTGCCTGCGACACTCAGTATGACCACACACGCGTCGTCGCATGTGCCGGATTCCGTCTGGAACCTACCAGTATTTCACACTGATGGCCGCAGGTTGCACGTTTAGCACGCCAACCTGAACCGTTGGCCAAAAGGCATCATTACTGTCCGTCAAGCACCGGACCTTCAGAGGATCTTGATCTTACCTCGAATTACATGACATTTGCCAGTAAATTGATCGAGCAGCCTGTTTCATTTTATGTGGTTAATTCACGCCGGTCGTCGGGCGTGTGTCCTGTCATCCATACTTTTAATGCATTGTGCATTTGAAGGATTCATCAGGACTGCACTAATTCATAAAAGAAAATGCATGGCACTGCATAAGAAAGGGACGTATAATCGCTGTAGTCGGAAAAATTTAACGTAAAAATGCCGGTCCTGTGTAAGGGCCGCGGAACCACGGAAAAAACTGCGGAAAAAAAGTGCTACCCTTACATGAGTATATACGAACTTGAGCTTCTTCTTTCATGACTTCTGGTATGTCTGATGGTCACGTCTAACGCTATGGCGCTATTTCTGTTACTGTCCTCTCTGCCATATCACAGGTGTCCCTTGAAGAAGCAAAACTACGACTACGCCCATTACCTCCTCACTGCTGTGTACCACGAATCCTGGGTAAGTATGAGTAAAGCTGAAATTTGCTGTCTTAAATGTTCTTTGGGTGTTATACTGCATTTGTGCATCTCATTGTAGCTGGAGTTAGTTGGCAAGATGCTAGTGTAGAGTTGGAGGTAGACACACAGGCATCCACATTGTTGTCAGTATGATGTTGAAAACCTATCCATTCATTCTTCTCAGTTTAACTCTGAGCTCTGAATTTGAAGGTCAGTTCTAGAATCTGTTGTTTCACTGTCAGTAATGAGTGGAATTTGCAGTACCGTAAAAACCCGCATATAATACGAACCCGAATATAATACGATGTGAAGTTTTAGAGACGCGAAATGGGAAAAAAAAGTTTTTACCCGCGTATAATACGAGTGACGCAAGCTCATGCACAGAAGACATTTATTCAAATCGCATTCCGCACTCCACTTCAATCACTTTCTTCTTCAGTAGCGCTTTCTTCGGACATTTCTTTGTCCGACAAATCATCCCAAATGTACTCATCTTCCGTGCCATCGAGGGCGCTCGAGATGCCGCGCTTCTTAAGCCCGCTTCAGCCGCCCGGTTGGCGTCACTGCAAGCTCACCTGAGCGCATGCACTCTGCGTAGCACCGCTTGACTGCGTCCTTGAACGGTTTGCTTACACAACCATCAAGCGGCCGCGAAAGCTTCGTCGCGTTCGCTGCACGCGAAAAGGGCTTTCTGTCGTGGCCATCCACGAATGCTTCCTTCGACGACACCAAACTGCCTCCCGGCCACACCGTTGCCGATGTTCTCCACAGCTAAAATAACTTTTCGCTTGAAAGCAGCCCGGTACTGTTTTCGAGACCCTGACATCGTGCTCCCCAAAACAATATCCACTTCACGAAGCGTGCCTTACATGCTAGCACGTGCGTTGTCAACAGGCATACGGCACACCGCAACCCCCCGGCGCACCAAACGGATCAACGAAGAAACGACGCTGTGACGTCGTTTGTCGAGAGTAACGAAGCCAAGCCATAGCCACGCGCCAATAGCAAAGCCAAGCCGTAGCCACGCCGCAAAAACGAAACCAAAACTTCGAGCAATTTCAAAAATTTTTGTTCGGATCCGCAAATAGTACGAGGCGGAAATTTAGGACACTAATTATGGGAAAAAAACCTCGTATTATACGCGGGTTTTTACGGTAATGAAAGTATGGCATTTATACTGGTTAACAAGGCTTCCCAGCAGAAGCTTCTGCCTTGCAATTATGAAGCTTTGATGCAGCTAACTGAAACTGCCGGATGCACAAAATCTATTTTGTATGTTTGTGGTCATGTTTCAGTATGCCTGTGATATTTCTTCATTGGCGAGCAACTTACAAGTCCTTTCGACTGAAATTTCCAGAAAACAGAGCCGTGGGAAGCAGACAAGGCCGAATCGGACATGGAGTGCTTCTTGTGGGAAAAGAGCCGGTCAGAAGCCAATGCTGTCCAGTTTGTGAGGCGTTTGCAGCAGTCGCTTGCTGGGCAGGTAAGGCTCCGCTCACGTGTAGCTGATGGAGATGCAAAGGTGCAACCTGGTTGCCTTGCCTTTTATGTTGCATTGGGAAATGTGGGGCTGGCCTGTTTAAACTATGCAGCTTGCACATTGTATACTCTGTAGTTGCTCATTGTTCAGTTGTGTTGGCCTGGTGCAACATTTTCATGTCGTAGCTATAGATGGTCGCATGTACA
The DNA here is from genome assembly GCF_055824585.1 of Amblyomma mixtum. NCBI lineage: Eukaryota > Metazoa > Arthropoda > Arachnida > Ixodida > Ixodidae > Amblyomma > Amblyomma mixtum. The sequence continues at coordinate 29,330,031 of NC_143012.1, forward strand.
AAATAGCACCAGATATGCACCTCCAGCTGGGTTGGTGATTCGTTTTGTGCTTGCCAAGGTGTCACTGTGTTTGTGAAATGTAGCCACCTCTGTGTGAGTGCTGCATGAAAAATCTCGAAAAAGTGTAGCCCTTTCACAAGTATATACATTGCTGTTGCTTACAGAATGTGCTGCCTGTATGCTTTCGCTGCCATAGTACTGTTTTGTTAAAAAGCCATAACGTGTTTGAACCACTTTGCAGTTGCAGTACGGTGTTCCACGTCTTCAGTACGAAATGCTTGCTCTCAGTCACATTTCAGGCCTGCAATGAAAGTGCCAAATTTCTCTTTTGCAGGACGAAACCACCCTCCCTCATGTGCAGAGCTTGTCACCAGAGTGCACAGATGACGACGTAAAGGCTGTCGCTGAAGTGAAGGACTATGGGGAAGCTGTGTGTGAAATCCACAACGGAGGGGAAAGCGAGCAGGCATGGGAGAAGTACAAGCGTTCGGTCTGCTCACTCCTGGGTCTCAAACATGCTCAACTCAGCCCAGAAGCTGGAGAAGTACAAGCGTCATGAGCTGTGCCATCAGAACTTTGGAATGTGATTCCATCACGAGACATCTGAGCGCCATAAAAGTCGTAAAGCAGTTGCATTGTGGAAAGGGCTGTGCTCGGTGTTTGAAGCCTGCCTGTACAGGGCAGTGCAAATGTTGACTGAGAAAGTGCTGCTTCTGTTTCCACAGTGTAGAGTAATAAAATATTTTGGAACAATTTGTGTGCCGTCAAAGGTGCAACTAAACTGCATGTGAGCATCTCTTATGTAGCTCTGCTGCTGACCCGAAAGACACCCATGAACTGCACAGTATTAGTCAGTTTTAAAAATCAATTGGGCCTTTCATAACAGTCACAAATATAAAAAAGATATAAACATGTTGTGTTCTAAATGATAGTTGACATAAGCAACTTAGTGACACAAGTTGGAGGTGCTGCTGTTGTAGTGCGAAGTACATTGCAGATCTGAGTGACGAAGTCGTGCTAGGATGCACTTTGAGCTTAGATGCTCACCTGTGCCAGTGAGAGCTAAGGAAAACGACACGCCAGCAGAATAAACAATGATTATGTTGGTTTAGACCCAGGGGCGCCGTTATTCCGAGTTCTTGAGCGATAGCAATCTGCTTTGCCATAGCTGTACATGAGACGTGGAAAGTTAGCTAGCAAAGCAGCTAAAACACGTTTTCTCAGAAAGGACCCCCCTCAGAAAGACCACAGACACACCCAGGATAACGTGTCATTGCAAGCGAACGGGGGATTTCTCTGTTACGACATACGACGACGGTGGCAAAGGGCGCCATAAACCCTGGAAAAAGTAACCTCTCGCTGATAATGAAACTCGCAAGAAAAATATAACATAAACTACATTTCGTAACATAAACCACATTGCAGTTTTGTTACTTCCATACATTCAAATCTCAAATATTTTCACTCACCGCCAGCGGCTTGCATTCACTCCACGTAAAATTTGCTCGGGCAACAACGGTGAGTGTCATGGCCGCGCCCAGCAGTCACAATTTCTTCTTGGGATGTTCACGGCCTTGTGCCAGACGGTGGTCGACGTGATGTGAATGCCGATAAGCTACATCCGCGTTTAACGGTGCAAACGGCACTTAATGGCGATAAGATGAGGTGGGTACTAATTGCTGACTACAGGCTAGTCGAACGTTTGGTAAAGTTAACGTGCCAGCCGCGGGCTCGGTGTGCTTTGCAGTGCCGTGTTTGAGATGGCAACAAGCACTAGACCTTGCAGTTTTCAAGAAAACTGATTTTAGTGGAACGGCAACTTAAATAGAGAAGGTGGAAAGTATTTGTATAGAAGACGGGCAAGAGGAATGCCTGACTGCATATACTGAAATATTTTCTAGATTCAGCTTGGCCTGGTTTTCGATAACTACCAGATAAGAACACCGAATCGAGTTCACCGTCCCGTTTTGTACCCAAGGAACTGCGTTCGTAGAAAGTCGAGCTGCCAGAGTATTGACAAGCAGGCTGACGTCGAGTTGTGAAGTTCATATCGATGCCGTTGACGTGTGTACGAGTGTTTACTTGAAATCAAGTTCCTTACCACTCTATAAACACTCAGAAACAATTTGAACGTTGCGCTGAATTAACACGGAGCTGTTCCGACATTTAAAAAGCGGTAAACCGCAGTTAAAAGGCTCACAGGGTGCGAGGCAAACGTTATGTTTAACTGTGCTTCACCACATCTTGAATCGTAAACCACGTAGCCCGCCTACAAATTCTGTCGGACGAGGAAACCGTGTCTGCTCTTCAACTCACGGTCCTAACCTCTTTCTAGCGGCTGCTGGCGGAGGGTTGCGCCGACACCGCGCACCCTCACCCTTCTCCTGGTACTAGTCGGCTGCGGGCTGGTGGTGCTCATCTACCTGCCGGGCTCGTTTGACGAACACCTGGCTCGAACACCGCGCCGACGGATTCCCGTGCTGCTGGCCTACGAGGGCGAAGCCGAGGTGCACACGTTCTTCTGCGACACCCATACCACGCAGTGCCCGCGCATCGACTTCACGCCGGCCTCCGGTTGGCAGGGCGGGATTCCCGGCGTGCCCGACCTGCACCTGCTCTCCGCGCACTACGACACCCGAGTGTGGGTGCATGGCGGAAAGAACCGGCACCATGTGCGGATCCTGGGTGTCATCAAGTCCGAAGACGCCGACTCCCTCCGCTTCTTCTGCCAGATGTGGTGGGTGCAAACTCTGCTCAGTGCCTGCTCTCAAGTGGACGCTTGCTCAGAGTGCGCGCACTTTATACCATCTCGGTCACAGTTAACGGGAACACGGGAGCTTGTGGCCTCGCGCATCGTCTGCACTTTCTAACGGGACTGCGAAAAACCAGTATATACATGTATATGCATATTTCGTGCCCGTCACGAACTGTAAAGAACATGGATGTCTGCGTCGGTACTTAGAGCATTAAGTGTGACATGCTACAGATTTATACGTGAGAGTGTGCCACAGCAAGAGGACGTAGTTTTACAATAAGAGGTTATTGATTAATGCCCTTCATATCACTTGCTTACATTGCTCGCTTGCTCACGAGTATTGTTTGTTATCGTCACTTTTTTTCTCGTTACCTTTGCACAGATAAGTGGGGAACACTTTGTCAGCGTTTTGGGGACTTTCTCCGGGACTTTCTCCGGCCTGTTAATGCCTTCCTCTTCGGAAACAACAAATGTTGGTGCTGCGCATTATGTTTCTTCAACATGGCGTGCCATATTTATGGATATCAGCCACATCCACCTCCCTTCTCTTTCACTCGCAGGTACCAAGAGCTCCCACGCCCCATCGTGGTGGAGTCCGATCGCATGGAGATATGGTTGCCAGCATGGGACGGCCAAGCGCCTCCCGGTCGCTACTACCGGCCCTTCATCTTCTCCTGTCCCGTGCCGTTCAATGTGTCTAGTCCCTTCAACAGTGGGCCTGCCAATGTGTCGCTCGTCGCTGAGCCGTGTGCCTGCCCTCCAAACTCGCTCGCCGTTCCGAAGACTCCCGAGAAGGACCCGAAGCATGGCGTTGCTGTGTGTGTCAAAGGACTGGATTTCTCGGAAGACATCTCGGCACGGCTGGTGGAGTGGCTCGAGCTCCAGTTCCTCCTAGGTGCCAACACAGTGTTCTTCTACGTATTCCAGGCAAGTTCGAGTACCTCCCTCTCCCCAACTTTTTGTTGTCGAAGTATTTATTGAAGGCACATTGAGGACAACTCCATCCAGTTTTCATTCTCTTTAAAACCTGATTTCATGCCTCCTTCTGGCTATGCTGACATTCATCCAGCAACAAAAGATGCAAAGTTAAGTTTACAAGGCGAGAAAATTGGATTTAGAAATCTTCCAGCCAGACGATTCGAACTTGTGAAATCCGTACAAAAAAGGACTCTGTGATCACCACTTTGAAGATTAACATAGCCTCTGGGATCTGTGCCCCAAAACTGGTGTTAACACACACATTTTACTTGTGAAATCAGGCAGTGGTGGCGACACTTGTGTAAAAGCAGAGCGTGTAAAAGCTCTGCTTTGAGTGAGAGTGGCCTCTTTGCGATTCAAACGCAGTACCCTAGCTATGGGGAAGAGCTGTAATGCATGTAATGCGAAGGCAAGATAACCGCTGGTCTTAAGGGTAACGGAGTGGATTCCAAGAGAAGGCAAGTGTAGCGCGAGGCGGCAGAAAGTTAGGTGGGCGGATGAGATTAAGAAATTTGCGGGGATACAGTGGCTGCAACTGGCAAAGGACAGGGTTAATTGGAGAGACATGGGAGAGGCCTTTGCCCTGCAGTGGGCGTAGTCAGGCTGATGATGATTATGATGACCCTAGCTATACATGCCAACTCATCTAGTTTTTGTTCTCTGTAAAAATTTATCCGTGGCTCCTTCTGGCTATGTCGCTCAGCAGCAAAAGGCATATTTATTGCGGAGAAAATCGGATTTAAAAATTTTCCAGCTATTCTGTTCAAACCTTTGATGTGAGGGCCTAAAAGAACTCCGTAATCATTTGGAAGCGAATGGTGGTGTAGCATTTGCCCACGGATTCGCATTCGGAAAGCTGTCTTAACGTGCTGCGGTTTGCTTGCAAAAACGCCTGGTAGTGGCTGTACCGGTATATTTTTTCTTACCTTTTTTTCAGTGAGAGTGATCGTTATGTCTTTAGAACGTAGTAATCTATTGATACAGGCCAACTTCGGTTTGCCCTCAATATCGCCCTTTTAGGTGCCGCTTATCATTTTGACTGACATCACCCTGCTCGCCTATTCACTTTTGGCCGTTTGCCCTTCCGCCATGGCACGACATTAGAGAGAAGACTAGGGGGTAGTGACGGACCGGCGTCTAAAGCCAGCTGTGCCTCTCACCTATTTCGTCTTAGAACATTGGTGCGGTTTCTGGTGAGCGAATTAAAGCCTGTCACGACTGGTGTCACGCGAACGTTGTCGCGCCGTCGGCAGCATTTGCGCAAGAGACCGACGCGAGGCATAGGGCCGTTTCACATGCATGCGATTCTCGCCTGCGACGCTGCGAATTCTGTCGGTCTAGCCGCAGACGGCCTGCGACCAAGTTCCGTCCGGTTGGAATCCAGTCGCAGCGTCGGTGTGTTCGCTCTGCGACTGACCAATGGGCAGTGCCGAAACGGCACGTGACGTGACGTCACGCAGGAGCAGCTGCCGCGGCCACGACCGGTCTCCAGGCGCGCGAGCGAGAGCGCACGTGCGTCGAGACCGGCCGCGGCAACAACTCGCACGTGACGTGACGTCACGCGCCGTCTCGGCGTGGGGTCACGTGGGAGCTGTCCCCGCGGCGTAAGCAAAACTGATTATTCTAATCAAAACATACGAAATATTGCCTTGCATCTAAAAACACGCTGGTCATAACATCGCCAACAAATTCCGTGCAGCGTTTCTGTCGCGTTTAACGTGGGTTGCCTATGCGAACATCGAGCAACCTTGCGTGTCCCTCCGACCGAATTCGCAGGGTACGCGTTGCATGTGAAAGCACTGTGCGAAAATTGCACTGCGGCGTCACCGACTAGGCCGACTATTTTCGTTCTAGTCGCAGCATGTGAAACGGCCCATAGGAATGAGAATTGAGTATTTGTACACGGCTTATCAGTGGGCTTTACATAATGCACGCCTTTTAAAGCCACTGCCAAACCATTCCATCGGCCCTTTAATGCCTGATGCATTAATGCTTTATGCCTTGATAACAGCTGCTGGATTTTGAAGACTCTCAAATTTACTTGCTGCTCTAAAAGCATCACGAATCACGTAATGTGGACAACACAAGGTAACGAATTTAAACACACAGATGTTTTTTAGTGACACTGAACATTTGTCTCAACATGTACTTTGGCCAGCTGGGCTAAAATAGCAGCGCTGTTCGCAGGTTCACCCCAAGGTTGACCTGGTGCTGCGTTACTACCGCCGTTTCCGTCAAGTCCAGTTTGAAAAGATCCAGCTGCCAGGATTGGACGAGCCCAACCTTCCAGCCAGGCGGAGGCAGTACCTCGCCAACAACACGTGGCAGAAGCGCAGGCACGAACTCGTGCCCTACAACGACTGCTACTACCGGCACATCCCAACACACGAGTTCGTCCTGCTCGTCGACATCGATGAGATTGTCTTGCCACGTCGGCACTCGACGTGGAAGGAAATGCTCGACGACATTGTCTCCACATCACCCAACATGCTTGCAACGTACGCTTCCTTGGCCGTGCCAAATGTCTACTTTTTTGACCACTTTGAACGCGAGCGCAGTTGGTCGTGGTTCCTGAGTCGCATCACAAGGTCGGCCAACTACACCAGGCCAGGGTTTGCGGTGAAGAGTTTCTTCACCACGAACTCCTCTCTGGCGGTGTTTAATCATTACACACTAATTCCACTTTATGGGAAGCTTCAGCGGACTGTCCTCTTGAATAAGAAGGATGTGCAATTAAACCACTACAGGGCAAAGTGCCCCATGGAGATGGAAGTTCTCTGTCGCGATGACTACTTCCGTTTCACTACAAAGGATAAGACGTTATGGAGGCTGGAGAGTAAGTTTTTCAGTAAAGTCCAGGAAACGAAAGAAGGCCTGAGAACCAAATTCCTTGTTCACGTTGGTAAGGAAGGCACAAGGTGACCGTGCGAGATGTTTTCAAGGCTGCCTCCGTGATTGCCAAGACACGGGAATAGTGAGCATCTCGCGGTCACACTTCACGCACTTCATCACACCGTTGTTGCGTAGGCCGTTAGAAAGGCAGCGCAGCCGATGATGGCTGTGCCAACTGCTTGCTCTTGAAGTAACCCATTTGTCGTAGAAAATGGTTCTATTTCGTTTTTGGCTGCTTTTAAACGTGAGCTCAAAGTCAGCCCACTGGTAGTGATGGCTGCTACCAAGGCATGTAGTTTGAGGAATCATCAGGTGACAGTTTTGTTACACGATTGATTCTTGCTGTCCTTTATCACAATCAGCGACTGAGCACAGGAGACGTCAAAAACAGAACACAAATGAATACAAAAAAGTCACATTCACTAGCCATATGGTGAATTGCTTTTTGAAGAAATTTGTGTCCATAAAATTTTATAAGAAATGGGAGCAGGGGTTGCTAAAGATTTTGAGACAGCCATAAACCATTGTAATGCCAGTCGCAATTTTTAGTGCATTGAAGTGCACCTGGTAGGCCGGTCATAAAAACGCAAGAATCTCCGACGGTCACTGATGCCCGGTGTTACCAGTTTACTGCAGTTGACCTGTACAGTTCAAGCATGAAGAGTGCATGTAATGTGTTAGGGAAAGTTCCATTTCTTACTGGTACAACTTTATCCAGTTTGGGTGCTGTTTCGGAGCAGCAAGTTTGACGTTTCATTACGACGACGTCACAAAGTCAGTCTGGCGAGTGCCATTCCCTGCTTGCACAGGCAGCATGCAAATCGTCCCATGAGCTTGTTCATGTATTCGTAACCTTGTTGGTGCCCTTGATAGCTGTTTTGACACTCCTTTACAGTGCAAATTTTTTTTTTTTTTTTTAAGTTTTGTCATGTATTGTGCGTAATCTAGCACTGTGAAGTGCCTTATTGATGTGGAGCAGTTTTGTAGATAGCATTCTCGTCACAAGCGAGTTCACTTTTGTGAACTTTTATGCCATGCCATTTGTTGCACCTGTTTGGTCGTCTTTTCTGTTTATATTTATATGGCATGGTTTTTCATGCTTTTACGTATCTCACAATGAATGAATCTCATGCTTATAGTAACACTGGCTTTTTCAGAAAAGACTTTTAGCACAGAGAACGTAAGTTGCCCTTTTTGGCTCATTTTGATACGTACGAAATGTCTTGCAATTTTTGTGCTTATGTAAGCTTGCTATTTTTTCTTGTTAAAGTCCTTGGGGGCTGCAGATTTTTGTTAGCATAATTGAACATTTGCTTCTGCTCATACTCCAAGTCTTAACCTATGCACTACTACATGAACACTTACAAAAGGGAATGCTATTTCTATTGCTTTTTCTCATAAGCTTAAATAATTACGGCAGAAATCTCATGACACAAGTTTAGTAACCTCATGGCTTCCACATGTTCTTGTGCTGTAAAATCAGCATCTGCTGGCTGCTTGGACAACATTAAAATTCATAATCGTAAAGGGTGTTTTATACAAGACAAGTACGTAGGTCACAGAATGCAGGGAGACTTGACTGCAATGAATAACGTCACTGTTATGGCTGACGAGGTAACCACACAATATTTGGAAGACCTGTCACAACTGCACCATCTTTTCATTCACCAATTATTTGTGCTAAAATATTCAGTACTCATGACCACAAGAATGTCGCTGAAGGAATCAAATGCACGAGAAAGCCGCAAGCACTACTTGGAAGCCAATTAAAAATCCACAGTGGCCTAACTAGAACTCTTTAATTTGGTTGGTTTAAGTGTTATGAAATCAAGCAATCCTTTCTGAAAAATGAATGATGCTAAAGGCTAAGCATTCGTGGGGTCACGATGTATCGGGATTGCTTCTTGCGTAAGCAAGGCCTTGAAACAGGAATGTTTTGCTAGCTATCTCACTGCAAGTCTTGTCATTTTGAGAACTGCTCGCAAGCTATTATTTATTTACCAAGCACTAATTGGCTGTCCAGACAGTGCTGTCGCTGTTGTTGAAAAGCTACACAAGAAAGGCACTCAAATAAAAAGTTAAAACTCTTTTATTTCGAAAATAAAATGAAGAAATGCAAATTGTTGTGTTTTTGTATTCTCGTCTGAACATTTCCAAGGAGGTCACTCTTTAAGTATTTGTTTTTGTGTTGATGTACAGATGCTGAAAACAAGCGGACTGAAATGATCAGTAATGCAGGAGTATGTTTTCTCAAGAACTGCTAAGCTGGCACAGGGAGAGCCTTTAGCGCATCAGAAAAAAACTAGCTAGAATCAAGTTGTAAACACAGTATATTTCTCAAACAACTACACACAGATGCACAAACCTATCTGCGCCTACATACACGCAGCTATACGAATGAACAATTACACTGGGCCATAAGAAATGTATAACAGCTGGGTGAAATCGGTAAAAATGCATAAACAGTTAAATATAGCAAAGCTCGCACAGGAATAGCAAAAGCGTACCTCTGGCACATTTGCTTTTGCAACAACCCAACACATCAATTAGAGGTCACTGTGTGGACACGCCAAGTGTAAAATACGATAAATAGCTTCAAACCACTAAAGCGTATCACATGATTTGCAAGAAAAAAAAATGAAAAGTGCTTTCTACATATGCTCGATAAGCTCGAACTGTGCGTGAAATAAAGCAGTTACAGGAAGCAGTGCACGTTAACGAAAGCCGCGGTTTTGCAGAGCATTCGCCTCAAATCTGAGACTCTCGCCTGCATTCGCTCAGTGCTGGAATGCAAAGGAGCTCAACTCAGCATGGGTGGGTTAGTCTGACTAACCTCCATGCACATAACTGGGCATCTGAATATATGTATATATTATTTATCTACAACAGACAACGAAGATTTAGATAGAGGCTCGGGAGTGCTTGCTTGAAGGGCTAGTTGGTCCACTCTAACCAAAGCTTGAAACACTTGCAGTGCAAGAGGAACAAAGACACAAGGAGGGAACATGCAAGACGCAAGTTTTGTTTGCGCTGCGAGTATTTCAAGGTCTAGAAAGAGCTCTCACTTGTGCGGATATCTGTTGTGCAGCAACTTTCATCCATCTTGTTCGGGTGCTGTGCGCGGAAAGTCATACAAGCAACAAGCATCCGAAAAGAAAGACGCTGCTACAAACAGGCTGCCCTACTTGATAACCGCATTTTGATTAGGGCTTGCTCAGTATTACAACATTAGTGCATTTGGTGTAAAAATATATTCTGAATTACACTAGTCTGCTAAAAGGCTAGGCTAAATGACTAAAAGAAAAAAAAAGGCTAAAAAAAGCTAAAAAAGGCTAAAAAAAGGCTAAAAGGGAAAAGGACTAAAAAAAAACTTGCCGAAGGGTGTTTAAAAGGCTAGGCTATCACATTCGAGTCTCCATCATGTATGCATCTTGAAGCCTAGAGGCTGTACAGCCGATTTTCACGCTGTAAACAAGAAAGCAGCCTTGCAAACTGTTGGCACTTGACCTTGCTGAATGGCACCACAGAGGGCTACTGCACAGAAACAATACGAAAGCAAACAGCCACAAAAGTAACAAACACAGACCTACCAACAGTTAGTGACAGCAACTCTGCACTTGTTGCACCTCTGGGCATTGCTCGTTTTGTCATGCAACCAAGACTAAAAAAGCAATGCAGAAACTACTTCGCTCTTTCGCAGTTGCTGCCGAGTAGCAAGTCTGTGCCAGTTGGATCCGAGGGTATGTTTCTTTGGTCCTGGTTGCGTGCAATACTCTGCAGTGAACTTCAGACTTGTATTAATTTCGGTCGGCAGTCTTCCAAAAAATCTCTCATTTCGGTATGCGGCCAGTGAATGATGTAACAGCTGCCCAGTAAAGATAACGAAAGAGCTCGGAAGAGCGAAACTCACACAAAAGCTGCTTGATCGTCGGGACACGAACACTGCCCTTCTGTCCGAGTAGAGACTCCACACATTTGACTTCAGTTTATATAAATCTGGAAGACTTATCAATCTGAATTTTTAATATATTTTTCTATCTATGGTTTCTGCGAAAGGCTTGAAATAATCTTGAACACGTGCCTAAAAACTAGCGAGTGGAAGGGCTGTAACATTATAACAACTGCAGCCCAGCTTTCTGCAAGATTTTGAAATTTCAACTGCGAAAATACATAACCAGGGTTTATGGTAGAGAGAGGGTGTGGTAGATGGTCCTTGGCGATCACAAAATGAACAAGGGAGGGGAAAACCTCAGGTTGCTTGAGCCAACGTTTCGACAAGGGGACTTGTCTTCGTCTGACGAAGACAAGTCCCCTTGTTGAAACGTTGGCTCAAGCAACCTGAGGTTTTCCCCTCCCTTGTTCATTTTTTGATAACCAGGGTTTGTTTTTCCTCGCTCGTTAAGGCACGGGGTTGTGTCACAACCTGGTAAGCAACCACCCGCAGCAAGCAAAAAGATTTTTGTGCCAGTGTGAACGAGCTGCCCACATAAAACGAGGTTTTCAAGGTAACCAGGAACACGTTACCACAGTAACACCAAACACATGCCTGAGGTACGTCACAGTAAGGCATATACTATTACAACAGCTAAGCCATCGGCTGGACTGCATTGAAAACTTGCAGCAAATGTTTGTTTCACAAAGTATGCAGCATTAGTTTAACAACTACACGAAGCATGAAGATAACTTGTGAGAGGATGGATTTAGAGCTTTCCTTCAGTAAAACGCCAGTGTAATAGTCAACATATCGGTTTTGACACACATCCTTAGTCGCAGTCGGGGAGAAGCCTGGTGCATCTAGGCCAACATTCTACATTCTAGGACAGGAATCGGACGACAAAATGGTAAAAAAAAAAAGGTGTTACGATATAATAATTGGGAAGAGGGGTGAGCAGTCAACACATTCACAGTATAAAGAACAACAAATATCCAAAGGGAGGTTCTTTTCTGACAGAACCACGGAGCAGCCTACTTGGGGCGAGATTCGAATTCGGCCTTTGTTGCACGCCTTGGCATCACTTGTGCGCCGTCCAGTACAGGTTATTTCTAACGAGAAGTAGTGTAGGCTTGGTCAAGGATTTCAGTTTACCGTAGAAGTAGATGTTCTTCGTGACCGTGCAGGGCTTCACGAAAAAAAGATCGAAAGAGAAGAGAACATCAGAAACAAACAAGTCAAGATTCAAAGTCACTATTAACCCAGTTTGAAACTAAGTGGGGTCCGAAGGACTGGGCGACAAGGTGGTCAGGTATACTGAACATCAGACACTTGGTTTAAGCATTGGAAATGAAGTTCCGCAAATACTTTCCTTCTTACCTGTGCAACTTGCAGTATTCATTTTAAACAAAAACCAGCCTTTGGTGCAAGAAATGGTCACTGTTCTTAGAATTTAATTGGCTTCATTCTAAAACTAATATTTGGACAGTACACGGAGTGCTTGCCTTGATAAAGATTGCCCTACCACTACATGAACACACCATGCAAGCAAGCTATTATGGCCTCAAAATTCTCAAACTAGAATAAAAAATCTTCTTGTGTCAGTGACAAGAGTCGAACTTTTTTACTAAATTTAACTTTAACCACCAGATTTTATTGCGAACACTGCAGCAGCTGCCCAATGAGAACATTTCCGTGCACCTTACGCAGCTTATGGAAGATGAGCTAGGCTAGCACTATGGTTACTACTTAAATGGTTCATGACATTAGCAACTTGTTAAAAACTATCGCGAACAAACTGTGCATGAAGTGCAGGCTGTACTAACCTAGGAGGAGGAGGGGTCCTTGATGGGCGGCTGGGAGGAGGTGTCGACCTTGGTGTGGGGTGTTTGCGTGCTCTCAGGGAAGAATACTGAAAAGGTGATGTGGCGTGTGAGCGGCCACGAAACAGTGTCTCAGCTCTTAGCACACGTACGAATAGTTCTACAACCTTACAATTTTCAACAGGAGACCTTCAGTGCAAATGGGGCTTCGACAACACACAGGCTTGCCAGCTGGCTGGAAGGTTCTGCTTTAAACTGCGCTGAGAGAAGTCTTAAAACAAAGAACAGCTAGCAGATTGTTTAGTGTGCGTACGAGCATAACATTTCTGTAAAACAACAGTTGACTCGCTTCTTGTAAGTGCTGCAAGCAAACAGAACATGTGAACTTTGAACCATGATGCACGAGCTATGATGCAAGCTTCTACCTAACTCTAGGGAGCCCAAGAGGCATTAGGAAACAATGGCAATAGCATGTTTACCACCAGTACGACTGCCAAAAGCATGGCAGACTATATATCATGATCATAAAAAGATATTTCACAAGAAGAAAACAATTAATGGGACTGGTCACTCGATTTGAAGCTGCATGCACATGCAACTAGATGCTGCCATGAGCAACCCACTCGCATCTAAGCGACATAAGGGGAGGGGCTTGGATTCCAACAGTGTTTCATCAGGTAAGGCATTTGTGTTTACAGACAGTTCAGCACACATAAGAGAAAATTTCAGGGATCAAAGAAAAACTGAAGCTACAATTACAGTAGTTTCCACATGCTTCGCTTCTTTTGTGTCTACGCCGCCGCGGTGGCTCAGCGGTTATGGTGCTCGGCTGCTGACCCAAAAGATGTGGGTTCGATCCCGGCCGCGGCGGCTAGAATTTCTTTGGAGGAGAAATTCTAGAGGCCCGTGTACTGTGCGATGTCAGTGCACCTTAAAGAACCCCAGGTGGTCGAAATTTCCGGAGCCCTCCACTACGGTGTCTCTCATAGCCTTAGTCGCTTTGGGACGTTAAACCCCAATAAACCAAACCAATCTTTTGTGTCTACATGTTTTAGGTAAATTAGGAAGAACGTTAAGACAAAACCTTCTTGTGAGGATGATTTGGTTCTAATGGGGAAAGGGTAGCATGGTCAAAGTGTGCCATGGCTAACATGTTTGGCCTGCACAAGGTGCCACCAGAGGCCCATTTTCCCTGGAATTTTACCCCGGAGAAGCCAGCTATAAGTTGATGACGATCGTACTCGTTATTCTTGCATAAGCTGACCTGATTACTATATCTAACCAACTACTACTCCATTAATTAGCAAACAATAACGTTCTTGAGTGTGCCACAAGAACCCCAGAAAGACAGTTCAGCACACATAAGAGAAAATTTCAGGGATCAAAGAAAAACTGAAGCTACAATTACAGTAGTTTCCACATGCTTCGCTTCTTTTGTGTCTACGCCGCCGCGGTGGCTCAGCGGTTATGGTGCTCGGCTGCTGACCCAAAAGATGTGGGTTCGATCCCGGCCGCGGCGGCTAGAATTTCTTTGGAGGAGAAATTCTAGAGGCCCGTGTACTGTGCGATGTCAGTGCACCTTAAAGAACCCCAGGTGGTCGAAATTTCCGGAGCCCTCCACTACGGTGTCTCTCATAGCCTTAGTCGCTTTGGGACGTTAAACCCCAATAAACCAAACCAATCTTTTGTGTCTACATGTTTTAGGTAAATTAGGAAGAACGTTAAGACAAAACCTTCTTGTGAGGATGATTTGGTTCTAATGGGGAAAGGGTAGCATGGTCAAAGTGTGCCATGGCTAACATGTTTGGCCTGCACAAGGTGCCACCAGAGGCCCATTTTCCCTGGAATTTTACCCCGGAGAAGCCAGCTATAAGTTGATGACGATCGTACTCGTTATTCTTGCATAAGCTGACCTGATTACTATATCTAACCAACTACTACTCCATTAATTAGCAAACAATAACGTTCTTGAGTGTGCCACAAGAACCCCAGAAAGACGTGAAAGACGTTATGAAAGGTATAAACAGGTTTTTAAATCTGGCTGCAGTACTTACACGGAAAATAAAGAACTGAAAAAGATGCATGCAAACAAGGCTATATTTGTGCACACGGCTATATTTGTGCATGAGATTTCGACTATTACAACACTAGCGATGAAGCTGCAGGACAAAAAGCTATTTTTGCAGCAGTGCAAGTATTTGATTGGCTTCCAGGCGTTCAATAGATGTTTAACCCAAGTTCAACTGAAGAGATAACAAATATGCACACAAAATGTATGGCAACAAATGGAAGTAAAGAGAGATGTAGCTTTGAATGGACCACTGAATAGAATCTGCCTTGTATAGCGACATCCGGACAAGTAATTAATGTGCAAAAGTTGGATACCTGAGCTCACACAACTTTTGTACAGTCAGTTGAAAAGTTTACATGATGTTGAAGCTGCAAAAAAACTACACATCCTAACAGCATGGGGGCACATTTATGGACTAATGTGTAAGGGTACAATACGCCCTGAAATTCCCTCTTCTCACAGTTTCTCTGATGCTATTTAGTCACTGGTACACAGGCACAAGACACAAAGACATATTACAGGCACGCTGTAATATGCTAAGTGCTCAGTGTACCGAGTGCTTTCAAACACAGGCATTTCATCACTAGTAGTACTTCTGTATCTATAGTTCAGTTGTATTAGTGGCCACGTTAATGCAGCTCAGGTGTATTTCTACTAGGCTGCGCAGTTACTGACCACACAACCCTCAGCTACAAAGGTCACCGCTTTCCAGCCAATGATGAAGGGAACACTGAAAATGTGTGGCTAGCTTTTCTGTAGCAAAAAATTGGCTGTAGGATGGATGTGAAGCATTGTCCTGGTACGGTGGGCAACTCACAGGAGAGCTGCCTCGCGAGAAGTTGCTGTTGGCATAGATGAGGAGAGCTGTGTCTTTGTGCCCCGCCTCCATTGCTATCGTGAGGGCTGTGCTGCCATCCTGTGGGAAAGAAAAGAAACCGCCGTTCAAGCCAGGCAACAACAGGAACTGAAGTTTGTCAAGCTTGCCTCAGTTAGTAAAAAATTATGGGTCCAAAGGTGATTATGGGAGTCCCCCAAAAGTAGAACAGAATTTAAGCAAAGCAAGCATTGCCATCAAATCATCTGGGCATACCGAAAAGCTGCAAATTTGGTCTTGGCTGCTATTACTTCACCATGACTGCACTTAGGTGGGCGTTAATGGGTTATTCCCAGCTGTGAAAACATGAGAAATCACACCATAAACTGAACAGAGCCTGAGCTGCATTATAACACAGACAGGAAAGTTACAAAAAAATCAGTAAACATGTCTGCATATGCATGTTTGGTAATAATGAACATCAGTCTCTTTACAGCTCTGTAGGCACAGAGACTTACTACAGTAGAGGTCTGTTCATTAATTACTACAAGCCAGCAGATTCAGTATGCCACAGCTAACTGAATTTTTTAAAAACTAATCTGCCTAAAAAGGTCCCAGCAAATATGAACACATATTCCTACATCTAGTTGACATTGTATATGGGCTACATAATCAATTAGAGTTTACATTCCACTTCCATAGCATTCGTTGTTCACTGCTTCTAAGTACTTATTCCAAAGTAATGGGCAGAGACCAGAGGGTTCCACCCTGTTTCAAATGCTCACAGCAGTTCATTTTCGTGTACCATACAAACAAGCACACACTCTGGAAGCTGAGTCGTGTTCAGTGCAGTAAAAGCACAAATAATGTAGACAAGAATGGACACAACAACTACTGACATACACACCGTCAGTCAGGCACTTGTGTTCTTTACACCTGATGTCATTTGTAATGATTCCCGTGCAACACAACTTACATTATCTGCAAGACTGACTTCAGTGTCAGGGTGTGCCAGCAGAGCGCGCACAATTTCTATGTAGCCGTGCTCGGCAGCACACATGAGCGCCGTCGATCCGTCATTGTCCTGCACGTTCGGCTCGGCACCAGCATCCAGGAGCAGCTTGATCATTTCCAGCCTTCCATGACTAGCAGCCAGCATCAGGGCTGTCTGGCCATTCTGCAACACAGGTGTCCAAGAATTTCGCCGCTTTTACCACTACTGGCACTGCCAACATGTGCCATCTCAAAAGGAATGTTAACGGAGAGGGCTGCATACATGCAAGGTTATCACAGCTCTATATCAGCCAGCCCTGAAAGGGTTGACTTGTCAGGAGCTTTATGCCGATTGCTGATAACCACGAGAGCTTTATAGATTTGCTGCACACTCTATAACGAGTGAAGAAGATAAATTGAACATCTCACACAGCATGCTTAAGTTTGTCGGTGATTTCAGAGACTTCAGCATTGAAGTGAAACTACAAAGAAAGCTAGCTAGTTTGCGTACTTAATTTGAGCAGTGTGCTACGCCAGCCTACATTAACATGAAAAGACAACATGAACAGGTAGAATACAAAAAAACAATGCAAACCAGCTAAGTAGCTAACAACAAGAGTCATCAGCTAGTGCTCAACCAAACCTTCTATGCCCAGCGTAGTTCACTGCTCAAACTGACCAGGAACTGATCCCTGCCTAGTCCTTCAATCTGTTACTTGGCAGCACTCGGAAGATTCTTCAAGTATGTTTCATATAAGCTTTATATAAATGCACCTTATTGCATTTCCAGCAGTGTTTGCAAGCCAGAAGACAAACATGCACCAAGTTTTTGTGCCTGTTCTCTTGCATGCACACAGAGAACTGCTTCGAGCCTCACCTGAATAGCCTTGGTATTTACATCCCCAAGTTGAAACAGCCGCTGAACCACGAGCCGATGCGTGTCGTTTTTGATTTCAGCCAGAGAGACCAGCATTATACAAGTGTACCCTGCCTGAAATGAAATGAAAACATGCCATGGGCCTGCACCTGATGTCGTTTGAAGCAAGCTACTAAAACACTCAAGACTTATCTGGTCAACAATCAGCACATATGCCCAAGCTACACACACTGCATGATGTTCATATATGTTAAGAGCTATTGCTACAATGACTGCAACAAATTACCTCCCACCAAGCAGCAAGAATTTTTCACACAAAAAAAGCATGAACCCAGTAGTAAGAGGTTATGTAACGATCAAAATCACATGGTTTCTCAAGTGTCAACTCGCAGACAAGTGCCAAATGAAAAGGTTCAATATGTCACTGTTAAAGAAATACTAAGCACAGTTCGCTTTTGATTATTGATGCAGCCCAATGTGCTTGACAAAAATTTTCCTTTCATGCCCAAATCATCCTTTATGTTATAATCGATAATTCAATTTTGCATCTGCCATGTTGCAGCAACAGCAAAAGTGCAAAAACACTGGTGCACAAGACAGAATGACTCGCATATAATACACTACTTATGTGCAAGCCCATATGTGACGGCACTGTATATGTGAACCATTCTGTCTCACATGTCCACCTTTTTGCACTGTTTTTGTCACTGTGTCTCACAGACTAAACAAGGCCTCAACCTCCATATGTGCCATGTGTGATAAAGCCCAAAACACTCCATAATGAGTAGCCAGAATTCACAACAGTCCTGTGCTTCCATCACTCAATGCCACAACAATCATCTGAGGAAACAGCAGAAAGAACTGCGGAAGCTACAGAATTTAGAGAGGTAGCTCACACATTGAGTTTATGACTGCCACATAGGTAAAGCACTCAGATTTTTCTGCGCTGTTTGCGATAAGCAGATCAGACTGCCGCTCTGTCTTTATCAGAGCACTTGGGTCTGCAAAATGGCAGCCACCATGGCATCTGTGTACCACTCATCTAACCAAATCTGCAACCAAAACTGCTAACCACAACTAACTGCACTGGCAGCAGTGCTGAACCAACCTTGTTCTGCTTGCTGACGTCGCACACCTTGGAGTCCAGGAGGATGCTCACAACATCAAAGTTCCCGTGGGAGACAGCATAGTGGATGGCCGTGTTTCCCTGCATATGAGATGAGAGTCCACTGTTAGAGCGACGGCTTTTTTTTATGGCAGGTATAAGTATACGTACGTTCACATCAGCCATGTTAACGATTCGATGAAGCAGGTGACGAGAGTACTCCTCGAACGTATCCATGTAGTCTTCAACCACATTGGGATCTGCATCAGCAGGGCTTGAAATCTGGAACCATTCTTGCTGTATCAGTGACACGGCCGTTTTCTGCAAAGAATTGAGACATGCTCATCATACTCTTTAGGCAGCAGCATTCTGGCTGATTGCAGTGTCATTGTCAATGAGGTGGGAAGTCTCGCTGGCACCAAAAGTCTATATACCATAAAAGCAGTGATTGGCATGTGTAACAATGCTGATGGCTTCCGCATCTTGCCAATACCAAAGCAATGCATACCCACATCTCATTATGCATATGTCCCATAGTGCACACGTCCCATTGCGCACACGTCCCATAGTGCACACGTCTCATTGTGCAAACGTCCCAATGTGCAAACATCCCATTGTGCAAACGTCCCATTGTGCAAGCGTCCCATTGTGCAAGCGTCCCATTGTGCAAGCGTCCCATTGTGCAAACGTCCCATTGCGCAAACGTCCCATTGCGCACACGTCCCATTGCGCACACGTCCCATTGCGCACACGTCCCATTGCGCACACGTCCCATTGCGCACACGTCCCATTGCGCACACGTCCCATTGTGCAAACGTCCCATAGTGTATACATTGCATTGCATTGCATGCCTCAAGTGATCACATGCTCAATTGTGGCGTCACAGCCATCAACTGGCAACTGAAACTACAGAGGAAAAAAAATCTAATTACAAATTATGTTTACTAAAGTCATACGTATCATTCCAGAGCAAAAACACACTCCGAAAAATTGTATTTCCACTTCTTCCAGTTAAAATATGAGCAAAAGAACTCGAAGCAAAAAGACGGATTAATGGACTCACGAGTTTGTTGGGGTCCCCCCTCTCAGGCTTCATGAGGTAGTCATTGAGAACCTTGCAGGCTGCCTTCACCTCCTTGCTTGGCTCATGCCTTCATGCACAAAAATCAGAAGAGGGAGCATTGAGGCCTGCTTGACTGCTCGCAGTCAGAATTAAACCAGAGATGTTCAAGATGTGAACAATCATAGATGTGTAAAGCGAGCTATGCACAGCAGTGCAAAAACTCGCAGTCTGCCTGGTGCAGCTAACATGCAAAAATACCGATATAAAGGAGGTCGAAAATCATTCAGCTACATAAACACAGAGTGGTTAATATCATGCAAGCACGGTTACATGAGGTACGGTTCACCAAAAGGTTCACCATAACCACGGTTCACTATAACCACTGAGCCACCGTGGTGGCTGCAGTGAAGGAATGTTCTAACTGATGACAGGTTGGTTTCGTTAAACAAACCACACATGTATTGGAGGCAACAAAAATGGTACTAGACCAGAATGATTTCATGTCTATAAAATCCAATCAGGAAAGTCCGAGCAGTTAAGTAACATGCATCTCCCCACTCAAATAGTCATCCCCAAACAAAATCTTCAAGATGATGTTAAAGCTGGTTAAGCCTCATTTTACTATAATGCAGCAGACCCCCCTTAAGAACTTAGGTGATATCAGAAGTTCGAGCCCCTAAAAACGATATGTAAGCATTTTTTGCCCTTCGATAATGAAAAGGTATACGATTAAATTTAGCGAATAAACAAAACAACCTTCCAACTATGCTTCAGATCGTAATACAGTGTCCACCACTAGACGATACGGTGTGGCACGGTACAGTGTGGTACGGTATGGTACGATATAGTACAGTATAGTACATGTGGTGCCCAGTGTCTCAAATCCCAGTCTCAAAGCCACATATGGGCTACCAGAGATGACATGGAGGGCTCCAGATAATTTATGACCACCTGGGTTCTTTAACATGCAACACTCCACAGCACATATATGCATTCATATTTCATATCTCCATTAAAATGTGGCCACCGCGGCCGAGATTGAATCACACGAACTTGTACTCAGCAGCTGAACGCCATAGCCACTAAGCCACTGCAGAAGTGAATAGGCTTGGGTGTGTTGGTAATACATCGTAACTAAAGAAACATAGCGCAGAAACAAAAAGCCGATGGTCATGAATGGGTAATGCAGTTTGGTAACTATGGTCGTACATGTAGACCTGCTACAGTGCCTTAAAGAAACATAGTGCACAAACAAAAAGCCGATGATGAGAGTCATCGTCGTCTTTTTGTTTGTGCACTATGTTTCTTTAAGGCACTGCAGCGGGTCTACATGTACGACCATAGTTACCAAACTGCATTACCCATTTATGACCAGCCTTTCATGGCAATGGAGGCTATCACTGCTTAAAAAAAAAAATTAACAATAAATGGGTCTGCAGGCTTACTTTTCTGCTCTCTCCGTCACCCTGGCTGGCGGTTCCCTCAATGGCAGCTGACCTGGAGTTCCCGCCTTCTTGTCATCGGTGCTCCCAAGAAGCGTGTGCCTGTCCTCAAAGGATGGCGGAACAGAGGAAGCACGAGGAGCCGAGGGTCTTCTCGGTCCTCGACCTGAGAATCTTGGAATGCGAGACTGCAGGGTGGGGAGCGCGGGATCGAGCACGTTCTTGTCTATGAAGTCCTTGGCAACAGTGGTGATTTGGCAGCTGCACTTGTCGCACAACCGCACGCCCCTGACAATGTCCGGAGACCGTGCCTCTTCCATTGAAGATGTCATCAGTGTGCCCACGGACTGCATCACGGGTGGCTTCTCTTCCGACGTTGACTTCTCCATGCATGCGTCGCAGACAACACAGTTGACATCATAGTCGCCGACACCGATGGTCTCAGTCTGCTTCAGCTCGCACTTTTCGCAGAGCACATCTGTAACGGAGCTGTCGCCACACCCTCGAGAGGTTTTCTCTGGCTGTAAGGAAATGGTGAAACCCGCATCCCTCCGGCTGATGTGATTTCCAACCGCGACCGATCGCTGACGGAGCTGGGCACAGCGGTCGCACACGACTTTTCTCACGTCCGAAATACCTGTTCCAGTTGAAACAGTGAATGCCTTCGCCTCAACCGTCGTGACCTGCAGTCCGACGTGCCGTCGCTCGACAATATCAGCCTGAAGCATGACGTCGCGCTTCCGCACGGGCCCAGGAGAAATCTGGACGCCAACATTTCCTCTCAGGACTCTCTGCGTCTGTGCCCCCACACTTCGCGACCTCCGCGGACGCTGTGGACTTTCGATTGGAGGTGGTTCAACCAGCTGCGGAGTGGAGACAGACACACCAACACTCGACGTTGACACACTTTTCGTGTTTGTGGCACTGTGGGTGAAGAGTCGTTTAGAGCGTTCCTCACAGTGTGCGCAGGGCCGTGATTCCGGCCTCACTGACGTTGGCTCGCAGACATCAAACGTCAGCTGCTCCAACTTTTTGCGCACGTCCTTCACAGGTTCGGGATCTGTTGTGATCCCTCTGCTTTCGAACTTTTTCTTACTTCTCTCTGAACACCGTGTACAACTGTGATGCAATTTGGCCCGTGGGATGTACTTCCAATCTGTGTCTGTATCATGCGCCGTCAACTTCTCCTGACTGCCTTCACCATGACTTGGGCTATGCTTGGGAGACGTCGGAAGGAGTTCACCGTTGTCACCGACTGCAACTGACCTTGTGCTGACCGAGCATCCCACACTTACCGTCTTCTGAACCCGAATGGCGCTTGGCTTAGCACGGTCTAAACTTCTGCTCGGACGCAAAGGTGGAGACTCTGGGAATGGTTCGTTCTCTTTCACACTTGGTGCTGAGGAATGTGTAGAACTGGCCGGGATGCCAACCTGAACCTTGGCATCTGAAGTGCTCGCTTTTAGTGGGGCTGGCGTGCTTTGGTGTTCCAACTTTCGGATGAACTGGTCAAGGGCGTCGCCAGCGGCATCTTTCTTTGGTGGTCCCAGGATGTGGTTATCACCGACGCCTACAGACCGGTGGTCCAGTTCGTTTGACTTCGCTTGCAGCTGCAGCATAAGGAGCCGCCTCTCTTCTTTCAGAACTGATAACTTAACCTGACCATGCAGGAAAGGAAAGAAAAAGAAAGCTTGTGAAGTCTGATCACATGGTGGCCCGACCTTAACTGCAGTTGAAACTTTCACTACCTTCCACTTCATATATGAGGAAGGCAACAAAAAATACCAATATTGGCAATAAAACACTTCACGTGTGCAAAGCAAAGCTGTATATCATGCAAAAATTTCTAGGCCAGTAAAAATCCATGTGACTGCTGGTTAGTTGTTAAGAGCACTATGTTCCAAGCTCAAAGCAAGAGAAAAATGGACAGACACATTACTCATCTACACAGACATGCAAGGTTCACTAAAACGAAATGCAACAACTGCCTGCATGCACAGCAATCAAGCCGCGGGAGTTAATGGTTTTATGGGGTTTAACGTCCCAAAGCGACTCAGGCTATGAGAGACACCGTAGTGGAGGGCTCCGGAAATTTCGACCACCTGGGGTTCTTTAATGTGCACTGACATCGCACAGTACACAGGCCTCTAGAATTTCGCCTCCATTGAAATTCGACCACCACGGTTGAGATCGAGCCCGCGTCTATCGTCGCAGATGAGCACCATAACCACTGAGCCACTGCGGCGGCACGTGGGAGTTAACGGATGCCACATATATCACAATAATAATAAATGAATGATAAATAATAAAATGACAAGTAAGTGGAACTACCGCATTTACTCGCGCAATGAACCCACTTTTTTCCAAAAAATTTGACATCAATCTGGGGGAAGGGTTCATTACATGGGGAAAAAAAAAAGTTTGCACACATTTTTTTTTAGTACAAGTTGAAATTTCATAATGCACACCATTCCGACCATAAACTTGAATGCACTCTATCCTAACCACCCGTTTGCATGTTTGTCCACCATCAACAAAAGCAAACACACGGCTGACACGCTGAGTCACCTATGCTCGTGTCACCAGTGTTTGGCATCATTTGCTTCAAAAGATTTTTGCTGTATCACTACACAATCCTACAATTTTGTGACAGTCAATGGTGACGGCCAATCGCGGCAAAATAGAGCAAACAAGCTGAACACTGGCCCTGAAGGTCACTTGTGCGTTTTTTACGCGAGGTTAAAGAAAGAAGGTAATTCTCAACAACAAAAATGAGGGGTGGGTTCATTATATAAGTGGATACCAAGTTACTAGCAGTATAGTCTTAAAGAATTCAATACACGGAGAATATAAAAGCACAAAAACTGAAAAGCTGATGCTAGCCTTTTTTTTTAGGTTAGTTTATGGGGTTTAACGTCCCAAAGCGACTCAGGCTGTGAGGGATGCCTTAGTGGAGGGCTTCGGAAATTTCGACCACCTGGGGTTCTGTAACGTGTACTGACATCGCACAGTACACGGGCCTCTAGAATTTCTCCTCCAAAGAAATTCAGCCGCCGCGGCCGGGATCGAACCCGCGTCTTTCGGGCCAGCAGCCGAGCACCATAGCCGCTGAGCCACCGCGGCGGCTGCCTTTTTTTTTTATTCTAACAGCTAAGAATTGAATTCCGAGAATCAACTGGAATTGTTCTATAAATCAGTTAGATTGGTTAAGATTTTCACTAGGGAGTGAAGTGAGACTCTAAATAAGAAATTCTGTTTATTAAGGGGACAAGATTTTGTACCTCAGTTTTGTAACCTGCTTTAATAGTAGCTTTGTGAGCCTACATAACACGGCACACTACAGTGATGACTTAATATTAATTCAGCGTTATCCTAGTACAATTCTAGTGTTACGCCAAACAAAACTGCATCCTCTGAGAAGCTAGATAAGAATAGTTTTACACCCAGTTAGTTAGTTATATTGATTTTAATGACGCAAAAGCAACTGAGGCTATGATGCGCCAAAAAAAAAAAACAGATTCCAAGAAAGTCTATCTTTACGTAGAAATGCTGATAACATACATGCGGTAGCACATTACGCTGTATATAAAAAATAAAAATAAACAAGCACAAGTTGCTGCCCTACATTGAATGCCATTACAAGCTGGTTTTTATTGTCACAGCTGCACTCTCTCAGATCTACGAGCAGACCCTGTTATGCAGTATTTTCTGCTACCTAACAGCACGAACATATATGTAACTGTTCTCAACCAATAGTGGTGCCCTGATTCATACCAAGTTCTTCATGATATATTAAAGCATTGTAGTGTTATCCTGGTCAAAAAAAAAAAAATATGGAGGCCTCTCAACATGTATACGAGTTCTTTGAGACATGATACACATATATACATTCACACGGCGTCGATGTTGACGAGATTTTATTGCTATAAATTTGGGTCCGTGACCATGCTGTCTGTATCTTCAACTGACAAAAAGGACAAGATGCTCACCCTATGTGCAGTGTTATAGCAATAACCTTCCTTGCCTCTTGAAAATAAAGCTTCACGAGATTTGGGATTTTATATGTACCACTGACCAGCAAAACCTCAGACAGCCAACACGCTGACCACATAAATTCAACCACACAGTCAGACCCTTAATATTTTAAGTTTAAAACTTCTTCCGCCCACACAATTCCTCCTGCTACGAGAGTACCAACTAGTCCAAATGGCATGAAATTTCCCGATTCCATTAGTTGCCTTATTAAATACACCCCGTCTATTCCCCCTGCAAAGACATCAACACTGACTAGTTAAATATTTACCATCCAACCTAGACAAACTCACAAACTAGCCCAGCTGGTAAAAAAACCCTAAACAAACTAACTAGCCCAGCTGGTAAAAAACCCTAAACAAACTAGCCCAGCTGGTAAGAAACCAACCAACCTAATTCGATGCTTCATTAAATATACCCCATCCACTCCCCCCTGCCATGGCGTCAATACCGACTAGCCCATTTTAGTGAATGATCAATACAAACTAGCCCAGCTGGCCCAAAACCAACCAGCACTTATTCATTGCACTCCACTGTGTCAGCGACCAAAGACAAACTAGCCCAACTAGCCCGGAACCAATCAGCCCCTATTCACTGCACCCCACAGTGTCAGCAACCAATACAAACTAGCCCAACTAGCCCGAAACCAATCAGCCCCTATTCACTGCACCCCACTTCATCAGCAACCAATACAAACTAGCCCAACTAGCCCAAAACCAACTAGCCCAAAATCAATCAGCCCCTATTCACTGCACTCCACTGTACAAACTAGCCCAACTAGCCCAAAACCAACTAGCCTAAAACCAACCAGCCCTTATTCGTTGCACCCCACTGTGAATATACCTGCAGCAGTGGTATGGTCTTGACCTCATCTTCAAGCTGCATGATTCGCTTGAGACTCGTGGCCATGAGCTCCCGTACGCTGGTTAGGGCCGCACGGTTTACGCCTAGCGGGTTGTTAGGGCTCGCCTCTCGCGCGGCCATCGTCGTCCGAGGGGCCGGGTGACGCTGGCCTGCCGCCAACTGCGCCCGCCATCCCGGCAGCTGCAAGCACATGGCACGGTGCTCTTCCAGCAGTGACCACAGGTCAAGGAGCGCGGCCATGCACCCAGACAGCATGAGGAGAAACAGCAACAGGGCCAGGAGCAAGACGCTCGCCACCAGCGCAACGCACATGGCGCCTGCTGCTGCTGCTGCGCCCGCCACTCTGACGGTGAGTCGCCCAGTGTTTGCACTGCCCACAGCTGGGGCACACACAAGCCCTCATGTTCTGCTGGGGGCAGCCATGTTGGCTGCCACAACCTCCTCTTCCTCAACAAAGACAGGGCCATGGCACTGATGATGATGATGATGGAAGTGTCATCTCTACAGCCATGTTTCACTACTGTCGGTCCTTCCTCTGTGTTCGTGCGCTAGATTGCTTAAAAGTGCTTGTCCTCCTCAACTATGTTTCATACAACAATGAACAACAATAAAGAAGACGAAGGTAGAAGGTAAGGCTCCAATGAAAGAAAGAGGAAATTACTTTTTGTAGTTCTAATATATTTATATGAGCTTGATAGCAGTGAGCATGGGAGCACTGGCGCTGATGTTCTGATTATTTGCAAGAATTACAGCATGTACATCACCCTTACAAAAAAATAACGAACCAACCGCAGTGGTTATGACGACTATGAATGTGCTGATGCTCATGTCTCATTGATTCCAATCCTGCTTTTTTTGTTTAGACAATTTGTTCTGCAGATTTTATTTGCATCATTCTGTATTAGACCTTCCCAGTGGGCTTGATTCCAATTAAATCTCATCTCATACAGAAATAAGTGCTGATGGTGAAAAGTAAGATATAAAGAGAAGATAATGAAGTCTCCTTTAAGTCACTGCTCATTGGTTATTTCAAATTATTTGGAAATGAAGGTTGTGATGGCCCGACTAAGCGTAAAAGATGGTGCAACATGTCGCTCGCACAAAATAATAGGCCGTGAAGGCTTTATCAGCATATGCACACTGTCTGTGAATGAACAGCACAAAAAAGATGCATTCAAAACGCCTACAGCCAGAAATGTCTTTTGAGCACTATCTTTTCAAGGTGTCAGCACTGGGTTGTTATGAGCTCTTGCTAGTGTTGATGCAGAGCATAGGAAAAAAAGAAGGAAGAAGTTGCTGGGTCATGGAGGAAGTGTTATGAAGCCACTGTTTGGCCCACTTTCCTAACAAGCACTGCAATGATGACAGCAAGACATGCACGTTAGAGAGTGCATGGCACCTACAACTGGGCAGAGAAGTCAAAGCAGCAGCTAAGGTGACTTAAGAGGCACTTATTCAAGAATATTCTTTACTAAAACGAAAACACAACTTATGGTTGGACTACTAGTGTTTTTAGAAAGGAGCTAAAAATGTGAAATATGCCTATGCAGCTGTTATGCCAAACATAAAGTTTGCTGTACACTAAATGGTCACACAAAGAGTTGCAAGGTTTACAATTCTCAATGCATGTGGCTTTTAGTGCATGGCAACTGCCAGCAGGTATCTCGTGCCTCTAGACTCTCCCAAATTCTACAAGCACATCCCTTCCACAGCATAATGCGGAACACAACATCGACCACTGAACAGTTTATGAAAAGGTCTACGGAGTGTGCTGACAAATGCTGCCGGTGCAAAGGCGGCAACAATGGCAGTTATTAACAGCTCATGTAATGCTGGCAATGTTTGAGCCCTAAACAATGAAAATGTAGCCTGTATCGCACTGTGATTTCAGACATGCCAGAACAACTATCTGAGTGTTTTTGCATGCAATTTCGTGATAAAAAGCTCCACAACTGCAACAATGTTGACTGCGTTCGATTACGCCGCTATACACTTACGTCGGGAACAGCACTGGATGAGTTTGTCGACAACGAAGATATGGAGCTGGTGGACCCGCTGCGCGAACGCGTTGGCCCAAAGACCATGTCTAGAATCTCGTTAGCCTTGCGCTGCTCAGCCTCCGGCCAATGAGAGATTAGCCCCGAGCTTTGCGTTGGCTCTGAAGAGAGATGACGTGGAGCAATCAGTCAAATGCCCGCACATACAGGCAATCATCAGTTGTGTGAATCAGCCACAGAACAACTCTCATCCCAAATATCCTTGGAAGAGAAAGCGCACATGTATAAAGATATGTTTAAAGCTCACTTAAAGACTTGGTTGAACACTCCCTTGAAAGCTCGTTTTAAAAAACAGCTTAAAGGATCATTTGGAGACACATTTAAAGATGAGTCTTAATAATGTGAAGACTTGCTAGGAGACTGTCCCCTGCAACCAAGCTTCACTGCACAATCCACCCGCTACGCTAGACAGCAGTGGAGAGCGCCTGTGTCGGAACAATGAGCGCCATGCATGGTGTGAATGCCAAATCTGAAAATAAATACGATTGCCAAAACCACACCATGACACAATCGCAACTGCTCCTTACGTAGGTAGAGTCAACATAACTTGAAACCTCATCTCCACTTACAACAGCACTTGACAAAACAAGAAGAGGCATCTAGCACATGCGATCTTACCAGCAGCGTCGGGAGATACCGTCGCTGAATCTGCATACTTGGGCGCATTTCGAAGCAGGTCGACCTTCTGCAGCTCACTCTCAATCTCGTGGCCGTCGTCGAGGTGCCCATTTCCTAGGCCCTTCTCGTGGCTGTTGAGGACGTCCTCAAAGTTGCGGAAAACTTCGTTCAGAGTGTCGTCGTTCGATGCAAGCAAGTCAGGCGGTGGTGCACTTGGAGGGGCCTTTGGAGCAAAGTCGCAAAGGGAAAGACAGAACAGCGAGAGTTCAGCACCTTCCTCATTACTGATAGCCCAAGGTGCAATATCTGCCCGAAATATACACGGCAAGTAGTGGCTGGCCACTTTTGCTGTATACTGTCTATAGGAAAGCACTGTCAAGTAGGAGAGCTCCATCCATAAATTGCACACTCGTTCAACTATCACATGCCTTCACAAGAACAAATACAGAAACTCTGGCAAACTGATTTCTGCCGTAAGAATTTTTGTTGTTTCGCAAAGACAAAAACAAAAAATACACAGGAAAAAAAAAAGCTGCTAAACATCAGATAATGTGGCTTCACTAGCTGCTTGCAGTAAACAGCAGTCACAAAAGCAGCTGAAGCCATATGTTTATCACAGAGTGTTGACATAGCCTCAGTACTTTATTGCAGACAGGGGTAATCTGAAAGTAAGTCACAATCATGAATGTTAATATCATCGGCTTGTGTCAACATGCCAAAGATAATTATTCAAGGACAGCCTTAAAACTGACTTAGAGAGGTCTAATGAATCAACAGTAGCTGAGTTGTTTAATCAATGAAACATTTATCAAGATGAATCTCAAAGGATCTGAAACAATGTAGGTTACACACGGAAGCCGGGTGAGAGCAAAAAAAAAAGAAAAAAAGATGGAAAATGTCCTGCAGCATGCGAATGCAACTCAAAATATTACACCGTAAATTATTAAATGCAATCACACCAGTGCAGGCAGCCTCTGTTTCTCTACACCACATTCAGCGATTCACAAGAAATGCAGTTAAAGATTGTTCATTTGATAAAGCGATGGAATGAGCAAAATGAAGAAGCAGAAAATAAATACATTGAACTCCCAAGGGTACTTTAAAGATAGTACTTCTAGCTGTCATGCATTTTTGTGCTTACATTATCAATGAAAATAATGCGAATATAAGCCGCCAGCCAAAGAAAGTAAAATGTGTTGGTATGCATCCAAGTTTGACTAACAACACAACAGAATGCCAATCATACAAAAGGCAACATCACTTACTATCAAAAGCAAACGTGATAACTGACAAAGCAAGTCGCTGTCAAGCAAGATTAACAAATGATGCGATTTACCTCAGGATCACCGTTATCGCCTGCTTCAAAGCAACAAGAACGTCCACACCTGCTTTTTTTCCGCCTATCAGACATACGTGTGCCCTCGAGGATCCGACGGTCACTCAACACCACGGACTAAGCACAACTCAAAGAGCCTGCTTTCGGAGATGCAACAACATGTAAAGCTGCGGACTTCACAGCAAAACACCGAATGGAAGATTCACAAAACAGAGAGGGAATGCGGCTCTTATCTCTCTTTCCCATGTAATCTGACATCGCTGCACAAAGATTTCAGCATTCATATCAAAGCAGCTCAACAAGCCGTCAATAAGGAAGCCTCTGAGATAACAAAGATTATAAGCACAATGGTGCTCACTTGGTTCTATTACTGAACAAGGACGAGATAAAGTGAAAATGAAGTACAAAGCGTGGAAACAAAGGACATTCAAGTGCAAAGGAAATGAGGTATGTGACTGATGATCAAATTGCAGCTCATAATGGCTACTGGGCCAAGCAACAGCCTAAGTGCTGAGAATGACAGGTGTCACAGGAAAACACGCTGTTCGCAGGCTCCTAGCTGGCCCAAGTTCAAAATTGTCTTTGAACCAACTATTTAGGTCAATCTCACTTGCGCAGTCACATTTGTTACTCTGTCTAAGACTGTTAGCACTTATCTTCTTATCCAGGAACGGATTTATAGGGGGGTGGTTGGAGCACCCAAGTGCCCCCACCAAGAAGGACCCATAAATGCACAGATCCTTATCAGTCTCCGAGAGACAATGCTATGCATCAAAATCATTGCACTGTTACCTCACTGGTGGTGTCAACAGAATAGAATGCTACAATTGGCACTTCAGCACTGTAGAGAGATAAAAGATAGAAGCTCAAGTTCAGAGCCTCTACCCTACTTACTTTACTTTACATGTATTTACATTCGTGTTTCCTTCATGAGAAGAAAAGAAAAGCACTCCGGACTAGCCCTTTGTATTCTTTGCACTGTCACGCTACTTGAATGACCTCATCCGTGAATATTTTTTTAAAGCCCTAATGGGCAAGTTCCAGCACTACATTAATGCCCTGCACTGCTTGGCTTCTAAGCTAGCTTTGGAAGTGGAATAGATAGGCCATTGGCTAGCGCAATTTCACCTATGCAACATAAAAAAAATACATATCACATGTGAGCAGTGATATGTATTGGCACGGGTTTCTTTTATTTTGGATCCATGCCCAAGGTTCAGCCCCGAGGCACAATCAAACATTGATTGTTTCTCTCAGTTCATCCTGCCACATTGCACTGCAACGAAAGTTACTTTTAGTGCCTTCAAAAAGAAAAAGAAAATGTCCTGAGATAGACTGATTAACATGACTGATTGATATGAATGCGACGGATTAATAAATAAATTTTTGCACACAAAAAAAATACTGCAGCCTACGTGACGCACCTCAGAAATGGGCTCTGAACTAATTCTGACCACCCGGAATTCTATGATACGCACGAAAACTTTGGTATATATGAGCAGCCTTGATCTGCATACTCATGTTCATGATGATGATAGTGAATTTTTATGGTGTGCAAGGGCATTTGTGGGCAAAGAGCACCATGGCACAAGGTTTCCTTTTCTACCCAAGGTGGGGTCAGAGACCCATTTCCCAAGCATTTCACCCTGAATAAGCCGAACACCAGGCCAGGGGAAAACTTGTACTCATTGTATCACCGGTGGGTACCACCCGGCGGCACTGGGGGTCGAACCCTGCACCCCCCGCATGCAAGGCGGATGCTGAGACCACTCTGCCACCGCTGCGGTCATACTCGTGCTCAGAAGATGAATACCGTAGTTGCTGAGTCGATGTGGTGAGTTGTGAAGTGAAGGCAGCAAATGTGCCCACCTTTGTCAGAAGCGGTTCCAGTTTTCTAGGCGGGGCGGCTATGAGAGCGTCCTGTTTGGCCACCTCATTGTCGATCATCCCGAGGTACGCCTGCAGCGACTTGCGCTGACGCCGTCGCTCCCTGCACTGCTGTCGAAGCTGATCCATGTTGCTCCGGGCCGCCTGCGCCTGGGACCAATCACACGCCATCCGCCACACGTGCTTCACTTCTCGAGGTGCTACGTTTAACGGCTTGGGCGATCAGAACAATGAACACAATAAAAAGCTTCGCCTAACAATTACCTGCGCTTCCGAGATCAATGCCAAGTTACCTGAAATCTGTCACGCTCCAGAGCTTCAGCACTGAAGCAGCAACTTTTAGGGATAAAGGAGTGACTACTTCACAGCACGAGCCCCTCATTCCCCTTTCCTCGTCTGCTTAATTGCTTAACGAGGGCCTCGGTTCTGGCAGCCTTGATGCCTTAGGAAGCATAAGAGGGTTCTCACACAGCTTCTACCCTCGCCGTTCGATGACGTTCTACGTCACATCAGCGGTAACTCAGGACGTGCTACGTCCGCCGCTTAAGAGCGCGGGTGGCGCTGGTGAACACTCCCAAGGTTGGGTTATTTGTAAACATAAATACCCCCGAAAGCAGAAGGTTTGACAGCCGTCGCCGTAGCTCAGCGGTAGAGCACCGGAAGCGTAATTCGGAGGTCGTGGGTTCGGATCCCACCGGCGGCATGTGGTTGTTTTTTCTTCTGCTTTTCTAATCAATTAGCTTTAAGCGATAACATTTTCAGTAATATAAATTGATCAACACCACAAAATTAATAAATAAATTAAAAATCCCCTGTGACCCTTGGTTTCTGTGGCTGTTGGCTTCTAGCATATGACACAGTAAGAAAAGAAGGCAAATGGGATGAATGCTAACTCACAACTATTGATTTGAAAAGAATGAGCGTACATATATATACATCCTCAAAATCTTTTCACCACAATAAAGAAACAGAACATTACACACATAATGTCAGAAAACATATTCTTTACGTTTCATGCATGCTGACGTGTCGCTGACACATTCATCAGCCCTGTTATGAAGTGGCCTAAAGTAAATGCTTTTAGAGACTACAAAGACTTAACATGCAGTTTTGTCACTGATGTGATGATAACACAGGAGAAGAAGCAGAGATAATGCAACAAATAATCATAAGTTGCAGTTTTGTCACTGATGTGATGATAACATGGGAGAAGAAACAGAGATAATGCAACAAACAGTCATAAGTTTTCTGATCAAATCATGAGGCTAACACAGTGTGGACTACCTCTTATTCTCTACTAGTGTTAACACTTGCTGTCATTCAATGCTTCTGCTGCTGATTACAATGCATCATGACCAGCACCTATTACTTGTTTCCACCACAGTGTGTTCAATTAGGCTCTGCTCTTTCCACGTAAAGATTTATACAGTATGCTAAACTTCCCATGAACCCTCATGAGCTAAAAGCCAAAGCACTCCCATCTTCTGTAATCCACATGCCCACATTTGAACGCATCACCCTGTCAGGAAGCGCCCGTAGCTATATGTTCATGGAAGGCCGAAATTGCATTTATGTGCAGTTCCTCAATGAAATGGCATAATTCGATCTCAACCTCTCTTCCCTGCAGTCTCTGTTGTAATGGTATGAGAACTAATGCATAATGATCACTGTCAATATCACTGCTGCAGTCTCTGTTGTAATTGTATGAGAACTAATGAACTAATGTGTAATGACAACTGTCAATATCACTGTTGTTAATCACCCTGCACCAGCTTTTACACACCACAAGCCTTTGCAAAGCTTACAACACTGAACTCCCGAAAGAAGGAAACAAAGAAAAAAAAGCCAGCTTCATACCTTTAGCGAATCACAGAATTGCACAAAGTCAAGGTGTATGTGGTAGCCATAGGGGCAGCAGTTGCAGCGTGATCCCTCCCGCGTCTTGAGCTCTGCCATAACCTGATCATGCAGCATGCCAGGTGTCCACGTGTGGTACCCTGGGAGACAGAGGGCCAGGACACGCTAGTTACTAGTTTCACCGAAAATTCAAACAAAACAAACATATCTATGCATGTTTCCGTGGCACTGGTGTCAGACGGAGAGAGGCATCGCACAGCATATGAGTGATGCACAAAGCAGCATAATGAGTCACGCATGAAGTGCCATACACACAACTAGAGACAAAATTTCTCATAAGCAGCATAAGCAAAAGAAAGAACAGTGTGGAACACCTACAAAGTGGTAGGAGTCATCACATGTAATATGATTAGCAGTACGATTAAATGGCTTCATCAATAAAACTTTCCAAATTTTTATGTTCTTGATTGTAGTGTTCCAGTCATTCTTGTTTTTCTGATCACAGAGCAATCTGTTGTCTGACCATTTCAATAATGCAGAGCACTTAATTTAATTAATCCCATTTCATTTCATTTACTGATAATGACAGCCTTTACAGGCTATTACAGGAGTGGAAAAAATTAGAATACATGAACATTCATAGTAGGTAAATTTGAATAAAACAATCTACGATGTCAACAATCCCAGTGCATAGGAAATGCCACCTTCATATGTCGTCATGCATAGCGGAGGCAAAGGTAGAGCTGAAAACTAAAGAGGTGCGCACCCATCTTGACTTTTGTGCGCTTGGGCCTCTGACTTCTGCTGGGGTTTCGTGTGGGTGCCCTAAGTTCCCAGTCGGTCGGAGTGGAGCTGGATGAGCGCAGACTCTCGAGCTTCTCTCGGAGCTCGGACTGGGTTGGAGCTGCGTGAAATAAAAAAAAAAAGCCGAAACATCTAATGACAGACAAAGTTAAGTTAGAAAAAAAAAACGGGCAGGCCGCTCTACTCGACGGTAAAACCCACTGGCAGTTAACCTGCCCCACTTGCTAATGGTAAACAGTCAGTTTCTGGTTGTTCAACAGGCCACAAATGGGTATGACCCAATAAATAACATTAAACCAGTGGGTCCCAGTTGAACAATTCTACCTATGCATGCAGTGTTTAGCCCAACTCCAAGACATGCAATATTCTAGAAAAGTATGCTTGAATCATAACAATTAAACTCGAGCATCTTCTGACACATCATGGGAGCCTTCAACAGTTTTGTGCAGTCAGACTCCCTAGCCAGTTAGCTTACACCTTGAAAGGATTGACAAATGAAAAGAACACATGAAAAATTTAAAGCAGCAATGAAGGCACCTTGCCTTGTGCAGATCGATGCAAGCATTATATAACTAGCTAAATGACCAATTCTACTTTTAAGCCAGCACAGCCAGCACAGATGGCCAAGAGAAGCTTAGAGGGACACTGCATTGTGAACCATTTTCTCGCAAGACATGGTCTGACCACATCATCAGACTTTAGAGCTGGTGCGCACATTTTTTTAGCAGTTTTTAATGGTGTAAAGAAAGCGTATGTTGATGACTAAGGCTGCCTTATTGTTGACTGACGGGGCTGTTTTCAAAGGTAACCGAGGCAAACAACTCACATCAGCGTGTTTTTGTGCAAAGAAATTGCGCGTCTCTGTTACAAGCTGACAACAGTTGTCCAAGAAACAATCATACTTAAAAAAACTCCAGCAGCTCCAGTTCTACTCATTTGCAGGTTCTTCCTTTAGCCAGCATTTAACTGTTATATCTCTCAATTAACACCATTAAATGGTAGAATATATTTAAATGAAGACTGAGGACAACGCCATCCAATTATTGTTCACAGTAAAAACTGATTCTATGGGTCTTTCTGGCTCTGGTGATGTTTGTCCAGTAGCAAAGACGTATTGTCAGAAAATTAGATTTAAAAACCGTCCCATCAGTCAATTCATAATTATGATGTTTTTACTGAGAAGGACAAGGTTGTCACTGTTTTGAAGTGAATGTAGTGCATAGCCTTTGGGATGTGTGCAAAACAAACA
Source organism: Amblyomma mixtum (assembly GCF_055824585.1). Lineage (NCBI taxonomy): Eukaryota > Metazoa > Arthropoda > Arachnida > Ixodida > Ixodidae > Amblyomma > Amblyomma mixtum. The sequence goes on from NC_143012.1 coordinate 29,365,479, forward strand.
AAAAAGACTGTGTCGACACACGCATTGTACTTGCGAAATGGTCATAATGACGATACCTGCATTTCGTTTGTTTTTTTTTTTTTCAGCTCCTTTTACAGTGAGTAATCTCTGTGATTAGAACGCGGTATACTATCGATATAGACTAACTACTATTTGTTTTCATTGTTGCTTTAAAGGTGCCCTGCGACGTAGATAAAGCATGGGTTCTTTATTCTTTGTATGCAGAGTAAGGGACATTGTGAGTCCCGAACGCGCAATGAGATCACCGAAATCATAATATTTGATATTTTAATCTTCGCTAGAAATGCTTGTTTCGAGCCGATGGTGTCGCAACACGGCGGCCATTTGCGGCAGCGGAAATTAGGTGGCATTCAGATAGGGCGCTGCCTTTCTCATTGGTTGGGCGTCCAGTTTGCATATTGTTCCTTTATACTTGCGAAATGAATCCAAAATATTATGTCTCTGAGCACTGAAGGTTTTTCCGCATGCCACAAAAACTGGAAAGAAGCAGGGAAAGCCAACGAAAACTAACAAGAATGAAGCTAGGGGCGACACTTTCCATTCCGCTTCAAACCTTGGTGGCGGCCAGCGCTGTTCAAAAAACGTTGGCTCCAAAGAGAAAGCGCGAGCGTCGAGACCGGCCGTGACCATACCAAGACGGCAGAGAAAAAAAAAAGCCAGTCGACACACCTTGCCCAGAATTGGGAAGAGAAAGGCCGGACAGGAGCCGGGAGTCGAGTTTGGGGGGGAGGGGGGCTACTGCCCACAGCCTTCCAGTCCGACTAAAAAAGAAACTTCGGGGAGCTTCCTTTGTTGTTAGTCACCCCTGCCTTGCCTACAGCGTCGCGTACACGGGGGGAAGACGCCGTCAAAATGCGCGGCTGTCTACAGCCCCGACAAAGCAACAACTGCATGCACGCTTCCGCTGCGCGTGCGCTAGGTGCGGTTCTGATTGGTAGCGCCCAATCTCGGTACTGGGTGAGTGAAATGGGCGGGTGAAGTGCGTTTTCGTCTGAGCTTTTCATTTCGAATTTTCAGAGTGGAATAACTTTCGTTTGCATGCTCCGATTTCAATAATTCTTTTTGCTCTGCTCTCTGGAAAACATGACGAATCTATTTAATGATATTAACTGGTACTGAGAAAATCATCGCGGTGCCCCTTTAATACCGTTACCAACAATATCGCAGTAAAATTAGGTACATTAAATGGTGAGCTTTCCGTTATATTAGTACCAGAGAGAAGGTTACTGAGACCAGCTTGCTGTAAACAACCTTCAAACAAAAACTATTTAAGAACAACCACAGCAAGAGATCTAAATTAAAATATGTAAAAATTGACTGTATAACTTTAATTAGAAGTCACTCACCATTTGCGCTCGGGCTGCCCATAGAAATCAGATTTCCAATAATCTGGACTGCTGTCAATGAACTGACCATCACTTTACTCAAACGCCATGACAGAAAGTGATAACTATATTAAAAAAAATTAGGCGTGGTTTAGCTCTGACTAAGCCTGCTCAGTTGCGTTTGCTGCGACGCTTTTCGAGTCGTGCAGCACGTTCCTCTGCTGTCTCTCGAGCGCGTCGTCTCTTTCTAGCTTGGTCCTGTCGCCGTTGCTTCTCTTTAGCGCTCCCCATAGCGACAAGATTCCACCGAGGCGAAGCGCGCATATACCCCCGCGAAGCGCCACATCCTCACCCACTACCTCGGCGGACAGCACGCATCTGGCGGAAGCGAGGGACTACGCGCGCGGCGCCGACGACGGCGACGCCACCTGGCGGAGCTCGGCTGAAACGGTTGCCAGGCAACGGCTGCTCAAGGCCATTCGTGCCTACCGGTCACCGGCTACGCGACGAGGCGAAAACCTGGCGTAGTGTTGCTAACGCAACAATAACTATTCAAAGCAACGTGACATCATATGTTCTGCAACCAAGGTGTACATGGCCCCAGACAAACTAATCAGAGGAAATGGAAAGATTCTAAGACTTACCGTACATGATGTGCGTGGTATTTCTGTGCTGGAGACATGCAGCTTAGATCCTGGCAGAGAAAGAGAAATGAAAGAAGGAGTGATCATTAAAACAAGAGATATAGAAAAAGAAAGCAGCAGTTAGCTGCTTGAGTCCGTCTAAAATGCAGTAAACTTTATTCCAGTAGCATTTTTGGCATGAATAAGATGCTTGACATACCAACATTTTGTTGGTGGCATTGTAGACCAACTAGTAGATATGGCACTTTGTGGAGTAATATTAATAGGATATAGCAAAACTCGCACGAATAAAGGCAGTTAATGGTATAATAAAGAAAACCAAGCTACAATGCAAATTTTCCAATCTAATATCCAGCAAAATACCTGAAATTACCAAACCGAAAAAGTGCACTTAACTCCATATGACTGTAGGCACAAAAGTTCATAAGCATAACGGATCCATAAATTCAGTGACCAGTGCTGTTTCAATACCATATATACTTGGACATTAGTACAATGAAAGGCTATAGCATATCGCAGCTGCAAAAGCCACTTTCTTTTCCTTTATTCTCAGTGATTTTATACCACACAGAAAGGAGTAATTATGATAAGTTCTTCATGAAAATTTTTGAATGGATTCTCACATGCTGTGAATGCGAAAACAAATCATTTGACCTAAAGGCCTTTACAATGAAGTGTGGATCGTAAAGGCCTTTGACCTAAAGGCATTTGCCTTGAAGGCCTTCACCCTGAAGCCCGTTCACCTAAAGGCCTTTATCACTGCCAATATGACCCCACCCCAAACCAGCATAGCCATCGCCAAACATTGATTCGTTTATTTCCCGCATCACGTGACTAGCCAGAGGCTTCACACCACACCGGCATTTTCCAGGTTAGGAGGCCAACAGTGCTTTCGCACTAATTAAAACCTTCGCGCGGGCATCAAGGACCAAAAATTGACTGAATCCAAATAAATGAAACTGACTCGGAGTGATGCACTGCACATTTTGAGACGTACGCAAGGCCGGAACACTCGTCCGGTAACCAAACGTTCCTCCAGTCGGGACCCTTAGCTGTCGCGACTTTCGAATACTGGTAAACACACAAGCACTAAAGTCAAGCCGCCGACGCCTTAGACCCAGCGCATTCTTCGCGCCCACGGCAAAAACGTACGTACGCGCGCAGCAATTAAATGCCCGCGCTCCCCCTTTTCCGACGGTCCCGCCACCATCCGCGTCAGTGCGACAACTTCCTTTCGAGGGCAGCAACAGTAGTTGCAGCAGTCGCGACCGTCCCACCAGCTGCGTTCAAGGGCGAGACACGTGACGCCGGCGGATGACGTCACGCCTCGAGTCGGCACGACGGTGAACCGGGCCGCATCTATGCTTTAAGAGGCGGTGGTACGACGTCAAGTGGGTAGTTGACCTGAGGGGCACCAAGTACAGCCCGTGGGGGAGTGCACACGTGATGCCAGAATCCCTTTCCAGGTCGGCGACATGTGCGCCATTTTGGGTCACGGCTCGAGTTCGCAATAACACCAAAATGTCGTCACTGAAAGTAGCATTTTCGTATCTTCGAGGCGTCCAGAACTACCAAATGGCGTCTCCAGATCGAGCAGTAGGCGTCACCAACCTGCGGCGAAGCCCTAATGTGCCGAGGTCAAGAACCCGTGGCGTGTACCAGAAAGACGAGGGTCATTTGCTACAGCCTCCGCTCCCCCCCCCCCCCCCCCCCGCCTCAACCAAACCATCCAAACGAAGCCTCAACTCCACCCTAAAAACGTCCTGAAAATTATTTTTTAGGACATTCCTTAGAATGTCCTCTACTAATTCTCGACAAGTCCTCATCTGGTCCTGTTGTCCGACATCAGCACAAACCTAAGAAAATCTAACTTGCCCCCGAGGACTTTGTTTTTAAGATATAAGATGACGATTTGGCGCGGAGAATGTGGGTTATTTCTTTCATCATCGTGGGCAGCATTCACAAGAATTTTGAAACAGCTTTTTTTTCCCTCTTTCTGTGCTGGATTCTGACAAAAACAAATTTCGTAAAAGTGAATTTGGCCTCGCTTAGCAAGACTGACTGGTCTGATCAACATATCTGTAAATGCCCATATGGGACTGTTTTCGTGCATTCTTTTCATACAACAACGATTACAGCTCTAGGCTTCAATTCTGCCACCTCAATGGTAAAGTCACTGAGGCAACATGAGCCTAAAAATCTAACCGCCCAACATCACGAGAAACATACATAGTGGACAAGTCCTGGTTAAAGAGCAAATGTATTTTAAGATATATATAGAAGACAACATTTCTTTGGTGAAAATTACTCTCTTTATAACCTCCTATTGCACTGATAGTTCTTTCAATTAAACCTGCAGTTTCTTCAGAGCCAGCCGCTTGTACGAGATAAAGCTGGCTAGATTTCAGTGCAATGTGCCACAATATTGTCCTGCGAGAGGACGTTTTTGGGACATTTGAGAAATTCATCTTCGCATCGCCGAGCCGCGTACAAAATGAGGACATCCTTCTGAGGACGTTTGGTCCTGAGGGCTCGGACTCGAGGGTACGGAGGACGTCCTGTTCAGGTTGAGAATACACGTAGCATTTGAGGACGTCCTCAGGAGGTCTGGTGCTGTTTGGGACCCTACGCACAGCTTGCACGTGCACTGTCACCACAGGCGCTTGGCACTGTACACAAAAGGGATGTTGTGCCACTAATTTTTGATAAAAATACCCGCATTTCCCCAACGTCCCGAAACAGCCCAGTCGCAACATTCCATCCTTTTTTCTTCCAAACCCTGTCCATTCGCTGGAAAGACGCTCACCAGCTGCGGTCTGTATCTCCGGAAACTACTGGTGCATCACTCCGCGAATAACTTAGGCCGCTCTTTAATCGGCTGTCGGGCAGTTGTGCGAACAAACTTGTATGTCTCTCTCGATTGACGCGCTTTAACGAGAAAGGATGGTCTCAACCAACGTGGTTAGTAACCTACGGGTTTTTTGCAGAGTTAGGTGGAACAGAATGACGAACTCCTACTTCAATTAATACTAGGCCAATCGAATGACAAAGCTCCGAGGAGACGACGACTGATGCATATTGCATAAAAGAAACATGCGCCAAAGAAGCCGCGAGCAGGGGCGACATCTGGAGGAGGGGCCGTGCAACGACTGATGCGACTCCCATATCCTCCCGCACCAGAGCGCCTACTCACCAGTACGTTTCCGATCGGGACCAGCGCAAGGTTATTACCAGCGCTCTCTCTATCTGCTTTGTAAGGAGGCTTCTATACATGGGGATGACTTCCAAATTCCAAGTGTCATGTACGGGGCCCAACATCTGTAATATTGGCAATAAATGTTTCCACCACTGCCCAAACGAATCCCATTTGTTGAAGCTCGCAGTTCTGCTTGCCTTTCAGTCATTGCAATAGAAAGAAGAACAAAAAAAAAAAGAAGGTAATGAACAGTTTCGAATTCGGACAGAGCAAGAACTCCACAGTTCACCCGCGATCGAAGCGCGTCTCTTCGGTCGAAACCGGTAGGAAGGGGGCCGACAGATTTCAATCTCCGTAACGTTGACAGGCCGCTCAAGCAAAAACAAGAAGGAGAAGAAAAAAAAGAGCGACGGACCATTTTTCAACGCCCACGGCCGTCACTCAGTAGCACGAGCAAGCGTTCGCGACCCTCGTCCAGACCGGAGCAAGGGGCGTGGAGCGCTCGGTTACCGCGCGTCTTCCTCGACACTATGCATGCAAACGAGGCGCGCATAATCCGTCACGCATCTCGGTCGTATTTCAAGTCGCGCGACTTTTTCGGAGCAACTCGGAGAGGGAGCACGTCGGGAAAAACTAAAGGTAAAAACCCCCTCCGACACGTTACGCGGAGAGGTCACTGCGAGTCAGAGGAATGATTGAACGAATGATTGAAAAAAAGACGTGAAAGAAAGCGGCTTTCCAGCGACGAGGAGACCACGGGTTTCAAGACTTGGGACACAGCACAGACGTATACATCCAAAACGAAAGCATGCAACATGTGGACTGGATTATACCCAGAGGAATATATATGAAACAATCTACATCTAAGGCATAATCTCAATTAACATATCCAACAGCGCGCAGCTGTTTGGAGACACAATACTTGTCTTATACGCTTGAATATTTTCCTTACTCAAAATGTGTCACTCAACATTATTCCCTTTACAATTAACAGCAGTCAGTCCCTTATTCATATTCAGCCCCAACCCGGGAACGTCCGAATCTCTGCACTAATATCGGCTTCTTTGCAGCGGGTACCGTGCTGCTACGGAGACCCAACAGACATCTATTTTATGTACACGTAGTTGCATTACAAAAGGGAGCATGCGATGAGCATTCAGCCAATGACTGCTTCACATGCAGCGATTTCCCACAAGGGGGTTGGGAGGGTGTACATATCTCCCTATTTTTCTGAAGGCACTCCTCAATTCCAAACACTGACGACTTACACTGACGACTTACACTGACGACTACGAAAAAATGGCTACCGCTTCTCCTGTGTTCTCAATCCCCCCCCCCCCCTAATTTCAATGTATCACAAGCCCACTTTTATCTTTCTTGTGGACAGTTAGTATTCTTCTGGACGAACAATAATCATACGACGTGTGCTATTTCAGTGCAAAGATAATGACATAATTCGTTATATCGAGCAAATTTAACCTTCCCCCTTGCTTGTTTCTTCCCAGGCAGCACCGCGACATTACAGTAATGTTAATTTTTTTTGTTTTGGTCACACGTTAATTCAATGTTCCAAATGTCCTTATTTTATAACGTTTCTGTAATGTTATATATAAGCATCGGAATAACTTTCGCCTAACATTAAACATTTAACATTAATGCAACATTCTCAAAAAATAGTGCCAGCTGTGGCAGCGGCCGCCGCGGTGGCTCAGTAGTTACGGCGCTCGGCTGCTGACCCGGAAGACGCGGGTTGGATCCCGGCCGCGGAGGTCGAATTTCGATGGAGGCGAAATGCTAGTGGCCCCCGTACCATGCGGTGTCAGTGCACATTAAAGAACCCCAGGTGTTCGAAATTTCCAGAGCCCTTCACTACGGCGTCCCTCATAGTCCGAGTCGCTTTGGGACGTTACCCCCTAAACCAAACCAATCTTCACTAACCAGTATGGCATAGCTTCCAGCACTATTGAAATGAGTATTTAAAGGAGCACTATTTTAAAGGAGTATGGACGCCTAAATGTTCGTTGCGGGTTTTCGTCTTAGCATGGTTGCATAAGACATCACTATACATGAACCACAATGGGGTATTCACTTGCGACTACAAGGAAAGCCGTAACTAGGATGAAAGCCGTGAGGACCCTACTAAACGATTGAAAAGCAAACCATGCAGCCCGGTTACTTTTGGTAGTAACTGTACTCGTCCGTATCAGGGGAGGGCGCCCAGATATGTGCAGTGGATAAGCGCAGAGCACAAAGGGGGGCGGACACAAATTTTGGGGAGGCATTCCTCATCGTAAAGACCAGACTGTAAAAAGAAACGAAAGTAAATAAAGGCCAACAATATGCAGCGGCGAGAGCTTACTTAAGGGTGCATTATGAGAATAAGTACACTCCGTTAGGGCCTGAAGGAATTAGCGCTCGGAATTTTAGGGGGGGGGGGGGGGGGGTGGCCCGCCTACCTACGGCGCCGTTACTGATCCATACCACGTATACCACGCAAAATATGGGCTTTTTGCCGCGGGAACTCAATCTGCACGTTCCAAGCATTCTTAGAAACTTCGATTTATTGCCCTGTGTGGCTGATTTTCTTAATTAAATCGAATTAACGTCCGGCTCCCGCCTTTTTTCTTTAATTCTCCCTCGTACGGTGGGCGGAGTCGACCAACGCGTGGAGTGCCTTTCAGCCAGTCCCGCGGCGGCTTGCCGCTCTGCCATCGGCGGAGTAATACGTAGCAGTCCGTAGAAGCAAATAGACCGCGCGTATTTTTATTTTTGCGGGCTTATTTTGCGGCTATATTATCTGCTAATGAAACTATTTATTCACGGAAACCTAAAAAAACAAAATAAAGCGAAAGCAAAGCCTCCAAGGAGCTGGCTGCAAGGCACTCCACGCGTTGGTCGACTCCGCCCACCGTACGAGGGAGAATTAAAAAAAAAGGCGGGAGCCGGACGTTAATTCGATTTAATTAGGAAAATCAGCCACACAGGGCAATAAATCGAAGTTTCTAAGAATGCTAAGAACGTGTAGATCGAGCTCCCGCGGCAAAAAGACGAGTTCAGATTCCTCTTCAGTGCACCTTTAAGGGTAACGGAGTGGATTCCAAGAGAAGGCAAACGTAGCAGGGGCGGCAGAGAGTTAGGTGGGCAGATGAGATAAAGAAGTTTGTGGGAATACGGTGGCCGCAACTGGCAAAGGACAGGGTTAATTGGAGAGACATGGGACAAGCCTTTGTGCTGTAGTGGGAGTAATCAGGCTGATGATGATGATCACCACGTATACAAGTGCAAACAGTACAAAAGCGAACATGATTAGCATGCATGTAGACAGTTAGTTTCCGAGTAAGAAGCACACTGTATTTTTTCCCTTATTAGTTTCATCAGAAATCGGAATTAAAAGGTTTGGTTCTCGGATACGAAGCTTGGGTCTGCATACACTACTCTGCAAAAGGCAATACGCAGTGACGATACACCCGGTGGGATCTCGCACAAAAGAGGGGTCTCCGGCAACAGCACCGGGTGGTGTACCCAGACGCCTGCTGCGCCTATTCCATACCACGGGTCACGTAAAACGAGGGCGAGAAGGAAGGGAAGAGACGGCGCACGGTGTTATATTTGCCGTCGCTCTATTTCTGTTCGTCGTCGGCGGCGGCGGCGCGATAACGACGACGGCGGCTCGCAAGATCGCGCCGCCCCAGCGTGGGCTAGCTCCACACAAGCGTAAAGTACCCACACACACAAAAAAAGCCGCGAAGACAAAACAAAGGGCGACGCACCGCCGGACGCTGACCGCGCGGCGCTCGGGGGACGCCATGGCCGCTGGACAGGAAACGAGAACATGAACAAAAATACAAAACAAACACAGTGCAGGACAGCGGCGTGAAGGGGATCCTGAGCGACGCCCACGGCACGACCGACAAGCGGCGACCGGCGGCCGCCTTGCATAGCGAGGGCCCGCTGAGCGACCTACGCAACTTACCAAGACACCGAGTGCGCGCGCATGTGTGTGCGTGCACACTATTTGAACAGAGCAATGGCCTGCTGCCATCACCCCACTCCCCCGCGCTCCTTGCTTCCCAGTACACAGGTACTCCGAAGTTGTGCGCAATTCGCGGACCGAGGGATAATATCGACCACACGGCCGAACTGGTTTGCGCGTGGAATTCGATGGGAAAAAGAAAGTGGAAAACGTCGGCTAGCCATGTGTATAGAGAGTTCATTGCGAGGATGCAGGATAAGGGAAGGAAAAAAGAATTGACAGGGACCCCTATTGAGTGTTGGCAATGCGATAGCATTAGAAGCGGCTGATGCCTTTACAGGAAGTGACACCACTTCCGGTCTGGTGACATCCCCCCGATGGGCACTTAACCTCCCATGGACGTCCTGCAGACATCTTGGACATCCGCAGGACGTCCAACGGAGTTTCAATGTCCACTGGGCCCTTCGTCCAGCCAAGGATAATTATCCGGTCTGGTGAAGTCACTCCCTTACAGCCAACGGGAATTAACCGGTCTGGTGAAATCACTTCTCTCCAGCCAATAGGAATATTCCGGTCTAGTGACGTCACTTCCCTCCAACCAATGGGATTTTTTCGGTCTGGTGAAGTCACTCCCCTCCAGCCAATGGGAATCACCCGGTCTGGTGACGTGACTTCCCTCCAGCCAATGGGAATTATCCGGTCTGATGACGTCCTTCCCTGCAGCAAATGAGCGAATTTTATGACCGACGACGCATTTTGGCTCCATGAGGCTTCTACTGCTGTCGCACTAAAACTTGCAGACTTCTGTCTTCCCTGGTGATGTGGAAGTATAACAGCGATGTCTTTGCAAGGAGAATTCGGTGTATCAGGGTTCAGCGACTGTATGGGGTTCGGGTTATTTCCCCGCTGTTCGGGGCGTCCGAAAACGCACAGGAAAGGATAAGCAAAACTGGCAGTGTAGGACTGTCACGGTCGGAGCAAGGATGTCCGGTTGCCACCAAGGGCAGAGAGACGCAAAGCACGCGAAAGACAAGACGACTGGCGCTCCGAAAATACTCGCCGTTTGTTATACGAGAAACAGATGGCTCGCAATCGGGAGAAAGAACAGGCCGCCCTGAGCTGGTACGGGGTGGAAGTTTCCATACAACCTTCACTCTGAAGGAAGATAGATGATGGCGAGAGCTGTAACCACGTGGCTGCAGGAACCCCTACCACCAGAAATGTGCCGCACTTCAGTACAGAGCTCTGCGTTCTTCAAAGACGTCTCCCACTGGCTGCTCTGCGCCTCAAGTTCACTCCTCCGCGTAAATAGGACACAGTTCTCCGTATATAGTCTGCTCCAGAGCAAGCCGTTCTGGAAATGTCATCACACACTTAGGTTTAGGCTTACTGCGCATTACATGGACAAATTGTGCGAAGTGATGGCATCAAATAACCTTACCGGGCGCACACAAAGGTTCGGAATGCAAGAAAAGCACAAACCAGAAGGGGTCCCACACACGCACTACGCGTGCATGTGCGCGAGTAAATCTTTCTCAGTCTTATATACTCCCCATATCTCACTCTCAGTATACGGGCTAGTGGTTCTTAACCGCTGAGCTAAGGTTTGGTCAGGTTTCGTTATTCGGGTTTAAAGTCCCGAAGCGATTCAGGCTATGAGGGACGCCGTAGTGAAGGGCTCCGGAAATTTCGACCACCTGGGGTTCTTTAACGTGCACTGACATCGCACAGAACACGGACATCTAGATTTTCGCCTTCATCGAAATTCGGCCGCAGCGGCCGGGCTAAGATACCAGCGTTAATTATGAAGTTGAGATTGTATAGAAACAGCTTAGTATACCTAACCGCACGCCCCTACAGAAATGTTTAATTACAAAACCAATTTATTGGCAAGACAGTCTGTGCTAGTTATATTCTTGGACTTTACCTTAGGGTTAAAGGAACGGTCACTAACTACAGGTAGTAACACCCATAGTTGGTAAAAAAATAGCAAGGGCTACTTTTACTAACTATACCTTGAAAAGGGTAGCCAATAGTTAATAAAAAAGTAGTCAAACGAAGTCACAGTAAGTAACTGCTGCACTTACTACCTTTTTTTTTTTCAAGAGCGCACATGGAGCTCAGAAGTTTGATGTCAACCTGTTCTCAGCAGCCAACACTTTCCAGTCGACTTGTCTGATGTCACTCTGGGCAAAATAACTCCTAGAAGAAAAAAGGGGCGCGAATCTGCCACTTCCAGCCAATAGCGAACTTTTCTTTTTTTACAAGACAGTTAAACCCCTGGTTGTATTCGGAGAATCGTACCTGGCCTTTAGTTGCCCTTGGCGCTGCGGCTCCACAAAACTGTGGCCACCTCCCGCACCTTTCGAAAACCGAACGTATTCGGAGAGCGCGATTCAATGCTCACCAGTACACGTCACTACGTAGCGTACGTGATCTGCGAACTTCTCACTCCAGTCTACGCAGTAGGCACTCTCCAATAACGGCGAGTTTCAGCATACAGTGGACGTATGCCCGACCAGCCGTCCACGCTAGTACATCTTAGTGCATCTCCGCTATACCATAAACACTTTAATAACCATAATAAAAGGGCAGGGACATAGGCCTTGACAGTCGGCGTCGTCGCAAGCAGAGACAGCGCAAATCGCACATGCGGGCAGATTACACAGCTCTGTTTCCTTTCACTTTCCGGGCAGAGGGCAGGGGTCAGTCAACGTTGAGGCGTAACATGAGAAGACCGGGCGCCGGCGCGCCGAGGCGACCCAGTGCTTGAGGGACGATCCGAATATACAGCGTACCACACTCTGTATAAGCTAGCCGCCGCAACCCCCTTTCCACACGCAATCACAGTGCGATGCCCGTTCCCGGTAAGAGCACCAAAACCACAGCTCCGCCCGGGTATGCATCCTGTCATCGACAATGCCGTCGACAGCAAAGAAGAAAGGGGGAAGGGGGGGGGGGGGGGGGGGCGTTATCTAAGGCTCGGGTTATAAGCGGAGTAAGAATAAACAGGGAGGGAAAAGCGCCGCAACCAGTACAGAGGCCATGCCTTGATGCGCGACTGCACCGCCATCATCCTGTAGGAACGCGAGGCAAACGCTCTCTGTCGACCGCAATCTGGAATCCGGGCACTACGCGGCTCTGAGGGTGTATTTAGGCACAGAGCCGCGACGAGATGACTGTTAACAGTGCAATAAGGCACCGTGATACAATGGAGGTGCAAGCATAGGGCCCACTGATGCAACTAAGTGCGGTATAAGAGACAGCGGGTAAGATGTTAAAAGCCCAAAAAGGCAATGGAGACATTTAAAATGACCTTCTAGAAGAATAAAAAGTACATACTATATACTATATGAATCATGTACTTAAAGTGCTAGCCTGCACTATAAAAAGGAAGTACGCTGTCATCTAGCGAACACCTTTTCACTCCCTTATACGCGTATTGCTGTTTTAGACTATAGTCAGGCTTGGACAAATTAAAACGAGAATGGGACTGTTCAAACGCAAGATTTCAGAGCAGGAGAATCCACTAACGCGGCTATAATCATAATTTCGAAAGTCGGGCAACCGCTTCCAATTTCTTCAACAATTTTTACTACGCAGTTTTAACTGCCTCGTTCGCATTTTATTTGTTCCCACGGGAATATGCTATGCGCAATGTACACAGCTGTGAGCTGGCCTATATACAGCGCTTTCTGTGGACCAAAAGTACCGAAACTTTAGAAGCGCTATACTGGGTTTCACAGACAACTAATGCCTGAACCGCGTCTCAATCGAAGCAGTCATGCAATTTTGTTATTATCCTTGTTGTTCATTATACGAACCCGCACTCAAAACCGAAAGGAGTAAAAAAAAGAGTAATACCCCTGTCAAGCGCACAAGTTAAGTACACTTATGGGGAGTGCGCTTCGGCATCCCCAGTGACACTTTGGGCTACGCGGTGCTAAACGGGAAAGAAAAGTGCACCCGTAGTAAAAAGAAATTGCGACAGAAAATGAGCGGAATTTCTGAAGAGGCCGATGGAAAAGGAAACACTCACAATAATTGATTGCTTAAGGTGATAGCGCAAATAAAACGAGTTCCAACAGTTTTTAACGACAAAAAATTATAGAAATAGAAGAAAAGCCGACTATCCAGAATTTCAGCACCAAACAAGATGGCGGCGGGCAGTAATGTTGCATCTGATCTCGTTCCTTTGTTTTGTTGCATCGCTTGTAGCTATAACTAACGAATTTTTTTTTTCTAAAAACAGCGTTACAGCATGTAAAAAAAAAATGTAAGTACTTTTTATGCACTATACATATTGTATTGAAACCGCTGGCGGCGAGGCTACGCACTCGGCCAGCATGGTCAAAGTGAACGCAGTCCTAGTCCCATAGAGGCGTATTTGTGTTCAGAGTGTTATAGCGCTCCAGACAAGCCAGCTGAGGCCCGTACTCGACAGCTTCGGCCCCGTACGCGGAACTTGTCAGGACCTGTAAGAATGGCGCAGAAACAAGCGTCCCTCGTCTCTCCGCCCCACCAAACACACTACACACAACACGCCGGGTGCGAATTCGTGTCGAAGCGCGAAGGTTCGCGGGAAAGGCACGTATACTACACAAACACACACAGTGGGCAATAATAAAACGCATCACGCGCAACCATGCACTCGCTCGCAAGTGGCCGCGGTTGGCTAGGAGCGATGCTACGAGGGCGCGGAGGTAGGGAGAGAGGGAGGGAGAGGCCGAGCTCTTGAGACGAGAAAGCTCAGCAGCAGCAGCAGCAGCAGGCAGAGCGTGGATGGATAGATATATGTGTCCGCCCCGCGTACCTGCCCAGGTGGTGGAGGCCCTCCCGTGAGAGAGCATTTCCGGTGTGAGTGACGCGCAGACCGGGCCCATTCGTCACGCAAGAAGGGGGCGGGGAGTACGAGGAACTGCGGCACAACGGGAAGAACGCCGCGCAAACACACAGACACCGACAGACACGAGCGGCGGGAACAACGCAGTCGACACGCTGCCACCAGGCTATCGTTGCCCGGGCAGCACGTAAACAGGCAGCTGCAGCGTTAAATGGAACAGTCAGTCAGTTTGCACGCAGGGGAGAATTTCGTCATTGTGCTTCCTGTGCTTCCACGTTGTCGCTACGAGAACCGAACGGCCGGGTCGCCACGCATCCTCCAACCTTACCTAATGCTGCGGTCCATGAACGATACTCAGTCTGGCCACCTAATATCTAACAATCAGGGTAGGGGGGGGGGGGGGGGGTAAATTTGCAAAGATAACTGTTCGAAACACTTCTCAACAATGCAGAAATGGCTCAGCGATATGAGGAGATCGTCGGGCAAGCTACATGGTTTCGCGCAGGCCTATAGGTTCGAATCCATCTCGGGCAGCTTCGCGTCAGTTTCAGCGCCAACTTCGCCGATATATTCGGAGGGGGGGGGGGGGGGGGGGGGGGGGGGGGGGGGGGTCCTATTCAGTTTGCCGATAATGGAAACTTTAACAAAGCATAACTGGAACAACACTGCAATATTAATACCGCCAGGCGTCTTTCTCCTTTATGTCACGCTGTTTCGTACATTTCGCGAAAAGTACCGCAGCGGTGGCCTAGATAGTTTGAGCATCCGCCTCGCATGCGGGAGGTGTGGGGTTCGATCCCCAGTGCCGCCGGGTGCCCACCGGTCATACAACGGGGACGAGCTTTCCCTTGGTCTGGTGCTCGGCTTATTCAGGGTGCAAGGCTTCAGCAGCATCATCATCATCATCCCATTTTGCGAAAAAAAAAGAATACTAGCTAATGGATCTTAGCCAGCAAAAAAGAGGTCCCCAAGCCCGGGATGACATAACTATTCTATTCCGATTCTATTCATTTGCAACCTTGGTCGTGACCGCGTCTCACGCCCTCAGTACCGCCGGGATCAGTCAGTTGACTAGGTAGACAATGGAACAGAATCAAGAAGAAAGCATTCAACGTTAAGTAACGTCAGAACGATCGCTATACGAGCACTTCATCCTCCCCCTCATCATCATCACAACTATGCTTGCCCACGGCACGAAAAGGGCTTCTCACCCACTCACCTCCATTCAACACTGTCCTGTGCCAGCTGCCGGCCACACCATATCAAATAACCCGTTACGACTCTCTGCCATGCCCACCTTCCACTTCAGACATACCACAAACGCCTCGCTATACTTCTCTTCACGGGACGCCCAACACGCCCAGTCTATCGGTCTGCAAACAATTACGTCACATCGGCCCTGGTGTGAAAAGTATACCCGACAGGGTCTACACTGCAACTCCGCTGAACAATTCACTCTCGCAGTCACTCACTTTTCCCTCGAAAAGACGCCACAGCGCCAGGTAAGGAAAGGCACATCGAACATGGTTTAAACTGCGCGCGCAGTTTAAACCATGAATTCCCACCAACTCGCCCATTTCTCCGTCCTTATTAAGCAGTAAGCACATCGAGCGCCCGCACACACGTTAAATCAGTTTTTTTTTTTTTTGTAGCGTGAGCCACATTGGCCACAGTCACTCTAGCCACAGTCTCGCCGGTTCGCGTGCTCCCTCCGTCGACCATACTGCGCATGCGCAAGTGACGTCACTGCGCACAGCTGGCGCGCCTCGCCGCTGCTGCCGTCGGCGCAGAGCCACGTGACGTCACTGCACACGCTACGTATATCCTGTAGTGATGCAAAACTATCGATAGAACTATCGATACTATCGATAGTTGAGTCACTATCGAACTATCGATGGTTAAAAAGACTATCGATAGTACTATCGATAGCGCACTATCGATAGTACTTTCGATAGTTCTATTGGTAATACTATCGATAGCCGTATCGATACTACTTGTTATATATAGTACTATCGGTACAATAATAATAATAATAATAATAATAATAATAATAATAATAATAATCTCTTTATTTGTGTCGTAGGGTACACGCTCGACACTGGAGGCCGGCAGTAAAAGCTGTCACAAACGACAGCTTGACAGAGCCGCAGGCCCCCATGCACTTGGCAGCAGTACAGTGTCAATGCTTATAAACAAAAAAAAAAAGATGCTATACACAGTACAGCTCACAGTACACCCTGATAAATAAATTCCATTTTCTATACAGAACACAACATAAAATTTTGTGATATACGGCATAAATTAATAGAAAGAACATAGAATAGAACATACAACATGATGGATAGAACATAAAATTACCGTGGCTTAAGGCATGAAACAATGACAGATCAATTCTATGAACTCATAAGAACAAAATACACAGGCGGTTGTAGTCTAGTAAGGCAAGAAAAGATAGTCAAGATTACAGTTCACTCGACAGGAGGAAATAGCATGGATACAATACAATAAAAATAAAAATCCGGTAGGTAAACATGGTCATAAAATCAACAACGCGCAAGCACTGCATCCTAAACTTGGTTTCCCGAGTGTGTGGTATGGAGGTGATGGCATGAGTAACTGACAGGACATTAAGCCACATGAGACCGTCAAACCAATCAGGTAACGCAAATGTTTTGGTTATATCGCTGGCCAACAAATGCATAACATCAATATTGTTACTATCAATAGTCTTACCATCGACAGTTTCAATATCGATAATCTTGCTATCGATAGCGGTACTGTCCCTAGTAATACTATCGATAGCAACACTATCTATAGTAATACTATCGATAGTAGAATCGATAGTCTATCGATAGTTTTTTACACTATACCGATAGTTTAAAAAAAACTATCGATACTATCGATAGTCAATTTTCCGATAGTTCTGCATCCCTAATATCCTGGCATAGCAGAGCTAAGCCTTTGCCAACTTTTTTTTCACAAGATGTGGCGCCCTCTGGGAAGCGACGAGAATTCATATGCTATTGGTTGAAAACAAACGCGCGTGGAAGACGCAGGTGCGACCCGGCTCAACGGGGCGCAACTGCGCCTGCGAAGTGCACCACAGTGTATGCATGACAGCTACCGCCATCTGTCGCTTGCGCCTCTCACCAACATGTACTGCGCATGCGCAGTAGAAGCTAGCGGTTTGTTTTCAACCACTGGAGCTGCAGGAGGAGATGCGCGCATGCGCAAAGCGGCCGTGTGAAAAAAGGCGGGTTGCGCGGGCGAGAGTCGACCGAGCCGCAATCGCGGCACTCCTCGACGCTTATAATTCCGTCCAAGCCACTTCGGTGGCCCGGTTTGCTCGCGCACACACAGCGCAAGCAACGTAGTTAAGTCGCCGCCGACATCGAGGCAGCGGCTTCATTATCAGCGAGCAGCGCGCGGGACACGACATTCCGCGCCTCCGTTTCTGATCGCGCGTGGGCGACGCTTGCACGCGCCAGTTATGCAACCAGCGCTCGTTCCATTCAAGACGGGGAGGAAGGCTACGCGCACACACACACATGCCTCGAGCAGTGGGACAGGGATGTGGAGAGGCAAAATAAACCCGGCGAACATAACGAGCGAGCAGATGGAAAGGACGCGACGTCTTGGCGCCCTTCCAGTTTCGCACGGCGACGGAGATACGTGCAGTGGAGGCTGTACGAGAACCGGCGCCGCCCCAGTTATCCCCCTAACAGCGAGACGTAACGCGTTAACGACGAACGGGCGTTTCGCTGAGAACTAAACGTGCGCTAATTCAGCTCTCCGACAAGTTAAAGGAACAACTGGCCCCGATGGAACAAGTCGGTTCCCTCCTCGGCGACTAACACTAAGTTGCTGATTAAAGAGAGTGATTTCACTCTTTCTTTACCACTCTGACAAGTCGTGGAGATCGCGCGTGGCATCACGACCAAGGAGCGGCTCACCACTATTATAAGCACCGGATACGTAAGCCCGCCACTCGATCCGCTGTGAAACCTGCTGGCTGCTTGGCGGATCTGTACAGACGGTGGCGCCGGTAGCTAGTGATGGTGCCTAGAAACATTTTGAGCAGCGCTGAGTATAGTTCGTATTTCCTCTGTGAGCCACAGGTGACAAGACAGTCTGCACCCCCCCTCCCTCCCTCCCACACACAACACACACACACACACACACACACACACACACACACACACACACACACACACACACACACACACACACACACACACACACACACACACCTCAATTTTGGCCCACAATTAGCCCACGTCTGTCACCACTGAAATAGTGACTCCGTTCGCCGAGTGGCGGCGCAGCAGTCTGTGAAACTGGTCGCTACAACGCGACCACCCGTTCCAATAGCTGCACCGCTCTACGACATGTGACAGAGCTGAAAACCGTCGCTGCTGTCGCCTATTACCACTGAAATATAGTAACTCCTTTCATCGAGAGGCGGCGCGTCAGTCTATGAAACTCTTATGAAACTCGCTATCCAACAAGATAGCTGCTACACCGGTCTACGACAAGTCACAAAGCACTACAGGTGACACAGCACGCCAAGTGGCCGAGCGGCTGTATTCTGTCGCCAGTGAAAGAGATGCTTCCGAGTGGCGGCGCATCAGTCTGTGAAACTTGCTACCTAAGAAGATAAATAACTGCACCTTTCTATGATAAGTGACACAACACGGCAAGTGACATAGCGCTGCCGTCTGTAACCACTGAAATAGTGACTCGTTCCGCCGAGTGGCGGCGCGTCAGTCTGTGCAACTCGCGATCCGACAACATGGCTGCACCGTTCTACACACAGCGACACTCGGCACAAGAGCAGTTCGTGGAGAGAAGAGGACCACGGGATCAAAAGCAAACGGATTGGACACGGCGGCGGCGGCGTGTGGGAGCAGCGCGATATATTATTTCCACGAAACCCCTCGCTGCATACAGCGACGGCGACCCCGGGAACTGCCACGGGCAGGCACGGAGGCCGGCGTCCCGAATGAATTAACGGGCCTTCGCACGGCGAGCTATACGTACAACAGCGAAAGCGCGGACTGGGCGCGCAAGTTGTCGTCGACGCGCTCGCATAGTGGACAAAGACAGCGGCTCCATCTTTATTTACTTTTTCAACACGAAGCACAGGGTGCAACAAAATTTATCTATGTGACTGAAGCAAGAGGTGGTAACGCTAAATATTACAGGTCAATCTTATTGCAAATGCATCCAAATCAATATATCGGAGAGGTATGACATGATTCTGAAACAGCGGAAACCAGACGAAGGGGAAAAAAGGGAGGTTTTTTTTTTTTTTTCTAAGCGCCAGCCATGTACCCACTTGCCCAGCAGTTTCCACAACTATAGCGAAGCTCTCACGTTTCTGTAGGTCAACAACTTATAGACTAGCAGTAAATAAACCAATGAGCGTCGTAAGCAAGAAAATCCCAGACCTTCCATGGATTCCAGAAGGTCTGGGACGACTGCCTGCCTGCCTGCGTGGCAGTATCGCTCCCACTGGTGGCGAAGTTGCCGCGCGCTGTACTACCGGTTAGGATTTGCAGACAAGTCCACGGGCACGCCAGCAACAAGCGCGCCGAGACAAGTTTCACATAGACCACTATCGTGGGCAGCGCGAGCAGACACGCTTAGGAGAGGGGCGAGAGGAGGGGTTGGGGGGGGGGGGGGGAGAGGATCAGGAGGGAGGCAGGAAGAGAATGTGCGGGAGAGGAGAGAGGAGACAGAAGATGCTCACGGTACGAAGCGATGCTCCATCACAGTCGCGTCGCGTCGTCATCTCGTGTCAACGAGCTGACGACAGACACCCCCACGGGTCTGATTGCAGCGACGAATGGCCGCACCCCCCACCCGTTCATGTCGCTCCGCAGCGGCGCGACGATGGTTGTCTAGCCGAGGGATGGTAAGGGGTTTAGTGCACGAAACGCGCGCCCCGTCCGCCCGCGGTGACGGCGAACGCAAGTTGCCAAGCATGCACAACGCTAACCTCCACTGGCGTCAGAAGGTACAAAAGCAGGTCTGGCTCTACACGTTCAGCGACCTATTCGTGGCAGTAGCGCCGACACAATCGCCGGTCCCGAAAGATGAAAAAAAAAAAAAACGCCGTTACGACGAAGCCAAGGCGATGACTAGAGAAATGACGCAGGCTATCTAAGAAATACCAGGTAATAATAATAAAAAAATGACTTCGCGGCTCTTTGGACTCCGTGTAGAGCAATTCACCTCACGATGACTTTCTTGCACCGAAAGCTTTCTTTTTTTTTTTTTTTTTTGGGGGGGGGGGGGGGGAGTTACCAAGACCGTGATGTGCACTCATGCGTAGGGGCGGGATATAAATAAAAGGAGACCGTAAGAAAGAAAGGCTCGTGCAGTACCTTTTTCCTAGCAGTCCCGGCCGTTGAAAGCTGGTATTTCTTTTCTTATGATTGCGGATATTTGTGCCGGTTGTACCACATGACAAAGTTTCTAGAAATTACATGAGGAAGGTGGGGGGGGGCACCACTATCTATGCTAGTTTCTTGCAGAACGCTTCTTTGGACAGTGTGAACATCGTATTTGGATCGGCACGTGCTTGGCAAAAAGGAAAAACGGATTGGGCTGTAGAAGTGAAGATGCGACAAACGATTGCATCATAATTCTGATATGAAAATTGGTTTCTGAGGAAAGGAAATGGCGCAGTAAATGTCTCGGAAGACAGTCTGAGCAGACATACAATTGAAGCGGTGCGAATCCCTGTCGCAAGCTAGCCTTCAATTTGACTAGCGCATATGCAACGAGCAGTCGTATGACACGACCCAGAACGCTGTACGACAAACGGTTGCGTCACAATTTGCGTACGAATGTTGTCGGGAAAACTGGCGCCGAACGGAGGTCGACCGGCCAGTGGCGAGTTTATATACGAACGACATGTATAGGATTGGCTGAAGTGGCGGTGCTCGGATTGCTGTGTGCGTCCTACGGCCGCTTGGTGACGTCACCCTATTTTCTTGCCGTCGCTGGGATTTTCTGTACCATCAGCGAGTAGACACACACGAAGCCGGCTTTTCTCGTGATGCTTTCGCATTAAAAGCCGTATTTCTGAAGCCGAATCCACACTTTCGGTCAAGCACCAGCAAAGCTAAACATGAAGTTTACACCTTTACCGGCATTACCGTGGTGGATGAACGGTCGCAGCACCAGTTCTTCCTTTAGGCATAGTCCTCGTCGAAACTTTCGGCAAACCACGGTGATCGTGGTCGGAGAGCAAGCGCTGCCGAGTGGCAGCGCTTCGACTTCGGTCACGGTCCCGATATAGTTTCCCAATTCATGACAAGCTGTGACGTACCGCAATTTACGGCAAGTGAAGCGCATCTTTTGGTAAGCAGAAGGGCGACCCATACGAGTCGAAAGGTCGCGCTTTACGCTTGAAACCTTCTCTGGACAGTACGGACTAGGTACACCGAGATGCCCGCTTATTTCTATTTATTTATTTATACTGTTGACCTGAGGCCGTTACAGGGTGGTCACAAGACAATAAATACAGAACAGCCATGCTCAAAACAGGTCATGCAATTCAAGAGTGAAATAAAAAATTACGAGGAACTTTAGCGGCTAAAGTGCTGAAAGGCGAAAGCCTGAGTGCTGCATTCTGCTACACGATTGTTCACTTCACATTTTGTTGGTGCATTAATTAACTGCCAATTAATGACGCTTAAGCTTCGCCTTTAGGAGTGGAACGCGACAGCGTGTTGTAGCGCTGCCACAGAGTCCATTGAACGCCACCACCCGTTCGGCGCGATGCCTTGCCCTTCGAACGCAACGCTTTTTAAGGAAAGTAAATGGCGCAGTAATTCTCTGTCGTCTCGGTGGACACCTGAGCCGCACTGTACAGGAAGGCAGGAAGTGGAGTGAAAGAAGAAAGAGGGGCCGTAATGAAGCAAACGAAAATTATATTTGAGGAAAGGAAATTACGCATTAACTGTCTCGCATATATCAGTAGCACTAGTCGAAATTGTATTTGACGAAAGAAAGTTGCGCAGTAACTGTCTCACATATTTCGGTGGACACCCGTCAAAATTCGCGCGTGGTGACATCACGACAATTTGGACCAATCTGAAACGCGGACAAATACGCCTTGCTCGTCAGTAAATTGTTTTTTGAGGAAAGGAAATGTATCTGTCTCGCATATCTCGGTGCACACCTGAACCTCGCCCTAACGGGAAGGGAGGAAGATGGGAGTGAACGAAGACACCGTATTCACTAGACGCACCTTTGTTCATTCCAAACCATCGAGCGGGCATAGCGGAAAAACATATTTAAGCTGCGTGAAGTGTACAAGGAGCTATGTTTTGGAGATGAAGTTATCGAGTTGATGGGAGAGTTGTGTTCCCTGAGACAGTTTTGATTTTCTCACGCGAGTGAAACTGATGTCCGTTCTTGTTGTTTGAGTGTGCAGCGCAGAACATCTGTTTATGATCTGTTGTAATCTGTCAAAACAGGCAATAAAGACAAAAAAAGAGCGGGCATAGCGGAGTGGTAGTGTGCTCGACTCGCACTCCGGAGACCGGGGTTCGATTCCCAAGCTCGGCCAATTTCTTACTCGGTTTTATTTATTTATCTGGTGTGACTAGAAAGGTTAATTGGACTAATTGGTTAAGTAAGCAATTAACTAAACTCAAACTTACTTGGAGCATCACTATACGTTCCCTTTAATTGGTTGCATGGTTAGTAGCCAAAGTACAATTGGCCCCGTTTGAAATTCGCGCACTGTGACGTCACGACCGTTTCGACCAACTGAAAAGCGTGACATTTCTTGTCGACAGCTCCTGATTACAACGATGAGGCATTAAAGGCTTCCGCCTTAATATGGATTGCATGGAGAACAACACACCAGAGCAACGACGTCGCCACGCGATTTGTGAGGTGACGGGCCGCCTCAAGGTGGCGCGCCAGTAGTCACATTTAGCACATCGCGTATCGTGTTACCGTTATCGTTACCGGAGTGCCAGGAGCTCGAGCGGCGTCAGTGCGCATGCGCAGATCGTCTTGAGGGCGCCACGTACCTGGCAGCTGCGCGCACGCCTGCGTCATCGAGACCAATCGGCGTGTGCGCATTGGCGGTGGGCGGGCTCCCGGTAACAGTACGCTGAAGGTGTGAAGAGGCGCCGACTGTGGTTCACCACTGGCCATAATGTACAGCTAGTGATGGGGGCTGTATATCTCGATAAATCGGAACTTTAGCTGTGGTGGTGGTAGTGGTTTATTTAAAAAAATAAAAAGTGAAGCAAAAGAGTGGTGCCGGCCGCGGCAATGGCTATCTAATATCTTAAGCACCCGAGCTGCAGCCGACGGAAATGAAAAGGAAAGGGAGAGGATAGTGAGGAGAAGTATAGAGGGGAGCGACAGCGAGAAAGGACAGGGTAGAGCTTTGTACACTATTTACAAAATACAAAAGTAATCAAGTTCGCGCCGCTCGCGCGCTAATGTCCAAGCATTGTCCGAAAATAAGTGCGCGCGAGCGGCCACTGCGCACAATCACTTACACAAGAAGTAAATGACTGTCTGTGGATACAAAAATTGTCCAAATATGCGGAACTGGTAATTTTCTACTTTACATTCATAGATCGCTGCGAGTCCCTATACCAATTCCGGCGCAGCGGTGCAGCGGATAAGCGATATGCGCCACTGCCCTGCGATGGAAGGTGCTGCCACCGGTGGGGCTCATCATTTATTTAGCCAGTCAAGATGGCCAGTTTGCTCACTATCCGGTGGGCAGGCTGTGACGACGCCGCAAGGTCACGTGACCTAGGCGACCCACCTGCCCCCTAGGTTGCTTCTCTCGGATTTGACGTGGATTTTTCGCTCAAGGTCATCGACGCCGGTTTTTCTTCGACACAAGCTCCCAAACGCTATCACGTTTTAATAAAGAAGCACTGCCGCGCCATTTCCATCTGTTGCAGTTTCCTAATAAATATAAAAATAGGAGGCACTACATTTGGAGCGTCGTTCATACGTTTGGAAGGCCCATATGTCAACATAAAACCGGAGGCTCCGAAGCGCCAAGGCGACGCGAGCCAGCGATTCGGGCCTTGACTCGAGAGGCCAAGGACGTGAATCGGGAAAGTCCTCGCAAAAGAGACCGCGGTAAAAACGCTGCGTAGCAGCTGCTAGCGCGCCGCGTCTGTTCAAGGATACACCAAATCTGCTGTGGAACACGCCGAGTGTGCTGCAGCGTACATTAAATATGTTGTAAAAGGCACCGAATATGTTGTAGGATGTATGGAATATGTTCTAGAAGGCACCGAGTCTGTCCCATAGAGAAGGCACTGAGTTGGTCGTAAAAAGCACAGAGTCTGTCGTAGAAGGCACAGAGTCTGTCGTAGAAGGCACAGAGTCTGTCGCAGACGGCACCGATTCTGTCGCAGACGGCACCGATTCTGTCGCAGACGGCACCGATTCTGTCGCAGACGGCACCGATTCTGTCGCAGACGGCACCGATTCCGTCGCAGACGGCACCGATTCCGTCGCAGACGGCACCGATTCCGTCGCAGACGGCACTGAGTTTGAAGTGGGGTGCATCTAGCCTGATGTGGCTAACAGCGAACACGTTCGGAATCTGTTGTAAGATGCACGGATCTGTTGTAGAACAGACCGAAGCGTTGGATACACACAGAAATGTTGAGGCGGCGCTAGTTCTCAGTATCGTCGTGACAATTACAGTCGCTTGAATGGTAACACTCGTTTAAGAACAGAGTGCTCTGTTCTAAACACCGTATGCGAGACTGGCGGTGGTGGTGGTGGTGGTGTCATTGCTTACGTCATGGTAACAGAGAAAAGGAAAGGAGCATGCCGCACCGGGGCTGTCACCTGAAACGGCCAGCAATGAAGAAGGAAGGCCAAGGCAGGCGTGTGCAACACGGCGGTGGCGAAAGCCAGAACAAAGCTCATGACGGCGCCGCCACACGCAAATTTTGAAAGACAGTCTATCTCTCTCCTTCTTTCCGTATTTCCGCTTCTCTTTCGTTCCCCTTCCGTTCTTACTTCATTCAATCCCCTTCCTTCTTTCCTTCGGACATTGGACAGAGTTGTTCGCCTCTGTCCGGATAGAGGCAGAACACAAACCCTGGGAACGCAAGAGTGTCCTGAATGTCCCGCTGGTCGTTTCAGCAAACTGCGGTCATTAGGATCGCCTATCTAAGCTTGCGCGACCGCACCCACGTGCAATGACGCACTTCGGGCGTCAGAACACTGTGGCGCATGCAAAACAGCTCCTCCGCTCAGTGCAAGCGCAGAACAGCAGCGGGAGCCCGCCCCGCTGTCGACGACCGGCTCAGAACGACTGCAGAGCGAAGGGCACGTCCGCAGCCGCAGGGTGCGGGCCAAAAGAAAGATCGACGGTGAAAAGGTAAAAGACCGATGAGAACAAGCACCAACGAAAACGATCGTGCTACAAATTTGGCCACGACGACGACCGATGCTTTCAGGCGAACATTCCTTGAAAGAACGTCCGGCGTATCTAAAAGGGATACTGAGGGCACAGCGAAACTGACCTGTCTCGGAAGACTCTCGTGTTCTGGCGATAACAGACACCTTTAGTATAGAGTGTACCGTGTTACCGTCACCGGAGTACCGGAAGCCTGCGCGCCGACACTGCGCATGCGCAGATCGCCTTGAGGGCGCTAGATGGCGCCAGGTACCCGACAGATGCGCCATGATGCGCGCTCGCCTGCCGCATCAATCGGGACCAATCAGCACCGGGAGCCTGCGCGCCGACAGAACGCATGCGCAGATCGCCTTGAGGGCGCTAGATGGCGCCAGGTACCCGACAGATGCGCCATGATGCGCGCTCGCCTGCCGCTTCAATCGGGACCAATCAGCACCGGGAGCCTGCGCGCCGACAGAGCGCATGCGCAGATCGCCTTGAGGGCGCTAGATGGCGCCAGGTACCCGACAGATGCGCCATGATGCGCGCTCGCCTGCCGCTTCAATCGGGACCAATCAGCACCGGGAGCCTGCGCGCCGACAGAGCGCATGCGCAGATCGCCTTGAGGGCGCTAGATGGCGCCAGGTACCCGACAGATGCGCCATGATGCGCGCTCGCCTTCCGCATCAATCGGGACCAATCAGCACCGGGAGCCTGCGCGCCGACAGAACGCATGCGCAGATCGCCTTGAGGGCGCTAGATGGCGCCAGGTACCCGACAGATGCGCCATGATGCGCGCTCGCCTGCCGCATCAATCGGGACCAATCAGCACCGGGAGCCTGCGCGCCGACAGAACGCATGCGCAGATCGCCTTGAGGGCGCTAGATGGCGCCAGGTACCCGACAGATGCGCCATGATGCGCGCTCGCCTGCCGCTTCAATCGGGACCAATCAGCACCGGGAGCCTGCGCGCCGACAGAACGCATGCGCAGATCGCCTTGAGGGCGCTAGATGGCGCCAGGTACCCGACAGATGCGCCATGATGCGCGCTCGCCTGCCGCTTCAATCGGGACCAATCAGCACCGGGAGCCTGCGCGCCGACAGAACGCATGCGCAGATCGCCTTGAGGGCGCTAGATGGCGCCAGGTACCCGACAGATGCGCCATGATGCGCGCTCGCCTGCCGCTTCAATCGGGACCAATCAGCACCGGGAGCCTGCGCGCCGACAGAACGCATGCGCAGATCGCCTTGAGGGCGCTAGATGGCGCCAGGTACCCGACAGATGCGCCATGATGCGCGCTCGCCTGCCGCTTCAATCGGGACCAATCAGCACCGGGAGCCTGCGCGCCGACAGAGCGCATGCGCAGATCGCCTTGAGGGCGCTAGATGGCGCCAGGTACCCGACAGATGCGCCATGATGCGCGCTCGCCTGCCGCATCAATCGGGACCAATCAGCACCGGGAGCCTGCGCGCCGACAGAGCGCATGCGCAGATCGCCTTGAGGGCGCTAGATGGCGCCAGGTACCCGACAGATGCGCGCTCGTCTGCCGCATGCAGTGCACGTTAAAGAACCCCAGGTGGTCGAAATTTCCGGAGCCCTTCACTACGGCGTCTCTCATAGCCTCAGTCGCTTTGGGACGTTAAACCCCAATAAACCAAACCAAGCATCAATCGGGACCAATCAGCACCGGGAGCCTGCGCGCCGACAGAGCGCATGCGCAGATTGCCTTGAGGGCGCTAGATGGCGCCAGGTACTCGACAGATGCGCGCTCGCCTGCCGCATCAATCTGGACCAATCAGCACCGGGAGCCTGCGCGCCGACAGTGCGCATACCCAAATCGCCATGAGGGCGGATCCCTGAGCCTAGGCTACATCCGCCATTCGCTTCCAAACGGCGATCACGGAGTCCTTTGCGGCCTTGACGTCATGAATTTG
Organism: Amblyomma mixtum; assembly: GCF_055824585.1. NCBI lineage: Eukaryota > Metazoa > Arthropoda > Arachnida > Ixodida > Ixodidae > Amblyomma > Amblyomma mixtum. The sequence continues at coordinate 29,392,831 of NC_143012.1, forward strand.
AATTGAGTGGCAGGAAAAAAAGAGTACACTCAAATACATTTTTTTTTCAGCAAAAAAATGCTTTCTGCTGTCGAACACACATCAACACAGCTAGAGTCATATAGAATCGGAGTTCTCCTCGGTATGATTTTAAAACCTCGCATCGTACAAGATCCGCAGCTGGCGTCAGTGCTACAGGGTCCTGTACGGTCGCATACGGGTCCCATATAAAGAAATGAGATTAATATAACTGTTCACTTGAGTTATCACGAGCCAAGAATTCCCAAAGCTATTACGTCATTTCAGAAACGGGTCCTGATCGGGCAGCCTGAGGTGACGACAGCACGGGAGCCGACCAATCACGGATGGATCAATCACCAAGGCGCGGACAGCGTTCAGGTTCCGGAACCAGTTTACGTGGCTCTTGCACGGTCCTTGTGAGGCAGCGTACACATTAGGCAAGCCCGCGAAAAACAAGACGCACAGTATACGACCGTCCATCCTTTTCTTTCAGCCCTTGTCTAGCTTTTCGCCGAGTCGAATCGGGAACGGACACCCGTCGCGCTGCAAACAGCAGGAGCCGTTACACGCCAGTCACGTAACAAGAGACGCCCCGCAGAACCGGCTGCTTAGCTCCGATATTCCACTTCAAAGGGCGGACGCATTTATACATGCGGTACCAGCACTCACTGTTCGTCGCACAAAGGAAAAAAAAAAACAATAGACAGACCGGCTCGTGTAACGCAAGTGGCCTGCACTGCGCATGCGTGGCCCGCCAAGTCGTCTTAAGCCCTGCCCATGCTGCTCTGCTTCAAAACCCCGCTGTCTGCAGCAGTCACACAGTTTCTCAATATTACTTATAGAGGGAAAGATGGCGCTGCTTTATATAGTTGACCCACCATGCAGAAGCGCGGGAATGCCGGGAAGGTGAGGTTTCGTATCTGACCTGGCTATTGTTGGGTATGAAACGTGGATTCAGCCGTGACATATAACGCTTTTCTCGGCTCAAACCTCGAAGAAATGCGGTCAAAGTTTGCATGCCAGCCTAATACTTGCGTTAAATTAACTGAATAAGTGAAAAACGCACTACGGTCGGCTAGTCGGCTAGTGAAGTTCCGTCCACATTCAGGACCGCCGCACAGAATTCTTCCACGCCGAAAAAGTAGTCCGTTGTTAAAATTTTTCTTGTTACCCAAACAGGAGGAAGAAAAAAATAAGCTCCAGAATTTCGATACCTGGCTTGTTTAATGAAGTCCAACGTTAAAAAGCCGACTTCGTTTACTGTTGCGGTTGGCTAGCGGAGTAATACAGGACACCGCGGATCGTGGCCCAGTGTTAACTCCTGCCGTTTTCTCATGTTGTATCCTCCTATAGTGTTAAAATAATGTAGTCTGCGCGCAGAGGAGAGCATCGAGCTGCATAGGTACCGATTCCACGTTATCGACACAACACTAGCCAAGCCGAACACGGAACCTCACCTTCAAGGCATTCCCGCGGTGGACGAGGTGTTCTTTAAAAAACTCGCAAAGACGGTGGCGCCACTGTTGCCTCTAGATAATAATTACAAACCGTCGCAGCAGCGGCTGCGTTTCGCAAAATAATCTCGATAACTAGAATTCGGAGAGAACCGGAAACTTCTTCGAAGTAACCGGAGTTCGAAGTAACCGGAGTTCGAAGTAACCGGAGTTCGAAGTAACCGGAGTTCGAAGTAACCGGAGTTCGAAGTAACCGGAGTTCGAAGTAACCGGAGTTCGAGGTAACCGAAGTTCGAGGTAACCGGAGTTCGAGGTAACCGGAGTTCGAGGTAACCGGAGTTCGAAGTAACCGGAGTTCGAAGTAACCGGAGTTCGAAGTAACGGAGGTTTCTAGTCGGAACATAGGATGACGCACAGTGCACTCTAACCAGAAAGGAGTAAAAAGAAAGTAAGCTGTCCTCTAGCTATCGCACTCCCTTTCATATAAGGAAGTGCGCTAAAAGACAGCTTAAGATGCGGGTTCGATCCCGGCCGCGGCGGCCGAATTTCGATGGAGGCGAAATTCTAGAGGTCCGTGTGCTGTGCGATGTCAGTGCTCGTTAAAGAACCCCAGGTGGTCTAGATTTCCGGAGCCCTTCCCTACGGCGTCCTTCATAGCATGAGTCGCTTTGGGACGTTAAACCCCCATAAACCAAACCAAAGGACAGCTTACCCTCTTTTTATTTCCATATAGGCGCATTCCTGTTTAGAGTGTGGGCTGCGCCTGTATACGCGCTGTAGACTTCAGCACAATGTCGGTGCCCGTCGGAAGTTTTCCCTCATTTTATGGTTTGAGGATGGTTAATGAGAAAGCTACTAAGGCTATCAGGGGCGCCGTAGTGGGGAGCTCCGGATATATTTCGACCACCTGGGGTTCTTTGACGCGCACTGACATCGCACAGTGCACGGGCCTCTGTTGCATTTCGAGTCCATCTAAATGCGACCGCCGCGGACGGAATCAAACCCGCGTCTTTCGTGGCAGCAGCCGAGCTATTGAGTCACAACGGCGGCGCTCTTTCCCTCGTTGAAATCAGCGACAGTTCGACAGGAACACACGGCGTTACCTCGAATTAAGCAAGGCCCGACTGAACATTCTTCACTGTGTACTGAAGACGCGTGAGCCACCCATAGCCAAAGCTCTGAGTACCCGGGTTCGAACCCGACCGCGGCGGCCGCGTTTCGATGGAGGCGAAACGCAAGAGGCGCCCGTGTGCTGTGCGATGTCAGTGCACGTTAAAGATCCCCAGGTGGTCGAAATTATTCCGGAGACCTCCACTGCGGCACCTCTTTCTCTCTTTCTTCTTTGACTCCTACCTTCCTCCCTTCCTTTACGGCGCGGTTCAGGTGTCCGCCGATATATGCGAGACAGATACTGCGCCATTTCCTTTCCTCAAAAACCAATTTACCAATTTATTAAATTGTCGGCAGCGTCCTGTGCGAACAGGCAGCGGAGAAAACCGAACACCGAAATTACAGTCTGTCGACGCATTTCCTCTTAAAACATATCGATCGTGACCTAAAAAAAAAACTGAGCGAAGAGAGACGACAGAACAGGCGCTCGCATCCCTCTCTCTCCGTCCAATTAAGCTGCTGCGCTCGGTACTTCTAATCTAAAATGCTCCACTTGACCCCAGAATCTACACGCATCGATTCGGCGCTGAGAGTTTGGCAGCCAGCACAATCAAAGGGAGCTCCGAAGGGCATGTTACATGAGCCCCTGTAATCACGCCGGTTGCTCAACGATGGCGCGAAGCGAAGCAAAAACAAGCAAAAAAGAAAATCGACAAGTGGTAGGAAGGGGGGGGGGGGGGGGGGGGGGGTTACGTTGTACATCCCCTAATGCGCCTCCGCGGAAGCCGGTCGTGTGGCACGGAGCCAAGCTCTTATAAAAAGCGTGTGATGTGTGTAGTACACGCGATCGCGCGCGTACCCAGCCTCACGGACAAGTTCGAGGGTGCCTGTACAACGACGACGAAGGCGAGCCGGTGTATATGCGCTTTGGCACGTTTTTGGGCCGAAGAAGTGCATGCCGCATTAACTCGAATTTAAGCCCCCCCCCCCCCCCCCCCCCCCGCCTTTTCCCCACACTTACGCACGTACAAACGCGGTATACCTTCCGCTCTTTCGGGAGAAAATGCTGCGAGGGAACGCACAGCGCGCCGCCTGGCGGGGTTTGCGGCGTTGCCCCGACTGCGCGAGACACATTTTGCGGACTCCCCTCAATGGTTGGACCGCTCTCACCCCTGGCCACTGGCAGGCAATGGCCCTGGTAATGGCCAATGGCGTGGCACCTAAACCAACTCACGTGACCTAGATCATGTGATCACAGCTGCTATATATACACACACACTACAGCACTCGCTACCTGGACGGCTTGTAGCTTAGGCTCAGGCGCTCTTGCAAAGTCCAGCTGGATGCGTAGTTATCGTATTCTCATTGGCCACCACTGTGATTAGACAGGCCGCAGACCTCGGCCGCGCTCATTGGTCGGAGGACTGCTCACGCCCCTGACCAGTGAGCGAGGTCTAGGTCTGCGGCCTGTCTATAATCAGAATGGTGGCCAATGAGGATACGATAAATACGCATACCAGCTGCCCTTTGCAAGAGGGCCTGAACCTAAGCTACATGCCGGCCGGGCAGCGAATGCTGTAGTGTGTGTATACCAGCTATGATCACGTGATCTATGTCACGTGAGCTGGTTTAGGTCACGTCACAACGAAACTAGTCCTTTGAGTGAGAACATCTAAAAAACGTCAGCGACTTTTTCTTTTGTTTATACACGTACCTGAAACCACATTTAGGAAGGAAGCCAAAAGAAAGTCCGCCCGCGGTCTACGCGCGCTTGGATTCTTAGCAAACTGCATCCCCAAACCGTCGCTATTGTCCACAACTGCGCTTTAGAAAGAAAAAAGAAAGGAGGAGGGTAAGGGGGGGTGGAAGGAAAGGGTAGGCATCCTGAACTCGCGTCACTACGCTGGTTCTCAGAGAACAAAAGAGAAGGGAAGGGCTTAAGCACAGAGGGAGAGGAGGAAGCATTCCTACCACGCGCCGCCCACCACCATTCAGTTGCACATCCTTCTTTTGACATTGCTTCTACTTCGGAGACTGCCGCAGCGTACACCGGGAGACTGGATAGGGCGGTTTCGCGTTACAAGTATAGTACGACCGTGAACCATGACAGAAGAACATTTCAGCATAAAGCAATGTGCAATCTGCTGTGGCGATCTCGACCAAGTTATGTTTCACTGCGGCGAGACTATTAATCTAAAGTAAGAGAAATGAGCTGCAGTACTAACGTGCAAAAAAAAATACCACTGCTTATCCTAACTACACTCTAAACACGAAAGGATTAAAAAGGGAGTAAGCTGTCCTCCAGCGCACTCTCTTTATGAAGCAGGGTATGCTGCCCAAGCCCTGGGTAGATTTTCTTCACTAAAAATACGGAGTATAATTACGCATGGCAACGGAAACAAACTCCCCCTTCAAAACATGGGAACTTCGAGCAGTCACGAAGATTTTAACCGAGGTTCCAATCACCTCTATTTGCTAACCTCAACACCTTTATTGCCGCGTTTACAGTTATAGACACTCCATTCAGCGAACAGGTCTGGTTGATGAATTCACGCGGACGGGCCTCTTGGTACCGGTCTTAGGCAAATTCACGCGGTCAGGCCTCTTCAGAGCGCATCGTACTGGTACGTTTGCTTCACAGAGACGTACGCAGGGCGAATTTCAGACAAAGGAGAACTAAGTCTCCTCCCATTGATAACTGCATCAAGTTACTGTTCTCTCCGGTGGGAACATGCCTCCATTGCCAAGAGTAAGCACTCCGTATATTTAGTGATCGAAATCTACTCCGGAACCTGGGCAGCACACCCTGCCGCTAAAGGGCAAGAGCTAGAGGACACCTTACTCCCTTTTTACACCTATATAGGCTCATTCGTGTTCGGAGTGCAGAGTTGAAGAAAGCTGTTAGTCAATGCTGCTGCTGCAGTTAGTGTTTCACCTCATTGGCAGCACCAGAGACAATCGCGTGACTACGGCGTGACCACTGCGTCGAGTACCGTGTCACGATTCCTACTATAAACGACACCCCATCACTCAGCGAGCAGGTCTGGTTGATGAATTCACGCGGCCTGGCCTCTTCAGAGCGCATCGTACTGGTACGTTTTCTTCACAAAGACGTACGCGGGGCGAATTTCAGACAATGAACTAATATAAAATCAAGTGACAAGCTTCACGGCAAAAAAAGGGTTATCTATAAAGCTGTTCATTTATTTTTCCTTATCGATGGCCGCCACGCAGGGTGATTTTAAACACAACCGTGCGGCGCCACTGCTCAAGCCATTGCAAAGGCTTCGTTCGGACGACATAATCAGCGCATAACTTAAAGCTTTTCCCACGTCCGCAAAGACTGCGAAAGAGCGTCTACAAAAGCTGCTTCATTTTATGGCAAATAAACTATGTGAATAAACTATGTGTCCCGAGCTTGTGTAGCCACTGTTTTGAAGTGGGCTGCCCGTGGACTTGCTCCGTTGCACTGTTAGCTTATAGCTTCGTTGCCAGGCCCTTGGACACGTGGTATTTCATTACTACTAGAGTAAGCTGTCCTCGAGCGACTCCTTTTTATAAAACAGAGTGCGCTAGAGGGAGCTTACTCCCATTTTACACCCATATAGGCGTATTTGTGTTTAGAGTGCGCAATCTATACGGCGGGAGGGTAGCCGACCTTCTACGGCGACCGACGCTCAAACCACGCCGATAACTGCTATCGCCTGCTCGATACAACTGGCTTCATAAAAACTTTCATGAAAACGCCTTTACTTCCCCTCCAAAAATAGAGAACGAGGTCGGTTAAAAAGAAAACAACAAAGACTGCCAAACCGACTCGCAGAGAAAATATTTGCATGATATGTATGCAGCGAGTCCAGCAAAAAAAAAAAGCAATTTCACAAAATGACACGCAATTTAGCGTACGGATGTGAGACGATATTAAAGACCCATATTTGACAAACTAAAAATCGGAGAGCTTAATGCGCAGTCTAAGCTGAATATTAACAACTCTTGCAAAGCAACTTCTGATACACAGATGCTCCAGGTGCAGATGGCTGTCATTAATAAAAAAATATATTTTCTCACTCTGGTTTGGTTTGGTGGTAATAAAAAGCGTGGAGCGTAAACATTATGCTTTTTGAGCGTCCCAGTCGACATATTCGCAACAATGCCGAAGACGTTGGCGCGGTGGGATAAGTGGCTTTCAAGCACCATTGACGACACTCGCGGCGAGCTGTAAGGTCACGCTCTCGCGCGCTGTTAACAACAGTTGTTAGTTACGCTAAGTTTAATGGCGCATAGCCAACTAAACCTATCACGCACCAGCAGTCGCGAGGTCTACTTACGCTACGCGCGCAACTTACGAGTCTTTGTTTTTGTTGTTACTGATGACTGGAAAAGTCTGGACAAGTTTATATAAATAGGTCCGTTTATTCGGCAAGTGGCACTACAATGTCAACAGTGTAACCAAACCTGCTTGGGCCCGTTAGGGCTTGCATTATGTATACGAATAAAAATGTGCATGCAAAATCTCGGGAAACTAAACGAAAAAGTAATTATGGAAGCCGTTACACCCCCCAATACACCTAAAAGGGCACGCCCGAAATACTTTGTTCACAGTCGTTTTCGCGCCTTCTAAGGTACCGCAACACCGCTTCCGTCCTCCCATCATTTACGATTAATTCGCTGTAACGAACACCTGCTTATTACGAATTCGTAACGGGACCCCAGCGCAATGTCCCGTTACGTACAAATAAAGTGAAACCAGCGGCACGCCCTCTATGCCGGCTTTCGCAGCGAATTAATTATGGGCTCCGTAGTGTACTGCTCCACCTTTTCCACCGAGCCATGCGACCCAGTTTTTTTCTTTTTGTTTACCGCGTACTACGCCAATGACAGTTAGCCAGCCTCGGCGATTGGCCTACAGCCCAGCTCTTCCGCCTCTGTGCTCGTGCAGCCGTGTAATTATGACAGGGGTTTCCGCGTGAACGCTCGGCCATGCATGGTGCACTACACTGGGAGGTTTCGAGCACTGGTGGCAAAGGAATCGCCAGTCTCTTTTGCACAGCACTCGCAATTTTCGAACACATATTCCACATGTTTATACTGCACGAATACAAGTTGAGGCCGGCCTTTAAGGACGTACGATTATTTAGTTTTGTTTTATGCCATCTCAGTCTGAACCCAGCCGATTTCTTCGGTTTCACCGCGTGTTATAAGTCGCGTAATTTTGCAGCGTCATCTTATAGTTGCTTATAGTTGGTACAGTGTCATACAGGTGTGTTTCGATAGTTCGTTAAAATTTTTATCTGCGTAGTTTTCGCGAGTAATTTCGCCTGCTCATTTTGTATTATATATTCTAAAATATGTCATTTTTTTCCTGTTCCAAAGGCACTATGTTCTTCACTATGCAGTTTCGCTGTTTTAGCTGCATTTTTAACTCTTTTTTTTCCACTCCCCAAGGGAAAACTCAAGCGTTTACCTGAGCTGTCCAAGCTGAATGGCAACGAAGAATCCTACACAACTCAAAGGTGGTCGGTCACTCCCCACTTAATCGATATCATGCAGATGCAGAAATTCTCCACACTATAAATTTCTTTAATAAATTCGCCACTGACCTGAAAATTCCTGTCCGCATTCGCCACTACATGCTTAACTCTCACAGATAAATGAAAGAAAATTTCATTTTCACGAATTCATGATGATGTAGGTCTTTCTTCATGCCATTTAGTGCTTGCCTTGCGAAGGAATACTGGAGGATGCGGAGTTAGAAAGCTTTCTCAGTTGGCCTTCGCTCGCAGTGTGCTCGATTACCGATAGAAAGGAAGTTGTCATTGACAACATTTAACTCACGAAGCCGCGCAGTATCACTACAACGCGAACTTTCTTTGATGAAGCAGTTCAACATCCCGCTGCTAAGTCATGCAAACAATGAACAGCCATGACCCAAACATGCTCACAATCGCCGTTGTGAACGAAGGAAATGTCAAACTTGGACGACACGTTAAGCGCTTACATAAGCCCCGGGAGCGCACGCAGCGAACCGTTTCGACGGCGCTCCGAACTCGAGAAACGTGAAGGCCGCTCCAAGTTTGGCAGCCACCCATGCGCCTTCACCTCCGCCAGACTCACGGCTGCCCCTCTTTCTCCAGCTTTTTACGACCCGAAAGAATCAACAGGTAGGCCAGGTAGGGGCGTGTGCGCTTTTGGGATCTGCGCTATACTTACACGCACTCAAAACTGCGGCGAAAGACGAAGCAAATGTAAAAAAAAAAAAAAGAAACTGAAAACGCTACCAGTCGGGGGCGACCGCGATACGGTCCCATTCGCATTCGAAAGAGCGCTCGTCCGAAACCTCCACCCGGGCGCCTATTCAAAAACTTCTTTCCAATAAGACAGGCGCCGACGTCGTCAACGAGAGGCCCCCGCTGACCTCGCCGCAGCGTTGTTATGAAGAGAAAAAAAGAGAGCATTGTTTGGAAGCACCTGCGAGGCCCTTTGGACATCATCAGCTTGCTGCGAATGCTATCGCCACACTATCGGCGACGACGCCGATAAGCTCAAGTTGCGACGCACATCTCTGAGCCGCCAAATACGAAAGGAAAACCGGCCACAAAGGGTTGTCAGCTGCGAGCGCTAAGACAGCGCAGGAAGAGTGGGTTAAAAGTCTTCCTCTGCCTTACCTTAAAAGACGAATTGTCATCGGTGACCACCTGTGAATCCTTTCCGAGAAACAGAAGGCGGCACGGAGGCGGCGACGGCGTATTCCAGTTGTCAGGCAAAAGAGACAGCGCGCAGGCTGGTAGCGGCACACACAGGCGTAAGGACTCTTGCTCCTCGAGCAACACTTGTGAGCCGACAACCCACAAGACTTGCTTATTTTTCTTGAAGCGGAGTTCGTAACTTGCGACGGAAAAGCGGGCGCGAAGCGAGTGGGCAGCAGTGGGCTGACCCGAACAATGTGCGTTCAAGCCTGCCCCGCGCTAAACCGTGCCAACGTGAAGTAGTTACAGATGTTCTCCGCTAGGGCACTGTCAGCATCGCTGGATAATTATTTTGTCGCATAGTTTATTTTCTCCTCTTCACATATTTAGACAATAAAACAAACACTAGAAATTTAAGATAATATAAAGCTATTTATTTAAAACACAAACAGTGTACATTATGCTAGATTAATTGCCACGAAAGAGAGATTTTACAGCAACTTTAGACTGGCTTGACTGGTAGCGCCACCGCTCTCTGTGTAGCCCATACGAACTGCAATAATATAGGCTAGCGCGGGAGTTTTGAAATTAGCAAACCTGCCAACCGCGATGGAATGAATATTTCATCAAATACGTGAACTTTCTGCCCCTGCTTTAGTAGGGCAGTGCTTTAAAACACATTAGGCACTTATGCAAATCTTTTTTTTAATTGCGAATTCGGCGCCAATGTAAGAAATTTTGTTTGCGTAGCTATTTCGGTCAACCAAACGGCTCGTGGCTTTGCGGCAGTCACTACTTCGGCAAAACCTCCTGGGGTACATGTCGTCCACTATATTCTGAATTTTCTGAATCTGAGCTATTTGGTTCATACTTCGCATATTTTAAGTCTCTGAGATTCGCATATAAAATCCCTCTCAGGTCATGCGAGACCATAATCCACTCCTGGGGGGACCTTATATTTAAGCAAGCCCTACTGGTGACCTTCAGATAGCACTTCCTGTCCCCTCTTTGTAAAATAATTCCCTCTCGCTTTAGATAGTGATAACAGTGATGCCCTCATTCGGTAGGATTTCTCCACTCCGTTCTTTATTACAACATGCCCCGATTCTCGTGCCACGTACACGGCTATAATGATAAAGTAAGACAAGATCGTTAGGCTACTTATGCCGCCGTGGTGGCTCAGTTGCTATGGTGCTCGGCTGCTGACCCGAAAGACGCGGGTTCGATCCCGGCCGCGGCGGTTGAATTTCTTTGGAGGAGAAATTCCAGAGGCCCGTGTGCTGTGCGATGTCAGTGCACGTTAAAGAACCCCAGGTGGTCGAAATTTCCGGAGCCCTCCACTACGGCGTCTCTCATAGCCTTAGTTGCTTTGTGACGTTAAACTTCATAAACCAAACCAAACCGTTAGGCTACTTATCAACGATGTCGAATATGCAGATTACTTCAAAAGCAGGCTTTGTTAAAGGGGCACAGATGAAAACTCCATCCGACTATTCCCAGTAAAAAATGATTATCTGGTTCTTTTTGGCTATATGATGACATTTGCCCGTTAGCAAAGGGACGCATTTATCCGCGAGAAAATTGGATTTAAAAATCTTCCTATCAGTTTATTCAAACTCGTGACGTCTTTGAAAAGGACGGATTGCCGGGTTGCCACCATTTTTGCAGTTTTTCTTATTTTAAATGATGTTTTAGACGTTAACATACATCGGACCATGTGATATTCGTTTTATTTATTTATTTATTTTCAATACTCTCAAGGCCCGGAGGCATTACAGAGAGGAGGGCATACAAAATCAGAGGTAATTTTCTTGTTTGACATGTTCGACGCCGTAGTGAAGGAAACTGCGATATTCGCTTACGAGCGCAATATAATTTATAATTGATTTTCTTCTTTGCGCTGTTTCGGTTTCATCAACCGAACGATGGTTGCGACGTGTAGTTGGACTTACAGGTCACGTGAGGATTGAAAAATGAAAAACAAAACGGCAATATAACTGCTTATGCATCGTTTGTTGTCATTCCAGCTCTTGAAGCAGGCTGGTTTAAGGGTTATCGTGAGTTAAAACTACGTATCAGCGTTTATATTAGAAAGTGACATATCATAGCGCGATCCACTGCCGTGATCGGCATCCGCGCGCCGCGATTGCGCACGTGCTGATTGGTCCCGACGCGCCATCTTGGCCCTCAGGGCGATCTGCGCATGCGCAGTGGCACACCGCGGAAGCGAATCACGGCCAGAACGACGTGCACAGCGCCTTATAGGTCGTGACGGCATTTTTCGTGCCTCACGGGACCTAAAGGCCAACTATAAATTTGTCACAGCCATCGTTCGATTGATGAACCCGAAACAGCATGAGAGAAGAAATTTAATTACAAGTTATTAGCACTCGTAGTAGAATATCATACGGTGATTCATGTATTTTAAAGGATAACGCATCGTTTGAAAGAAAACATGCAACTAAAATTAGGTGTTTGTGGTCCGTCCCAAGAGGTCGTTTCCCCAGCGGCGTAGCGAATGCTCTATTCATCACCGAATAATCAGCTCCCGTGTCGACTAGAGCGGTAACAAATTTCCGGCCGTTCTTCAATCAGCCAGTCCTGGAGCATAAAAAATGGTAGTGGTTTAGCTCTGGTTAAACCTGGAGGATTGCGAAAGCAACGAGAGAGAGAGAGGCGATGGAGAGTGCGCGGCAGCGGCGGCGGCCCCGACAGCGCCCCCGACAGCGCCAGCTGTGCGCCGAATGACGTCACCGCTCCTCGCGCATGCGCAGTATGGCCTTTGATCAGCTCCGCTAAATGGCTCAGCGACTCGCGTAGTGTTGCTTTCGCAACAAAAGATCGCTGCACACCGGCACAGGCAGCAATCTACCATTGCATTGCGAAAGCTGTGACAGCCGCAACATTTTGGGCGAGTTGGTTACCTACATTCGTTATTACAGCGCAACGACGGCACAAAACAAGAGGGGGATATGTAATAATGAATGCGTTCCTTACCTGAACAAAACTGCCTTCCTCTCTAAAGGCACGCAGCAAAACTGAAAGGGAGGTTATCGAAGCTTTTCTGAAGGGGTGACGGCTGCGTTAGCTCGCCCTCGTTACCGCTGTCGACACAAGAGGGTGTTTTTAGAAGAGCATGTTCGTGTTTCACACCGGCTCTGATTCTCCTGCAAATTTCTGCTGTTGTTTTCTTTCGCCGAGCCCTTTGGCGATAGTGTCTTTCTTGTTATGTTCACGGGCCTTGCAAACCACGCGTTTTCACGAATAAAATAAGTTGGAAGTCAGCGCTTTGTCAGCCCTTTTGTGTGCCTTACGTTCGCGCAGTTTGTACTCGTTCTCTTCATTATGAACCAACTAGCCCGCCAGAACGTCCTTCTTCGTCGATGGACTGGCGTTGGACGTCGTCCTCGGCGTCGGGTCACGGCTTCGTCGGGTATGTGAAGCGTGGACAGGGCGTGTCGTAGAAGCTTTTCTGAGTGGCGGCGTCCTTTTGAAGGTTCGCGTCGTGGTCGCGGTTTTCATTGTATGCGGTGTCGGTGTGTCGGGAGCGGCATCTTATGATCTTCATATGCCGCGTGGTCGTTGGAGGATCTTCACGGGATCCACAACACGCTCGAAGAAATAGCCGAAGCGCAACGGACCTCTCAACTGGAGCGGCTGTCCACGACCAAAGCCGGGAGGAAGATACTGGACGACCTGGGAATAGGACACTCGAACGACGCGCAGACGAAGCTCCCCGTCCCCGAAGAGGTCCGACGCCAGACCAGAATCGACCCCATACCCAAGAACATGAACCCCGAGTATAACAAGGAAAGAAGAGCGGCGAGGGCCAAGGCTCTCATCGACCTGCACGCCAACGACGAGCACGCGCGGTACGTGGACGCGGCCGAATACCAACGGAACGCCTTCGCAGCGGTCGTCATAGAGGCGTCGACCGGCGCCACGAAGACGGCAGCGAGCGTGAGATGCGCCGGAGCGGAACAAGCGGAGGAGGTGGCCATCGCCCTGGCCATTGCCGACGCAGACTGCTACACGGTGCTGAGTGACTCGAGACAGGCGGTGCGAAACTTCGCCAAAGGCCAAGTCTGCAGGGAGGCCGAGCGCGTACTACGAGCGACTAAACTGCAAGACAGAGGAGTAAGAATCAAGTGGTTTCCGGCGCACGCGGGCGACGCGTCGGAACGCAGTGCGAACCACAATGAGACGGCACATGCAGCGGCGCGAGCGCTAACCAACCGCGCCCCGGCAACAGACCGTCCGACGTGGTTCGGAGCCAAGGACCGCATGACCGACTACAGCGAAATCACGAAGGCCTACCGCCTGGCTCGCAGGACTCTCCCACCCCCGCACCCGAGGCTGAGTCGAGCGGAGGCGGTACTACTGAGACAGCTCCAGACCGGATCGCTACCGAGCCCGAGACTGATGCATCGCATGTACCCCGAGACCTACCCGACCGATACGTGTAGAGTCTGCCGGAGGGAGCCGGCAGATCACACGCACATCCTGTGGGACTGCATCAAAAATCCAAAGGAAGCAAGATCAGGAACAATCCCGCCGCGGCTGGAGGCAGCCGCGAAGAGCAACGACCATGACCAAAAGCTATGGGCCGTCCAGCAGGTCCTCGGGGCGCTCGAAAGGCAGGGATCCAGCGAGCCGGCAACGGCGAGCGGAGACCCGCGCCGAGTAACGGCAGCCTCGTAGACGACGTAGGCCCTCGTCGGGGCGCGCGAGCGTCCAACTGCAGGCACAAATAAAGTTTACTCCAATCCAATCCAATCGGCGTTTCGCTCGTGAGCAACCTCACCTCCAGAGGTTGCTGCCTTTAGTTTCCCCTACGAGGGCTGGGAGACCTTCCTCGTACCGTGGCTGCGTAGCTGCGGCGTGGAGACGTAAAACATGAGGCTGACGGCGATGGTGAGCGCGAAAGGCGGTTCGGCGCATACTCCTCCCGACGCAGGTACTCGTCGATTTCTTGCGGATGTTGGCCGAAGCGTGGTAGTGGCGCGTCAAAGGCAAAGCCACGAAGACCGATACGGCGGTACGGGCAGTGACGAAAAATGTGACCGGCGACCACAATGGAAGCACAGCGGCGATTGTCGGAAGTCCTCCAGGCGTCGCACTTCCTGGGGCTTGGGAGTCATTCGTAGGCTGGGCGGGCGAGGGCAGGGGGGCAGCGTTCGGGAACAGCTGGTTCAAGTCTTTGTGAATGCCTTCATATGATTCCCACATCGCTAGAGAAGCTTCATGTTTTTCGAATCACATTATCGCTGGTCCTTCCAAGGCGAAGAAAACATGGCTCACTAGTCGGCCCAACTGTTGCCGTTGAGGAGTCCTTCTTTGCTCGAGTGCGGTCCGGCAGTAGTCCGTATTCTGGTGAACGCCTGTGGAGACGACGGCTGCTTCGCACTTCGTCTTCGGTTGGGACGGCTTCTGCGGCTCTCTCGCGATCTGCTTCTTCAAAACGGCTCGGGCTGCTTTGGCGGCTCCCAGGGGGTGAAGGCGACAGGGAAATCCGTTAGCACCTCCACCAGATGTCACCTAGTGGTGACTGCAGTCCGGAGAGTAGGAATACATAGAAAAATGGCTTCTAAACAAAGCTCTTTATTTGGGCTGACTTGCGCCCACAAAGGACTGGATCACTCGGCAACGGCGTAGCAATAAGCTTGCTCGGCGGTCGTCGAATAAAATGCCCGCCGCTCTCGATCGGCCGTGCTCTTTTTAAAGCTGATAGCGCACTTTCCAGATAAAGCTTGAAAAGTTCAGAATATTCTGGAACAACGTAGAATTGGCTCCGCCTGGATGCGATCAATCGAGATAAATCTAGGCGCGTCTTGCATCACAAACAAAGCGACAAAGCAGCGTGCCGGCAGCTTTGAAGAAGGAACAAACAAACACTGAAAAAATTCGCCGCAATATGGTGGTGTGACGTTGGCTTTTGGATCCGCGTAAAAAAAAAAAAAACGGAGGGCGATACGTTTTTCTTTTCGGTCTTTTCTGCTGATAAAAACCTCCGTTTTCGGCGCTCGTAGGGTCTCTTTGTATTACAACGCGGCATATATATCCCATCGATGCACGCAAACCTCTGTTTCTCCTCAGTTTTTCTTTAAGAACAGAAACGGAGACGGCGAAAAAAAAGCGAAGAAAAACAGTCGCCATGGCGTGGTCACACGTGGCTAGCGTTATCATTCTGCAGCGTCGCGTTCGACAAATTCCGTTCCGCTTCGTTTGTATTTTTTCGAGAAAAAATACGAGTTGAGCTTAAAGGGGCCCCGAGATGATTCTAATGCGAGAAATCTGTACAGGTAGTCTTTTCGAGTGTTCGACCCAGCAAACCAAAAATCTCTCAGAGACGTATACTAACGTCTCTGAGAGGTGTTTGGTTTGCTGGGGAGTAAAATTTGTCAGCTCTGCGTGGATCCAATAATTTGCAAACAATTAAAAAAAAATTGCTGCTTGCACCCGCGGCACCTCACCGCGCGTTCTTAGCAGCACATCCCCTTCTGATAAAATGGAGAATCTGGGCGAGCCTTTTCATTGGGCGTGCCCAAGTGCGGTGGAGGGGTCGGAGTGCTGTGCAGCCCCGACCTCTTTATTTTTTTTTTTCTGCGGCGTGTCTGCTCGTATTAGTTGGGGATGAAGCGGTGGATCATTCCTAATCGCCAACATCTGCGGTCGTAGTGAAGTCAGCTTAAAAACTGTGTTGTGCGGTGACCAGTGATGAATACCGATCGCTCGTGACCTTTTCCTAACCTCAGTAAATATCATTTCATGGTCCCTTTAAAGGGCCACAGAAAAGGGTGTTCGAACTTGGCTTTATAATGCTTGCACTATATAGAGTACAGGCCACCGAGCGTTCGTGCCGCGTACGAGACCTCAAAAGCGAGCGGGAAATTTACATCTTTAAAAATTCTCGCTTTCGCACCTCGCAGAGACACGCGGTGTCGAGCATATGACGTCACATCTTGCAAGTGACGTCAGCAGCCGGGGGGGTTATCATTGGTTCACCGCGCCAAATTCTTTCAGACGTCACGCAGCAGGGCACGCAGCAGCCGCGGCCGCTCCGCGCGCGTCGGCAGCCGGCGGAGGTAAGGCAGGGGCCAAATTTGTCGGGCTGGCAGGGGAGCGCCATTTTTGGCGTGCGAAAGTTGACGAGAGGAGAGGGAAAGGCGCGGAGACGCGGAAGTTCACATTTTGACTGTTGATAGCTCCTCTTCCACGAAATGCATTAAAAAAAAAATTCTTACTGGAGGTTATTTGTGGAGCAACGTCCTTTAACATCCCAGATGTACCGCAACTTTATTGACAGACCCTTTCTGAGGCCCTTTAGGATGTATTCAGTCGCAACCTTTTAGAGTGGGAGATGTTTTTTATGCCAACCCACCACGAGCATGTCGATACTAGCCCAGCTTTCATTCTTAGCCTACGAGAACATAGTAATGTACAGCAAAATACCTTGTTCAGCCTATGGCCCTTAGTCCAAGGAATTCGTTTTAAGAGAAATACTTTTATAAAATGGCTTTGCTTTGAGGTGCAATCTTACCATGGCACAATACACCACTGGCACAATGTTGCCGCTGGTCACCCAGAGCCATCACTGGTTTGGGTTGTAGGGTGTGTATTATGTGTAACACTTTCTGTAGCCATAGAATCCTTAGGAGGGAAGTAGGGATTGAAATAGAGAGATAAAGGCAGACCAGACAGTTTGACCAGGCTCGGGTTCGATTTGCTGCCCTGCACATGGGAAAGAAAAATAAAAAGGTAACGGGAGAGTAGAAAGTTCGTCACAGACTATAGTAAGTCTCTTAGACAAGTAGACATCAAGCACCACAGCAGAGGCTGCACAGCTGCCAGTGCTGTTGGCTGAAGAGGTCAAAGACCCAGGATCTTCACTGCAGAGAATGGTCAAGTGTCCAGCAGGCTTAAAATACGGGAGAGATGGCATTCCAGGCATTCGGTAGCACGGGCTTTAGTTGTATTGAAAACCATGTAAATCCACGACTTTGCGTGACAGAAACTGCATCAGAGAGAAGCAGTTATGTTTGAAAAGGTTTATTTTATGTACACGGTATTAACAGATCACATTTCATAGCCATGTGACTCTACACAACTGCCTACACAGTGCACAATTAGAAGCCTTGTAATGCATGCTTTTGCTAGCGGCCAGAAAAAGCCTACACACAGACCACCCCTAACTGCATGTGCACATTAAAAGAAATAATCCTACCCAGTCACTTAACAACAGGCCCAAATGCCTCAAATGAGGCATGTAAAAATTTGTGGCATCTCTAATCTTCAACATAACAAGAAAACATAACACAAAAGAACACACTCAAATGCTTCTCCCACAATGGCAAGGTTAACAAGGTTGATAAATAAATACACTATCAATTTCTTTTTATATCATTTTGCTAGTCACTTTAAGTGTAAAAATAAATGCACTAAGGCAGCACACTGCAATCTTTGTATAATGCTATGCCATGGTCAAACGACAATAGAAAAAAGCAGGCTGCTGTCATCCTTCAAGAACACCGGTTCTCACAATGTTTAGATGCAATGGGTCAAGCCGGGCGTACGTTAACCACAAGTTTATCGCACATCTTTTTAAGTCGTCCTGAATCAAGAGGTTTGCAATAAATGCAAGCCAAATGCATGCATTGAAAGAAACAAAGTCATATTCTTTGAAACTCTCACAAATTCAGCCCTTCAAGAAAAACAAAAACAAAGAAAAATGCACCTTTTGTTTCAGTTTAGCTGTAGTGCCAACATGTGCCCTTGAATAAGCCCAATAGGGAGCACTAAAAAGCATACGAGCTCTGGCTGTTGTCCACACTGCAAACAGCATGCACAACAAGGCATGGTCAAGCCAAACTTAGCTAAAGCCAAAGTTAGCTACACTGCTTCGACATAGGCCCCAGTGGATCTCCCAAGTTGACAATACTCTGCCTGGACTGGCTTAGTGAGCAACATCTTGATGCAACTCCTCTGAAACAAGCACAGTGCTTGGGGCCCTGCGTGCAGAAGCACATAACACCGGCTTGATCTTTCAAAATATACTTCCGCTGCTTCTGTTGCCAGCACAAGGTGAAACGACGCTGGCAAACGATGCCGAACATGCGAGCTTCGATCGCTCGGGACAATCGAACGATGCCACGAAGCCCAATTACGTCGCGGCTGTTAGATGACTCCCTGGTCGGCAATGC
This sequence comes from Amblyomma mixtum, assembly GCF_055824585.1. NCBI lineage: Eukaryota > Metazoa > Arthropoda > Arachnida > Ixodida > Ixodidae > Amblyomma > Amblyomma mixtum. The sequence continues at coordinate 29,411,281 of NC_143012.1, forward strand.
ACCAAGAAAATACACCGTCTAGGATCTGAGGTTTCTGGTGGAAATTCAGAGGTTGTGGGGGGGAGGGGGGGGTGCATGTGGATGTTGCAGAATGGCTCCCACTAGAGCAGTTGCACTGGTGTCACTGCGGGAAGCAGCGAGTTGACGCAGTTCACCCACAGATTGGCACACGGTGAGTGATACTCGCGGCCGCTGTATGACAGCTTGGAAGATGCGATTTCAGGATTGTCAACGTGCAGCAGGCAGACGCCGCATGACTTGGCCGATTCTTCGGCACCGGGCAGCCACTTGGCGTCTTCCGCAGGAGGTATCTTCATCGTCTGCGTCGAGGAGAGCCCACGGTCTCAACACACCCCACACATGACAGTCAATATATTGACATATGTAAACCGATTCATCGATTGATTGATCGTAAACTTTATCCCTAACCAAGCAAAAATGGTACACGAGATATGGGTCACGGATACAGAAAGTTTCAGCATGAGAAACTGAAAACGGGACCTCCCGGTCACAGTGGGTGTAATCAGTATGATATACCAGATGTTTCAGAGAAGAGGAATAATAATTAAAAGAACAAGGTTTTTTGACGAAAAGAAAATCGGTTTTTAGAATTTTGAAAACACTATAAACCTTAGAGCTGTGGCTCGACAAAATTTCGCTACTTTGACTAGTTATATGTGCACTGGAGACGTTTCTTTGCCTGCATGCTTATCGAAAGCGGATGTGTTTTGGCACAATGCAACCAAAATTAGCTGAGCCACTGTGGCGAGGATAATCAGGTTTTCGAAATCATAAAAACTGATATGGCTATTACTAATGGCCGGTAACAAATATCTAATTGCAATCAGGTGCCTATTTATAATAAGTTAAAAACTTAAATATTAGAATTTAGTTAATTGCTTTACTAGTAAACATTGTACGCCTGTTTTTTGACGTCCGCCAACACTGGTATTACTATGCCACAAAAAGTTTCTCTTTACCCCGAAAACCGTATTTTAAAAAAGTAGTGATTACCTTCCCTGACACACCTGGTACATTGTGCTGAGTACTGTAACTACAAAACATTACACACAAAAAAAGAGAACCATTTACATGGGACGAAGAATGAATGAACTGTAAAAAGGTTGCAAGATGCTTTAGGAACGCTGCCACAGATATACTATTGGTTTAGTCTTGGCACTGGCTCAAATCAGCTGCAATCCCTATTTTCAGGTGCTCGTGTCACTATTTTCAGTAGACCTAAGCCTGTGAATTATAGCAATGCAAACAGCACTGTTCTTTTCTTTGGTTTGAAGCAAATTCGAAGCGAATATTAATTTTGTTCAAATAATTTCGAAGCAAACATTTCGAAAACTTTTCGCACACAAAAAAGGTTGAATGGCACAATGAAGCATTATCGAAACCATGTGTCAGTCTAACACGCAAAACTAGCACCTAAAAAGAAATTTAAGTGCACTGAAGCTTTGTTGCACTCGGTGAAAAATGGCCATCCGAAATTGGGGGAGCCGACCAATTTCTGGTGTCTGAGGTAGGCTCGACCAGATCACGGGTATTGCATGCCTCGTGCCGGTATCTTTTCTCGCCACGATTCAGGAACTCCATGTGCCATAAAGAAATATTGTCAGTTCTTGTACACAAATTGGTTCGGCTAACGAAAATTCGAACTGCACTCCATATATCTGGCTCGCTCATGCTGACGGTTGCTTTCCTGGACAAGGGGCAGGTAGTGTGGGGGCGAACGTCCACTTCATAAGCCGGGGCGCACGCAAATGGAAGGCATGAAAGTTGCGCCGTTTTATTAGTTTTGATCGACACTTGCCGGTTTTAATTGTGTCGTTGTGCAGCTGCTGCTTTTGGCTTCGCTTTTACCGCGATGCCTTCCCGCAGGAAGTATGTTAAACCGACCACATGAAGCAAGTGTTCCAAAGATGTTATTCACTTGATACAAATAGTTCGAGATTTCGAGCACCAAACATTCTAATTGAGTACTTTACGGTTAGGCCATGTGCTCGAAATTATTGAATATTCGCACATGCGTACTGTGCACGCTAAATGCTTCCAAGTGAGAGCAAGTGCTCAATTCATAACCTCAGAAAAAAACAAAACAAGTGGGCTGTTAGTAATGTCAATTCATGATTGGTGAGAGGAGATAGAACCCCGAGCACCGACTACCTAAATGTAGGTTCTGAGCTCCTACACTATAACTGCAGAAGGAGATCGGTGGCACACTTCTAGCCTGCTCTCACCATTTATACTCATTCGCCAATGCGAAAAGACTAAATTTTTCATTCATAAACCGTTCACAATTCGTTCACAACTCAAGGGGACAATTCAAGTCTTCGCACCATCCACTAAATGCCATGCAAGAGTGGCAGCCTGCTAGGTAACTAGCAAGGCAGGTGAGGCTTACAAAGAGGCACGAATTCTCGAGGTATGAGGTCAGTTGCTCCCAGGTGGCCTGCACCTCGGAGCAGAGCTTGTCCAGGTTCTCGGACTGCAGGCCCGTCAGCCGAGAGGAGAGGGCTATGCGCTGGCACACCTTGTAAACCTCGGCCAAGTCTGCACATCATAAGAGGTGAAGAGGACGATGTGCCATCTCAAGAGCAGAGACAATAGGACAACTCTTCAGTGTCATGCTACACAAACTGACCACTAAGAGAAACAGACAAGCCGCTTAAGGGGGGATGAGGGGATCGAAGGTGATTTTCTATTTTTTGACTTAAAGCAATGAAATTTGGCAGACTGGCTTAAAACAGCATCAAACAATCAGATATAAAGTTTCACACACCTCCAGTAGGTTCCCTTTTATCATTGTTTATATGTTGTTCTCATGTTGCTTGCTTGCGGAAAGCCTAGCATGACATAAAAGCAGGCTACAGGTCTGTAAATGCTTTTAATATTTACGAAGAAGAGTGGTGTAAATAAATTTTTTTCAAAAATTTCCCTGCTCTTTTATTTGGAGGACACAATATACACCTTCTCTTTATGTTTAGAATGTATCGATGCAGACCACACTTCAGTGATCACAACAAAACAAACGGGGTAAAAATCCATGCACCAATTGCTGTGCTACGCTTTCCACAAGCAAAGTATTAAGCTCAATACAAAATTTCGAGCAAACAAGCCTGAAAGTTCTAAGCGAGCGCACACTGTCTATGTGTAGATGCCGACAAATATATTTATTTGGAGCGCGTAAAGTTTATTTTTGAATGAAATATTTCAGTACAACATAGAAACAGTGTTGGAGATGCCAAAAAGTGTACTTTTCAAAAATCGACTTTTTTCGTGATTTTTGCGATCTGATCCCCACATCCCCCCTTAAAACAGATGAAGTTCCCATGAATGAAAAAGTCAGCTCTCTGTTAATAAAAAATTCTGTAACTGAGAATGATCCTGCTACAAAGAGGATGTTTTGTTTTAGAGCAGGCCCCGAATAACGAGCGCTGATCACTGCTCCTGAACGCTCCACTGGCACAAAGAAGAGCGATGTGAGCAGCGACTACTCACTGTGGATGTAGCTGGTGCCTTCCTCAGTGTCGAGCGCCTCCCTGCAAATCTGACTGCTGGCCTCTCGGTTGAAGACGGACTCGGCCTCCGCGATGAGCTCGCGCACACTCTCCAAGCAGCGCGTCCAGCTGTCGATGCAGGCTGCCTCCCCAACTGGTGCATCCTGGGGGGAAGCAGAACTCTTCAAGCTTCTTCGAACTTTTCAACATAATCTAAAAAAAAAATAGCACAACATCCGGGAGCCAGAGTAGTTTTTTCGACGCCTAAGAAGTTGAGTCATCTGTGTACGCAACATTTCGAAAAATCTAAAAAGGGTGTTGGTTGTACGAAAAAACATAGGAAAAGTTTGTCAATTGTACTGAAAATATCATTTATCAGATTCCTATTTCCTGTGGCAAGCAGTATGTAGGGCAAACTGGCAGATGCCTGAATGATAGGCTTCGAGAGCATGGGCGTGACGTAGATGATATGCGTGGAAAAGGGTTGTCAGCCCACTGCCGTGGGTGTCACTGCATACCGCTTCTTGAACAATGCATGGTTTTAAAAGTGCACAATAACCGGTTGACACGAGAAATCATAGAAGCGGAATGGATATTACTTTTGAAAGATGATTGTGTTAGTACCCCCTCTGTTTCATTGCTGGCAAAAGAGCTCGCATATCTGGCTGATACACTTTGCTAGCGCATGGTTTGACGGCGTGTTGGGCTTGATGTCGATATAAAACCACCTTTCCTTTCTGAAATAAACCAGTGTTGGAAGTTAGCGCCGTGTGTTGTCAGTCTTTCTGTGTCCTTGTCTCTTTTTGCGCTACGTTTTCACCTTTCAAATATGAACCAACAAGCCCAAGCATATACCCTTCTTCAAGCTGTTCGTGTTGCAACACCATGCTAAGCGTGGAAAATGCTTGCAAGCACTGCTTGATCTTCAACAGATACAAATATTTACGCAAATGTTGGACAAGCAAGTGTAAGCCAAGCAAACAAAAGGTGTATTGCCATTCATGTACATAAGTGCAAAGCACAGAAGTTGCAATGTTGGGCTTATAATATCAAAGGACACAGGTTTAAATTATTCTATAAAAGCTAACATGTGAAGTGAACACAAAGGTGCTTATATAACAATGCATAATTCTCGCGGCTGTCTCACCTGGTTTATGCCCCGGATAACGCTGTACTTGTCCAACAGCAGTACTGGCTGCTCTGCCACAGAGGCAGCACCTTCAGGCTGCGTGTCGGACGTTGTGTCTGGAGACAAAGACAAGGATAACGATCACAGCTGCAGTCCCTTGTTACAGCTTATCTTTGCTCTCAATCAGGACAACATGGAGCACGGTTTTCTCACCAAGCAAGCTTTACGAGCACTCATTTTTATTCAGTCAATCCATGGTCTCCGTGTTATGGAGTTATTGCCTCAAAACTGACAAGCTCTCTAATGTACTTGCACAGAGAAGGCAGCATTGCTGAACACTAAGCATGGTATAGCTGTACTCTGTCTCACAATCTGGTGGCACAGGAGTGGAAGCTACGAGCTGTACTCAGGTGTCTAAGACTGTGAGGGAAAAAATAATTATCAGGCAATTTAACAAGGTTAAGTGCAGAATATCATGCAGTAGTGCTAGTTCCGGTGGGCACTTAACGTCCTTACGTGCTAAAGGTATTCAACCTAAAGGCCTTTACCATAAGGGCCTTCTGCCTAAAGACCTTCAAAGTAACACCTTTGCCCTAAGGGCCTTTGACTACTCGTGTTTCCAGTGCGCTGTTCTCTCTCTCTCTCTTTTTTTTTTAACAAATGGACAACAAAGTAGCCCGAACAGCACCATTACTCAATTTAATTTCCCATGCCAATCAAACGTGTGGACAGAAAGGTGCCGATCCTCAATTTTCGTTTTGAAAGAAAGTTGCGGCGGGAGTGGAGAATCCTCACCTGATGAGGTGGCAGCCTCGGACGCTTCCTCCTGACTGTCAGCGGTGGCAGCCACCCTTGCGTCATCCGAGCATCCTGTCCTGGCTGATGCGGACTCGTCGTCATCACTGTTGCCTAGCCGGAAATCCAGGCTTAGCACTGAACCGTGCCGGCTGGATAGCGACCCTTCGCGGGCTCCAAATTCAAGGCTGTTCACAGAAAGCCCATCACCTGCACACGTAAACAGTGCCCTGCTTGATGCCCCTGCAGAACAAACAAAGCTGTTCCTTCCTTTCCCCCCTCTGCAGAGAAAACAGCCCAGATTTCAAATACAAAACACCAGTCAAGACCTATTGTAAACCATGATTGCTGATCAGTACCATTTGGTAGGCACCTAAGAAAAATAGCAGAATAAAGTGCAGCTCCACCATTAAAAAGCAGGCATTATGTTTTGAAACATTACCAGGGAAATCGACAGAACATATCTGCAACATGCTCAGTACTGTGCGATGTCAGTGCATGTTAAAGAACCCCAGGTGGTCGAAATTTCCGGAGCCCTCCACTACAGCGTCCCTCATAGCCCGAGTCGCTTTGGCACTTAAAACCCCCATTAGCCATAAGCCATAAACTCCTTCCGTCCACTTCGCAGAGTATGTGGTACACTATCTCGAGTGCCCAAATGCATCGTGGCAAACAAAAAGGAATCAATTTTTGAAATAAGAATGAAGAATGTCTCGAAGCAGATGTAATCTTTAACGATTTTATTTCTGTTGCCTGTTGAACAAAAATCATTTTTACAAATAAACATGTAAAAATTATTAGTAACTCTCACTTAACATCAGATGTCCGTGAAAGCTATAACGTACGGACACAAGCCGTTTTGAAAAGCAAAGGCAAATACAACCACACTGCCCAGTTTTGCGCTCCCTGAAATGAGCAGCAAATGAAGGCCCTTTTAACAGCTGTGACAATGTTTGAGAGCATGTGGAACACATGAATTTTCCACTAACTCAAGATAAGCTCCAAGACATTAACTGGAGTTGCTGTGTATAGTAACACCCCTTTCATCCAGTAACTACATCCTAACTACATCCACCACAGGACAAAGGCTGCTTCCATATCTCTCCAGTTAACCCTGCCCTGTGCTAGCTGCGGCCACCATACCCCCCCAAAGTTCCTACTGTCGCCGGCCACTTGACTCTCTGCCACTTACTGCTTCGTACGTTGTCTTTAATTCACTTCAATAGTAATTCACTCCTCTCCGTTTTGCATACCCTGGCAATGCCCATTTCTTATTGATATTAACTTGGATATCATTAACTAGCATTTGTTGCCTAACCCACTCTGCTGTCTTCCCGATTCTTAATGTAACCTCTACCATTTTCCTTTCAAAAGTTTGCTGCCCTTTACTCCATTACAGCTTAATCCTTTTCGTCAGCCTCCAAGTTTCTTCCCTGCAGGTTAGCACTGGCAAGTTACAACTACTATACACTCGCCAATAATGATACTAAAGGCACCCTACCCTACACTAAACTATGCAGGCATCACTGACCTAGTGAGATGGTGTCATTGGACTGCGACGAAAAGGGACCGGGGTTGTAGAGGAGACCGCCAAACATGTTGGCTCGCTTATCGGGAGTCGCCGGTGCTGGCGGAGGAACGACTTGGACGTGGCAAAAGTCACCGAAGTCTTCGTCGTCTGCCTTGACTTCAAGTTCGGGGAGCGGGTTGTGCCACGTCTCGATAGTGTGCCCGCCTGCGGGAAAGCAGCTTCATCAGCCACAGAGGCACAAACATCTTTCAAGCCACACAGTGAACACACGTGACAGCCCAATGAAATGCTTTAAACAAGCCTCCTTGCTTGCTGGCCAACAAGTACGTTTTGCAGCGCCACATTCACCAGAACAATGGAGCGTAGCCCCTAACTGAATCCCAAAGCAGTAATAAAGATGGGGAGATAAATAATGGCACGAAGGTTGTGAATGCATAAGTTGCTGCTAGCACAGGAAATGACAGGCAATATGTGCCTGACTATGTAATACACTTAAGCAAACAAGGAAGGGGGATGAGGGGCTCGTTGTAAATATGACAGAAGCCAACAGCCACAGAAACCAAGGGGCACAGGGGATTTTTTTTTAATTAATTTATTTATTTTGTGGTGTTGATCAATTTAGAATATTACTGAATATGTCATCGCTTAAAGCTAACTGATTAGAAAAGCAGAAGAAAAAGACAACCACATGCCACCGGTGGGATCCGAACCGGTGGCATGTGGATCGGATCCCACCGGTGGCATGTGGTTGTCTTTTTCTTCTGCTTTTCTAATCAATTAGCTTTAAGCGATGACATATTCAGCAATATTCTAAATTGATCAACAGCACAAAATAAATAAATTAATTAAAAAAAAAATCCCCTGTGCCCCTTGGTTTCTGTCATATGTAATACACTATACATCATATTTACCCGCACAATTGGTGCACTTAAGTAATGAAAACACCCGTTTCCTTATTATCAAAATACAAATTTTTGCAAATATATTCCCTCACATAAAGAAAATGTTCCCAAATTTTTGTAAATTTTAGCAAAAGAAAGTGCATTCATAATGCAAGTATAAATATGACCCATAACCCTGCCTGTTCCTGGACCAGGCAATATGCCTCCAAGAGAACTTTTTTCTGGCATGTTAGACAGCAAAACACTCACCACTCTACCCAAGCCTTTGCAGGCTAGTAGGTACTAGGGCAAATACTAGAATATTTATGCATCTGGGTTGGTTCACAGAAGACCGGTCAGTTCTTCCGTTACCACTTGTTTTGAGTGGGTGTTGCAAACTGTGGGGCCTACTCAGGTTCACTTTCACTATCCCCAGTAAGCGTCAATTCAAGGCCAAATTTGTGTTTACACATGCTTTTCTCATATTTTTCCATCCCTATAAAATCACTCCTTCAGCTTGTAATCATGTAACCATGCTCAGGCTAAAGCAAGGCTAGTTATGATTGATTAATAATTGCTTAATGAATTTTTATGCATTAAAAGCATCACTGTGAAATGTGATGAAGTGGATTAACTTCAACCGCCGTGTGTCTTTGCCGTGCACTGAAATCTAAGGCCACAGAAGTTATTGCATTTCACCTCCAGTGAAATCCAGGTGTCAAGTGCACAAAGCTAGAATTGAGGAATAAGCATGGCAGGATATGGATATGAGAGATAAAAAAAATGTTGCTACCCTCTGGCATACTTTTTGCTATCGCCTTTGTCAAGGCCGCCTCTTTAGGCCTCAAATATATTTAGGTACAAAAGCAGACATAGATAGCTTTTATCTTTCTTCACACAGCCGAGGCCAATTCAAATTGACGGTTACCTGATGAGTCTCAGTTGGTTTCGCATTTGGCTCCTAGCTGTTCGCCGTTCCCTAGTATGCAGAAACTAATACAGTGACAATTAGGTAGTTCTGAAATCCAGTGACATTAGGTTGACTTTTTATATAACACGTTTCAAGAAAGCCATGAACAACTTTGTTTCAGCTCTGTAGCAGTGTGCGTGGGCATCACACTTTGTTACACCAACATGCACAGAATTACTAAAATTAGGTTTGACAACGGTTTAGAAAACAATAAGGATTCTGTAGTAAAAAATGCAAACATAAAATTACTTTCAGCCAGCATCAGCAATGTTACACAAACACCAATTACAACTGACAACTAGCAACTTCTTTAATGGTTAGTTTTTATTTGCCAAACCAGAACTGGTGGCTATGAGATACGCTGCAGTGTAGGGCTTCGCATTAAGCATTGGTCAATATGTACTTCTCGCACATGGCCAAAATGGTACTACTATTTGTTTTATTTTTCAAGCCAGAACTGACAAAATCTTCATTTTTATGCAGAACTCTTGAGTTGGAAATTTTGAGCTTGAAAGAATGGGGGGGGGGGGGTTGTCTCGTTACAGTCCAGATCCCATGTGTATGACAGTGGTTTAATTTGAAAAAAAAAAAAGTAAAATGGATATGACATTTGTGCTAAAAAGAAGTGAGGAGGTACAACAAATGAATTACAAAACCAAATCTTCAGCAGTGTACAGTAAATATAAACAGTGTTTCAACTTAACATCAATAAAAACTTGGCAGAATTTCAAGTGCTAGGGCAATGCTGAAATCGTTCACAATAAATGTAGGCATCTATGCATTTTAAGCATGCACTGGACTGGTGCCACTTAAAGGCTACTTGACCTTTCTATGGAAGTCTCTTACAATGCAGCTCTAGCAATTAAGTTATTTCCACTTTTTCAACTAGGCACTAAATTTTCAGGCAGGATAGGAGTGAACACTGAGTCAGTGGGCTCATGAACAATGGCAATGTAGGAGAAAAAAGCGTTATTCAGGCTGCACTGCTGAGAACTATCATAAAAGAAAAAATACAGGAAACACAAACTGCACGGACCTCATATAAAATATATCATTACAGCCATAAACATTTTTACTGAGCTACACTGAACCATCAAAATTTTAGGTCAACGCACATACCACGTAGGCAACTTAAATCTTAAACCATATTGTTGTGTACTCACCTTAAGAAATCAAGAAATCAAAATAATGCTGCAGAAAATTCGGTACTTGTTTCCTTGAAGCACAGCTAGGCTATATGATGTGTGGGAGTCAAACACAAGGCCAATGTTGCCAGCACAACACATCCTTGCTTCACATTCAAGCCAGTTTTTAACACAGTCATGAATTTGCGCTACCACAAGAAAAAACAAACCTGAGTGTCGATATGAGTGGGCTTACTCCTTAAATGGCATTTTCATTATTGTCTCCGTGGTTTGATGCTAGCTTTGCTAACCCACCTTCTCAACTGCTTGTGAACAAGCAGAAAGTTTGGCATGTTACTATATATAACCATGTTACATATGACAACATTTATATGCCATGGTTAATTTTCCGGGGAGGCAGAAGGGCTGTTGGAAAAAGCAGCCTGAACTGTGTACTAACATTGGTTACTTTCTTCTTGAGTCAATTATGCGAAGCATAAACTGATGGCGAAGACAACAGCGAAGGCACTCTTGCATCGTTGTGCAATAATCCTCAGCTAATGCGAATTACATGCTTGCTTTATTTGAGCCGGGCAGTACGTGCTACGACATTCGTAATGTCTCGGGTGTGTTCACACAATTTAGTCAGCAAGCGTCAAGCTGGTAAGTCAAAGAGGCTCTGAATGGAAGAAACAGGCAGCCTTACCAGTGTCCACGATATCTGCACTCAAATTTGTGTCCTTTGAATCACTCGCCGGAGCATCCGTCACACTCCACAACGACAGTCCGTCGTCGCACAGTTCTTTGAACACACTGTACCGATCTTCAGTGGGCGCCGATGGCTTGGAATCCTCAGGAAATGCGGTCTGGAAGTCAGCGAAATCGTCGTCGGCTGCCGGCGGCGGCTCCGGCATCGAAACATTGTTAGTCACTGGGGCTGCCTGAGAAACCGCAGGCTTCAAAGACATCAGAGAGTCCAAATCGATCTTGAGGCCGAAGTTAAACGTTTTTGGCATCTTTGGGCTTTCACAGATGTTGTTCCGTTGATGGGACAGCTGGATATTGTGTGCATTCACAGCGGCAATCTTGGAAGGTCCCAACTTCGGTGAGTCGGGCAGGGAGTTTGCTTTCCGAGGATCACGTGCAAAGGTGGGTTCGATAAGTGGTGGCTGGCTAGTCGGGACTCTTGACAAGTTGCCTAGCGGGAATGGTTTCACTTGACTTGATGCGTTATCCGTAGTAAGAGATGGTTGGAGATGACTCTGCGCTGGTGCTGATTTGAAGTCGTCGAATTCATCATCGAAGTCTCCTGGTGCAAAGAGAGAAATGATAAGATCAGACCAGCCATATCCATTATGGCAAAGAATTATTTGCTACGAAATGGAAAGCACGTATAAGTTGTCCACGTGACGATGGAGGATACAAGAGAAGAACAAGAAGTGCCTCCAGTTGACAGTGAAGTGCAAATGAGCGTATCTACAGAGCGTTTCACGTAACTTGAACCAAGGATTAAAAAAAAGCGGTAAACCGCAGCCCGCTGAAACCAACAATACATTGTTCGCCATCATGTGGCGCTCCTCAGAATATTTTTTCTATTGCGCTTAATTAGTAAATTAACTAAGATAAATTATGCATACTTTCAAATATTCATTTTAGGGCCAAGACCGTTATGTCAGGTTGTAGAGCAGGTTTATAAACAACCGATGCAGTTTATTGTAGCATCGTATCTCCTACGGGGTCTTTTTTTCTGGCATCTAAAGAAAGCCCGCGATGAAAAAATACCCATGACTACGCTCGTGCGCTACCAAATTGCAGCGCTCTCAACGGCACTTCGAGCAAACGGAGCGTGCCCGCTGACCGTGACAAATTGACCGGCCGCTGCTCTTAGCGGCGGCTTGACAGTGCGTCAGCACTTTCCGCAGCGGCGCGACAGCTGTTCACTTCCCCACAGTCAGCGGGTACGCTGTGTTTGCTTGAAGTGCCGTTGAGAGCGCTGCAATTTGGTAGCGCACGAGCGTAGTCACGTGCTATTTTTTCATATTTCGCGGGCTTTCTTTAGATGCCGGAAAAAAGGACCCCGCAGAAGATACGATGCTACAATAAACTGTATCGATTGTTTATAAACCTGCTTTACAACCTAAAGTAACAGTCTTGGCCCTAAAATGAATTATTTGGAAATGTTCATAATTCATCTTAGTTAATTTACTAATTAAGCGCAATACAAGAAATATTCTGAGGAGTGCCACATGATGGCGAACAATGTATCGTTGGTTTCAGCGGGCTGCGGTTTACCGATTTTTTAAAATCCTTGGTTCAAGTTACTTGAAACACCCTGTAGAAGAGCTAGATGCAGCCAGATTTCAATAACGCACCTGAGTAGCAGAACAGCCCTTGGAGATCTGTACTGACCCAAAGCCCCAAGGACAGCAGCAAACAGGGAAGACGAGGTGTTCTAGTGCCCTCAAGAAATGGTTCTTTTCCACCTTTTCTCCCATATTTATTTCCCTTACAGTTAGCGCACAAAATGTACCAGGCGCACGAAAAAAAAAACAGGAGTCCCGTACACAGTTTAAGGCAGGTCCACATTAAAGGGACACTGAAGAAAATTTCAATTAAAATACATGTTTCATGAACAAAAAAAAAAACAGAAACAATTAAAATTTTCATCTATGTTGCAGATTTATAATTAATTCACCAAATGCAGAAACTGTAGAAGACAGTGATGACGCTTGATGCACTCTTTTCGTGAAGGAAATTCGTCTAAATAAGCACAATGGGCACCGAGTACGCCCTAGAGTCTCCATACTTTAGTTTCTTGAAGTAAATATAAAGATGACCTTGAATTACACATATAAAAAATCACTTTCAATGCACCTTTAATCAAGCCTGCATTCTCTGAAAGCAAGCATAACCACAACCACCACCAAACCACCTTAGACCCCCGAAAATAGGTCGACTCCGAGTATAAGCCGACCTCTCAATTTCAGATGCTTGTTAAAAAAAAAAAAAAACTTATACCTGGTGGTATACGGTAACCTACATAAAACCAAGGCACCACATCCACATGCAAGGAATGCTGAGGATCTAGTAGCAATTACCATTTCACTGGCCCTACCTGAACCAGTTGACAGAGTAGCAGGCACCGGGCAACCGTGGTTCACGAGCGATGGCACAGAGGACGCAAACACGCCACCATTTCCCAAAGCACCACCGCACTCGCCAGATGCACCAACCACGCCACAGCCGGGAAGAGCGTGCGACCCCTTGGGCACAGCAGGAGTCGGCGCAGACATAAACGTCACCGAAGGCCGCGACGGCGTCACAGGGAGCACCGAAGGGTTGGAGGGCGCTGCTGCCCCCAGTTTCGGGACGGCGTGCGCAGCTGGCAACGAACCGACAGGTGGCGCTGCCGTCGCCGCGGGAACCGAGGACGCAAACGTCATTGCAGGAATGGACGAGCCAAACGTGGCGGTGGGAACGGACGACACAAACGATGCAGCAGGAACGGAGGACACAAACGTAGCGGGAGTAGATGACACGAGCGCTGCGGAAGGAACGGGTGATGCGCACACCACCGGTTTCCCCGCAGATGACACAAGCGTCACGGCAGAGACGGATGATATGGGGGGCGCTGCTTGAAGAGGTCTTGAGCTAGTGGACGATGGGAACAGGTTGGTCGAAGCTTGGAATGTCTGGCAACAAGTCGCCGAGGGCTGCTGCAGGGCCGTGGGAGAAGGGGACGGTGACATCTGGTTGGGCCACGCCTGGGGCATCGATGCCGCAGTGGAGACGTTGTTGACGGGCTGGGCAAACATGGGGACTGGAGGCTGCGGTAACCGGGACAGCAGCTCCAGCTCAGGAGGGTGGCCGGCCTGCAAGATGGATCGGGAGACCAAAAGACAATTTTTGATCAAGAAGAACTTTGGTTTGGGCTAGTTGGTTCATAGTTGTACAGTGAAAGCCCGTTAATTTGGAAAATCGGATAATTCGACACGCACGCGAGATTCCTACAATTATACATAGGAGTCTATGGGGCGAAACTGTCGTGAATTAGCACAAATTTTGCCCTGCGTCGGTTAATTCGACTTCACTCCGCAGCCCGCCAGGCCGAGAGCACTCTACGAGCGGCGCTACTGTACGGCTGATAGGCCATCCGTATGGTCATCGTCATCAGCAGCCTGAGAGAGGGCGAGGGAAGCGAGGTTAGCGGCGGCTGAAGCGACTGGCATCTTTTTTTTTGTGCTTTGTTGTGTCGCAGCAGTCGTGTTGGTGTCGTCCGCTTAACCCTATCGACAGCAAGTCTCGTTTTGGCGTGTGTCGTTGTTTCCACGTGTTCTTGCTGCTACGACCGCGGTAATTTACTGTCAGGCAGCGCCTTTTTTGGTAATTGTGTGCTTTATCAGTGTGTTTACTGCGCTGCTATCGAGTGGGTAGAGTGCAGTGCCTGCGCGCCTCGCCTTTGTGTCCGGTCAGCTGACCAAGGATGAAATGATTGAAGAAGTGACAGGCGCTGACAACGACGATTCGTCGGAAGGTGACGATTGTGAGCAGTTGTCCCAAATGCCGAAGTGCACGGTGAAAGAAGCCGCAGAAGCCTTGTCCGTGCGGGAGGACTTCTGTGAACAAATCCCTGACGGTGCGTGTGCCGCGGAGCACCTGGGAGCTGTTAGAGCTATCGTAGTCGCTCAAATTCACTCGAAAAAGCAGACGACGATAAAAGATTGCTTAGCCAAATAAAGGTTCGTCCTGTTGCGGCAAACATTGTTTTTCGTTGTTCATTCGATATTTCGACGTTCGGATAATTCGACAATTTTTCGCGGTCCTGTCAGTGTCGAATTAAAGAGCTTTTACTGTAGCTGATGTCAGGACGGCGTGAATGGAACAAGGACGACAGAGACACAAGAACACAACAGGATAGGCACCTGTCCTGTAGTGTTCTTGTGCCTGCCTCGTCCTCGTTCCTTTCGCGACGTCCTGACAATTTTTGATCGTCCAAAAATAGATAGGGGAAAGCAAAGGTAGACGTTGAGATATGCATGGGTTTAGGTGCTCGGAGGACTCAAAAAAAAAACACTTCAAAGAATGCAAGGATACTCCGGAACCCCGTTGAAGAATGCCTGGGCTAAGCAATAACCTAATCCAAATATACAGTCAGGTCCAACTGAAAAACAGTAACTAAAACCATCAACCCTGATAAACCTGCATAACCTGCACATACTTGACACTCTGATTTTATACTATCCTTATTAATATATAAGACAGTTTATTATCACAATTAATTGTTGAGAAATGAAGATACTTTATTATCACTTTATTATCACAATTAATAAAGCAGACAAAGAATATGAATAAATTATCACAAATGATGATTAAACATCACTGCTCCCACTGCACACTTAATTACAAAATTACAAGAAAATGTAATAGATTACAAGTAATCAATTACCTGCAACATATAATGTACAACTCTGCAAGCCAGGCATGCTTCCGTGCTTTGTGGTAGCTCCGGTGTGTCTACAGTGAGTGCGTGTTTTCATATGTTCGTTTGGCAAGCACGAGTGCTTTAAAGTGCCTAAACTGCGTCGATCTGTTCGCATAATGACTTCGTATGACAGGAGTGAGTCAGAAGAAGTATAATTGAGTCCTCTGAAGCAGTGTCGAGTCACGATGCGGTCACATGAAGACTTGACAGCAAATGCACAATTAAATCAGCATGAATGAGAATAATTTTGAATAAGAATCAGCCTCCTAAAAGGGCATACAGCAGGTCTGGACTTTGCAACTACCCACCTGAGCGAGTGCGACCAGAGCGAGGGCCGCATAGAGTTCAGCCTGGGTGAACGACCCCGGCATGGTTCGGCTGCAGAGGTCCCAGATGTGGCCCAGAGCAGGCCGCGATAGCCCTGATGACAGCAGCAGTGAGCAGACGAGGGCACCGTTGATACCAGCAGGACCGGTCACCTGCCGCTCCAGGTCCCGGTACAGAGAGGGCACATCCCCCCGCTGACACCACACGGGGAGCCGGACAGGAGGCGGGGCCTCTGCGCGGAAAAGTACAGAACGCGTGGGAAATTGAGTAAGTAGCAATGTAGTAAAGTGTTTCATGCAGTAAGGAACGACCTGAATTTCTTCAGATACAATTGCAAAGCAAACAATCAGGTCCCCATGAAAGAACTGCAGGAAGCTTTCCACACAAGACAGATGCCCACTGAATGCATACATGAAGTTTTGATTGCAATATAGATAGGGATACAACCTTTTCTCTACTACAAGATCAGGTACTTCACAGTGTGTATGAGACCTAGTTTTGCCTTTGGTGCGTGTCTGTGTTTTTTCTTTTTATTTAGTATGTCTGTAAATTTGCAGTGCAGGTGTTAACATTCATGCATGACTTCTAGCAATGAACAGCTGTGAGTGCAACGTCCATCCAAAGTGCCTTCGTTCATGTGAACGCAGAAGGTTGCACTGCAGTTATGTCTAGACTATCAAATCAATGCACCCCAAAAATCGTCTCAGAACCTGAATTACTATGCAAGCAAAGAATGATCCCTGTATTTCAGCGAAATTTGTCAATGGGCAAGATGCTGACCCGTTTTTAACAAAAAAAAAAAAAACACAGCACACAAGAAGGTGGCAGAGAAAAATGGGTCAGGCACAGGTGCTGTTACACATGAAAGCATGACTAAATAGAAATGTATTTCACTCAAGTATATGCCTGCTTGGCTATGGTATTGGTTTTCTTCAGTCTATGAATCTGGCGTTGCAAAACTTCAATGAGCTCCACTTTGTTCTCCTCTACCACTGACCTCGGAATTGCCTCACTTTTTTAAGACAGCCAAAAATCGGTAATAGCAATTTTAGGACGAAATATGGCCCAGTAGTTATTTGCTAGTGCTAGACCCTGCCGCCAAAGTTAGAAAACAAACATGGGCAAAATTAAAGCAACTTCTGGATTTTTCACTTTAAGAGACCGAATGCAAGTGCTTTTGGGGGGCAAACCAGCAGAATTTTGTGCTCAGCTTTCATCATGCGGCGGCATTCAATGGCAGGTTTTGTGTGGCATCACATTGTTACACCACAAGCCACTTTTGGTAAAAAGAATGGTATTAGCAGCTTTCAGCAGCAATATCGAACAACCAATGAGGAAGGCTTTTGTAGGGGCATACAGCAGTGACAGTTTTGACTGTGACACTCTTGACAGCAACAGATTTGCCTCGCTAATGACATCTGCTGAGAGGAAGGCAAGACGCACAAGACACAGCTACAATTCCCGGAACGCAGCGTCAAAAAAAGTGGATGACATTGCAATATATCTGCATAAAGACACTATATGCTTAAAATACGATGATAGCTGCTTTTCAAGAAGAAAGAGTGCACCTTGAGCAAACACACACTGTTTTTGTCATGTAACTATGGTCATTAATTACCAGAACACACAGCTGGTATGGTACCAGTTTGGTGCGGTATGGTACGATATATAAGGTTTAACATCCCAAACTGCAGTATCCCTCAAATGGGCTGTGAGGGATACTGCAGTGAAGGGCTCTGGATTAATTCAACCACCTGGCATTACTTAAGGGGGGACGAGGGTCTTAAAACTGACCTTTTTATTTGTGGCTCGAATCTCATGCAATTTTACACACAGATCTGTTTTTCTCTTCTGATTTCAAAAATATAGTCATAATTAGGCTGGTGGTCTTAGATCAAAAGTTATCTTAAATTCTAGAGTATAATTAGGTAATTTCTTACGCAGCTTTAATGAACTTTCTCATTTCATTTCGTTGCTTTTATTTACATCAATTGATAGCCAGAGAGTTCCCATACCCGATGACATTCTTTTTTTTTTTTGTTTAGGCCACATATAAACAGCAATTTACAATTACCTTAACGAGTTGCAGTGCCAAATACTGCAACCTTTTACTCTCGACATAGTATATCAGGATGACATGCCTTTAGAGAAAAACGAAGAATGTCATCGGGTATGGGAAGTCTCTGGCTATCAATTCATGTAAATAAAAGCAACAAAATGCAATGAGAAAGTTCATTAAAGCTGCGTAAGAAATTACCTAATTACATTCTAGACTTTGTAAGATCTAAGACCACCAGCTCAATTATGATTACATATTTGGAATCAGAAGAGAAAAATGCATCAGTGTGCAAAATTTCATGAGATTGTAGCCATAAATAGAAAAGTTAGTTTTAAGACCCTCGTCCCCCCTTAACGTGCACTGACACTGCACAGTACTTGGGCGTACACTGAGCGACACATGCAACTGTTAGTGCTTGGGATGCAAAACAAGGTCTTATTAATGCAGCCTTCCTGATCAGGTGTAGTTTTACAAATTATAAACCATAATTTGCCAGTTACGAGGGACTACTGCACATGTGCGACATGGCCTGACACGACCTGTATCAGCCCCCAACAACTACCAACAACTGTCCTGCGATCCTGTCCTGAGACAGTAGTGAACATTGTAATACATACGCCATTAATTTCGGACTTAGCACTCAATAGCACTTCTGAACTGAGTTAAAGATACAGCCTTGCTAAAAAATTAAGAGTGGTCAAAGGCATGTGGAGCTACTAAGTCTCTCTCTATATCCCTCACACATGCATGTGTGCATGTGCACACGCACATGCAAGCACAACAAATAACGCTGAAGAAAGCCCTGCTAAGTTAATTACATTGGATAGCCAGGCAGCAGAAGTTACAAACTTCAACCCTCTCATGTTACAGCATTGCTGAAAAGCTCAATGGCGCTCACAAAAGCATGTTAGGGCATGTAAGGTCTCACGTGGAGCATGTGCAGGTTGCTGCGGTGGTCGCGGCATGTTGAAGCCAGATGCGTAGGTGTGCTTTGTGGCACCGGAAGCGCTGAGCCGCGGCTTGGCAAAGCTGGAGCCTCGGCTTTGCTCAAACAGGTTCGAGCACTCCATCATTTTCTTCTCGAGTGCTGAAAAGGGGGCATTCGAAGAGCAACATGACTGACAGCTGAAGAATCAACAAAACAAAATAGTTACATCTTGAGACATGCAATTGAATGACATACACTCCCAAGGGGCAGGAAATTCATTAAAAATGCCCTGCCCCTTCCTCAACCTGGACCTCATCCACCCACCCATGTAGAGCTTGGCAAGCAACTACAATTAACGAATAAGTCATAAAATGCAGTGCAAAGAGGATGGGGACTGAAAGAATATGCATGCACACAATGCTAACTTCCCAGTATCAGATCCTACCTGCAGTAAACCTTATTGGAAGTAATGCTGTGTGTGTACAAGTTCTTTCTGTACCCATCCTCTTAATGCTACAAATTTTATGCTCAGTACACACCATACGCCCCATACCATGCTGCCATGAACCACTACTGATGGGTCAGCGCACACACTAAGTCGCACCACCACCAATACTGTTTTGTTTTTTAGATAAGTAGTCGGGGCTAATTTTGTTAAGGGAAGCACCAAAGTGCAGCCTTTGCATGCGGTACGATAGATCCAGTGACCCGAATCCAAGAGAAACAAAGGAGACAATTCAAGTTGATGGAAATGACAGAATTGGAATATTGCACATATTATTTCTTCAATTTACACCACTCATAAGGCACAAACACGCCTTTAATAACTGACACGGAAATTTCTCATGGACTTTTTGAGACAGACAATTACTTTTTTTTTTTTTTGAAATTTCGCTCAAAGGCATGGTGATGTCCTACAGTTCAAAGTTCAGAATATTCAGGTTCCCGCCTAGTTTATGAGCAAGAAATAAAAATCTGACATTAGCACACCTTATGGCAGAGCAGTGGCAGAGAAAGCCACCTATCCGATCTAACATCCTTTACAATGCACAATCAAGGTCTGGAATGTTGTGAACAAATGATGCAGTGAATACTGTGGCAAAAGGAACATCTTCACAATTCCATCCATCAAATTTCACCATCATGTGAGCATGCGGAATAGTGAACAATCACTGGTCTTAAAGTGTGATGGCGCTTCCCTGCATCTATCCACATAGAGAGGTGGTATACAGCTTCCAGTAAAGTAAATGACTGACACACCCAGTTGATTTGTAGCGGTTAAAACATCCACTCTGCTCTCCTGTGACTTTTTACAGACTGATCACAATCCTTTGAGCACGCATCTATTGCACATATCTGAAGTATTCTGCAATACTGGTTCTCAAAATGTGATGTTCAAATCAGCATAAGAGATTCGCCGTCACAGTGCAACAATTAAATTAAAATAGAGTTTAGGAACAGCCATCACATAAACATCGTGATGGACTGATTTTCAAAACCAAGTGCATGAGGCAACATATGACAATCATTTTACATCCGAAAGCAGTAAATGCAATGAGATTTTTCGTTTAATGTGCAATTGCGAATGTTTAATTGTTTAATGTGCGAATGTGCAATT
The DNA here is from genome assembly GCF_055824585.1 of Amblyomma mixtum. Taxonomy (NCBI): domain Eukaryota; kingdom Metazoa; phylum Arthropoda; class Arachnida; order Ixodida; family Ixodidae; genus Amblyomma; species Amblyomma mixtum. The sequence continues at coordinate 29,431,631 of NC_143012.1, forward strand.
GGGAGCAAGATATGCTGTTAACCGGCTGTTTGTACTGGGCAATGCTTCTGCAACGTAAAAAAAATTGGTAGCATACGTGGGTTAACTTTTTCCAGGTTACTTATTTTGTCTACCTGTACAAGCTACGAACATTGTAAGGCCATCAGTCAAAAACATGCACTATTTCAGCCTTAGAGGTAATCTACTAAGGACGGCTACCAGTCTTTAAAGGCATGCAGACCTCAAAAAATGTGTTAAAAGTCACTTGGTGACAGTATCTTTGATCTCAGAACAAAAACGCAAAAGTTTAGCCTTCTCCTGCCATCGATTGTTTTGCATTACAGTTGTTCCGCTGCCATCGACCTATAGCGCAGTACAGTGCACGACAAACTGACCCATGAGACAATGAAATTGCATCCATACCAGAAAACATGTCTACGCCAACCACACAGAAAGCAACGCGTTGAAATGCCAGTACTGTGTAAAGGCATCGCGAAGGGAGCAAATTAAGCAGGTCACTCTTTAAAGGGTGGTCAGAAAAACGATATTTACCGCTCAGGGGTTGTTTGCTTCCTTGCTTGCTGGCCATTTTGCCCACCTAAACTCGGCTGCCGCCGCCGCCGCCTGCGAGAAGCTTGTCTTTTGATCGACCCGGGCAGATGACACCAAGGTGCCAGTCGCCGACACCTTGTCTATTTTGTGAGTCGTCAGACAGACATGCGACAACGGCAGTAAAAGGGAACGGAGAAAAAAAAAATATACCCCAGCGCGCAGTCAACTTCGACAACGCGCATCATCTGCATGCGCGACCTGTCTACGCAGGCAGACATGCGACCGCCCTCTTGAACCTATTGACGAAGGTAGTGAAAACATCGATGGGGCGCCAACCGATAATCGGAAGGAAGAGAGCTTTGGCGGCAAAGACGTTTCTGAAGTGCCATCGCGCGTAGATAAAAAAGACCCCGAATACAGCATGCGCTGCGCGAGGTACGACAACACGAATGCCGCAATATCGCGATTTCCGTCGTCAGAGCCGACGCGACGGTTTGTCGTTTTGTCGCGTCTACGACCGAGAGCAATCTGTCGAGAGAACTTGCTACAGCAACAGCCCGTGTATAGCACCTGTACCGCGTGCGAGCACCGAGGTACAGCAATTCGGGCTTAGGTGAAGGTCGCGAGCTGCGCCGCGACTCTTGACAGCAGTCGGGCGAGACGGTTGCGTTAACGCAGCCTCGGCTGAAAGCGGGTCCGTCTACAGTTGCGAACGGCACGGAAGCGCGAACATCCGGCTTATCGGGGCACTGCGCCAGCCATATGTTCATTACATTTCGTTTTCGTCCGCTGAGGAAGCAATAAGGCTTCACAACGTCTCTCACCCCCGAGTGGCGCCGAACAGTCTATACGCCGGGACGATCTTTAAGTCACGACGCGGGAAAAGCTTTCGCGTTAACGACAGAGAGCACTTTTCGAGAAATTGACGTCCGGGAGAGCCATTTGATTTCGATTAAATGCTCGAAATATCCCGAAAGCATTACTCACCTCTTCGCGGCGTCTGCTTGCTCGCTTGCTCGCTGCGCTCAACCACCTTGCGGCTGTTAGGTGCACTAAAAATATTCCATGGTTGCCGCGAAGCGTGTTTGCAGCTGTTGTGGTCATAAGTTTCGGCATGAACCACCTTTGCTAGCAAAGTACATCGTATGCTTTCAGTAAAGAAAAACAAAACGAAAAATGTAATGTTCGCATTACACAACTAAAGTAGTGTGGCGTTTATTAGACAGCAAAATTTACACGAAATGTAAACGAAACTGAAACTCAACAGATTTAAAATGCGCAGCTGCATACAAATTTGTAGTGGAACAACTCTCATGGGATTAGAAAGCTGTCTCAAAATTTTTAAGCACTGTTAGGGACCAAAGAGCCATCTAATCCACCTAAACCAGGATGAAGCACTGGTTTATTACTTCTCGCACAGTGATGCAGTTTAAGAAACCTCGAAAGGCTATAGTTTAATTGTCCATCTTTTATTCTTGAATAAAGTTTATACCGACCAACCAACCATCCAGGAATGCCCTACACGTAGTCCCAATAAAATGGTGCAAAGAGTGTGAAGGAAACAAACCAATACTACTTGCAGTACCATGTCCTGTCATGTTCATCAGTAGCTTTACCTTATGATTAAAAATTAATGCTTAAAATCATGAATGATTACTTGGAAGGCTCAAAGACAATTCACCTTTGAAAGTCAGAATGTCAAACGAGAGTCCAAATGATGTAATTTCTCAGTACTGGTGCTGAAATTGCATGTAGCTGGACCAGTTGGTAAACTTGTTCCATTGCAAGCTAATGTGCTGAATATACGGGGTTAAATCGATGAAAGAAGTGAACAGGACACAGAAGTTTGGGAACAAGAAGTGGAGAGAACAATAAATGTATCTCTGGCTTATGCATTAATTTCAAACTCCCAGGTCCTTTAAACATGCTGTGAAATACAGAAAAACTTTTTTGCATTTCACCTCCCATAAAATGTGGCTGCTTGCGTAGTCTGTCAAAACCAGTGAGCCACCACAGCCACTTCATAAAATTAAGCGCTAAGTTCATATAAGGAATATATTCTGTGGCTTGACAGATATACACAAAAGGACAGAGTGGACAGTCTGCATGTTGCAGATCCCAGCTTCTTCATTCGCCACGACAGGTTCTTTGCGCAAAAAAAGACAACACATAGACAAGACGACAGGATGAGCACAAATCCTTCAAAAGAGAAGTTTCACTACATTTGAAGAGCAAAGAGGTTGCATGCATTACATTGTCTCAACATGTTAATGTAAACATTTGTGGTTGTTCACTGCAAATATTTAAAACAAAAGCAGCTCAAAGACAGCAGGATGATAAAATAAATGCATGGTACTGTACAGTAAATGCTTCTATCTTCTAACAAACCTCAGTTTTCCTTCCTCTAGCTGCTACTTTCCCCTCAATAAATTGCAAATAAATATTTAATTACAAGCAGATAGAGTACAGTCCTCCCTTACATCAGCTCATAACTACTAAAAGTGTCCGTGGTTATGTCCCCCAAAAAATGCATGTTTTCTGTTTTAACTTGGCACCATTGGCGAGTCACAAAGAGCATGCAGATACACAATGTCACACATAATGACTGATGAAAGCTGTCTCTGCTTCATGAAGTGAGGTGTCTAAGGCTAATAAAAATGATTAGATGCTTCACAATGTTTCATTCTCGGCGGTGATTTCTTCTTCCTGTGTGCTGTTTTTAGAGTCCCAGAACTTCTTGAGCTTGTGAGGTGGTGGTTCACGGTCACCTCCAGTGGCTAACATCTGTTTGCTGACCTTGGCGATTGTCGTGTAGCTGCACCCAGTCACCTGCACCAAATGAGGGAGGAAAGAGGTCATTAACCACCTGAAAAAAATAAATTACCGTATCATTGCATCAAAATATACAACATGTTAAGCCAACTGCGCCAAATGAATTGCAGTGCAAGGAATTCAAAATTTTCAAGAAACTTACAAAACAAAGCAGTGCCCTTAAAGAAAAAAAAACAAACTACTTAAACGTGTACCAGGACTACACACAGCCACATACTTGAAAACAACTAAGTACAGCCTTTGTCAAAAGTTTGGAGCCCAGGGGGTTTCCTTTTGAGCCACACTGTGTCCTTCTTAAAGGGGCCCAGAAACACAATCTTAGTTAACTGTTTTGCCTGTTGATTGCACACAGTGAGTTATAATGGTCCTATTAGCGTCGGTAATACCGCGTACATTCCGTTTTTTTATATTTTAATGTCCTCCCAAAAACAACTTCATGGGTCTGATGGTGTCGCCACACAGTGGCGGGTTTTTAGCAGCGGATATGACATCACCTGGCGCCAGCTTGATGACCGGACAGACAGTAAATATACTGCAAATTGTGTGAATAAATAGAGACACATTTTGTTACCTGTCTGCGTTTTATATTAGATCAACAAAAACAATTTGTTTGTCTTAGATAAAAGCCCTGCAAAGCAAGTAAAATAAAAATACACCACCAGGGGCGCTCTGGCATGGAAACAACACTGCCAGTCTCACAGAGAGCAGGCAACCATGGAGTACAAACTTCCGCGACGTGCTCTGGCTGGCTGTTTTGATTGGTTGCGCCAGGTGCCGTCATTGGGAGAGCGAAATAGGAGTGGGAAGCCCCGCCAAAATCGAGTTGAGGGCAGCGTTTTGTTTGCTTGTATTTTGAAATTTCTTCACTGAATAACTACCGTTCCTGTGCATCGATTCCTGTAATTCTTTTTAAGTCAGCATCTGTGTGGCATAAAGAACCCACCTGAAGTATAGCCGGTATTCCCCCAGGCAGTGTTTCGCAGCCCCTTTAATGGATCTCTAGCGCTCCAAATTTCCTGGACATGAGGAGATTTCTGGTACTGCCTCCTGCAATAGGTAGGACTTCCATGAATGCTCCTGGAGTCTCAGTATAAAGCTTAGAAGTGAACCCCCTGGGCTTTAAACTTTTGACAAAGACTGTACATACAAAGTTGCACACCTTTCAAACAACTTTACATTGCTGGCAACGTTTGCTGCTGCAAAGCTGATGTAAACAAGAAGTAAAATAATTCACCTGTACTTTCATGCAATAGTACTGCTGGGTGAGGAATCTAATACTCAGTGACAGCATTTTTTGGCAACGAAGCGAAAGATACAGAGGCAGTGTCTTTAACTGCGCCCATCCGCCAATAGGTCAGCCGCAGGACGACTGTCTGACAAGCTGATCGATGTGCAGTTGCTTTGCTCCATTGTAATAAAAAAAAAGTGTTTTTGCCATGACTCTGTAATGTTGAAAATGTCCATTTATGAGAATGTGCCTTAAGTAATGAGTGTTACCAGTAGACTACATTTTAAAAGGACACTCTTGACTGCGACCAGGGACTATATAATAAGTAGTGTAGAATGAAAGAGTGTGAACTGGCTCTCTAGCCTTCGCCCCATTTTGTAAGAAACGTCACGGAGTACAGTGGAAACGTGTACAAGTTATAAACCCAAGCAACTTATGAAAATAAGTAAGAACTGCATTTTAACCAAAACAAACAAGATGTAATTCAATCAAATTATGCTAATGTTTAATTGGGAGCAGCACAGTTAAGGTACAGCCTTTAGGGAGGGTATATCCAATTACCAACAGAAAATTCAGGCCTACTATTAGAAATTAGCAGTAACTTGTCTTCGTTACCTTATTACAGCGGTACCCCTTATCGGGCAGCGGTTAAGTTTGATTTCTGACGTCAAATATTTCCGCGACTACATAGAAAATATGAAAGCCTACATAGCTTACCAATTCTCCAACAGGGTAGTGCTCTAGTAGACATTTATTATGAATACTTTTCATTAGTACACCGACATACAACTAGCATGGCAACAATCTAAGTGCAATTGGCTCTCAAGACTGGAGAATGCAACCAGCACAAACTGAACATCCTTGAAATCTATGAAGACTGAAAGTGGATGCTGTGCAGTAGCTCGTATAGTACTCCTATAGCCAAAAGTTTCTTGAATGCAATATTAGTGGAAAAATTTCGTTTCATTGCTGTTGCTCCTTCCACCCTACAATAAAATATATAGAGACTAAACATGAGAGTGCAAATAACATAGTGCTTCTTTAAATCTTAAACAATGCATCCTAAGAGGAAATAAGTTAAATTTATTCACCATAGCTGTGTTCTGTAAACTTATCATAGCAGCTGTACATGTCTGTGCGGTGAACAGAGTACGACGTCATCTGATTCTAGGCTACAGGTGAAAACCACGAGAGGATTTAGTTACTTTTTTTCCCCTTAATGGCTCCTACGCTCTGCACTTTCACAGCTCATTGCCCCCATCCACAGACACACACCCAGGAGATGAATTTGTAGCAGTTTGTTGAGTTTGGTCCACTGGGGGTGAGCATCTCGGCGAGCACACGCCGGTTCTCGGTCTGGCCCAGCTGCGACCGCTCACGCCACTGGCTGACGAGTGTAGCGTAGCGCTGCGCCAGTCCAGCGCATCTCTGCTGACAGCACCTATCCTCGGCCAGTTCATCCAGGCTCCTCAGCTTCCCCAGTGCAGCCTTTCCCTTGGTCCGTTGAATGCGTCGCCCTTTCTGCAGTGTATATGTACATCTTCATCATCATCAGCCATACTTTGTCCATCATTTGCATTTGACCGGGTCCCCCATCACAGACTTTTGCTCAAACTAACCCACTTGAACATTCATTCCAATGTTATTGCCTGGGTTAAAGCTTTTCTTGCATGTCGACCTCAGTTCATTTCTGTCAATAATCATCTTTCGTCCTCCTCACCCGTTTCGTCCGGTGTTCCCCAGGGAAGCGTTTTGGGACCTTTACTTTTTCTAATCTTCATAAATGACTTACCCGCCTGCGTATCATCCAAAATCAGATTATTCGCTGATGACTGTGTTATATACCGTAGCATTTCTAACGACTCTGACCGCCAATCTTTGCAAACTGATTTAGATTCCATTAGTAACTGGTGTTCTTCTTGGTTAATGACCCTTAATTCCTCTAAAACTAAACTTGCCTCTTTCACTCGCAAGTCTTGCCGCATCCCGACATCTTACGCTCTCCTTAATAACCCGGTTGAACTTTCTACTTCCTACAAGTATTTGGGACTACACCTTCAGTCCACTTTAACATGGAATTACCATATTAGCCATATTCTTGCAGCTGCTAACCGCTCTCTGGGTCTTCTAAAACGTAACCTTAAACAAGCGCCTTTTCACCTAAAAAAACTAGCATACGTTACCTTAATACGGCCTAAAATCGAATATGCGTCGGCCATCTGGGACCCGGATGAAGCATACCTTATAGATGACTTGGAATCTTTGCAAAACTGTGCCGTTAGATTCATCTTTTCTGATTATTCTCGTCATACTAGTGTCACCGCACTAAAGGCTCGCGCCAAACTTGATACGTTATCACATCGCCGCAAACTATCACGCTTGACCCTTTTCCATAAACTTTACCATCATGTTCTGCTCCATAACGATTTTTTTCAATCACCTGAATCTTTTTTTCCACGTCGCGACCACCCGCTGAAAGTTAAACGCATATCATGCCACACTTCTTCTTTTGCTAACTCTTTCGTACCACGTACTATAGTCGACTGGAATAATCTACCATCACACATCGCTTCTGAAAGGGATCTTAAAAAGTTTCACGACCTTCTAACCCAAATGTCTGTTTAGCTTTACTAATTGATTGTACCACTTGCTGCATTTAGCTGTTTTATTATTTTGTTTTGTTCCTGCGATTGTTATTGCCTCTAAAACGCTATCTGTTCTTTTTTCGTGTAAATTACAGTGTATACTACAGGTTTTTGTTTGTTTCTTGTTTTGTTTTCTACATGTGCTTTTTGTATTTATGTATTGCACCTTGGTGCTTGCTCATTCTTATTTTGCGTTGTGCGTCATTGCTCCCCCCTATGTAATACCCTCGATTGAGGGCCTTTAGGGGTTTATTGAATAAATAAATAAATAAATCATCAGCCTGACTTCGTCCACTGCAAGTCAAAGGCCTCTCCCATGTCTCTCCTATTAACCCTGTCCTGTGCCAGATGCGGCCACCTTATCCCCGCTATTCATAATCTCATCCGTCCACCTGACTCTCTGACACCCCCTGCTGTGCTTGCTATCTCCTGGAATCCACTCCGTTACCCTCAAGGATCAGCGGTTATCCTGACTTCGCATTACATGCCCTGCCCACTTCTTCTTCTTGATTTAGATTAAGATAAACTCACATTTGTTCCCTAACCCGCTCTCGTCTATTCCTGTCTCTTAACATTACACTCATCCTTTTCCTAACTTTATACCATTATTAGTATGTACGAAGTGTATATTTTTTGCAGCATATATTACACCCACAGAGGAAATGCGATTAGCAGATGTGTCATCAACAGTGATCACTGCGGAAGCTGCCTATACTCTGCCAAGAACCCCAAAGGTAATTGAAGTGCTACTGATCATCACACCACACGCTCACTACAAAATCGAGCTCTGTGGGTTCCTGGTACCTCAAACATAACAAAACAAGGTCATGAACCCCCTCAGTGGAGCACCTTTCCCATTATACAAATACAGCAGCTTTTGCATCAATGGTAAGTCAAAATAAAGCAATACAAAGTAAATTTTTGAGAAATTTACAACTTTTAAATCTTACTGACAAGTCAATTCTGCATATTCCAAAGCACCAAGAGAGTCTCGTCTGTTGGTTTTGCTTTTTAGAATGTTGCTTTATCACTGCACAAAATATAGTTTGAGTTTCAAAATTTGCAGCTGCTATTGCTTTGTGCAGATCTGCTCTTGCCTGTCTCTAAACTTTAGTAAAATACACATGCCCTGTGTGCAACACTGCTGACACACCAAAATTTACACTTTCATGTGCATCATCTATTGCAGTAATGTTAATAGCAGGCCAATACTGACCAAGCACACACATTGAAGGTATGGGTGGATAATATGCGTGCTCTTCATGACAAATAAACATCACGCCAATAAATGAGAGTTAAGCAGAACCCACAAATAATTAGCTTAGCAGATAAATCGATGAATAACAGAAATCGTTCCTGATGAGCTGAATAAAGCACATCGTGCAAGTTTTCCCATCTTTTAAAGGTTCAAAATCCTCCGTCTCTTACGCTTGGTTCTGTCTTGAGGTACCGGTGCAGAAAGTTGTTGGAGTAGAAGAGAATCTTCTGCGTTGCTCGCTCACACATCTTCAACTCTCTCAAGCGAGGCCGATGCTCGTTCACAAACTGCTCGAAAGATTCACTGTGCTTCTGGCCGTTGCCCATGCCCACAGCGTGGTTTTTGCCGCCACGTTTGACCTGCAAAGCACGTGGATACGCACATCACCTCATCAAGCATGTGTGGTCCTGGTTTTGGTGGCTGCACGACAACCGAAGCAAAATCTTAGTGCTGGTATAGCATAGTGGTGCACTGATTTTCCACAAGAACATATATAAGAAAGGCACAACGCATAGCAAAACCAGCGAACTTTACAGCTCCTTTATGAGCCCATATTCTGGCAAAACATTTATAAAATACGATGAGACAATTTGCAACACTCAAGTGAAAAGCGAGAATCACACAGAGTAACAAGGTGTACATATTCGCTGCCTTGCACCACTTTTTAAACTAAATTTTATTGCTAATAAAAACATAAATGTAAATGGTGGGGTTTAACGTATGAAAGCAACACATGGGCTATGAAGGATGCAGTAGTATAGAGCTCTGGATTTATTTAGATCGCCTCAGATTCTTTAACATGCAATGACATCTTGCAAGAGACAGGTGTTGTTGTATTTCGTCTCCATCAAAATATGGCCACCAGGATTAACCCCACAACCTTGGGGATCATCAGCCCAATGCCAAAGCCACTGAGCCACCTCATAGGCCCTTTGTTAACGTTAACAGTAAGGTCTTTTTCTAGAGCGACTGCTGGCACACACTAGCAGTTTAAGCAACGTGCAGAAGGTGGGATCGAAAATGTGAGGTAAGCTCTACTGTTAATTCTATACGGACTTAGACCAATTTGTTTGTGCACTATCTCCCGAGGCATTGACACCAAACTGCCATTCTGAAAAATGTTCACATGGACATCTATTTACCTCACAAGTTTGCAATGTGATAGCATTAAAAGCTGCTGATGCCTTCAACGGAATAGTTTTCACTTCCCTCTAGCCAAGGGGTGAAGTTTATGACCAATGATACATCTTTTCCCGACGACGCTAGTAACACTGTGGCATTAAGGAAAAAAAAAGAAAGAAAAAAGAAATGTGGCATCACGCTCACTTCCTCCCAGTTGTAGCATTTTTGCTGCGACAGCTTCTTGGCTTCCTGGAGCAGCTGCAGCAAACTGCGTACTTTCTGCTCCGAGCCATCACCTGCAGCAAGCAGCATTTAGTTCATACTTCTGTCAATGCAAAACCCTCAGAGAAAACGCGGCGACATATACAGTTGAATCTCGTTATAACGAAGTTGAAGGGGTCCGGACCAGCTTCCAAGGAGAATCGGCATTCCTTCGTTATATCCATCATTTCGTTATAACGAGGTTCGACGACGAGGTACTCACCGGTAAGATACTTTTGGATACATGCACAAGGTCCACGCGGCAGTCGGAACTCTGGGCAATAAAGGCGTTCGGCGTTTGGGTCGTCGTAACCGTTGGCGAGGTTCGCAGCGAATGCCTTCGCATCGTCCAGGTATTTCGCCTTCTCCTCCTCAAACGCTTGGTTGTTTTGCTGTCGAAAAAGTATGGAACTGATCACGACTGTCGTAACCTTGACTACATCAAGCTGATCAGGGGTGGAGAAGCTGTGAAATGCTGTTAAAAATTTGGCGGTTACGCAAAAATACCGCGCGAGGGCTTCGCAGACCGCACAGGGCCATCGTGCCTGGACTAACTTACCGCCTCCTTGTAGCCGACGTCTAGAGATGACTGGAGGCACGCAGCGCAAAGAAGTCTACTCGCACCCCTGGGGGACAGACGTGAGGGATGTTCTACAAACGAGTGACAGTGGATCGGAGAGTTGAAAACGCGGAGAGAGCACGAGAAAGCGTAGCATGCCAAGGAGTTACTTGCCTAATGGGAATGCCGCATTTCTTACAAGTGTTTGGCTCTTTGCGAGCTGCTTTCTTCTTCGTTCTCGCGGGCAATCTCACGTCTGGCGAAAATGGAATCGCAGCCCGAACCGTTCTACCGGTTCTACTTTTCACCTCTAAAGGGCTTGCAGCATGCTTTGCCGGTTCGGGTGCCGCAAGCGACGTAGCCATGGCTATGGCTCCGCTGCCCCAGCCGTGTTTTCATGTGCAGTTTGCGCAGTTTGGATGGCAGTGTCTAAGACGACGTAGCCATGAAGTAGTGTCTTTAAACAAGGCGCTTCGAATTTCTCAATTAATTGGTCCACCACCCGCACAAGCTCCCAATGAAACTAACCGCTTCGAGACAAAAACGGAAACCAAGCAAGCCAAGCAGCGCAGCAGCGCTAGGGTGGCTAGCAGCCTAGCAGCGCTGTGCAGTAATCTCGAGCAACTGAATCAGCCACGAGACACTTTCGCATTTCAGCGCTTAAAAAATAGGGCTGATTCACCTACAATGGCTGCAGCCGCAGTCTCGCGCCAAGGGCGTCCGCAGAATTTTTTGCAGGGGGGGGCCCCATTGGTTCTGGCGCCGGAGGGGGGGGGGGGGGGGGGGGGTATGTTCGTTGCAAAAAGGCACTATTTGCGGAGAAAATTTATTTATTTATATATAAATAAAATAAATAAGTAAAATACACACATGAAAGAAAAAATACAAACAGCAAATTAAAGCGAGGCTAGGAGAGATACATTGGAGTTTATCAACGAAGAAAGAATTAAAATTAATAAAAATGCAAAAAGATACTATCACTTCGTGGAGAAGAGTGCTCAGTCTTGCTGTATACGGGTTCTCATCACATCCATAAAGTTCTGTGAGGCCGTCATTGCCTCCTGGTGCCATTGGGATTTTACGTGATCCCTGCACGCCTCGTGCATTTTTCTGTAGTTATTGAAAGCGCGCACGATAAAACTACCTTGAGTACCCCGGTGAACACGCGGAGGAAAAATGACGCAAAAACGACAAAAGGCGCCTTTCGCTGTCGCTGAGTACGCAAGCCAGGGGGCGTAATCTCCCAGCCATTGATGTCGAAAAGGCCTCTTTCTAGGTGTTACATCCGTCTTAAAATCATATGTAACATTTGGCGACCATGGCTTAGTAAGAAGACGTAACTTCAAAAAGTCCGGTATGCCAGTGAGTTTAGCTTTGCCTAGAAACTCTCCTAAGTCATATTCTTGAGGCAAGTTATTTGTTTTCTTGATGTTGTCTCCGGACTTCAATCCCAAGCAAGGAGAAAGGGAATCGTCTCGGCTTACTGCGTGACCGGAGCTCGCTGGTGGAGTTACTTCCATGGAGACGACGACGTCGGCTACTGTCCGGTGATGAAGGTTGCATCGCTCTGGTCAAATCCGGACTTAAATCCCAAGAAAGGAGAAATGGAATCATCTCGGCCTGCTGCATCACCTGAACTCACTGTTGACAGAGTCCCTTCCATGGAGTCGACGACATCAGCTACTGTCCGGTGATAAAAGCTTGCATCACTCTGTTCAAATGCTACACCGTTGTCACATGTCACACCAGAATCTGGAGGGGCGCATTTGGATAATGCTTCGTCAGACAACCGCTGACGCTTGAAGAAGCGTCGAATGTCTATCATTCGGGACCGCGCGAGACAAAGCTGGCTATGGAGTTCCTCGGGGTTGGTAGTATTAAAAATATATACACATTGATTGGAAAAACGGTTGAATGCGTACGTTGAAAACAAAAAATGACTATATATACAACGAAAACTTATTTACAAGATAAATGCACGCTCGCAGCTTCATACACCTCGCTCCATCTTGCTCGCGCAACCGCACAGTCGAGTATTTGCACACACACTACTCGCCGCTCGTCGTTTTCTCGTCCGCTGTCTTGGTTGTTCTCACCTTCGTTGACAACCGGCCACTAAAAACACCGAAGCACAAACACAGAGGCGCGCACACGCAAGGAACGCCGCGCGACTTCCGAGGGGAAGGGACACTCGCCACTCCGGTCGGAAAATTTGTTTTGTGTGTTTTTATGGGGTTCAGAGCCCCAAAACGACTCAGGCTATGAGGGACGGATTAGTACAGAGTTCCGGATAATGTCGACCACCTGGGTCTCTTTACCATGCACTGACATCGCACAGTACATGGGCGCTGTTGGGATTTGAGGCCCAGCCAGAGGTGACAGGCGAGCCAGGCAGGCGCCATCGGGCTGCCTTGACCAAAGGCGCTGGTTTCCGGAGAAGACGCAAGGAACGCTGGTGTGGGGGCGCCTCTGGAGACTGCGTCGCCGTGAACAAAAGCAGCTAATCCCCTTTGCCGAAGATTCTGAAAGCGGCGCTTGTACCGAACTGCGCTCTCCCGTGGATCGGAGGAGACAGCGAGCGGCGGCGGCACCAACTCATCGCCCGCTTGCCCTTGAGCAGCCCGACAAAGCGGGGATGGACACGGCTGATTTGTCCCTCCCTCCTGAAGAATTCATCGGTGGCCGGGGTGTGCACTGTCTGCCTCCGTGTCGCTATCTCTCTAGAGATCAAAGAAACAGGCACACATCTCAAGACGGCTCGAAACACATGCTCGCCGGTGCCGCTGTATGTCTGCAACGACGCGTCCCCAGACGCGGCACTTCGCAGATGTGACCCAAAGCGTGGAAGCGGAGCCGCTTTTACTCTTTTGGCTGAGCGCACCGCCGCCCCTGACGTGCGGCCATCACTCACGCTTCGAGTGAGTGATTTTCCAGGGGGGTGCAGCCGCCCCCCCTTGCCCCCCCCTCCGGACGCCCATGTCTCGCGCAACATAACGGCGGCTAGTCTGCCGTCCGCGCGGAGCTCCCCACGAAACCAGTTGGCTGCGCCTCGGATGAACGCGCAGGGGGCGCTGCACGCATTCGGAACGCTGTGCCTGCACCGGCCGCCGCGCTGTGCCTGCCGTGGCTACGGAAGTGTTGCGCGCTGCTTCTTGGTGGCGAGCACGGAATGCTGTTTTCTTTTTTCTGCAGTAATGGTGTTTGGTGGCAAACCGGAGCCAAGACAGGCTTGAAAGCCTATTTAGCATGGTTCAGTAGTTGTCAGGAGCTATAATGACGAATGCCGCACCATGTTCGGTTGCTGTTAATGCACTCGGATTTTGCAATCTTGCGAACCGAACACCATCGGGAAACTGCACCAGAAGTGGTCACTTCATTAGTTTTGGTGCCTAAGGAACAGCCATGCAGCTAGAATATGTTGGTTATTCTCGACAGCCTAATTGATAAAGTAGCGATCAAGGATGCAGAAACTGCATTGGTCTCTGTGCTACATATCTGACCCCAGCTCCAGGAAAAAGCCACGAGATGTTAATTTATTATATCTCGGGCAAGAAAAGCAGTGAAAAAAGCCAGTGTGTAGACTGTGTCAGCCTTGACGACTGAAAAAGCAGCGTCTACAGCAAATGATCAAGCTGCAGCTTTCACTGCAAACTTTCATAATGGTGCCTTGCTGTATCCCTCTGGCCCCTTGAAGAAAATTTATCACCGTCCTTGAAGACAGCTTCATTGCGCTTATTTTAGCCTTAATAAGTTCCACGATAAGAGCATTAATTGTTGACTTCGCTGATTTTTTAACACATGTACAGAGGGCAAAACGCTTGTCTAGAACACGTTCTTGGTATGTTTCCGTTTTAACACGCGATATCTAGTGATTATACATTTGGTTAAAAATGGTCTGGATGTAAGCATGGGCAGTCAAACTCATTCAGCGTCATTTTTTGCCTTCCTCATCGCAGCGGCTTCGGGAGCTGCGGAACACACAGCCATGGGTCGTTCTAGACATATGTTTTGCCTTCTGTACGTTTTCCGTCTCTAGCCAGCGTGAAACATGGACATGAAATGGCTAATGGCATAATCAAATTCTACATTCTGGTTCACCTGCGCTTCACGAAGTCAATCATTGTTCAAAGGGCTACCAAGAAGGAGCAGCTGAAGCTTTTAAAGATGAGATGATGTCAGTAGGTAGTGCAAACAAAAATGTGATCAACCTGACACTGAGTGCAAAATTGACGGAAATAAATGTGTTTAACAAAAGTTTTTATTTGGTGTCATACGTGAGTGATTCTTAGGTATATTTTCCCTGACAGTACGTCTGATCTTCATTGCATGCACTAATAATGCTATTTTACCGAGCACGGAATTCAAAGAAACTACTTAGAATGACAAAAGCATTTGTTGGGCGAGTTGGTGTTTTTGATGATCCATAACTACAGCGCAAACGACAGGACAGAGATGAGCGCTGTGTGGTGTCCCTTCTTCATCTCTGTCCTGTCGTTTGCGCTGTAGTTATGGATTACTTAGAATGCATATGCTTGTGTTCATTTCTATGTAACTAAGCACTATAGGAATGCATGCCCGCAGTTCGCCTGAAGCACGTTGCGATTTACAGGGCTCGGGTTTTCATCTTGAATGCTTTAATTGTGCCTGCATCTAGAAGTTTCCAGTGTTCAGTCTGTGTTCTAACTTCAAAGTCCGTACAAGTTGAGATCAGACCGCTGTCAACAGCGCTCTGTTGCAAACACACAGCCGTGGGGTTTAGAATCCTAGGGTAATGTCTTGAAGCAAGGTATTTTTATTTATTAAATTCCCCATAAGACGGTATGACGATACGGCACGGTTGCAGTATTCAGAGAGGAGAATAGGGTATAAAAATGAGTGGGTTTGTTTCGCCTTCGACTCATGAGCACGCGCACAAAATTCGTTCGCAAAAAAAAAAAAATGATTGGCGTCGCTGCGTCGTTAACTGAAGTGTGCATTGAAATACCACTACTAATCTAGAATTATAGAAAGAAAGTGCGCAATCGCATGCTCAAAGTATCTGATAACGCGCTCGTTTCGAGGGGCGAAACGCGCGCGTCTACTGCAGACGCCGTGGCCGGCACGGCACACCGGTTGCTCGCAGCGCCACCGCTGCGATCATCCAGCAGCAGCCCCCGCCGCAGCCGGCGGACGCCAGACTAGCAAGTATTTCTAGGAACCCTCCCTACGGCGGCTTTTTGTGTGACGCGCCTTGTTCGAAAGTTCACGTTTGCGTTGTTGAGAGTGCAGTCAGAGATGAAGCTTGCCACCTACGAGGCGATCGTGCGAAAGCTGGCATACCTGAACTTGCGCAATTGTTTAGACGAAGTGCGGTACTGTTTTCCTGACGTGGACGTAGTCACTCTTCGCAGCATCATCTCATCCGAAGCCCAGCGAAACATCAAAAAGACGTACCACATTTTAACGTCTCCGCCAGCCGCGGACGAGCATTACTACTACTTCAAGGCGTGCGTCAAGGCACGCGAACCGCCCGGTTTTCTTTTGGTCTACGCCGACGAGCTCCGTATTTCGCCAGCCCTCATGGCGCGCCTGATCGTCGAGAAGCACTACCAGCACTATAACTATCAGGGAGAAGAGGAACCCCCATCAAAACAGGACATTAGTCAGATGCTCAGAAACAGCGCCATCATCGAGGACGGCCCGCTGGCGGCCGAGGTGTTCATATGCGTCGTGAACGACAACACCTACGGTCCTCTGTGCGACGCGATGAAAAATTCCATTGGCCTGGAGTACGAAATTCACCTGAAAACACAGCTCAGACTCCTGGGACTGGCCTTTGTGGACGAGGACGCGCTCAGAGAACGCGGCTACGACAAGACTCCCGACATCAAATTGGAACTGCCGATCATGGTGGACGGAACCATCGTGAATTGGATAGAGAGCAAAGCGCAGTTTGGCGATCCCGACTGCCACAGGACTTACTCGCGCGACCAGTACCGAAGCTACTGGAATCGCTTCGGGCCCGGCCTGGTCATCTACTGGTTCGGTTTTGTCGAGGAGATCGTCGGGAGCCGTGAGGATGGATGTATAATCCGTGACTACATGCCCAAGAACGTTGTGCGAATGGAGGACGTTATGGGCATAGATTTAAGCTGATCCTGTGAACAATGGCGCGCCTCATAAAGCAGTTTTGTTCACGTGGCTTTGTTCCTGTGTTTGTTCCGTGGCTTGCACGTGAAGCCACGGGCGCCATTATGGCGTACAGCACGCAGCTTCAAGCAATGCTCTAGTGGTGCGGAGGAAACATGCGCTGTCTAAACGATCACTGCGTCTGTGCATTCTTGCTAGAAGAGACATTTAGCATAGCGGAAATGTACTAGCGTAAACATACGGTTCACCGGTCGCCGGCTGCGCTTGGCCCCGCCCCTACTACTGCGCATGCGCTACGGAGGCACCCGGTAATCCGGCATAGTCTACGCTATGCTGGATGCTTCTATTGACTGTTATTATAGGTCAAGTGCGCGGTTCTATCGTTCTTAGACGTTCAGAAAGTTGTCAGGTTCGCGAATTTCGCTGGTGCTGTAATCCGCCCATTCAACGAGTTGTTTGCATTTTTGCAAACAAAGTATAGGCCATTAATGACGAAGTGCTAGAAGTTCAGAACGTCAAATAATTTTTAGGTGCAGTGCAAATATTTGTGATCAGCAGCAGGGTTACAGTTCTGCTCTTTCAAATGTTGTTCTGAAATCGAAGAGGATGAATTGGCAGTGTAGTTAAATTCATGCCACACAAATTTAATGCTTTAATGCCATATTTAATGTCATATCTCATTTGCCTGAGCAATGCGTACTGTCGACCCCATTCCACATGCAAAAAAAGCACGCAGCTTTGCTTGGAGCAACTTCCTATCCAGATGAGACATTTCTTCTGTATTTTCAGTGTAAAGGGCACTATTTTTGCTAGCACTTTTGACAGATACTCTCACCTTGTATGTTGACACGAGAGTTTATGGTTACTTTTTCAACTTGTCAAGCAAGAAAAGAAACATTTCCTGCAAAATGACTTTTATGTTACATGTGAAAAATTTAGCCAAAATACTGTGCTGATTAGCACTGTTTATATTGAGGCAAAATTTTTGAGTGCCTTGCAGGCATTATTGTGACTTTTGTACAATGACATTCAACATGGGCGTGTAGCACTGAATCCAAAAATAATGGCGTTAACATAAGGCCTTCAGCATTTACTGCTATTTCTTATGTGCATGTGGCACAGGCATGCGGTTAGTCTTGTTTGTTAGAAGGCGAATTTTTTTACTTACTGCTTTACACACTCTGGTAAGAAAAATTAGCACTCAGACGATAAAATGATTGGACATGTGCTACTTGCAACTCTCCTCATCGTTTTCTCATGTGTGTGCCATGCAGTCCCAAAGCTATTAACCTACTTGCCCCACAGCACTTACTTTACCCATTTTCATCTTTTTACCTGTTTCTAGACTCTTTTAACAGTATATATATATGTACTGCTTTCAAAAAACATTTAGTCAACAGTAGCAGTGCGTTTTCTTGCTCTCATTGTTGACCTAGTGCATTTACATGTATGGCCGGTACCGACCCTTAAAATTTTTCTGAAATAAGCTTGGTCTTAAGCAACATAGTGAAAGTCTCGAAGAACTGACCTTACTTTGATAAGACTCGGATTAGTGATGGCGCTCTGCATCACTAGGCTCTTCCTAGCTGGCAACCAGAATCCAAGATCAGGCCAAAAATAAGAAAGGGGAGGGGGGGGGTACTCTCTATCACAGGCCACATCATCTCGAGGTGATCAGCACTCTTGAAAGTGCTACCAGTGGTAGAGCTGCCATTCCATTATTACGGTAGTGAGTAGACTACTGCCCAGTGCCAGTAGTATGAGGCCTGAACGGGTTGAAATGCAGGGTTGTCAGCCCAAGCAAGGCTACAAACCCATGATGCAGGCTATTCAAACTCCACACAAACATGCATATGGCTTTTATTTAAAAGGTATACATATCTACATAAAATGCAAGGGAATGTTAAAAGAATCAACTTCAACACGAAACGCAACTGTCCCACCGCGTGGATCACACTGGGAACAAGAAGAGAGATAACATAGCACCAGGCCAATCAACAGACACACGGAGAGCGTACTCTCTTCTCAAGCGCGCCATCACGGATGAATATGTTGTCAAGCTGGCAAGAATTGGCCTTGACATTCGAGACAAGTGCTACAGCTGCTGAAGGAAATACGACCGTGACTTAGCTCTGAGGCGAGAGAAGTGCTCACACTACTTTTTAACCATTTACTTCAATTCAAACACAGACGTGCACGTAGGCCTACACCACAACTTGCTTTCAAGAACACTGGATCCACTTGTCTAAAGGTGCGCGACACATGTATGCTTATTACTACTCACTACGGTTCACGGGCAGTTTTGCAAGTATTGTGAAGGCAGCTATTGCCCGTGCACTCATCACATATATATATGGCTGTGCAGAGTCTCAAAACAAGTGCCACCTGCAATACGCAGAAATACACAATGCATTTCGTGGCGGCGCATAGCCATGCGAGTTGTCCCAAGACTGCTCTCCCGCGAGGTGCTGGTGGCAGGCAGAAACAATGTGTCCCCACCAACTGTTCAAAGCAGACAGCAGTAACCAAAGGCCTGCGGTGCTTAAGTCTCAGAAAAACACAAACAAGCTAAGTAGACTAGGCAAAGAACATGACCTGCACTTGTTACCTGGGAAGACATCTTGATGTGTAACAGCCATAAGCTGAAAGTTGCGTCACAGTTATGTACACAAGATCGTGAGATGTGTTCACGCACATCTTAAAGGAGTATAGACACCTAACTTTTTGGGCGAGTTTTTTACTTCTTTGAAATGATGCATAAGGCATCATACAAGGGTTACCGTGTGGTATTATCCTATGACCGCTAAATAATTTATATTCAATTTCTTTCTCGTGCTGCTTCGGTTTTAACAGCTGAACGTCAGAGACGGTATAGGTCGTGAGCCATGAAAAAACAGATATAATTGCTGCTTTGTTGTTTTAATACATAACAATGCTAAAGCCAGCCTGCCTCAACAGATAGAATGAAAATGAATGTAGAAGCAGCGATATCGCAGTTTTTTCATGCCCCACGTGACCTATAAGCACATGTTGACGTCAGTCATCGTTCCGCTGTTGAAACCGAAACCTAAGCCGAAACAGCATGGCAGAAAAATTCTATTATAAATTATTTGGTGTTCATAGGCGAATACCACGTGATGATTTATGCACAGTAGTGTCTTCTGCATCATTGTAGAGAGTCAAAGATGACACCAAAATTAGGTGTCTGTACTCCTTTAATATTGCAACTTAAGTAATAATAATGATGAAGAAACAAAACAATGAAGTGAGCTCCAAAAACATCTTCACCTTTATGTACACCCGTCCTTCACTGTTACACATCCTAACCAAACACTCAAAAAATGTACAGACTAGCCAAACTATTCAACAACGCACCACACCCGTGAAAGGAATGAATAATTTACATGGCTGACCACCTTGTGCAGGGCTGCTGACCCAGTGACATGTCTGTTCCCAGCATTCCGAAACTATCAGTGCCATCATCATAGATGGAGCCACGTGACTGACCAAAGCACTGGCTACTCCTCAGACTACGACATCAATTGCCGACACTGAACCGTGTCAGTCGTGTAGCTCACGTGGATGAGCTGAACACTAAGTCTAAAATCCACGCAGCCATGTGACGAGCAGTCTCCTGGCTAAAACAGCGCTTCCGTCAGTCAAGCGGATCCATCTTGTGAAGTTAGCCGAGGCAAGCACGGTACACTCCCTAGTGGCAAGAACATCGAGAGGCAAGCTTGCATACAGATGTCTTCAGCTAACATGCATGCGTTCCTACTGCTGCTACAAACACGGATGCTGCAATGTCAAGACGGGCAGCTAGCAAATGTGCACTTCGAACCAGCATTGGCCGTCAGCAGCCAAACAAGGACCGCCAACAGTAGAAAGCATACTTAAAGCCACAACACTTAGCAAGTCTTCAGTAGCATGACAGGCGGCCAAATGCAGGAACTGATGCGCTAGCAACAAGAGTGCTATCAACAGGCTGTACAAGAAGAAAAACAAACGCTCTTCAACAGTGTCAAAAGACTATTGCAGCCCATGATCCACTACTGTAAGATTGCTCTGGAAGGCATTCACACAAGCACATGTGCTGGAAAGCTATATAAGGTGACAAAAAGTTGAGAGTCTGTATGGCACGCAAAAAACAAAATTATGAATTGGCTGCACTGTATTGAACACATAAACAGCAGCTTTACCCCTCCCTCTCTGAAGCTTTACAAGTGGTGTATAGTTGAACAGGCATTTTCTGCACGAAAAGTTCACTCATATGTACCACCAAATGGGCCAGAGAGATTATCCAGAGAAAAATTATCCAATAATACTTGCATTGTGCCCAATTTTAATTACATTATTCACGCAGCAAGCCGGCTCTGCAAATTGCACGGCCCTTGGGTCAAGTGGCAATCCCTGCACTGATGTTTCTCGAGAATTGTGAATTTTAAATGTGCGCTGAAAAGCGCAGCTTATGTGGTACTCCTGCTCATGAAAGCACAGCTTGATGTCCACTGCTGCAAGCCAGCCCAAGCACTTGATACCATTCAGTCCACGAAGCACACATAAGCACAAGAGTGGTGCCATAATAGCCAGTGGCCCATGCAGAAGTGCAAAGCATTAGCTCGAGTGGTTAACAAGATATGCAAACGCACATTTATGTCCTCCCTGAAGAAGCATTAGAGCTCCCAGGTTTACTCATGCAAAAATTTGGCAGTAGCCCCACCTATCCCGACGTTGAAGCTTTGGTAGTGTCAGCTCTACTCCTGATGTTCCTAAACACAAGAGTGAAACAAGCCAAGCTCATAACAACCCGCCAGGAACCTGGCTAACAGAGGATGGCTACCAATTTTGTTCGCATGTAACGCACTGCTTATGGCTGTGTCCACTTGCGGAGTGCGAGAGATTCAATACTACACCTTAGTTCCACAAAAAACAGTCACACTTGAGCTGCGGAGAACAAGCGAACAGAAAGCAGCAGTCAGCAGTCAATGATACTGCACTGTAGGCATGGCTATAGATGAATTCTCTGAACCAACATTTCAACTTTTACCGCTCAGCAGGCCACACGAAGGCAGTGGACTGCCGTTGCTGCCGTCCGATGTCACGAATGAACCGCATTCCAGATATTCGGGGACCAGCCGTCAATACCGCACACTCAGCTCGGCGCTTTCAATGCAATTTAGGACACCTTGAAAGCACAAATACAAATCGAGATGCAGGCAGTCTCCACTCGTAAGACCGCATAACTCCCCAAAAGAACAAACCTCAACAGCCAGCTAGTCCAAGCCGCAGCCCAAGCTGAAAGACAGAACGGCAACACATAAATAGTGCAGCAACGCGTGCGGCAAGAGTGGCGGAGGGTAGAAAATAAAGGTGCGTGTGTGAACGGGCGTAAAAGAGGCATGGCATCGTGACCCGTAGACTCTCTGCGCGCGTCTTCTCAGCAGTTCCCAAAGTCCGCAAAGTTCGCAAACGACTCCGTGGTGGAACCACCTGCCGTGCTGGCGAAAGGGTCGTCGTCCGGCGGCACGGGCGGAGCGGGAGCAGCGCGTGTGGGTCCGCTCGCAGACGATGAACCGCCGCCCCGCGAGCTCGCGAGGTGCTTGGGGGGTGCTGGTCTTGGCGGCGGTTGTTTGCCCTTTTTCGGCGGCAATGCAGGTGTCGGACTCTCGGCGCGTGCGGGCTGCACCGGCGCGAACGGGTCGGTACCAAATGGGTCTGCACTGGCAGCGGCAGGAGCGGCCTGCAATAATTGTGTTCCCAGTAAAAATGTGCGAATGGTACAGCTGGCACAGTGCATGCCACGAGTACGGTCAATATAAACAAGACGGTGCCACTGCTTAACATCCGTATATATGTGCATTTCTGCCAGAATTAAGATCAGATTAGCACTGGGCTCGGAACATCTTCATACACTCGTCTACAATAATTGCACTGATGGCCCAATAGGGGATATTCAAAACGGAGTGTCTAGCGTTCCGTCCAGACGGAACATTTGCTGCTGCTGCAGTTCCGTCCAGACGGAATATTTACTGCAGCTAGAGTTCCGTCCTTACAATAGACAGTTTTAGCTTCACGTACGTAGAAACTTCACGTAAGTAGAGCGCTTACGGGTCACCAGTGCGCATGCGCAGAACGTGAAGTGTCTGCGTGGGTCGCACGGACGTACGTGAGATTTGGATCTTTGCGTTGCGGCCTTCACGTTGATTGCTTGCGTGCGTGGCGTTGGCAAGATGGCGGCGCCCTGCCCGCCCGCTTCACAACGATAACAGCTTCGTCGCTATTCCCTCGACGTGGTATCGTGCTGTATACTGCTGTATTTGCCTTCAGATGGTCTATCCTTGCTCTCGCATGAAGTTTTAGGTGAGCACTAGCTTTTGTTTTCCAGATAGAAATCCGTTTCAGCAGCTCCTAAGCCTGACGGAGAAGCGTTTGTGGTCGTCATAGCAATGAGTGTGCCGACAGTCTCGCGAGACCACGCGAAGCTCAAAACCTCGCGGGATATCGCGAGACCCTCGGCACGGTCAGCGGGAAAAGCAAAAATGTGCACGTTTTGGCTCCATATGCGCACGTCGTCAACATGAGTGGGACACCAGCGCGCCTTCGCTTCTCGAAAAGCGATGATTTAATTATGCTGCGGGACGTGAAGGAATGCAACCCCTTTGAAGATAACATGCAACATACAGTTCGGTGGACTGAAATTGCTCAGTCAGAAGAAAGGGGGAAAGTATTTACCGCCCGCACTATGGCTTGGCCTGGCTCCGCTCCAAGCAGCTCGACTAAACAAAATTAGTTTTCTTTATCTGTACTAGATGGCGCGGCACAACATGCTAGTGCATTTTTTAGGTTCTATGGCAGATATACACAGTTTGCGTCCCGTACGTGTAGCTAAAACTGTACGAAGCGACACGAGCGCACGCTCACGTTTACGTGCGTGAAGGTTCTACGTACGTAAAACTAGAACTGTCTAATGTCCGTATTGTCCATACTATACAAAATGGGTGATTTCTGCCCACATAAAGCATTTATTTGCCTCTAGAATAATCAGTTGACAAAGCTGCATTCAGATGTTCTCTCTATGCATTTATACGGCACCAAAATATCTGTCCACGCATTGCGTTTAGTTACATCCTCGAAGGTATAACTTCCGTGCATGCATGCAGGATCGGGAAAATGACACTGTTAGAAGCAGAGTGCAGGAACTCTTTGCGAAGTGATGTGAAGCCCTGTCGCTATTTGCGCTGCACGATGACGTAGCGGGAAAAAGACTAAGACGTACACAAACGGTCAACAAGCATTATGCAAACGCACCAACAAACCCAAGCCAAAGCTCGTTCTGTTGCCATTTCTCACTGACTGCTTGGAAAATAAAATCATGCAGCAGAATATCCTGTCACACATTAGGCGGAATAGGATTGCCACTTTTTTAAATGGTCATGCAAAAGTCTGCAAGCAAGCTGGTTTCCCAATCCCTAACGCCAGCTTTAATTCCGTCTTGACATAACTCATGTGGCAGATAATGCTGGACAGAACTGTATGGTGTCAGATACAGTTCCGTCTGGACGGAACCCCATCGCTACATGCAGTTCCGTCTGGACGGAACTTTAGCGCAAATTGTAGTTCCGTCCGGACGGAACTCTAGCGCAAATTGTAGTTCCGTCTGGACGGAACTCTAGCCACAGCCTATTCAAAATTCCGCAAGTGCGCTTTCCCACATAACTATGTTGCCTCAAACAAGATGGCCGACTTCGCTATAAAGGAACTACATGGGCTACAGGACAGGCGCTAAAAGTGTGGATAGAATGTAAGAAACGTATTTTGGAAGAATCAAACAAAAAAAACAGTCTTTCTTGCTTTGTTTCAGCTGCAAACGCATTGCCACCTATCTTGTTTTGGGCAACATTGTTATGCGGGAAAGCGCACTTGCGGAATTTTGAATATCCCCTATAGGAGCGGTAAATGGGAAGAACTGCAGAATGCATCAAGGCTCAGGGCCATTGAGTGAAACTCTACTAGGACCAAAGTAAAACAAGAAATACAAGACACAGACGTCACCCCCATATCTCCACATCACAAAACAAGAAAATCACTGAACCTTTTTCTATCGGATAAGAAGCACAAAGCCCAGAACACAGTAGAATCTGGACGATAAGATTACGGTTGACGTCAGTTTGGTGACACGAATTTCATAAATGTCTCCGAAACCCGAACTGCATACAATAAGCTGCTGTTCTGGATGATAAGAACGATTTCTTAGCCATGGCAGATAATATGAACAAGCAAACCACTGGACGCTTTCCAGCGGGCGCCCAGTGACGGTGATGCTGGTGAAAAGAGACCATTTGGCGACAGCAAGAGAAAATAGGTGCAAATGAACATTACAGACTTTTTCAGCTGAAAATTAACAGAGCCAAACAATGGATATATCAAACCACCCAGCGCCAGGTGGTACCCGCTCCGATTGCAGCTGGCAGGCTTTACCGCACTACACTAGTGGTTGGCAGTGGTGCAGCAAGCATTCACGCTTTCATGTTGCATTAAAGTATCACTCCTATTTGGCCAGGAAGGCCCTTTCTTTAAACGGTGTGAAAGACCTAGGTCTAGCACTATCACTGCTCTGTACTGGCAGTGGGACAGAGTCATGCAAAATGCACCATTTTGTGTGGTTTGTTGCACTTTATTTGGAGACATGAGAGAAAAAAATGGTCCAAATGCCCAATAAGGCCTTTTCTGGTTTAATATAAATGCGCCAAATAAGGGAGGAGGCACTATCTTGCAGTGGCTTTGGTCAGTTTCGATTTGGACGCTATTTCACTATGCTGGCTTGACCTCGCGATGCCCAGGACGATTGCACCTCCCATGGAATCGGGACCACAAAAGCAGTACACGGCTGCTTTTAAAAAGAAAGTTGCTGGAAACATTGATACCACATCAAGCACTGCTACATGATTTGGATGAGATGTGGAGAACCTGCAGTTACTGTCACCAGACATGGGCCTCTCCAGCCACGCTGTGCATCTGGATTACGGAAGCTTGGGCCAGCATTCCCGAGAAGCTTGCCGGTTGTGATTTCAAGAAGCGCAAAATATCGAATGCATTTGATGGTACTGAAGACATGTTTCTATTGAAAGATCTCTGACAAGAGCCTCTTGGGAGACAGTGCATCCAACAACGATGATTGGCAAAGCTCCGACTACAGACACTTGCCAAGCGTGCGCGCCCATGCAAACGCCAGTTCATACACAGGCTTTTACGGTAGATATAAAGCTGCCTCAACTGCCTTTTAATCACATCAACATGGTTCACAGTCCACAATGATAAGGAAATAAAAATAAGACACACAACTGAGGAAAGTTGTGCAACGCCCCTAACAAGCAACACTGTGTATCCTACTCACCTCATCGGGCCCAGGATTGGCTGCACCAAAAGCTGCTTTCCCTGTCCCGAATGGATCGAAAGGGTCTTTTGTGTCAGCTGCACAGCAAAAAAACAAATCCAAAGTTTCACTCAGCGCTCCAATTCAAAAAGTGAAACGACAACTCTCACAGTTAAAATAAAAGCGGCTCAGCAAAGACAAACTTTGCCATAACGAAAAGAAACAAGTTCCTGCCATCAACTGATGAAGAATTACACATTCTACTGGTTTTCTCATCAACCTCAGTGCAAGTCATAGCTTTATTTTGTTTGTTTGATAAGCAATTTATATGAAGTAATCATTTTATCGGCTAATGAAATAGGAAAGTAACCTCCAATGCTCACACCGACCCAATCACTTCGCAGTAAGGAATTGCAGCTTACCGACAGGAACTTCTGGGGCGTCCTGAAAGCTGGCAGCAAAATAGTCCTCGTCCTGCAACAGAACATTCCTTGGGTTACAGACCTTTTCAAAAAGAGGTTTATGTGCTCCGAACACAAAAAAGCAGGAAAAAAGTTAAAATTAAGCTCCCCCATTCTTTCCCCACAGCCCAAAAAAACCGGTTGATCCAAAGGTAAGGACTGCTTGTGAAAAAAAAATTAGTTGTTACAATGCTTCTCTCTGTACTTGCTAGCTAAACTAAAGGCTATGAGTTAAAAGTATGTCCCTCCATACAAATAGCAGGTGTTGGTGCTCATAATGGTAAAAGAACATTCCTTGGGTTACAGACCTTTTCAAAAAGAGGTTTATGTGCTCCGAACACAAAAAAGCAGGAAAAAAGCTAAAGATTAAGCTACCCCATTCTTTCCCCACAGCCCAAAAAAACCGGTTGATCCAAAGGTAAGGACTGCTTGTGAAAAAAATTAGTCGTTACAATGCTTCTCTCTGTACTTGCTAGCTAAACTAAAGGCTATGAGCTAAAAGTATGTCCCTCCATACAAATAGCAGGTGCTGGTGCTCATAATGGTAAAAGAACATTCCTTGGGTTACAGACCTTTTCAAAAAGAGGTTTATGTGCTCCGAACACAAAAAAGCAGGAAAAAAGCTAAAGATTAAGCTCCCCCATTCTTTCCCCAAAGCCCAAAAAAACCGGTTGATCGAAAGGTAAGGACTGCTTGTGAAAAAAATTAGTCGTTACAATGCTTCTCTCTGTACTTGCTAGCTAAACTAAAGGCTATGAGCTAAAAGTATGTCCCTCCATACAAATAGCAGGTGTTGGTGCTCATAATGGTAAAAGAACATTCCTTGGGTTACAGACCTTTTCAAAAAGTGGTTTATGTGCTCCGAACACAAAAAAGCAGGAAAAAAGCTAAAGATTAAGCTCCCCCATTCTTTCCCCACAGCCCAAAAAAACCGGTTGATCCAAAGGTAAGGACTGCTTGTGAAAAAAAATTAGTCGTTACAATGCTTCTCTCTGTACTTGCTAGCTAAACTAAAGGCTATGAGCTAAAAGTATGTCCCTCCATACAAATAGCAGGTGTTGGTGCTCATAATGGTAAAAGAACATTCCTTGGGTTACAGACCTTTTCAAAAAGAGGTTCATGTGCTCCGAACACAAAAAAGCAGGAAAAAAGCTAAAGATTAAGCTACCCCATTCTTTCCCCACAGCCCAAAAAAACCGGTTGATCCAAAGGTAAGGACTGCTTGTGAAAAAAATTAGTCGTTACAATGCTTCTCTGTACTTGCTAGCTAAACTAAAGGCTATGAGCTAAAAGTATGTCCCTCCATACAAATAGCAAGTGTTGGTGCTCATAATGGTAAAAGAACATTCCTTGGGTTACAGACCTTTTCAAAAAGAGGTTTATGTGCTCCGAACACAAAAAAGCAGGAAAAAAGCTAAAGATTAAGCTCCCCCATTCTTTCCCCAAAGCCCCAAAAAACCGGTTGATCCAAAGGTAAGGACTGCTTGTGAAAAAAATTAGTCGTTACAATGCTTCTCTCTGTACTTGCTAGCTAAACTAAAGGCTATGAGCTAAAAGTATGTCCCTCCATACAAATAGCAGGTGTTGGTGCTCATAATGGTAAAAGAACATTCCTTGGGTTACAGACCTTTTCAAAAAGAGGTTTATGTGCTCCGAACACAAAAAAGCAGGAAAAAAGCTAAAGATTAAGCTCCCCCATTCTTTCCCCAAAGCCCCAAAAAACCGGTTGATCCAAAGGTAAGGACTGCTTGTGAAAAAAATTAGTCGTTACAATGCTTCTCTCTGTACTTGCTAGCTAAACTAAAGGCTATGAGCTAAAAGTATGTCCCTCCATACAAATAGCAGGTGTTGGTGCTCATAATGGTAAAAGAACATTCCTTGGGTTACAGACCTTTTCAAAAAGAGGTCTATGTGCTCCGAACACAAAACAGCAGGAAAAAAGCTAAAGATTAAGCTCCCCCATTCTTTCCCCAAAGCCCAAAAAAACCGGCTGATCCAAAGGTAAGGACTGCTTGTGAAAAAAAATTAGTCGTTACAATGCTTCTCTCTGTACTTGCTAGCTAAACTAAAGGCTATGAGCTAAAGGTATGTCCCTCCATACAAATACCCGGTGTTGGTGCCCATAATGGTACAAGAAGGTTAAGGTACAGCTGTAAAAAGCCAAACTTACGAAAAAATAGTCATTTCAAGCACTGTTCACCATAATTACTAAACTGGTCAAAGAGAACTGCCTGCCTTGGTAGAAACTTTGACCAAGTAGACACTTTCTTGAAGTAGATAAAAAGCAGTGATAAGTCCAGAATAATGTCAAAACATAAATAATTTTACAGGATTAGAAATGAATGCCTTTTGATTTCGTACTGCTTTGGAGGAATTGAGAAAAAAAGAAACGGAATTCCACTTTACTGAATCGACAGCCCTGGACAGTAACCTGCACTTCAGTTGAGCTATGATGAACACACTTAGTGGTATTTCACAACTTCAGCACAGAAAGGGATAAGGTATGCCTGGAGCAGGCCTACAGACTCCACCCTCATGACATGTCATCTATACCGCGTGTTCCGTATTTATCTATATCGGTTACGAAAAATTCTCCTGCGCAATCTACTGAACTATATGGGCTCAAACGCTGACTACAAGGTAGCTTATGAGGGTCTTCGTCTTTCGATAAGTAGTTTAACATCTAAACTTGCCTGCATTTTCAGGAATCGGCGAAAAACTCCATTCGGCTGCGGCAGAACTTTTCGTCCAGGCGAGCAAAGAAGTCAGTTTGACAGGCTGTGCCATCTGGCGAGCTTATTAATTTCAAGGAGCAGACGACACGCACATTCGACGAAACTGCACGAGGTGGGCATTCCTGCCCCAAGCCATGACATCGGTTGACTCACCGCTCGCCAGATGGCGCAGCCTGCCAAAATGGCTTCTTTGCTCGCTTGGACGAAAAGTTCTGCCGCAGCCGAATGCAGTTTTTCACCAATTCCTGAAAATGCAGGCAAGTTTAGATGTTAAATTAGTTATCGAAAGACGAAGACCCTCATAAGCTACCTTGTAGACGGCGTTTGAGCCCATATAGTCCAGTAGTTTGCGCAGGAGAATTTTTTTTTATAACACGGACAGATAAATACGGAACAGGCGGTATGTCATGACCAGACATCTGTAACTCCGTTCGCTTGAACTGGACTGTGTTCCCTAAGCCACACAAATAGGCGACGCATACCTTTGTCTCGGAACTGAAGGTGCTCTTGAACGGATCCCCAGCAAACGGGTCCTCGGAGCCACTGCCTTTGAATGGGTCTACTGCAGAGAATGACACGCCGCAAGAATTAAACAAATGTGCGCTACGTTGAGAGATAATGAATGTGTGCAACACGGAAAAAGGTGCACGACACTTCCCAACCTCTCAGTCAGCGCAGAAAGAAGGAAATGAGCAGTTATTTTCTTGTCCTAGGTCCTCAATCAAGAGATGGAAGCATGCCAGCAAGCCCAATCTACACACTCTTTATTGCGGCACCCCATTTAAAACAAGCCACTGACATCTCCGCTGTAATCAAACAGTAGAATAAACCCTAAAGCTAATTTAATCAGGTATACTAAAATATTGCCACCTTCATAGTATAACACACTTTCAATGTAGGTGACTTAGCTTCCTTCTTTGAAATGCCATCAACACGTAACATGTAAAAGTGACAATATCGACATGTAATGACAACAGTGAACAAACTTATCGTGCAGAATGCCACACTTATGCCACTGAGAATGCCACTCACTTATTCCCCTAATTCCAGCAAGTCCCAGCAGCATTGTCACTGACTATGGGACCCCCTCCCATATGTAATATTTGCAGCAACCTTCAATGCACTGAAATAAACTAGAATGAAAACTTGGCACTCTCACCCGACTTGAAAGGATCTTCCCCACCAAATGGGTCTCCCAGGAACCCATTCATGTCGTTGAACATGTCTTTGCTGCTCTTGAATGGGTCATCCTGAAAGACAATGACGGCCAAGCAGGCATATTTTATGACTGCAGTTAACCAACGCACTGCCCTGTACACATTTCATACAGAACAGACTGTACCTACCTGAACAGATTTAGTTTCCAGTTAAAAAGAATACAGAATCCTCACGGCAGAATCTCCTCAGCTAAACAAGCACAAAATTTTGAGAAAGGTACTGCTTCATCAGCAGGTGGAGGGATGGTCTTGAATTTCACTAGTAGAGCCCCTCTATAGTAAAGCCGCTCGGACCCACAAAAATCTTTACTATGTCAGTTGTTGGTGGTGGCATGGTGACGATGCTCGGTAATAATCTGTCTGCTTACTAAACACATAGTGCTGGTTTGCAAATACAGCAGAAATACCTCCCATCCTGCTCTGATCATCCCATTATGTGCTAATGATTTATTTTTAGTTACATCACATTACATGTTATGTTTTCGATTTCGTTTCAGTCTCTCGGAAGTACTGTATCTGCACAAGGAAAGTTTGATTTCACATGAAATGAAAGCTTTGCATGAACACAGCACCCTTTAATAGGCAATAAACAAGAATCGTTCATGACGCAATGGAGCATGGATATAGCCAACTCAATGCCACCGCTGCTTCGTGCTTAGAGTTGTTCTTCGCTGCGACCATTCAGCTTTTTTTTTTTTTTTACCTTCCACCCTCCTTGCCCCTTATTTGCCACTTAACCGTTCTCAGTGGCCTGTGCCGGCTTTTTTTTTTTCCGTGTTCGTAGCCAACACACGCTTTGCCTCACACCACAAAGTTGGTGCACGGTTTATGGGGGTTTAACATCCCAAAGCGACGCCTTAGTGAAGGGCTCCTGAAATTTCGACCACCTGGGTTCTTAACGTTAACGTTTAACTTGCTAGAATTTCGTCTCCATAGAAATTAGACCGCTGTGTCCGGGATCGAACCCGCGACTTTTGGGTCAGCAGCCCAGCGCCATAACCACTGAGCCACCATGGCAGCTTTCACACCCCAAAGCCTTCAAAAAGTTAGATTCTCCTCGCAGCTCAAGAGCTTGATGGTAGAGCCATCTCAGAGTACCATTTTATGATCTAAAGTTGATATCCATGTGCCTCTGACTATTGGCCAAACCTGAAGACGGTGTTTGTCAGGGTGCTTTTATTTATTGTTATGCAGCCCAACTTAACATATGTTGGCATTGCAATTATGCTGTAGCATGTGTTGCTCTGAGATGTTCTACACTGCGAGAGTATCGCGATGTCAACATTATGCGGGAAGTATGTTGCCACGGCCAAACACTATTTCCTATAACCATTTAAGCCATTAACATTTTAACCATTTCAGAGTTAAGCCAGTTCAGCATGGTTTAACCTGGTGTGAACGTTAAACATGTGCTCTATCTCACAAAACATGGTAAAAAATGCATACGCACTGTCTTGTACAGATTGAAACAACACAGAGTATGGCATCGCTGTTTGCTTTATATTTTTTATGCTTAGCATGCCAAGAGTGCCAGTCAGCTTTGAAAATGCTATTCTATAATACGAAATGTCTCACAGTAGTCAAAACCAGAGAAAATTTGTTGAAAAAGCCTTGTTAACGATAAATCTTGAGAATTTTCAAGTAGCTTGCCCTATTACAAATGTTCCGTGGCTAACAACAAAAATTTTCCCATTTACTGCACACAAAATAGATTTTGGTGGCCCCTCGTGTCTCTAGGCCTGTTGCATGACACTGTTTCAGCAGATAATTGCATCGGTTACCTTGCTATCGTCGTCGGGTGCACTCACAAAGCTAGTGGGACTGCTTCCTTCCTGCAGGAGCAAAAACGGAGAACCAAGGAAAAAATAGTAAAATATATAGGAGACAAACTCAGGAAACCTTTAAAAGCAAAGCAGAGACAGGCAGAACAACAAAAGGACAAACAGCCTGCAGGTATAACACTTGGCCAGCCTGTTACTCATCGCTGCTGCTATGGTTGTGCACAAACTGAAGTGTATGGCTTTGCACTACACTCTGGTATACACACCATGATGAAGTGACTTCATACATTGTCCATTTTCCTCCAGAAAATAAAGCACAGAGTCTCTAGACCACTGCACCCTAAACACATTTTTTTTTTTTAAACAGAAGCCACCTTAAATGAGACCGCTGGCATTTCTGGCGCCTTCAATGAGTCTAGTGGTGCCGCTTGTTATGCCACCACAAAGACAAACCTTGAAGGGCACATTTCGGGGCCCATTTATTGTGACAGTAAAAGCTGCTCGGCTAACAAGACTCACAGAATTGCAGCACGATGCAAGGCATCATTAAGTTCTGTGCTGTCATTCATGTCAGTGCCAAAGTCTTTAAGTGTTAGCCCTAAATTCGCCGCGCAAACATAAAAAAGATTTTAAGTAGAGTCAACCGGTTAAGTTGGGTCTAACACTGCATATCACTTGAGTCTTACAACAGAAGGGACCCTAGACTTGTTCAGTAACTGA
Source organism: Amblyomma mixtum (assembly GCF_055824585.1). NCBI lineage: Eukaryota > Metazoa > Arthropoda > Arachnida > Ixodida > Ixodidae > Amblyomma > Amblyomma mixtum. The sequence goes on from NC_143012.1 coordinate 29,464,483, forward strand.
CAATCAGACAGTAGAAGTGCACACCCCTGTTGTTCTGGCTGGCAAAGTATAGCACATAAGATGAAACCAAAAGAAAGTTAGGACAACTGAACAAAAGCAAAAAAGAAAGTGAACACTACACCAGCACTCCAGGAATGGTCACAGCAATCACTACTGACTCCTGCATTTTTCAGCCTGTTGCATGCTATCAGCAGAAAACGTTCATGGGATGCCGGATCAATGCAGGATCTCAGTTCCCAAGCACCTCAACTAAGGAACCCGAAATCGAATGGCTCCAGTTTTCCCTTGCTTTAAAACAACTTGCATGGAGCATAAACCGGCTGTATGACACTTGCCAAGGGTGAAAGCCTATACAGTAAAGTCCACTTATAACAATACTGGTTATAACAATATATCGGATATAACAATGGTTAGTCATGGCACCATCAGCTTTACCATGTGTTCTATGGTAAAATAAACTGCTTATAGCAATGCTGTCAAGGCACATTATTGGTTATAACAATTAAATCTGGTAATTGAGTGTCAACCATTACAGAAAAAGAAAAGAAATGCTACAACCACACCAGCAAAACCATGCTTACAACACAAAAGCGTGCATGTGTGGGGCCGACCAATGGACTAAGCTGGCGCAGCAACGCCACGAAAGCAAAAGAGGCAGGCGTCATCGCGTCAGGAGAGCTGCTGCATTGCTGCATTGGCTACGCACGCCATGCGTACCCCTAATCAGTCAGTGCAGCGCGCGTGCATGCAGCCAGCGCGGTTTTTCTCTTGTCAGCTGTCACCGCACCCTTGGTTCTGCATGCTTCTTGAATTTCCCATAAGAATAGCTTCCAAAAAGCCGGCTTGATTCCTGTGACGTGGAGGTGCGCAAAGCTCCCGGTGGCACAGTGATGGCGGTGCTTTGGTCATCGGTGAATGGTGAACATTGTTCTGGTTCCCTGAAGTTCGATTTAACGAGCTTTTACAGGCATGCTCTGAAGTTTGTCATCCTTTCTTTTTTTTTTCGGCACAACCCTGTTATAACAATTATTGGTTATAACAATGTATTTCCATGGCACTTGAATATTGTTATAAGTGGGCTTGACTGTGCGTGCTTTTTGCTGATCATCCATCCCAACACCCTTTGGCACCGAACAATAACAATGGCAGCAAGACTCTGAAGGAGCCAAATTTTGCTGAGAAAGCACGAGCGACCAGTAGCTGACCGTGTTGGAGAGCTGCTGGTACTCTGGCTCGGGAAGCCCCGTGGACAGATGGTCCTCCCGTAGTAGGGACTCGGGCACTAGGCCTGGGTCTCCGGCCTGGAGAGCGCGCTCAACTTGTGACACCCACGTCTTGAGCTGCACGTGCTGTTCTTCCAGGGCAACGTGTTTGGCTTTCACCTACCAAGACACAAGAAAAAAGCCCCAGTGAGTGAACACTGCCGGCACAAGTACAGAAGACAAGCGTAACCAATGAGCGAGACCCCAGATCTCCAAAGCAAAACAGATGTATTATGTGGCATTTACACTGTTCATTGCCTTATTACAAGTACCCATTATAAAGTTTACTTCAATATAGTTTACAGCCTACCATGTCCTGAAAGGCTTTGCAAAGCAGGAATGCAACCTCGCATAGTAAAAAATCGTAAATTTAAACTTCAAGGGAGTGAAAACAACATCCATGTTAACTGACTGTCAACTTCTCGTATGCTCCATTCAAAAACTGCCATAAAACATTTGTGTGGCAGCGAAATTTATTTGGCAAGAACCTGGGCAATGACAATCTCTTTCGAATAAAGACTGTGCGACAACAGCCATACTTCGCAGTTCCAACAAACTGTGAGACTGAGCTATAACTGGCACATCCTGCGAGTGTAAGCGTGAGTTCCCAGACTGCATAAACACTCGGTTCACTACGGCTGAACCTCCATTTCATCGGTGGTTGATGCCTTAACGAGGGAGCGGTGTCGCACCTGGCTGATCTGCAGCTGCGTGTCCTGCTGTGTCTGGCTCAGTGCTTGCAGCTGGGACTTCTTGCTGTCAATCTCGGCCTGCAGTGCCGACTCTTCTTGGCACAGGCCCTGGAGCTCAGCCCGCTTCTGCTCAAGGTCACGCTCTTGCTCCTGAAGAGGGGGTTCGCGGTCGCACTATGTCAAGTGTCAGCGCCAAGGGCACATCAAAACTGTGCAGTTTCTATTGGGAAAAAAATTTACAATGCAAGAAAGAAGAGATTGAGGAGACAGACGCAGAACTAAGAACCGTTTATTTTTATTTTATTATTTTTATTTGGACACATCAATAGAAGTCGATCTCGTATGTGATAAAAAAAAAAACATGACAGCTCTTAGCACTGTCTTTTTCTTGCGTTGTAAATTCATCCTTATTCATTTTTCCCAGAGCAGGTAAATTATACACGAGCAAGGATACTGTTAACCTGCTCTTTGAACAGTACACTCACCTTTATTTTATGAGACTATGGTGATCATGATGATACATTGTCTAATTTCAACTCCACCATCCACCACTATGCACAGAAGCAGACATTACTGGCAAATGTTTTTTTTTTCTCTGGATAAGTGTTTTTCCTCACAATTCGTTGTCACGAACAACTCGCTTTATGGACACTTTTGCTAGGGAACCAAAGTGTCAGTGTTAACGAGGCACGACTGCATCGTCACTGAGGCGGTTTTTGCAAAACAAACTGCGGTGCATCAAGCCAGCTTTCAGCACACAGATCTCTAGAAACGATGATCACAGAGTTACAGCATGCACTGCTGTTTAACCCATCCACAGTGCTTTTTCTGCACAGTTCAGCGTAAGATGCAAAACCAAATGACCCGAGCTGGCATCAATGATCTATGCTTTGCTGTGCGAGGCACCTAAAGACACTTCGGCTATTGCCAGCAAGTGGCAAGGCAAAGCATAACGGCCAAACGTAAACAAAAAAAGAGAAAAGCTTCAGTCACTCACCTCTAAGAGCTTAGCCTGTTCTTCAAGCTGCTTCTTTAGTGCAGAGACCTAGGCACGCACACCGCGCAAAGCATCAAAACAGAATGTCAGGCAACGTCCACAGGGGAATTGAATTCTTTTTGAAAGAACGTTGGTGACAGTACACAGAGAAAGCTTGAACCGCAACATGAAATTCCAGAAAAGGCGAATGCATGCGACAGAGAGGCAGGCATGCAAAGAACTGGCCCGAGCTTCACACGTTCTCCCAAAAGGTCGGCACTGTTTCGCAGTTAAGGAAGCGCCACTCTACCAACACAGAAGTAACAGTGTTGTAAACTGTATTTCTATAACAAAGTTTCCGAAAATCTTCTTTTGGAATTGGCCGCACAGTGGTTAACAAGAAGAACAAAAAACTATGCCTGCTGTTACTTGAGTGCAACTTTGACCGCACCAAAATGAGTGACCATTACAAAGTTTTTTTTTTTTTTTTCAGTTGTTTGCGCTCCAAACCTTAAAGGGTCCCTGGAACACTTTGTTGAAGCTGCCACTTTCTCATCATCAAGGTTCTCTCTTCCTTGTTGACTTTGCTTGAGTGCTTGATGGTACGCAGGCAGGTCAAGCACTGCACTTTCAACACTCCTCACGCTTGACCAGTCACACATTGTGATGCTTTGTACACCCTTCAATACTATCTTACAATACTCTCTTGCATTCAAGAACACACACATTTCTCTTGTGCATGGAAACCAGCATATCGTAGCATTTCATTTTTAAAAGAGATGAGGCTTAACGTTACCCACAATGCACCCCTACAGCCTGCAAGCTGCTTTCCGTTAAAAACTAAGAGGGCAATTATAAATTCAAGACAGAAAAGATGGTTAAAAATACTTGGGGCACCAAGAGTAGAGATGCCCCTTACACTGTAACCACTAAGGTGATAGCCACTGCACAAAATCTTTCACTCATGCAAAACAGAGGAGAGTGATCATGCACAACTTTTACAAGCAGTGAAGCAGGTGTCATGCCAACACTAAACAGAAAAAGGCCGAGACTTGAAAGAAAAGTATTGAGGAAAACGACAACATAAAAAAAGTGAAAAAGGCAAAGTAACAGTGGTATGTACCTTCGCTCTCTCTTCTTCAAGCTCGTGTCTAACTTCTGCTAAGTTCATATCTAATGCCGCCTTCTAAAAAAACACAAAAGAAGAAAAAAAAAAGACATGCATGTCTATTCATGGTCACACTCCGGTATGTTGCATGCAAAAATTAAAGTCCACAAAAAGGGGGGGAAAAACCAGCAATTTCTGTCGCAAAACCCATTTAAGGCAACCTACCAAGCAGCATGTGATTGGAAAGAAGTTTGGTTTGGTTAATGGGGTTTAACGTCCCAAAGCAACTAAGGCTATGAGAGACGCCGTAGTGCAGGGGTCCGGAAATTTCGATCACCTGGGGTTCTCCAACGTGCACTGACATATCGCACAGTACATGGGCCTCTAGAATTTCTCCTCCAAAGAAATTCAACCGCCATGGCCGGGATCGAACCCGCATCTTTCGGGCCTGCAGCCGAGCACCATAACCACTGAGCCACCGCGGCAGCGGGAAAGAAGTGGCTGTCTGCTTATGCTACGCTGACGAGCCAGCAAATATTAAAGGAACACTGAGGAGAAATAACAGTTGGCCTGCATCAATAGGGTACCGAGTTCTAATCGCAGAGAGATCACTCTCACTGGGAACTGAGCTTTTATAATCTAGAGAACACCAAACAATGAAATACAGGTGCTGCAATCACCAGCCGATTTTGCAAGTAAAATGCGCGCATCCATACAGATTTTTCCGCGTGGATCTCGGAGGCTATGCGCTACACACTGCCATTCACTTCAAAGCAATGGGAACCTGTCCTTTTCAGTGAGGATGCCATTTGTTTGACTTGACTGGCGGGAACATTTTTTAAAACCGAATTTCTCGCCAGTAAACGAGTCTTTTGCTGCTGGACGGACGGCAACACAGCCAGAAAGGGTCAGATCATAAAATTTTACTGAGAACAATAATTCCATGGAATTTCCCTCAGAGCCCTTTTAAGTTTAGCACAGCTAGACTGAGCCCGACTACAAAAATGTGCAGTATACACGAGCCTTCTGCCTCTAAGCTGCAGAATTAACAAAAAACTTGACAATAATATTAACTGGTCTACAATTGATCTCACTCAATCAATCAGGACGTGGGCAAGTAAGGAGCTGCAATAAATGGGTAATGCTATAAAATGCATGTGAAAAAGCCAAGCCAACACTGGGTGTGTTCCGAATGCACCGGTAGACAGCTAAGCAGATGGCTGGTGTGGCCTGCAACGCAGACCACCCCAGCTGAACTTAAGCCTGATTCCAGTCTTCCTTCAGCCAGCGAATGAAACTGTTCACCAAAACCCTACATATTCCCCCCACCCCCCATAAAGGTTCAAATACTACCACAACATTTTAAACCACTTTAAGAAAGGATTTCTAGTAGCTCAGATGTCTAGAGCAGTGAATGCCAGGTTCTTTCTCAAAGCCTTTTTGAACAAAGTCAACATCGGCATTTCGTTTCTATCAATATTTCCACTACTGCAAGGACTGAGGCTTTGATGACTGAGGCTTTGATGACTGAGGCTTTGATGACTGACACACGTTAAGCTCTGCCCTGTTAAACGAGCACTAAAGGAAAACAAGAACCCCTGTTAGACTGACACATAGCTCTTCGAAAACACTGCCACCATTTATTTCTCCACAAATAGGTGGCAGCATTGCTGAGGAAACTGCAAATAAAGTCCCGTACTTCTTCTCCCATTTACACCCTAATGAGAGGCCTACTGTCGTCTTAACGAACTCTTGGCAAATCAGAGAACACCAATGAAAACGAAACCGCCCGACACGCCGACCAGATGAGCTTTTGTTAAGACATTTAGCAACAGATGATGCCACCATACTGTGCACCACCCTTCCATGCTGTGAAGCTGTCCTTTAATGAAATGGCGACCTCACCATCCAGAAAACACCCTGCTGCTTTTTCCCCCACTTCAGCAATATTCGCAATTTCTAGACATGAACCTCAATCAGGCTAGACTTAACACACCAAACACAAAGCTTCCTAAATTGCGGAGTTGAGACTGCCCATTCTAACCTGCAAACCAACCTGCTATTGCCAGAACGAAGCGGAACACATCCAGTATTGCAGGTTCTCAAAAGTGCGCAACCGTAAAAAGTGAGCGGCCGACTACTCGCCATGCTGTGACAAACCACGGCTACAGCAAAACAAACAGGTGCCGGCTATGCAATGCACGCAGGAAACACACGCAAAAAAAAAAGAAAAAAAAAACCCAGTATGGTTGGGGTTTCTCTTCACTCAGACATGCATTCAGGGGGGATGAAGCCTTTTACGCCGGATCTACGTTGTCGTGGCAGTGGCGTTGGGGGTGCTGGCGGAGGCACGATGCGCACGGTGCAACGAAATCTCGGCAACACGCCAACATGCGGCACTTTTGTATAGTGTGCAACAACAGGGGCAAGTTGCCTCCACAATGCACCGTCTGTGAGTACGCTCTTACGCAATCGAGTTCTCAATAATTTACGGATCACTGGCCACGAAATTTAAGGGGGGACACTGGTCTTCAAAAAAGAAAATTTTATTAATTCAGTCATAGTTATGAAATTTTCAGGGCACATGTATTTTTGTGCGCTGATTCTAGATAGTCATTTAATATCATGTAAAACAATTCCTTGAGTACTTATGCACTTTTTACGCAAGTATTTTGCAGAGAGTTTTGAAGAAAATTCCCTGCAGGAAACTCGCTAAAATGTATGCCATTGGCTTCTCTTGACACCAAGGAATACAATAAGGGTGAAATTATCATCCTGGCTGTCATAGAACTTGAGTTATAGGGTACTGAAGCTGCCACTTCAGAAACAGGAATACACACTTTCCTTCTCATTTCTGAAGCGACAACTTAAAAACTCTATAACTTAAGTTCTATGATAGGCAGAAAGACAATTTTACCCTTATTGTATTCCGTGGTGTCAAGAGAACCCAATGGCATACATTTCAGCGAGTTTCACACAGCAATTTTTCTTCAAAACTCTTTGCAAAATACTAGCATAAAAAGTGCATAAGTGCTCAAGGAATTGTTTTCCATGAAATTAAATGACATATTTAGAATCAGCACACAAAAATACATATTCCCTTAAGATTTCGTAACTGCGACTTCATTAATAAATTTTTTTTTTTCAAGATCAGTGTCCCCCCTTAAGCAAGACATGCCACATATCTGGTTTCCCTACAACGAAAAAGGTATTCTCAACTGCAATCGACACAAACAGAAGCGCAGCTGGAGCTCGCCGACTCCGTTCAGTGGTGCTTTTTTACTTCACCTGAATCACTGGATGATATCGCTGAAAGCACAATGAGAAGCGCATTTTCCGAAAGTAGACAGTTCCATAATACAAATATACATAGAGTAAAAATAATAAATGGGATGCATCATCTGTTGCATATCAAACACCATTGAAGAAAAAAAATAGAACTGCAATGCTGACCGCCAGCCCCTAATTTACTTCATTTTGGTCCAGAGTTTAAAAAGAATTTTCGCCCCACTTTTGAGATATCACAGAAACGGTCACGAAAAGGAGTGTTTTTCTCTAATGTTCTGTACAACGTGTAAACAAGCCTCTTAAGCCACACATCAAGAAACGGTGGGCAAGAATGGAATGTTCCAGGTCAAGTAATAACGAGTACACTTATTTACAATTTGATCATACATTGTTGTGAGTGAAGTGGGACAACAGTTTTCTCCTGACACAGAACAAATAAGCTATTGTATGCATGAAGAAAACACTATCGATGGCTGCAGCAGGCTTCTAGGGCTTCCGTGCCCACCTACTGGTGCTGGTACTACTGGTGCTGGTATTACTGGTGCTGGTTGTATTTTTTCTCAAGAAATAAATACTCCTGCATTTTTGTTACGTGCCCCACCGTAGAGGCAATCAAGATGCAAAATAACACGCCAAAGAACCGGCCAGCCCACTGTCCCGTGTTAACCTGGAGTCCTAGCACTTGCACAGGAATCTGCCTCGTGGTTCACCTGAGCGCCCAGCTCGGCGAGTCTCTTCTGGGCCTCCCTCTTCTGCGAGTCGAGCTGCTTGAGCATGGCGGACACGGTCTCAATCTCGGTCTCCAGGTTCCTCAGCTCAGCGTTCTTGGTCTTCAGGTCTGTCTCAGCCTGCAGTATCTCCTGCTCTAGTGTCGACTTGTCCCTGTGGCCACAAACGCCGCACGCAGGAAACCGTGAATTTTTAAGTTATCAATTTTTGTTTCCCTTAACAAGCACTGCACAAACCCTGTTCAGTGATACTGACCATATGTGGAAGTAGATATCCCAAATAATTTACCGTATCATTTAATTTTTTTCTGTACTGTCAGTTTTGACTTCAAGAAGGAGGGAACTGTTTACGACATAGTATAAGGCAAGACAGTACTTGTCTGGGCCAGTTGGTTTTGACAAACTAGAAGGAAACAGCTTGGAGACAGGATATGAAAATGCCTGCTGTCGCCTTCAATTCATCCTACCTCCGCTTAGTTTCCTTCCAAAATTAGGCTACTCAGTTGGTTCCGAATTCCTCACAGAATTCTGTAAACAAGTCAAACCGATCTGTTTCGCGCAATCAAGGATGACGCCACACTAATTTCAACTTCTATCGGTCTGGACAGGTCGCATCAGCTCAATTATGTAAATTTTTCACTCAACATAATAAACCTTTTCAGCCCCTTCCTACACATTACACTCGGTGCCCGCAACCACTGACAGCGAGTGCATGCATTTCAGAGGCGCGTTTTACTGTAATGGCCATCAAGGATGAAAACAGAATAGGACATTCTGAACATTAAGAGCCCGTTACTGCTCCGGTAAGTGAAAAAAAGAAAAAAAAAAGAAAAGAAAATAATAATTCTTGCGCTCAGCACTACAGGCCCAGATCAATTGAAAAACTTTCTCAACTAACAAGAAATGGCTTTGCGCACTAAACGGAGAAGTGGTTGCAACATGCCCTGTTATCTCCTTTAGGTGGTAATTATTACTCAATGAGGTCAAATTTCTGCAAGGAGCATGTCAAGAATCCACACAAAAAATTCCCCTGTTTTCTACCGACTAATTTTGCAATTTCTCCCAGCTCCTCATAATCCATGTTGAGACTCGAGGCTGCTTTCAAAGTGTCAGCGATGCTTCTTTTGACTGATTCCTGTCACATTAAGTCATTATCTTGTGTGTTCATTTTGAATGGGTGGCCATATGTGTAGATAGTTTTCCAGGCCTCAGTACATTTTATTGCATCCACGTTAGAGGACGCTCCATCCTGTATAAGCAGAATTTTATAGCGACAATAATGATGGCTTTGTGCGGTACAAGGGCATCTGAGGCCAAAGAGCGCAAGGTGTTTTTCAGCCACTCATTTTCCAAGCATTTCACCCCAAAGAAACCGAGCACCTGGCCAGGGAAAGCTTGCGCCCACTGTATCCCTGCTGGGTACCCGGTGGACCTAGGGACCAAACTCCACATCTCCCGCTTGAGAGGTGAATGCTCAAACCATCAGGCCACTGCTGCGGTGAATTTTTATAGAGTTTAGGTCATGTCCACATAAGTGGACGCGGTGCCTGAAGGGTTTATTTGACTACACCATCAAACCGAAATGCTCAGAATTTACATCTGCGCAATTTCAACTGCTCAGCATCCCATCCACGTTCTCGACACGCTCGTCGTAACATGGTTCGCCGCACGTGCAAGTGAATAGAGAGCAAATGCAACAAAGAAAGTGAGGCACTTGCATCTGCAGTGACTTCATTTCTTCAGTGATCATGTCCAGTTCCTTGTTCCCAGAGCTTGGGGCACCCACGGGGGGCGGTGTCGAGCTGGTCAGTCCTTCCAGGCCGACGAGAGGACCACCTCCATCCTGCAAACCAGGGTCCCGTTCTCAACACCACGCCAAGCTAAAGATTCGAACAAGCAACACTAATCACTTTATGGTCAAACACACTGAAAGCCAAAAAAAAGAAAAAGACTGTGGCCATTCCACCTACCTTCCTACCTGCACTGTGTGTATCCTCCTTTAACACAAGCTGCACTCTATGCCAGGATAATCGTTTTCATGCATACCCCAACCAGCGTGTGCTACTAGGTGGAACATCAGGTCAAGATTTGTAATTTTAAAAAGTGGAACACCTGCATATTTTTTTTTTTTTGAGAATTGTGTATACTTGTAATAAGGGAGTAATTACTCATTGACATACACCCAAGCGCAGCCGTAAGGCTACAAAGGAAAGCTATACAGCTTTCTCAGAAACTTCGTAGTTAAAAGAAAAATTTGTCCTGGTCCGGGCTTCGAACCCAGGACCACCGCTTCACCGGAGCAGTCGCTCTGCCAACTGAGCTAACCGGGTGGGCAAGCTTATGGTAGGGCGAGAGCGAATTGATCAATAACTCGAAGTGGGAACTGTGTTGGTCAAATGTTTAGGGGAATCCCCCGTTCCTGGGTATGGCTGGAAGGGGTATGGCTGCGCTCGGGTGGATGTCAATGAGTAATTACTCCCTTATTACAAATCTATACTCCACCTTGGGGGATTCCCCTAAACATTTGACCAATTGTGTATACTCCCTAACTTTGCCCTCACAACAGGGATGATGACTAATAGCTTTTGGAGTCTACTTGCCACAAATGGGGACACAGCTCAGACAACATTTTTAAAATCAGAACAGAATGCAGCACACTGAACTAGCCCACTCATGTTCACTGCTCAACCAATTGGGCCATTTTGCTGTGCTCGAAGCTGAGGTATTCCCAGCCAGAACTATGATGCTTGTCCTTGTATCCCAGAGGTTGCAACAAGCGGCAAAATGAGCCAAACTCCACAAGATAAATACGTACTAGATAAAGCTAACACCTAACAACTGGTAAGCTGACACTTGAGACGGGGGAAGAGAGCTTCACTAGGGGATATGTCCATGGTTTCATCGATGAATCAATCCCGGTCAAAGCTAAACTGATCCAGCAGTGTGAGAAAGTGCCAGTCAGAGGCTGCTGGGTCCCGATATTCAGCGGGCATCGAGTATCAAGAGCCAGCAGCCTCTAATCAACAAATAAACTCTGCAAAAGCCAACTGCACACTGTGTTTGTCCCCACAGATGGCAATACGAACAGGGCAAACAGTGGAGCCCTCAGACTTCTTCACTTGCCCAGTTTGGGAGGATGACATCAGATGTGATGATGACACCAAGTTGCACAAAGTCCCCACAAAGACAGTGAAAGAGGTGACGTAACAGGCCAAGCAGGATTAGAATTGGCATTTGCCACAATGATCAACCCAAAAAAATGCAATTCAATCTCAAGCCCCAGTGCAGAGCTGGTGTATCCTAACATCATACTAACACCGACCTGTAGTATGCTCACACACACTTACATTGACACCCCAATCATTTCTCCGCGAATGATAAGTCCAGCTATAAGAGGAACTCGAGGGCACAGCTCACCAGCGAGCCGACTGCTACAGCCTGGAGCTTGGGCCTCAGCGAAGGCGGCATCATGTCCGGCGTCAGCATAGCGGGAAGCGGGGCGCCTTTCGTCCTCTCTGCGGCCAGGTGCATGGCTAGCGCAAACTGTTCGGTATTCAGGGTTCCATTTTGCTTGGTGTCACAGAGGTTCCTGCGTCACGAGGGGCAGTGCCACCACAAAAAGCACAAACCACAGTCAAAAACACATGGAAGGGGTGTACCTACAAGCTGGGTTAGCCGGCGAATGTGCATTATATTTGGAGTCAACTTTTTTTTTTTTGCCAAGTGAAGGGCGCAAGCTGAGAGTTGCTGGACTTGTACGCAGCTATATACAGTATACGCTGCGCGTTATGACCATTGCAGTTTTTTAGGACACTACTGCGAAATCTCCGCGTAATTTGCACACCTCCATTCTGAAGGCAATTTTAGGAAAAGTATACAAAGTGAGTAAATACGGTAAGTAAAGTGCCCTATCATTAAATCAGAAACTTTCGATTTACTCAAACTGATGTTTCGATCCCATTATCACCAAGCGTACTAAAAAGATTTCTTCAATTTTGACTTCTCACAATTCATACTGACTTCTGATCCCTTTCAAGTTTAGGTTACGAAGAGTGACCGTAGCTTTGGTACAAACCAGACAATGGCTATACAGGCAATCCCTACTAAGTTCTCACACACAAACGCGAAGAAAAATTGGTGTCATAGCCAGCAAAAGCTGCCGCAATATAACCAATCCACTCACTGACCAGATCTGAGCCAGGTCGGCCTGTGGCAGCCCAGTCTTGAGGAAGATGCCTTTGACGTCAGCTCCACTGACCAGTCCGTCCATGTCTGTGTCCAGGCCAATGAAAATCTGGTTGAACTTGGCCATCTCAGCTGCGCTCACCACCCATGGAATCGGCGGCTTGTGGAGAGTCTGTCATGGACAGAATGTTTGCACAACCTTTGCTTCAAGATCCTACCTCCGCTTTCTCGTTTTCATACAGAGTTTCTACCACAAGAATTGGTCCAGCATAAAAGCAAATCTTTCTATAAACATTTTTGGGTAACAGAAAAAAAAAAAAAAAGATGTGCAGACAGCGACACAGGACCTGATAATTGAACAGCCATGACACAAAGCAAGCACCTTGACATTAGCACATTATAAACTGGCGCTTAGTTTACCAAGCTGAAAACAATGACCTGCTGAAATAAGACAGTAATGATATAAGATAAGCTGCCCCTTACTGCAGGAAGGCTGCTGGAATAAGTCATACATGGCTGGGTCATGCGAGACTGAAAGGTCAACCAAAGGGTCAACCAAAAGGTCAACCAAAGGGGCAACCAAAGGGGCAACCAAAGGGGCAACCAAAGGGGCAACCAAAGGGGCAACCAAAGGGGCCACTAAAGGGTCAGCTGAATGGTCAACTGAAGGGTCATCAAAAGACCAAGACACGAAGACACGGGCAAGACTAGCATTAGAGACCTAGTGAACATTGAAACAAAGGGGCCCATATCAATACGCAATAGTGGGGAATTAAGACTGCCAGCAGTAGCATAAGAGCTCACATTATGCAAGGCGACATCAGCCGAGCCAACTGATGACGGAGTGCTGGGTCTTCGTCGCAGCCCAGACATGGGAGAGAAGTCCGGCGGCACGGCCATTGGCAGCGGACTCTGCTTCGACCGAGGCATCAGCACTGGAGGCAGGACACTAGGGATGGGACAGTTGTCCAAGGCCTTGTACACTAGGTGCATTGCCTGCATGTTTGAGGAGGGCATTCTTTTTTTTTGGCCACTGCATCCTTAACACTTGAGGATGCAGACAGGTACAAGTAACCGTGGATTAACATAACTGAATTTTTTTACTATGAACCAATTCATGCTAGGCAGAAAGTTGCTGACGCACTTGCTGTTCCTGAAACCAACAATTACCACGCAAACAAAAAAGTATTGGCCATTAATGAACACAGGCCTAATTCTGAGCTCCACACTACATCGTGGGGTTACAGAGAACTGGTCCACTGTAAAACAGAACTACAGGACAAGAAAGAAAGAGCATGTTCCACTAAGTTTAAACTGTAAAGTAATCTTACTTGACTGAAAGATTTCATCATCATCATCACCAGCCTGACTACGCCCAATGCAGGGCAAAGGCCTCTCCCATGTCTCTCCAATTAACTCCATTAACCCTGGCGTAGAGGTAGAGCATCCGCCTCGCGTGCAAGAGGACCGGGGTTCGAATCCCGCTGCCACGCAATTCTCCACCGGGTTTTAAAAAAAAAAACCTCCACGTGTCGATGGAATTGTCCAACCAGGCCTGGAGTGCGGCCTGATCTCGGTGACCAGAACTAACAGCACACTTCCTCACCAAAAACAGAAACGCAACAGAAAGCTTGCTGTCTGAGGTGCTAGATTCCGCAACGGTTTTGTTAGAAACGCAGAAGACTGATTTTTTACTGAGCATTTTTTAATCAGTGCGTGTCGGCGGCCTTTTTTAGTAAGCCTGTGCTGGAAACTACGATCAGCGAAAGCGATGACAACTGCATACTGGCAGAAGGGATGTTCCAAAGATTAGAAACTTCACCCCCCAGACAGTAATGAGATATTTTTAATATAGAGTAGCATCCAGTTCGGTTTCCACACCCAAAGCTATTACCACATAGTGACGTACACCTTGTCGACAAAAGTTTTAGTGAACCGTGATTTCCACACCATCCAAGAAATGCAAAACACAATGATGACATTTAGTGACAAAAGCTAAAAGCACATCTTCAAACTTTAATAAAACATGAGGAACACTCCTAGAAAAAAAAAAAAAAACACACACACACACACACACACACTGTGCATTTAAAACAAATCAGTTATATTTTACCAAGATGTGGTTACATAGTGTACTGCACTATTAATGGCAGGGTTTCACTACAAGATAGCACTTTACGTGACTTGCAACGATGAATTAAAATGATAAATCCTCGTTCTTTGTTACTGCAGTGCTATATCTCCCAATAGCAGGCACGATCTTTTCATTTCCACTGCAAAATTGCGACATAGACATGTTTAAGTCAGTGGTCGGTCCCTTTAACAATAAGTGGTCGCACTTGGAACGTGTTCTCTCGTCATCTCTAGCAGCACGATGTTGAGGGATGCTGCTCAGGCCATGTTTCGGACGTCCGTCAATCAGCGCGACATCTCTATCAAATTTCAACCAGAAAGGAATGTCTAGTGCAATGCACAGGGCTTAGCTGCCCTCAGGGTTAACTTGACATCACTCTAGAAGCTGGTACTGCTGGTGGCCACCCAGTCAGCCACCAGCTGTTCCACTCACCACAATAAACTCCTCCTCGCTCAAGGCACCGTCCTGGTCAACATCGCTTAGGTCCCAAATCTAGAAGAGGAGCAAGAACAGAACTTCAGGAGAATGGCAATCAGCTGCAATGCAACATACAAAGACATCAAGATGTTTTATAGGTTTATGGTTTTATGGTTTATGGGTTTAACGCCCCAAAGCGACTCAGGCTATGAGGGACGCCAAAGTGAAGGGCTCTGGAAACATCGACCACCTGGGGTTCTTTAACGTGCACTGACATCGCACAGCACACGGGCCTCTAGAATTCCACCTCCATAGAAATTCGACCACCGCGGTCACTGAGTGCCATAACCACAGAGCCACCGCGGTGGGGCCGTATCAATAATGTATCATACGACACGATATAGAGGAATAAATATTAGTCACTTTACTCGAAGGAAAATGACTGAAAAGGAAATGAAAAGTGTGAGTATAAGCAAGCTTGTATAAAATAGCAAATCACAGTCACAGATTTAACTTAGATTACAGGTTGCGAAATCAACCCTAGGCCAAGTTCTGTCAGCCAAACAGCATTAATAAAAACAAATGATGTACTAATGTTTAGCACAAACAGTCTTTTTCTTTTGTATATGATGCTACTCCCTACCTAACTAAGCACCTACCTTGCCCAGCACATCCAATGGAAGCTTCGAGTTCAGCATCACCTAGAAATGAGGCACACCACACATTAACTCAAGTCGCAGTCAGGCACATGTCTGCTACAGCCAAGGGAAAACGTCTTACCGGCTTCACCTTGGTGCCAGGCAGCTTCCCACTGACAGGCCCGAGCGAGTTGAACATTTCCACATATTTAGTCTGTTCTAATGGCTTTGGAAGAGACAAAGCGGAAACAAATATGCGATTTTACATTTCTACTCCTATAAAAACATTGTAAATCATACACGGGTCTAGCAACTTACCTTCACCGACCAATCTATGTTTGTGCTGCGAACTTGATCCGCCTGCGTGGAGAAAAAACATGTCATAGCATCGTCTACGAATTCTGACAGATTGCATATCTTTTATTCTTCCGAAACTTGTTTCAGCATTCAGCATTACTTCCATGCCTCATGTGCTTCCATTGCAGCGGTTGGCAAGGTTGACAAAACATTGACAGATATGAACTCAAGAGACAAACACGTCCTTGATTTTGCTTCAAGAAAGCTAACTTCACCTGCAAGCTAGCGACAAATAAGCTGAAAGCGAGACATCGCAACAGAGTTGCTATGTTCAGTGAAGGCTCACAACACTGAGTATTTACAAACAATATTAATATTGTGCGGTTTGTGGGAAACACCACAACAGAATAGGGTTTGACTTAAACCACCACACGGATTCT
Source organism: Amblyomma mixtum (assembly GCF_055824585.1). Taxonomy (NCBI): domain Eukaryota; kingdom Metazoa; phylum Arthropoda; class Arachnida; order Ixodida; family Ixodidae; genus Amblyomma; species Amblyomma mixtum. The sequence continues at coordinate 29,480,648 of NC_143012.1, forward strand.
CAAAGGAGCCACACGTTTTGGGAGACTCCTCAATGTAAAGGAGATTTCGTGCAAGGGAGTAGATACCACACCGCCCCCGACCCGCCTTTTCCCAGGGACACTCCGTGCATGCATACCTGTCCTTCTCTGCTTTCTCCCAACATTTCACTGGTTGAAAACAAACCACCAGTGCACATGTGCAATTCACAGTGGTGACAGGTGCAAGAAACAGGTGGCAGCATCTGTCAAACATGCACCTGCCAATTCGTACGCACAGTTGGCGTCTCGTGAAAGTGGACCGAGCCTGTGTCACCTATGTGCATTTCGTTTTAACCACTTTTCACAGCAGTAAGATGAATTTTCATGTGTTACCCAGAGAGCACCACATCTTGTGATAGAAGACGGACTTTCCTTCAGGTATCAATGTTCTTGGGCATTAAATCTTGGGTGTGAAGTCGAAGCAGTGTGCTTAGAAGACACTGTTGTGGCACAGTTAAGCATGTGCAGCGAATTTATTCTGGATTTAAAGGTAAAAAGAAACTGCAGAGAGGAATGTACCATGTTTGGTGCAGGCACAGGCAAAGTCAGGTTTGCCAACGCAGGTGGCTTGCCGTTCTGCACAAGGGCTACCAGCTTGAGGGCGACGAAAAAGCCCCGCTTGTCAAGGAACCCCTTCCCACCAGCATCGGCAAGGTCCCAGATCTGTATACATTTCGAAAAAGGTGAAAAGATACCAGCAGCCTTTAGCACAGCATAGGCAACAAGCAGATAAAAAAAAACAGCAAGACAAACAGCTGTGCAATGCTAAATCCTTGAAAAACATTTCGCACATTGCAAGCTTTACGTCCCCATACAACATCTGTTTCTCTGTTTGACAGAACTTCCCGAAAGCAATCAGGTGGAAATCTGACTGTCAAGGTCATGCAATCTATCTCTCTTCTTAAGCAAAGTTACCAGACAAATTATGTAAAGTAACCAAGATTACCAACAATGTCGATTCATTCGGATACCTCAACATTTAGAATGACCATGGGTGAGAAGAATACTAATTCAAGCGTGAGCGCCATTTCCATCCAGAATCTCGACATGTCGAGAGGGAAAGCAAATAGTGATTTCGGGTATAATAATTACTGCTGGATCATCATAACGGTGGAAGACTATGCCAGTTGCCTTACACGCATCAGTGTGTTCTGGAGGCTACAGTGCATATGCTGAACATAGGTATAAAACTTTAATTATGCACACATACTGTACTACCATATTCAACAGAACTAATCGTGAAACTGTTCTCATGCTGAGCTATGCAGACAACTAGCACCAATCAAAGTAACTTCCAGCCGATTTGGTCAGTTTCACAGCCCTTTCCACAACACCATGCGGACTCTTGCCATACCTTGCTGAGAATGCCGTCCGCAAGACCAGACCGCTTCAAGAATGCAGCTGCCTCGAGGGCCCCAACATGATTTATGCCCGCTGGATCCACCTGCAGGCGTTGAATATTTGTGTCAGCTTTTGGTGCAGCTATGGTGCCCTATTAACCACTTGCCGTGGCTAATTAGGCACTGGACATTACAGTACAAGGGATCCCACCTTAGTCCATGCTATACTCTTACTTCTCAGTATGAACTTGAGACATTAAACTGCATTAATTACGTAACAATTACATTGACAGATGAGCAACAGGTAAGCATTAAACCCTTAGGCATATGAAATCTGTACGAAATGTGCCAAAATGCGACAAGCAAACACTAATATCAACTCAAACCTACAACAAAGGGAATCATAAAGAAAAGGTATCGTGCACTGCCAATGCCTTGTCAGAGAATCGGAAGTCAAGAACTCTTAACAAACCGCTCAAACATCACAGTTATCAATAAAAATGCATCCAGGTCCTTTTAAATGCAATGAACCCCTCCACACTAGGGAAACATACAGATACAGAGTGTGCGGTCATACAGAAACAAAAAATATGGCTGGTGGTTTAACACTGCTAAGCAAGAAATATCCTGCTAAGCGGTTGAGGTGTCTACTGACCCAGGGAGCCAGTTATGCGCCCTTCCTTTACCTTCAGCTGGTTTTGAGAAAAGGGAAGGTGCTTAACTGCCTCAATTTGTAGGTGGATGCCACACCCTACTCACAGCACAATTGAGGTGTCCGCGGCAGCGAGCCAGTTACACTTGCTACTCAGCACAGCCCAACTGAGGTGTCCACTGCAGCGAGCCAGTTACACTTGCTACTCAGAGGCTTCACACACATACACAGTCACTGCTGAAACCCGCGGAGTGGGGCTAGAAATGCTTCCACACTAAAAACTGGAAATGAAATGAAATACGCAGCTGTGCTCATATGTACCTTGATAAACTTGTCTGACACTAGGATATCAATAATTGGACTCAGAATGAGAAGATTACGTACCTGCTGATAGAAAGCCTCATATATTGTAGTGTGGTTTCCAGCAATCTGTAATGGCAAGGTACGCGGACTGTTTATTGATCTGATTCACGGTCTCAGTATGTCACAGCCAATAAGGCTGGCAAGCAGAACGAAAAGAAAGCAAATGTTGACAACTGATTCACATCGCTGTACGCGGCCGAAGCGAAACTGCGTAATTTTTTTCCGGCTGCCACGCGAACCGCAAGCAATATTGGCGCCGCGTGTCACCTTATCTGTGTTGTTCTGCCGGTTAAAGGCAGCGCGATGTTATCTCGCATCCGCGCGAAGCTCGAGCGGACCTTATCAACCAATCCTCAAGCAGAACGCTTTTAGGCGTGTTTGAAGACCCAGAATGTCAGCACAAACAGTGACACTTCATAATACTGAAGCACAACAGACACCGATCGACTTGAAGCGCTGTCGATTCGCAAACTGCTGAATGCGCGCAGTTCTGCTGGCCTCGAGTAGAATCCGAAAGCAAGCTTGCTCATTACATTTCTTTCACTGGTACTCGACTAGCTACTTCCGCTTCGAGCAGACATACTAGAAGGAACTCAGGCCACCGATAACGGCGTACAGCACACGAAGCAGCAGCGAAGGCATATGTAGATCGAGAACAACTCAGGTGTGTCTTGGCTAGGGGCATGTAACATGCGAGCGAGCCCTACGAACCAAGGCCCGGCTCGACCATGCGTGGAAGAACTACGCACAACTGCACGCCCGTGTAAACGCCACCGCTACAGACGCGTCCGCTCAAAGCCGTCGCACCGCGCGAAAGCATTCCGATGTTGACACATCCTACAACGACACGGCGAACTTGGCTCGCCGAGGACCGACCGCTGCTGTTTTGACAGCCGCTCGTCAAGCTGACGAGTAGAAACGCTGCATATATGATCGGTGAACGCGCCTGCCGATGCTGTGCGTTCCGGGCGAGCTCTAAACGGCGGGAGAACGCCGAAAAGGCGTCGAAAATTCATTTTACAACAACAATTAACCCTAATCGAGCGAGCCTCCACGGAGAAGTTTTGCAGGCATTGCCCACTCCGCCCCCTTCAAGAAACCAGCTTGTTTGCGAGCACTCGACCGCTCGGGAGTCTCACCCCGGTCTGCGGCGCGTTCGCCAACTCGCAACGGTCTTACCTGTGCGAGTGAGGGAAGGGCAGCCATCGCAACGACGCCGAGAAAATCGCCGACACCTCCGTAGCGGGAGAGTGCGATACGACTGCGGCTCGCTTTCCGTGATCCTTGGCTTGGCAGGGTTGCTGGCCGGCTCTCGCTTTTGGGACGGTTTTAGCGGTTCTAGCGCTACCGACTAAATCATTAGCGATACATTCGAACAATTTACTTGCAACAGATGGTGGAACAAGCTTCCTTCATATCAGCAAAATGCATAAAGTTCTGTGAAACTGTAGTGTACACGTTTTTGAGAACAACCTCTATGCTGCGTTTCCTTCGCTTGGAGGCGGGTACTTTTGAAATCAAGTTAGTAACAGAACTGGTTATGAAACGAGGAAAGGTACATTAAAATTGGCAGGAGAAAAAATTTTGATGTTGGCTACTGTAGGCGAAGAACAAGCAACATAACTGATTGCCAAAATTAGTTTATTGCACATAGTATAATGCAATAAATACTCCATCGGCACATTGCACTGAAAGAAATGTAGGAATGCAACTTTGGCCACTTATAAAATTCGAAGCGGACATTTTTGTCATGAAGTAACTCATAAGAATGAGATCAGTTGAACAATGTTAGGTTCGCTGAAACCTTCACTGCTGAACATGCTACTCAACATGTCAATGACAACGCCATGCTTGAATGAGGTAAAAACCAAGACCAGCATTGCTGATACGACGCTTTTATTCGTAAATTACTCACGTCAGACTAGAGATCAGCATAAGCATGCAGGAAAATGGTTTATTTGTGCGTACAGAGGCAGAGGCAGATGAAAATGGGCTGCATTATTTAACACGACACTTCTGGAACCAAACCATGGTGACAACACACACTAGAGCTGTGCACGGGCCGCAAATTTCAGCCCGCGCCCGGCCCGAGCCCTACACTACTGACGGAGGCCCGGCCCGGCCCGACACTGAAGAAACCTAAGCCCGCCCGGGCCCGGCCCGAGTTAAGGCCCGGCCCGGACCCGGCCCGACCTGCAAAACTGAAATTGAAGTGACGATGAAACAGAAAGAGATAATTTAAGGAAAATCAGTTTATTTCAGTGTTTTTAAAATGCTCGGCTCTCATGGTCTAGATGAAAATTAGTGAGTATATGCAAACACGGTGCATGTAGAGAGTTATCACTCCAAGTTATTATGTAAAAACAACAAATCGTCCATTGATGACGGCTTGAGGCAAGTACGGCGCTCCTGCATAATGAACCCGGCAGCGCTGAAAATTCTCTCGCTGCTTGAACTGGTAGCCGGAATGGCTAACACTTTCTTGGCAAGAAGAGAAAGCTTTGAGTACGTCGCTGCTTTGCTTCTCAAAAACTGATAGCTCAAACTCTGAGCAAGGGGTCGACTCTGTGGCCAAGTACTCGCTCGCGAAGCCCGGCCGGCCCGTCGGAGACAAATATACCGTGGCCCGAGCCCGGCCCGGGCCCAGGTGAATGGACTTCCGCAAGGCCTGAGCCCGGCCCGCGGGCCGGGCCGGGTACGGGCTTTCGGGCCGGCCCGAGCCCGTGCACAGCTCTAACACACACTACATAATCTGCAATCAAGGCCACATCATGATTCAGGAAGTGGAAACAGCTTGATGACATGAGGCCATTCCTCGACAGGCCAAACGCCGTTTTCTTCAACATTGGGAGGGCTTGCTTTCCAATCCCACCTCTTTATGGGTTGGAACCAGTTGGAGCCATAGTTGGCCTCTATGTACTTCTGAGTCTCGCATGGAATCCGTAACTTGATGTCCAGAAACTCCGTCCAACAAAGCTTGAACTTTGGGAATGTGTACCTAGTAGAAAGTAAACAGTTAATTAACGCATTAAAGTAGAGGAGATAGGTAGTACACTCATTGATTTCAAACTACACTCTCAATTTTTTTCACTGTCCTGACAGAAAGTGTTTAGTATAGGTTTAGGTATCGCATCAGTATTGCAAGGCCAAAACACAACTCAATAAGTACATAAAGAAAGGAAGCAAAGCTACACATGGATGGCTACACATTTGTACAAAGAGCCATCCAATGATTCAGTGCAATGACGTAGCACTTGTGTTGAAAATTTTGACATTCGGACAAGTGGTAACAAACACAGTAAAGTGTAAGAGCAAACAGGTTGCTTGAACAAAATGATGAATATTTAAGTCATTGCATGACACACCTGCTGTCTAGTGCATTGTGTGGCAAGTGGTCAAGACAGACAAGTGGGCTAGTAATGATTTGGTGCATATTGCATTTTAAGAACAGTGCGGGAAAGTGTGGGCAAAGATGTGAATGAAAAAGGTGGGATAAGGTGCTAACATCAACAGGCACTGAAAGGTTGCATACCTCAGCCACTGTGGCAACCGTCTTGGGAACACCACCGTGCAAGATCAAGGATTATTAGCCGGTACACAAAAATGACACTCACTTGAACTTCTTTCCTGTCCTGGCTTGTGTCCCCCCATTCCAAACGTGATCATCTTCCTCGTAGAAGAAGAATATGTCCAGCTTCACGTCACGATCTCTGAAGGATAGCTCATAGCTGTCTTCAACCTAAAATGAAATGACTGCAATACTGAACACGAGCTATGGCCATATTTTAGGATAATCACTAATGACACTTTCTATCTCTTGCTTTTTCACCTCCACCAAATGTACAGCATGGGACAGATTTGAAAGGCTGTTTCATATCTAAATTTGGCCAAGAACATTGCAATGGGATTAATTTAGTCACTCGGATCAGTTGTGATATCAATTACAGCCTCATTGAAAGGTGACTGACTAATATGAAAGGCATCAGTAGGGCACTGCTCAATTTTCAGCTGTCAGCAGAGCAACAGTGACAGGTGCCCGCCCACAGACCCTTTTCACCGCATCTGGTTCACCTGCCTCAGCAAAGAAAAATATGATAAAGATGATAACATTAAATATTATCATTCAAAAATATTGTTCCTGGAGTGCAGTCTACCATACCTTTCCGAACAGGTGCGTGAGAGGGATGTCATGAGTTGAAAATGCAGAGATTATCTCAGGCTTGTAGTCCTTGATGAAGACTCCAATGTCAACATCAGTTGTGTAAGGAATAACGTCACACTGCCTGAAGAAGCCTGGTTGGATGAGGTAAACAAACAAAGCTGAGCATGTTACTGGGCACAATGCTTTTTCTACACAGCTGAACAACGTCTCGCCATGCACTGCTCCTCTCTTTTGCTGAAGAAAAAGCTACAAGCTCAAGACACTAGAACAATTCTGCGTAGCACTACATTACGTTAAAAATTAAACAGCAGCACAAGTGCTGTGCAAAAGAAGTGAATTGTAAAATGGCTTCTGCTGGAAAGGCACGTGCAACATTCCATCAGCAACACTGCAAATATCAAACATAACAAAGTACCATACCGCAGTTGAACTGCGTGCCTCATGTTAGTGAGTGCAACATGTTTCGCCATTGATGAAAAATGCTATCATTCACCAAAAATCTGCAAACCTGCATGCTACAATACTGCACTGAACAGTTTTGTCTCTCCTAACACTATTACCACTTGGAATAAATTGCCTCTCAGACTGAGGTGCGAATTCAGGCCACGCTGCCCCACTTTTTCTGCATACTATATCCTGTATTTTAATGCAATGGCACTAGAGCCCCCATGTTGGGCATATGGCGTCACACGGTGATCGAAGAACCAGATCGCACCGCACACTGGCAGGGCCTAACCCTTCAGCAGCAGAGGTTGCTCCATCTGGTGGGGAACGTTAATGATAATGCACACTCTACCGCATCAATTCCACTGATTGTCCATAATTTTTTGTAATAGCACTTGCATATGAATATTCAGTGCATATCCTTTGTAATAACATTACCTGGGTGCAGTAGGTACATATATGCTTAAATAAATAGCACACAACTTATTGCAAGGACCCACCGAGGCATGTTCCACTGCTGATCCAGAAAGGGACGTCGAGCTCTCCTAGCAGCTGCTTCACTTTCACAAGCAGCCGATGCACTTTGAGTCGAAAAAGCTCGGCTTCGGGGGTTTCGTCCCGACCGTGGACGGTGTGGAAGAGACGGGCACGTGTCGTGTTGCACTCGATGAACGGCTGCTCGTCAACAAACGTGTCAAACTGTGTCGGGGCAAAGGAGTGCATGCCTCCTCCTAGCTCGCATGGTAGGACTTCCACTCTGCAAAAATACATGACGGGAGAGAATATTTCATTGCTAATTAAGCTAGGCTTGCGAAGCTGACCAATGAAAACTGCCAGTGAGCAACAAATATGAAGGTCTTTTTGGACATGTGCATGCTTACTGTATTCTTTCATTGATTACGTACGTTTACAGTCAAACAGTGTTACTCAGCTACCAGAACAGTCTTTCAGGACCTTTAGCTATGCACGCTAAACACTCAGGAATGTGCTTTCAAAATTCCGCAAGTGCGCTTTCCCACATAACTATGTTGCCCCAAACAAGATGGCCGACTTCGCTATAAATGAACTACGTGGGCTACAGGACAGGCGCTAAAGGTGTGGATAGAATGTTAGAAACGTATTTTGGAAGAATCAAACAAAAAAAACAGTCTTTCTTGCTTTGTTTCAGCTGCAAACGCATGGTCAGCCATCTTGTTTGGGACAACATTGTTATGCGGGAAAGCGCACTTGCGGAATTTTGAATATCCCCTATAGGTTGCACCTCCAGGTACAGAGTTAAATAATAGCACGCATTAACACTTCCTAGAATATGCTAACAATGGTTGCAAGAGAAAAGAGGAAGAAAAAGCACACATCCACAGCTCACTACACCTTCTGTGTCAAGTTTTCTCAGTACTCTCTGTACCATGAGTTCTAGCTGCACAGCTGGTATGTGGAGTTTAAAGGGACTAACCACTGAATTTTCAAGCACCCAATATTTTTTTGCTGCGTAATGAAAAGCTTGTTCTCTATGGTGTTCGATTCTACAATGGTTTTGTCAGAAATGTTGTAAAGACTTTTACCGAGAATCTTTTGATCAGTGCATGCGCCCGTCTTTATTTATCCTGATGCTGGAAGCCATGATCAGCGATTGCATGTCACTGATTGAACATCAGCAACAGTGATGTACCAAAAAATAAAGCTCACCGACCAGACGGTATTCACTAGACATTTTTAGTAAAAAGTACCGCCCATTTCAGTTTACCCACCCAAAACTGTTACTGCACAGTGACGTACACCTTGTCGAGAAAGCTTTAGTGAACCGCGGTTACCACTCCATCCATGAAATGCAAAAGATATTCTGCCATCTAGTGACAAAACCTAAAAGCACATCACCAGCAATGTGAAGGAAGCGTTGCTTTTCATCGTACAGTGCACTGGAGAGAGAGTAAACCGTAATAAAACAACATGAACATGCTCAAAAGAACAAAAAAAAAACACTGTGGACTTCAAACAAATTAGCGATAATTCCCAGAGATGTGGTCAGGAGGTGGGATTTACTGTTAATGGCAGGTTACACCGAGAGGTGGCATGGCAATTTGTTTTATGAAATTTCTGATGCAAAGATAAAATTATAACTGCTTGTTTCTTGCATACAGTAGAATGTTGATGATGCAAATACGATTGATATGAATTTTGCAATGATAAGAGTTCATAAATTTCCCTGGCCTGAGAGCACTGTGCACAACGTGCACAATTCTGGATGTTCCGAACTCTCTCGTGCAACTACGGATGATACGAACATGTAGAGCCATGGCCGCACCCTCGAGCATTAGGCGCTCTCCGTACATCACCAACGCTGCAATCGCTAACCGTGCAGTACGCACCGTAAGCTGTGAGGGGCGGTGCACAACCCACATCGCCGCCGACACGATTGCCAGTTGCGTCGAGCGCTGCACGAGTAGTGAGCTATGGTCTCATGGCCGTGAATAAATCCTGTCGTCTGTAAATGGATGTATGTGAATGCAATTTCTATGCTTCTATATTCGAATTTTGTTTGTTTGGATGACACAAAATTTTGGATGATAAAAAAAAGGGCGTGAGATTCGTATCATCGAGATTCTACTGTATTGGAGTGCTCAATCCTTACAATGTAAGGCAAGATCTTTTTATTTCCACTATAATCTCGTGACACATTTAACGTCTCTATAACATCCCAGAAGCTACATGTGGGCTATGACAGAAGTCGTAATGGAGGGCTCAGCATTGATTTCGACCATCTAGGGTTTTTTAGCATACAATGACAACACATAGCACATGGATATTTTTGCCCTTGCCTGCATCAAAATGCGGTTGATAAGGCTGCGAAACGAACCTGCAACCTCCGGCTTGGCAGTCAAACGCCAGCAAAACCACTAAGCTATCATGGTACGTCTAAGTTGCACAACCTGCCTGGACTTTAAATAAAATATACAAAGCAGAGATATGAGGTAGTATCTTCCTATCATGTATTTGGCCTTCACCTCCAGCAAGCTCCTTTAAGGGGCACATTAGTGCAGGAAACGAAGTGTAATTAACAGCAACATTCGTGAACATTATCAAAGTCTGTATCCTAGCTCTGCAGACAGGGCTACAACCAGATTTGCAGCTAGCATGAGCTCAAAGCACGCTTTAGCCACTACTGCACTCTAAACACTCACTTGTCGTATGCGCCGTCACTCTTGAGAAACTGCAGGCTACTGGCAGACTTGACGAGCCTGTTAAATGAGACATTCTCAGTCCTGTTGGCATCTTCATCTAGTGCTGCTGCCGCGTGCCACCAGAAGTTCCCGGGTCGCTCGTGAAAGACGACAACGTGAAGGGCGTTCTGCTTCTGAGAGATGAGGTAGTGGGTGGGGATGTGCACCTCCAAGCCATGGGCCAGAACTTTTGGGTTGGGGATGCTCAGCTTGGATGTGTGGTAACCAGCATGAGACAGCAGGCTCAGGAAGTCATGCTCCTGTCAAGACCAAGCGAGGAAGGTGCAATGCGAATAAGTCACTGTGCCGAGAATTGCTAACAAGCCAGTTTCAGGCGCTTTAAAGGGCAACTGCACCACTTTTTGAGAATTTCGTGATATTCAAGGATTAAAATCAATATAGGCTGTAGGCAAAGCATGCCACGTGTGTTTGCACTCACATTCAAAATAGTGAAATAATCGACGAATGAATTTTGCGCTTCTCCTCAATGCATAGGAGGAGTGCGGGGAAGTTCAATGTGACGTCATGGAAAGTATGATTTCAAATTACCCCTTTCATCAGCCACACCCTGCATTGCCTCATTTGGGCACTGTAAAACAATGCTAGGAAGGATTTGCCTTCGGTGGCATTTTTTTCCCTTCAAAGCAGGCGTTTATGAGTTAGAAATATAATGACACCTTCGATGACGTCATCATGCACCCCGCACTTGGCGTTTTGCACTGCGGAGAAGCTTGAAGGGCACTGCGATTTTAATCGGCGATTACGTCACTGTTTCAAACGCTAACCCAAAAAGATTTTGCACGCTTTACCTGCAAGTTTCACACATTCGACCCTTGTAAGCTTGTTGATTTCTAAAACATATGCAGTTTCCCTCTAAAGAAACACCGAGGTAAAATTAAAGTTGGCCCACATCAATAGATTCCTGCATTCTAATGAAAAATAACTGCTTTCACTAAAAAACTGAGCTTTTACCACCTTTTATGAAAGCGGCAAACAATATATTTGTACAAAGAACAAAAATTGGGTGCCCACTTGGTGTACGGTTCGGCAATCAAGGAAATAAATTACGCATCTAGAACATAACACGGCCTTGCCACTCTCCTTTCGAGCAGCCAAGAAGAAAAGGCTGTGTCCAAAATTTTTATGAAACTGTGAGACTTTTTTCTCCCGGTAATTTTTTGACATGAGGGCAGCTTTGTGAGCGATTACTCAAAGAAAGACAAGACTGGCAAATCTGCAATACTGAAATAACGAAAACCTTCATTCCATGCGTATGGGGAATCCCCCAAGATGCATTAGATGCTGTTATACTTTCAGTGAGCAGCTATTCTTTTAACGAAAAATTTTTTATTGCCATTTATAGTTTGGTAAAAGCATAATATGGTTAAGAAAGCCCTACAAGAAAAACAAAGCTTTGTGACAAAGCCTGCTATGTTGATTAGGCGTTAATGGCACAAGGCGCAACAATGGCACAAGGATTGAGGCGAGACAAAAGACCCTTATTTTCTAAGCCTTTCACCTATGAGAAGCAAAGCACTAGGTTACGAGAAAACTTGTATCCATTTAAAAACCAGTGGGTATCCAGCCCTACTGGGAACAATAAACAACACACCTCTCACTAACGAGACAGAAGCACTTAAAAATGAAGAGCTCCAACACTGTGGGATCTAATAGTGCCAGAAACTGAAACTCAGGCACATTCCAAAATCAGCCTATGATATGAACACCTTTATATTTTCAGGCACCTATAAAGCACCAGAAGTGCTCAAGTGAGAGCAGTTCCCCAAATTTAGGTGCTCTGCAGTCCATTTCTCAGGCAACCAGTAATGAACATAATTCACATGTTTCGCAATTCAAAATATCTGAAATAGGAAAGTGCAGAGAGTAACATGTAATTCAGTAGAGAAGTCACGTTGGCAAATGGGCTTAAAAGATGTAGAATGACAAATCATATCATCCGTTACACATTTTAGGTCATGCTGAAAAGGAGCCACTATTGTAGGAGAGCCTCAATTCTCACTCAAGGCAACCATAAAAATTGTCACTGCCATCACAAAGCAGTGGAAGAGGTCAGGGTTTTTATTGCTCTTATTTTTGATAAATGGAATCAGTCAAACATTTTTGCAAACAAGCACTGAAGCAGGACAGAGATACTCAAGTTGCTTTCATGCAGCTTTTACAGGTTCTGTACTTGTTCTTGGCAGTAAACTCAAGTTGAAACATTTTGCATGCCACAGCTGCCATGTTTTTTCCACTGCTTCTACAATCATTTTCAGCCGTAATGCTAGCATGCAGTGAAAGACCTGTGCTGGCCACTGCTGGTTCTTGTTGACCCTGTGTCTCTGGTGTTGTTTTGTACCTCAGTTGACCTCACATTTTCATCGATCTCTGGATGATCTAGAAAGCTGGTACACGCACACAAAAGGAAATATATGCTGACGAAAAAATCCAACCAACCTTTTGAGTGGCAAACTGTCCCAGTGAGCCAAACTGCACAAAACCGCGCCCATGGGGAAGGTCGAAACAAGAAGGCCGTTCAGAAGGGGTGGGCTTGTCTGCGAGGCACTGCAGGATGCCCGCATCCAAGATGAACAGTGGGAAGTTGGTCTGGCTTGCTGCATCTGCCACATCTCTAATCAGGCTCTGGAAAAGTGCGTACAAAATGAATTTCACAATGGTGTGAGAGAGGGATCAATGTGCTCCAAAGATCGATACACGGGCTATGTTTGCAGTGTCCAAGCTAGGAAATGAACCTATGAGCTCATAATCAGTAGCAGAACACCACAGCCATTCAGCTACCATGGTAAGCATGCACACCGCACCGATCAATCTATTAAATATCTACAAGCACAGATCATTGACTTACCCATGTAGGGCTGAAGTGCTGAACGGAATCCTTTTCCTGCAATAATCAGGCAAAACAGCACTATCATCGAAAGGTCTGACACCCACCACAGCACATAACAAAGAAAAAATGAAACCCAGACCACACAATACGCCAAAAAATTTGATAGCAGAAACACCTAATCAAAATGAACGCACTCTAAATACAAGGGCAACAAAAGTGTTACGTCCTTTATTGCTGGTGGCAGGGTACAGACTGGCGGGGAAGCCGCCAACACGTGACACATGGTAGCTCAGGGTTGCTTGGCCCTAAAGATTGTCCCGCTATAACACTCCTCCCCCCTACGTCACGAAGTCCTTCAGATACGCAGGGCGGCTGCGTTGGCGCTGTGGTCGCTGGACTTGAAGGGAAGCACTCGCTTCACGGTCCTCACCACAGGAAGCAGATTCGGTACTGGGCGCTGCAGCCTCCTCCAGTCTTTCTCCTTGGTCCCGTCTTCCAGGGTCCTCTAGGCTTGAAGGAATGCCAAGCCCGGAACACCCTGCCGGGGAAGCAACCAGCGGTTCCTCCTCTTCACACATCCCAGAAGCGAAACTGTCCAATGCGTAGCTGGCAGAACGACTTCTGAGTTGGTCAACATGACGTCTCCATCGACGACCGTCCTTGGTGACGACCAAGTACGACACTGGTCCTGTGACAGCATCCACAATGCCCGGCAACCACTTGGGCCCATAGAGATAGTTGCGCACAAACACCCGATCCCCCACATCAAACAGTCGCACTGCCTGGCTACGGCGCTGCATCACCTGCTCTTGTTTCTGCTGCACACTGGACTGCAGGTCAGGATGCAGACGCTCTAACACAGTTGAAAGTTTCCTGCCCATTAGCAATTCGGCCGGGCTCTTGCCTGTTGTAGCATGAGGCAGGATATGCTGGGTCATTAAAAACCTAGCCAGACGTGTGTCGATATCGCCTCCAACCATTCGCTTGAGTACTCCCTTGGTTTCGCGCACCATGCGTTCTGCTTGACCATTCGAAGAAGGGTGATATGGGGCAACGGTCACATGTCGGATTTGATTCCGGCACATGAAGTCTCTGAACTCCTCCGAACAAAAGGCAGTGCCGTTATCAGAAACAACAGTTTCTGGAATGCCATGGGTAGCAAAAAGGAAACGAAGCTTCGCACAAACTGTAGCTGTCGACATGGAATTCATCCGGCACACTTCCAACCACTTTGAGTGAGAGTCCACCACAATGAGGAAAACTTTGCCTTGGAAGGGCCCAGCAAAATCGATGTGTAGTCTTGTCCAAGGACGCTTGGTGAATTCCCAAGGGTGAATCTTTGCAGCTGCTGGCGCAGACCTGGATTCCTGACAACGTGCACAGTCTCTCACCTTCTGCTCAACATCTCTGTCGATTCCTGGCCACCACACGGCTCCTCTGGCAAGCCCCTTCATCTTGACAATTCCTGGATGAGCTGTGTGAAGAATGTCCATGACATACGGTCGAGCTGGCTCTGGAATGACCACACGACTGCCCCACAGCAAACAACCTTGGTACACCGACAGTTCATGCTTGCGGCTCACAAACGCTGCAAACTCTTCTGGCAGCTTACCCTCTGGCCACCCATGCTGCACCCAATTGCAGACTCTAGCCAACAGCTTATCCCTTGACGTGAATCTTGCCACCTTCCTAGAGTTCCATGCTACTTCCGGCGCCATTTCCAGCATCCCTACTTCCCAAAGACGCTGCTCCTCTTCCTCTGCCCTACTGGCTCTCAGTGGTAAACGACTGAATGCATCAGCATTGGAAAGCTTCTCCGCTGGTCGATACTCAATTTCATAGTCATAAGCCGATAACATGAGGGTCCAACGCAGCATCCGTGGTGATAGCACCTGGGGAATGGGCTTGGCATGGTGCAACAGTCCTAAGAGGGGTTTGTGGTCTGTCACAATTTTGAAATGTCTCCCATATAGAAACTGATGATACTTCTTTATGCCAAAGCCGATGGCGAGCGCTTCTCGGTCTGTCTGGGCATAATTCCGTTCTGCCGCACTCATAGTTCTCGACGCATATGCAACCGGTCTCTCGCTGCCATCTTCGCACACATGACTCAACACAGCACCCAGTCCGTACGGGGATGCGTCACAGGCCAGCACTAGGGGCTTGTTGACATCATAGTGCACCAGAACATGTGATGACTGTAGCAGATCTTTCGCCTGGCGAAATGCTTCCGCCTCAGCTTCCATCCAACGCCACTCGCGACCCTTGTCCAACAGCCGGTACAGTGGCTCCAAGGCATGAGCTGCTCCTTTAAGAAACTTGTTGTAAAAGTTCAGAGCTCCTAAAAAGGCTTGAAGTTCCTTTTTGCATGTCGGCTCTGGGGCCTTGTGAATAGCACGCACCTTGTCTTCTGTCGGCTGCACACCTGCAGAGTTCACACGGAATCCCAAGTAACACACTTCCTCAACACCAAATTGACATTTGTCAAACTTTAGTCGCAGACCGTCTTCATGAATTCTTTTGAGCACTTCTTGTAAACGAGCATTGTGCTGCACCTCATCCTTTCCACCGATCAAGATGTCATCCAAGAACACAAGAACACCATCAATTCCATGCAACAGTTCTTCCATGTACCTCTGAAAGATAGCCACTGCCACTGCCACGCCAAATTGAAGACGGGTTACGCGGAACAGTCCCCGATGTGTTGTAACCGTCAACAAGTCAGCTGTTTCTTCATCAACAGTCTTCTGTTGATACGCCTGTCCAAGGTCTAGCCTTGAAAACTTCGAGCAACCTGCCAGCCTGGCAAACAGCTGCTCCGGTGTCGGCAGGGGATACGTCTCCCACTGCACTACACGATTGACTGTGCTCTTGTAGTCCCCACAGATCCTTATCGATCCATCTTTTTTGACAACTGGAACGACAGGTGTTGCCCACTTCGAGTGCCGCACAGGCTGGAAAATGCCTTGGCTCACCAACTTGTCCAGTGCTTCGTCCACCTTCGGTCTCAATGCAAACGGTACTTGTCGTGGCTTCAGAAATCGCGGCGGAGCTGCCGGGTTCACCTCTATGCGTACAGGAGGCCCTTTACTTGTCCCAAGTCCAGGCTCAAAGACTGAAGAATACTTCTTGAGCAAGGCTGTTGTTCCCCTACTGCCAGTTCGACTCGGCTCGTACACACTGTGAACACCACTCAGACTTATTCCCAAAGACTTGAACCAGTCCCGACCGAGAAGTCCGATACTAGCACCCTTAACCACCACCAATCGCAGGCGATGCTCCTGCCCCTTGAATTCCACCTTCACGGTCAGTTCACCCAACACTCGTAGTTCCTTGTTATTGTAAGCTCGGAGATGAAGAGTACTTGGGCGCAACGCCCTTTTCGATATTCGCAGCTTCTGCATAGTCCGGTCGTTGATGACTGAACACACTGCACCAGAGTCCACCTCCATCTCTAGGGGACTTCCGTTGACGCGCACTTCCACTCTCACGGCTGGCTCTTCACCAGACAGCACGAACACGTCGTAAACGTCCGACGCAGCATTCTTGTGACGGCCTCCACTGGCCCGTTTTTTGTTCTGAGAGTTGGGTTCAGCCGAAGCGCGAGCTGCCGCCTTCCTCCTGCATGCTCTCACTATGTGCCCTCGTTGCTTGCAGAAGTGGCACTGCATATTCATGAATGGGCAACTGCTTGGCGAATGCGCACCCTTGCAGCGGAAACATACGCTTGTGCTTCCAGGCGAACCAGCCTGCTTATGGGTACCCTCCTTGGCTGTCACTGGCGCAGAGACCTTCGCAACACACGGGTCGAAACGCTGCCCGCTCACGCTGCCAACTTCACACGATGCGGCACTGCCGCGAATTTGCTCGGTCTGTCGCTGCGCAGATTCCATTGCAATGGCTTTCTCCCGAGCTGTAGCAAACGTAAGCTCCGGCTCCGCCAGCAACCGACGCTGAAGGGTCTCGCTTCGCACCCCGCACACTAGCCGGTCGCGCAACATGTCATCGAGCGACGCACCGAAATCGCAGTGTTCCGAGAGACGTCGCAATTCTGCGATGTAGTCGGCAATTGACTCACCGGGCTGCTGTTGACGTGTGCCAAACTTGAAACGCTGTACTGTCACCGACGGTCGCGGCGAGAAGTGGTTTGAGAGACGCCTGACGATCTCATCGTAGGCCACGGCCGACGGCGCATCCGGAGAACAAAGGGAGCGAACGATGGCATACGTTGCTGGGCCGCAAACGCTGCAGAGCGTTGCTCGCTTCTTCTCGTTACCGTCGATGTCGTTTGCTTGAAAGAAAAATTCGAGGCGCTCCAAATACAAGGGCCAAGACGTCGCCTCTGTTGGAACGAATTCCCCAATCGTGCCCAGCGCAGTTGCCATTTTTACCTCGTCGCCAATTATATGTTACGTCCTTTATTGCTGGTGGCAGGGTACAGACTGGCGGGGAAGCCGCCAACACGTGACACATGGTAGCTCAGGGTTGCTTGGCCCTAAAGATTGTCCCGCTATAACAAAAAGAGTATATGAAACAAGCTCTCATCTGACAAGTGAGTAGGGTTTACTCTGAGAGTGACCGAATGAGATGCCATTAGTGATTTACATTTACGCTATAAACAGTGGATGTTTTTGAACTGAAACAACGAATAGCTCCAAGGTGACATCTGCTTGTGTTACACCTGATTAGTTGCACCTAAGTACAACACATGGTGAGTGGTTTGATCTGTGTGAATTTACATAAACCACCCACTCCAGCTCTGTAGTTACTACATCAACTGATTATTTGCTTCCATGCAGGCTTCACATAATCCAAACAGAACAAGAACGACAGCGGCACGTTGGCTGGTTCAAGTAAAATGCAAGAATATAAGGAATATTTTTTTTTTCTACCTCATAAGCAGTGCAGTTTTCCAGTAAACCAGCAAACCTCCCTACCTCTATGCTGCAAATCCATGCTCAAATTATCGGTCCAGTCAACACAGAAACCATTTGGTAATCAAGTACGTCGATTTTCTTCGCGTTACAAGCTACAATGTCGCGCGGTCCTCACTATAAACGACACCAGTGAAATTTTTACCTGCTTAAAGATGTACTGAAGGACAACCGACTGAACGGCGAGCAAGACAGCACCGCAGGCAAGCAAACAAACGAGTCTGAGAGCATTTCTTCTCATGCAGCACGCCGTTACCAGGATGTGCTCACGTCAAGCGGGCTGCACTGCACATCAACACCGCACTTGGTTTCAGCTGTCTTGTATTCTGAGCACCAAGTGCTGTCAGCTGGCTTACTTTTCCGAATTCAGGTTTGGAAAGCACTCATGGGTGGCGTTCATATCTCGTCACCAACAAAACAAGCTTCTCTCACAACTCGCGATCAAAGCGATCGCACACATGCCGATCAATGAGAGCTCAAACTGGATTGCGTTGGATGATGTCGGATTTAACACCTGCAGCTACGAAACTGAAACCAAAACTCGCATTTTTGTTTCTACGACGTCTCACAGAGTTTGGTGACCTCAAAGCCCGCCAAAGTCAACCGTTGCCGTAACACATTGAAATTGACTACGGTGCTAGGAATATCAGGAGGAACTACTGAGCTGTAGACTTTCACAGATCGTGTTCCTCCGCCAAGCCTGCTATCGTCCACTCCTTTTGGCCCTTCCAGAACAACGCTACGAGTGGTATCACTACCCTCAACTTGCGGTAAGAGCACTGTGGAAGGATGCGAGTTAAACATGGAGGTAAAAAAACTAGGAGGGAGTGCGCTCAGCCTCTGCAAGCCATCCTCCTCTGACGCCGCTGCCGAGGGCCCTTTGGCGCACTGACTCATGGGAAATAGGCCCTCCTCCACAGTTACCAGACTGCCAGCCAGCTGTGCTTTTTAGTGAACGTCCGTGCTCCGAAGTAGCGCAGCGCCTGTGTTGCAGCTTTGGCGGAATGCGTGCCGAGCTCGAGGTTGTCTGAAGGCTCCGCGTCTCTGTTGATTACACTCTTGAGTTTTTGGGTGCACTGTAGAAAACTGCGGGTAAACTTTTCATCAAAGGGTGCGGCCGCGACCTCGTCACTGTTCAACTGTGGTTCATAAAGAGAATGGAGAGAAATTCCTTTCGTCGTTATACACACATACGGAGCGTTTATTTCAGCGCATGCTATGAGCGGAGAACTCGAGAGTAGGTGAAGAAACGAGCCTCTAAAAAGGGCGCAGCGGCTTCCAGAGCGCTCACGGCGGACGGACGTGTTGAACGAGCGCTCCGGCGCGCTGCGCAAGATTCTATTTCTCGGGCAGGCGGACTTCGGCCCGCCCATGGGCCCTCCGTTCTCCGCTATTCTCGAGGCACAAGTCGTGCCGAATACGCGCGCGCACATAGGCGGTTCCGACGTGAAATTCAGCAGTGAAGTATTTCTTTCTCTCTCGCTGTCGAGAGAGAGTGCCGGCGGCTTTACGTCTGCCCCTGCGCGGGGTCTCCCGGCCACTGCGCACAATCACTTACAAAAAGAAGTAAACTGTATGTATACATAGCCGCGCGCTCGTAGCGTCCTGTCTCGGACTAATCGCGCGCGCGGCACACTGCACTAGCGGCCGGGGTGGGGCGCCCGGCCGCGTATACCGTCGGGAAGTCAAGCCCGCCTGCTCGATGAACGCACAGAGGCTCACCACTGTTCTGTCACGGGTATAGAGGCTAGAATATCACGGGTGCGCGCAGTGCCGCGCGGCCACAGGAGCGCTTCGAGACTGTCCGGGATGATTCCCAGCGCCCTGCAGGCCGCGAGAATCTCGCGACGCGGCACTGCAGAAGCGGCACAGCGAAGGAGCATGTGCTCCAGTGTCTCCACTGCGCCGCAGTCAGCGCACGCGTCGCTCGGGGATGGTGGCCGCTGCGGCGAGCGAGCAGTTTGCGCTCACCACGGAGCCATCAGTGAACGCAAGCAGATGGTCGCGCAGTTGCTCGTACAGCAAGAGAGCGAAACCGAAACCGAAATCCGGCTAAGAGCTACCACTGCCTTGTCACGTGAGGGCCTATTTCCCATGATGCTTTCCATTATATTTTTTATGACTAGGCTTCAAGATTGTGACGTCATGGTCCCTCCTAGTTTTTCTTCCTCCATGGAGTTAAATGATTAAAGGCTTTAATTTTTGGGTGCGTGTTTTATTCTTTGTAATGATGCATAAGGCATTAGAATACCCTTCTGAATACTTTTTTTCTCTTTTACTTCCCAGCTCCACAGCCGCGCGGTTATCGAAAGACGCACTAGATGATCACTAGTCGCCGCGCATCAGCGTCGAGCGTATTGGTATTTTTGACATCTTAAAAACGAATAGGGATATACTATACTAAAACCAGGCGACAGTAGTAATAGTGAGAAAGTTAAAAGGAAGTTAATTAGTAGAAGGCGGCCTGTATCGATAGGGTACCAAGTTATAATCGCAAACAGACCACTTTCAACGAACATGGAGCTATTATAACTTATAAGCTAGAAAAGATCAAGAAAGAAATACAGAAGTCGCCATCAGTTGTCGATTTCGCAAGTAAAAAGCTTGCGTCGACACAGGATTTTGATGCGGATCACAGAGGCCACGCTACAACGCCATTCACTTCAAAACGGAGGCAACCCGTCCACTCCAGTAAGGACGTCACGAGTTTGAATCAGCTGGCGGCAAGATTCTTAAATCACATTTTCATACACTCTAAACACGAATACGCCTATATGGCAGTAAAAAGAGAATAAGCTGTGTAAAAAAAATTTGTCTCTCGCTCTTTCTGGCTACTCTGAACAGGAAGGAGTAAAAGGGAGTAAGATTCTCCTCTAGCGCACTACGTTCCTCTTTCTGGCTACATTCTAAACAAAATCTTTTATAAAAGGAAGTGTGCGCTAGAGGACAACTTACTCCCTTTTCACTCTTTTCTGTTTAGACTGCTGCCAGAAAGAGCGAAAGACTAACTTTTTGATGAGAACAACATACAGAGACCGGCAGGATGAAGTTGTCCTGAGTGCCCCTTTAACAGGGTTCGCCTGTTTTGTGATGTCCGCCAACACTGGTGTGGTTACACTGCCGCAAAAGTGATCTTTACATTTCAAAAATGCTATATTTTTAAAGACCCTGTATATTATGATAATACTTGCTGAGTTAGTTTGTAGAGTGCAAAATGCTTAATTTATAGGTCATGCGGCTTTCCCACTAGGCTAAACTTGAGAATTGACATATACATTGCCTAACACTTATTGTTTAATTCAACGCCGAAATGGATAAGAGAGCTAGTTCACTCAGTGACTTTTCTAGTGCACATGCACCTTGACCATCACGCCTCGCTGGTGCTTGAAGTGTTTGCCGGTATGAGGCAAACACCCAGATTGTCTTCAATTTCAACCACACTCGGTTCCTTCCCGGCAGCAAGAATGAAATAGGGGGTGGGGTGTGGGAAGGGTTTTTAACACGTTCGGAAAAGGTAAAACGAGCTGAAATGACGCAATAAAAGCCAAGTGTGTAATCCTCTTCTAGTTTTGTGTTTTTTCAGCTGGTATTACCTTTCTCAACACTTGGGGCGGGACAGGGATTCGAACCTAGTACATACTGTTCAAGAGGAGGATTGCACTGCCTCTGCACCCCCGGTGCGAACCCTAACGTGAGCGGGAAGCAGCCGATCACATCGGAAAAAACTTCCTACCGCATCACATCAGCGTATACGGCGTAACGTACAAGGTGAACCGAACTCGGCCAGATCAATAAAGCTAATTCGACACTGGCGGTGCTCGTAAACGCCACCGCATCGCATTAGGGGAGGGAGTGGTATTGTATGCCGCCTGACGCGTGTTATCTCATCTCTTCACCACCGACTAAAACGTGCTCAGAATATCGCACTCCTAAGCGCACAGCCAGACTTGGAAAGGGTATGGGTGCCCTCTCTTAATATTCCACAACGAGCATCAGCGCTTTTGCAGTGAATATAAGGGGGAACGACGGCCTTCCAGTGATTTTCTGCTGTAGTTTAGAACGGGCAGTGATGCGCAAATTGTTTACATCAGTTGTAAACAAAACACCGCAATGGCTCATGTGCTAGCAACACTGGAGGAGAGAGATAGGGAGGAGCGTGGAGAGGAGGAATGCAGTACAAAGAAAGAAATTGCACTTATTCCATTTGTAGACGGCATGAGACGCCACTTAGTTCACGCGACAGGCGATATGCTGCATGTAAACGCTCCTCCATCGCATCGATTCCTTTGGGAAATTAGACGTGCTATCGGCAATAAAAGTTTACGGGGTGTGGTTTTTCGGGAAAAAAATGATTTAGGATCGGTCACGCTGGCCTGTCGCCTGAAACATCGGAAGGTGGGTAGGAAAGAGCATGCTCCATCAGCTACATGAGCATGATCCATGAGCTCCATGAGCATGATGCATCGGCCGCCGTCAACAGGCGGCTGAATCGCGGGTACAGAGCAACAATATTTTTTTTTCCCGCGGACATCACGTCATCATCATCACCAGCCTGACTACACCCACTGCAGCGCAAAGGCCTCTTCCATGTCTCTCCAATTAACCCTGAACTTTGCCAGTTGCGACCGTGTCCCCGCAAACTTCTTAATCTCATCCGCCCATCTAACTTTGTGGCGCCCCCTGCTACGCTTGACTTCTCTTGGAATCCACTCCGTCCCCCTTAAGGACCCGCGGTTATCTTGCCTTCGCATTGCATGCCCTGCCCACTTCTTCCTCTTGATTTTAACTAGGATATCATTAACCCGGGTTTGTTCTCTCACCCATTCCGCCCGCTTACGATCTCTTAACGTTACACCTATCATTTTTCTTTCCATAGCTCGCTGCGTTGTCCTTAACTTAAGCTGAACCCTCTTTGTTAGCCTCCACGTTTCTGCCCCATAGGTGAGTACCGGCAAGATACAGCTGTTGTACACTTTTCTCTTGAGGGATATTGGTAAGCTGCCATTCGTGATCTGAGAGAGCCTGCCATATGCTCCCCACCCCATTCTTATTATTCTAGTTGTTTCCCCTCACTATCCGGAGGAGCAGCAACTACCTGTCCTAAGTAGACGTATTCCCTTACCACTTACCACTTATCCATATTGCTAATGACATTGCCCTCTGTCTTTTAGCGCATACTTCCGCTTTTTACCTTTATATGCAACGAGCAATCGTATGACACCCCCCGGAACGCTGTACGACAAACGGTTGCGTCACAATCTGCGTACGAATGTTGACGGGAAAACTGGCGCCACATGGAGGTCGAACAGCGGAGGGTATATATAGACGAACGAGATGTACATAATTGTCCCAAGTGGCGGTGCCCGGCTTTCTGTGCGCATCATTGGGCCGCTTGTTTACGTGCCCTTATTTTTATTGCCATCGCTGGGATTTTATGCACCATCTGCTAGCCCCCCCCCATACACGCACGCACACACACACACACACACACACACACGCGCGCACACACAAACACACACGCACACACACAAACACACACGCACACACACACACAACACACACACACACACGCACGCACGCGCACACACAAACACACACACACACACACACACAAACAAACACACACACACACACGCACGCACACAAGCACATGAACACACACACACACACACACACACACACACACACACACACACACACACACACACACACACACACACACACACACACACACACACACACACACACACACACACACACACACACACACACACACACACACACACACAAGCGTGGCTGCGGCGGCTGAATTTCGATGAAGGCGAAATTCTAGAGGCCCGTGTGCAGTGCGATGTCAGTGCACGTTAAAGAACCCCAGGTGGTCCAAATTTTCGGAGCCCTTCACTACGGCGCCTCTCATAGCCTCAGTCGCTTTGGGACGTTAAACCCCATTAAACCAAACCAAACCAAACCAAACCAAACCAAACCAAACCAAACCAAATACAAACACGCGCCCGCGTGCGCGCGCTGTTTTTCTCGTTACAGGACTAGTAACGATGCTTCAGCATTAAAAACTCGGATCATGTCCCACTGCAGGCAGCCGGACGTGCGCCTAAATAATCGTGACTTCATTACGTGGTCGAATCGCCGATTAACCTTCATCGCAAGATGGGCATCGTTAGGCGATCGTCGCGCGCTTTCAGCAGCCTTCACCTGACCCCAGGTGTCGAGTTGGGTGAAGGCCGGGCAGCGCCAGATTTCTCTTATGCGGCCCTGATCGAGCGAAACAGCGGCTGACGCGTCGTTTTTCGGCCAGCAGCGGTTCTTTGTTCGATAAATCGAATGTCTCGGGCGATGCGAGTTTGATACACACGCGAGGTTCAGCACGGACGCGGAAAGCTGCGCGCGGCTTAAACTCGACGCTCCACCTGCACTGGGCCTATGGAAAGCCTCCCCCCCCCCTCCCCCCCCCCCTTTTTTTTTCATTGCTAGTGCGACACGCCGGCTTTCGCGTATTAGAAAGGTCGTGGCCTCCATCGTTCTTCACTACTCACGCTTGCTTGCGATAACAGAGCCCGGGAAAGCGACAATGGAGAAGAGACGGTTGGCCCATATTGTGAGGCCGAAAGTGCTGTACCTTCGGGCGTCACGGGACCGTTTGTTGTAACGCAAGTAGCGCCCCTCCCCGGTCATTCGGCAAACGACGGCGTACGTGAGCGTATGCCGGAGCACGCTAGAACGCCATTGCGTGCTACCTGGACTATGCGGGTACTTTGTTCGGCACGGCTGGGTGAAATTTTTCATTTTTGCGAATACAACGTTCGATACGGTGCGCGATTTGAGCGCTAGAGCGTAGACCTAGCGAGCCAGATCGCCTTGGTGATTTGCGTTCGGATTGGACGGAAACTCGCTCCAGCCTCTCTCCCCTCAAGCCTGCGCAACATAAAGAAAAACAAAAACAGCGTAATCCCGTCTCTATTGCCATAGCCGAGCGCTGCTGTAATGTTTTCTCTACGCTGTTTCGGAGCAGTGCCTATCCTAAGGATTGTCCTCATTTTGGAGGGAAAAAATAGTAAAAAATGATCACGAAGGAAAGGCCTATCAAATGAATCAAAGAAAAGCACCGAAGTTTCTGCAAAAAAAAAAGAAAAAAAGAGAAAAACGTTGTTGTTGAGCACGCTCTGAGGAGTATCGTTAGATATGTCGTGCATATTTGTGGAACGCTCGTATTGCAGGAAGTGCAAAAAACAAAATGAAAAATAAATGGGGGATGGGGAGTCATTTGTGCGGATATCATTAAAAGCAGAAGGATTGTTTGGATGCTCGCAGAGTGACACGAAACTAAACGCCGATTGTTGTTGTTTCTTAGTAAGGATGGAGAAAGATAGCACATGTACACAAACACACGGAGATACGCACGCACGCACATGTATGCACGAAGACGGAACTAGCTTTTGTTGTCCAGCATGTGGATATGTTTGAAGCGCTTGCTTTTACATCTGCACGTACTATTATTCCCCAACACAACCAAAAATCCTGGAAAAAAATTTTAAATATTGAAAAACCTTTAGTTTACTTGTATAGAGATATTGAATGCAATAGCCCATTCTTTCGATATATAGCAAAACCTTTCTTTTATAGTGTTTTCATCGCTCGCATCGAGCAGCCAAGACTGCCAAAGAAAAGCATATGGGGAATGCTTTTTACGATAGCAAAAACGTTAATAGCAAAAAAATACAAGCCTTCCAGCGGGGGATCTACGGATATATTGTCACGTTGTAGTGACCGCAGTCCAGCAGTCAGGAAAACAGCAACAAGCCTTGCAAACGAAGCTCTTTATTTGGGCTGACTTGCGCCCGCAAAAGAACTGAATCACTCGGCGGCGGCGTAAGCAACAAACGTGCTCGTGAGTAGTCGAACTACGAATGCCCGCTGCTCGCGGCATCGTTCAATTTAAAGCCGGCAAGGAAACTTCGAGATAACAGGAAAAGATCATCTACAGTATTCTGGAAAAAAGGTAGATGCAGCTCTTCATGGCTGCGATCAATCGAGATTAGTCCGGTCGCTTCACGCGTCACGAACAAAAATGATAACAACCCTTTCCTGCGGCCTTGAGCGCGAACGAACGGACCTCTCAAAGAAGCATCGTATCGATGCTTTAAAATGAAAATAAACACAGAGACTGCAAACTTCGAGTCCTTTAGCGTGCGTAATAAGGTTTAAGGGCAGCGGTAAAGGCTTCAAGTCTGGCCGTGTCGTCGTCGTCGTCGGTGTTGTCGTAGTTGTCGTCGTGGTAGTTGTCGTCGTAGTTGTCGTCGTCGTAGGGGTCGTTGTCGTAGGGGTCGTCGTCGTAGGGGTCGTCGTCGTAGGGGTCGTAGTTCTATAAAGGCGAAAGCCTTTATAGGCTCATGGAGCAGCAAAGTGTCCGCAGGATTTGTGCGTCCCCAGAAAGCGTCCGCGCAATTTGTCAATCACATCTAGTTAAGACATAAAAAGTCTTCTTAACAAGTATGGGTGCTTTCCTGAACACAGGCAAAAAAATGAAAAAGAAAAACAACTTTGAGATCACTGCGGCGACCCGCATCGGGGCAATGCGAAAGCAAAACGTCCACATACTATATCGACGTCCGTGGATGTTTTGACGTCCATGCACTATATCGACGCCCATGGCTATTTTGACGTCTAAGTGCACTTTTTCGCGTTTAATTAATGAACTAATTGCACCTCATCAACTACATTTTTCCCACGGCAACATTTCATCACACACTATCTGTCAAAATCACACTTTTACACACTTATCTTCAGAGAACGACGTAATCATGCGGACAAAATTTGCGCACAGTTTTCGCTGACGCTAGAGAGCAATATAATACTTTAGCTTAAAAAAAAAACTGCGATCTAATCCGCGCTACACCAAGATTACCGCACTGCAGGAATGCATGCATACTGTTCGTTGTTATGATCTCGTCCATTTACAGGCAACAACACAAGGAATGTCGCTAAAGGATCCTTTATGCTCTCCTTAAATGCGAAGCCACTACTCCGGACGTACCAACCCCGACCAAGAATCTGGTCTTGTGTGTACGGAGCAACTCGGGTATGCTCGGGTTAGTTCGGGGGAGTGTCGCGCAAGCTGCAGCCAATGAGAGGAAGCTCGGATTAGTTCGGAGGAGCGTAGTGCAAGCTGCAGCCAATGAGAGGAAGCTCCGGTTAGTTCGGAGGAGTGTAGCGCAAGCTGCAGCCAATGAGAGGAAGCTCGGGTTAGTTGGGAGGAGCGTAGCGCAAGCTGCAGCCAAACTAACCCGAGCTTCCTCTCATTGGCTGCAGCTTGCGCTACGCTCCTCCGATGAGAGGAAGCTCGGGTTAGTTCGGAGGAGCGTAGCGCAAGCTGCAGCCAATGAGAGGAAGCTCGGGTTAGTTCGGAGGAGTGTCGCGCCAGCTGCAGCCAATGGGAGGAGTGCGTCGCGCCAGCTGCCGCCGAGTGGAGAAAGGACGACGAAGAGCGAGAAACGTGGTCGCATGCACATGCAGATGCCAGAAAGAAGAAGCGGAGAAAGAAGACATGCTTGCGCACGTCTACTCGGTTTAACCACGCTAAAACCCTACAACTTTTTTGTTGCGTCACTCGTAATCCCCCATGTGGCAATAGCGATGACGTAAGTGTACAGAATGTATGCTTAGAATCCTTGCATGTTCTATGCGTCTCAGTGCAAGTATTTTTTTCAATTACATTTACTTCCCCAATGGTTTCACGCGTTTCCGGCGAGGTCGGTCAGGCGGATGCAAAGAACGAGGATGCTGTCTTTAGCAAAAGCATATCTACACTCGCCGTCAAAAGTAAATGGAAGGCGACTTTGTCAAAAAAAAATTTAATTTCTTTAAATCTAAGGCATAATGGTCCATGCTTGTCGGTGCACAGTGCAAATCGCAAAATCATAATTACGCCGCCCATATGTATTCAAGGATGCATGAATTGAGGGGGCAATTATTACATTTTTGCGTTAATATTGCCTTCCATTTACTTCTGACGGCACTTGTACAGCCATTTTCTACACGCGACCAGCCAACCACAGACAGAAACTATCATACAAGAAGGGAACGGATCCGAACACTACAAGCACTTGCGGGCGGGGACAAGAGCTCGTGCGAGGGTGGCTACCAACGCGTGCTCGAACAGAGCAGTGAATACATCGCAAATACAGATGCCCTGCGCTTTCCAAAATGACAAAATGCTGCGACGTTTACAAAGAGTCTCTGCTAGGTCATCTCGTGAAGATATTGCGCATTAAAATCTGATATCATTGATCTCTCGTGCGATGCCTTTTATATAAATCTTCGCTTTCCTTCTTGTGCTTCGCTGCGTACGAAATTAGAGACAGTTTTTAGCTGTTGTTTTTAGTGTCGCACTAAGTGCAAGCTAGCTATTACATAAGCAAGCCCTTTGCATAAGCTGTCAGGTGACAGCGAGGTATAGTGGGTATCTACTGCTGCAGCAGCCAGAGCCGTCGCTTCGCGGACGTGGTTGCCGTAACGTGCGCTTATTATTTTAATCTTTTGTTTGGCGAATATTTCTATCAGCTCCTTTTTGTCTGCACGCGGCGTTGATAGTGGCCCATTTGGAGCCGGTCGAAGGGCCCTTGCACTTTCTTTCTCTTCCTTCTTTCTATCCCAGCAGCAGCATCCCAGCCAACTATTCTCCCTCTCTCTTCTTTCGTTTATAGCGCGGGCAATTGCAAGGAGAAGGCAGTGCCAACAAAACAAAGAAAACGGAAGTAGGGTCGAACCCTCGTCACTTCCACCGCTCATAAAAAATAAACGAGCCACGAACCCAACGCCTCGCTGCCAGGGGCTGTCTTCACCGTTTGAAGACTCCGAAGCAGGTTATTTATTGCCTCGGTGGTTCCAGAATCGACGTCGGCAGCCTGGGCTCGGTAATGTTCGCTCCATACGCTTTTCCGCGGTTCCCGCTCGCGCCCCAACTTTGCCTTTAGCCGACGTAACCTTGGGAGTGCCTCGTCGCGCGCCTGACTAGTTCTTAACTCCGACGTGCGTCATCAGCCCAGTTAACTATAAATAACATTAAGAAATAACACTAACATTACATCATGAACGTCATCAGCCCCTCCGGCGTCCCAAGCACATACTTGTGACTTGCTGCTAGGGGATGCTCGCGAAATATGCACTCTGTTTTGCTTTTTACCAATCAAGTATCTTACTGCTACTACTTGCGCCGGGCTCTGGCGAATCTGCATGACACCGCTGTTTACAAGAAAGTATGCTGCTCTACCCCCCCCCCCCCCCCCCCCCCCATAATTTTTCTCAACGGCAACGTTGCGACAGTGTCCCTAGCCTTCCGAGCGCACCGCACGCTGAACCGTATGACCTTAAATTAGCTGCGCCAGCAAATGTGCGTAGAACGAGTTGCAGAGGCAACCCGCGGACGCTGCTGACGGCTGGCTTCAAAGTGGACTTTTCGTATTATTTCCTTTACTTTGGTTTCGTTTACTCGTTGCATTTTGTATAAACGTTTCTTACTTTTACTTTTCTCTAAAAGCTTGGGGTTATTCTTAACCGCATTCGTAAAGAAAACGAGACAGCATTTAGGTTGCTTGCTATGGTGTCTACAATGAGTGTCTAAAGTTATTCTTGCAATTTTCTCGCTATAACTACGACTGAAGCCAGTTCCGTTGACCTTATAGGGTATGCATGAGTCATTAACTTTACAACGTTCCAATACCTTTCTATAGATCATCATATGGAATTTTAGTAGTTAACCTACTAATCCACATTAGTACACCTACCAATTCCCAAAATCCACCTTAATACACCCACTAATCCCCTATATGTAATTATATTCCGCACACTAATCCGCCTTAACATATTCTCGGCGGACGGGCCTACTTCCAAAATTTTGGGGTCCTTAAGATTTTTTGGGGGTGGGCCAACTTCCAGATTTTGGGTTCCTCAAATTTTCAAATTTGGCGGTGCCCTATGATCAGTCCACTGGTGGCAATGTGATGTTGATGACGTCACAGCATTCTAGGCCAATCAGGGAATTTCGTGACGCAGAGGTCGGAAATTTTTTGCGAGACGACCGCCATACACTACCGCATTAATGTTTTCGTCTTTGCCCTATTAAATTTTATTTTGATTCGCTAGGCTCATCGTACCCAGCGGCATGGTTTAGGCAAATTTTATGTATTTTTTATTAATTATCCTCTCTGATTTATGTGACTACCTCTTCTGCGATGCTTTAATCGTCGAAATAGCAAGAAATTTGAGCAGAGAGCGCAGCAACGCGTGCTGCACAGCGCGTACGCGGCGAATGACCGACGAACACTGCGGCCTGTAAAGCGTGCTTTGCCTGCATTACAAGCTTGCTTTTGGGGAAGCCAGCTTGCAACTAGCAGATCAAAGTAAGGTCAGTTGCCGACCCGATGCGCGCGGCCACGCAAGAAGAAGAGAAATGATAAAAAAATGTTTCCAGCTTTTCCGCCCTCTCTTGGGTGCGCATAAGCGAGAGTGACAGTTCCGCCATTCCCCCCTACGTGCCTTTCATCAGTCGGCTTTCCAGGCGTCTCAATGCACTTCGACTTCAGTCAGGGTGTCCTACACCGAACACAAACCTACTGACGAACAGTTCCTAATCGACACACAGTCACTGGTGGTCCTGGCCTATATGAGAAACGTCCTTGATCGCGCTCGAATTGCCGCTAAATTAAATGATACTTGCTCAAAATTTTGTCCCTGCCTAAATATATTGGTGCAGTGTTTAGGGGAACCATCCAAGGTAGAGTAGATTTATAATAAGGGAGTAATCACTGATTAGCAATCACCGAAGTGCAGCCATACGGCTGTAAAGGAAAGCTTACAGGTTCTAGAGAGACTTCGTAGTTGAAGAAAAATTCGTCCCGGTTTGGGGTTAGAACTCACGACCACCGCCTCACCGTGGCAGTCGCTCTACCAACTGAGCTAACCGGGACGGCTAGCTGATATACGGCTGCAACGTACAGGTTTTTGCACCTAAGATCTTGCACAATTTTTAAAAATGGGTCTTTTGAGTTAGAAGAGAGTTTTCTTTCGACATAACAATGTTAGGGCTGTAGGACATCAGAATACAGCTAAGACATGCTAACTAGCAGGTTTGTTAACTAAAACTGAATAGTTAACTTTTTAACCTTTATGTTAGGCTTCTTAATAATTGAGATGCGTGTAGCCCACAGTAAGTAATACTCATAACAGTTTTTACAATTTCGAAAACGCAGTTACCCTCAGCGCTGTGGGCCAACAAAGTTTGGTATTTCGGCGAGTTACGTGCACTGGAGAGGTTTCTTTGCCTTCAAGCTTCTTGAACGAGCGTGTATTTTGGCGCGATGTAGCCGAAATTTGTTGAGCCAAAGCGCCGAAGGTAACCATGTTTTAGAAATTCTAAAACCGATCCAAATATTAATTACGGTGGTCTACACATATGTCAATAATTAAGGAGCCTAACAGTAATAATTAAAAAGTAGTTAACCAGCTTGCTAGCTAGTACTTATTAGCTGTATTTGATGTGCTACACTGATTGCAGTGTGCCGCCGCGGTAGCTCAGTGGTTACGGCGCTCGGCTGCTGACCCGAAAGACGCGGGTTCGATCCCGGCCGCGGCGGTCGAATTTCTTTGGAGGAGAAATTCTAGAGGCCCGTGTACTGTGCGATGTCAGTGCACGTTAAAGAACCCCAGGTAGTCGAAATTTCCGGAGCCCTCCACTACGGCGTCTCTCATAGCCTTAGTCGCTTTAGGACGTTAAACCCCATAGACCAACCGACCATAGACCAACTGATCGCAGTGCTATGCGGAAAAAACCGCTCTTCTAACTTAAAAGCTTATTTTTAAAAATTGTGGAAAGCCTTAGGTCAAACACCCGGTATACAGCTTCGACTTAAATTACTACCGTTTCTGAAACAGCACGCCTATAGAGTGCTGGGAAAGGAGTGGTTATATACCAACTTGATGTTATATACCAGGTAGTTTCATACTCTGGTATGAGAAAACATATTCCTAATGGTTTTCTTGTAGCGTAGGCCCTCAAAACCAAACAAAAATGGAAAAGAAACGACTGGAGCCTGATGCGCTCTTGGAAGCAATGCTTGCAAATGAACCTGGGTAAATACTTCACACGTTACCCTCAAAGACAAAGAAATAGAGCACCTCACAGCCCATGAGTTATAAATGAGAAATAAAGAAAGAACACAACAGGCGCACAAGGGACATAACTTAAACGACTACATTTCTGTCAAAATATAAAATGGGAGAGATGACCAATGAGATTGATGCGTGGGGACAGGGGGTATGCGTCAGCATTGCAACTCAGCATTGTGCTTACGAACTCAATTCACTCGCACCAACGACGAATAAAGTTTCGATTTCACAATTCGTTTACTTGCGGGTTGTTCAGTTAGTTCCAATCAGATGCCCAGTAGCCATAAATTTTCATCGTCGATGGTGATTCTGAGCTTTTTCTCCTTTCACCATGTTTTCAAACCGCTAACGACGCCGAGTTTCGCCCGTCATGACCTTGCCAATTCTAGCACATTCATGTTCCACCCTCCTCTGCACTTTTCTCATCTCCGTGGAGCCGTTGAACCGTCCACCGAGAAGTGAGGCAGTCTCTGGACCGTTTCTTTCCTTTTCACCTGTTCGTTCTCCTCTTCGTCCCTTCCCTCCCGGTACAATTGAGGTGTCCACCAAGAAGTGGGAGTCTCTGGACCTTTTCTTTCCTTTTCACCTTTTCATTCTACTCTTCGTCCCTTCCCTCCCATTACAGTTGACGTGTCCACCGAGAAGTGAGACAGTCACTCCAGCTCTCCTTTCCATTTCGTTTTTTCACACACCGACGCCGAGGCTGCACACGCCCACGACGGTCACCTTTTGCGATGGTGGCACTACTAATGACAACGCAATAAAAAGAATGCACACGCAAGGATTAAGCAAACTTGAGAAAGCGCGGCGTTGTGCCACCCTGCGTGCATGCGCTGTAAAATCCTGCAGCGCGATTCAGCATATACCGCTAGCCACCAAATAACCAGAGCCTTCGCATTGCAACCTATGACGCGAGATCCCCACTCGTAGCCTTGCCACAGCGCGCGTCGCTGTCGCCGGCACGCGACAGGAATGCGGTCCAGGATCGGCAGGGGGTAAACTGCAGGTCGGACGCTCGACCGCGGGTTAGGCCATTAGTGTTCGTGCAGCACGCTGATTCGGGAGCGGATAGCGGCCCTGTGGTTCTTTTCCGAAAGCGCTTTGAGCCTGCATGTACCCTATCTCCCTCCCTTCTCCCTTCCCCGAGGGAAAAGCCTGAATCAGAGGGACCCCCCCTCTCTAGGATCGCCGTGGTCAGCATCGATCTCCGGCGGGCCCTTCGGAATGGGACCTCGTCGCTCCACTGCCAGCTAGCCCACCGCCGCACGCCACCGATTCGTGTCGCCAAGCAAGGAAAAGTAGGCGTGCAGTACAAAAGCGTGTGCGGCGTAGGCAGATCGAAGCGTTCGGCACTGCCGTCGCAGTTCCCGATAAACTAACCTCCGCTCTTTGCCCACTCCCATTCCTCTTCTTGCACGCACACACTGGCGAGCTTCTTGCATCCGTGCTTGCTTTTTTCGGTTTTCTGGAAAACGCCGAAGGGCGGAGGGCGGGTCATTGCGAGGCCTACAGAGAGACCGAGAGAGAGGTTTTAATGTAGTAAATGTGGAGAGGTCGACCGTAGCAGACATGCCTGTGGCCTGCTACTCTACAAAGAAGAAGTGGGGAGGGCGGGGACGGAAGAGGAATGGGTCGATCCGGAGCTCTTCTTCCGTGCGGTTTCTCCCATGTACTGTGCGTGCAATGGCCGGGCAAAGTTGGCGGAAAACATCTAGCTGGTCGCAGGGTTACAGTTGACCAATGGAACGAAATATTTTGGTGTAGCGTGCTGCGCGATGAAACTAGGCCAGTGTCGAACTTGAGCGATATCAAAGCAGGTGCAATTTTGAGACGTTGCGACGAGATTCGAGGGGCGTGGTCGCGAAGTGAACGATGTTTGTGCCGCGTGCAAAAATTAAGAAAGACACTTGAAGCGAATCGACCGTTCTCAAAGCACCATAACAAATGACTCCGTTGCATGCGTGTACCTATCTTTGACTGGCCTCTCGTAGAGTGATGGGATGAGCTACGGGGTCAGGCGTGGTTTAAAACTAATTACAGTCTTTAGCAACTCCCCCAACACCACCATAACTACCGCCACCAACACCACTACCATACCACCATAACCACTACCACCATCATTACCATCATATCATCGTTGTCATCAGCATCATCCCGATCCTTATTCTGGAGAAGTAAATAGCGGGAAGCTTTTCCGCAGTGGTCTCCTGTTATTTCTTTTTTCGCTTGATGTGGCCACGTCAATCAAACAAATTTTGTGTGGTCCTCACTCTCTCTGACAATCTGTCTTCCTTTAATACGGCTTCGCTCTTACAGTATGAACTCGGTACGCACATCCTCTCAGTTCTTCTCATTGTACCTCCGGACTATGTCCATTTGTTATTTTTAATTTGAGACGGAGTTTTCCAGAGACGCGTTTGACCTTAAACAGTTTGTGTTGGTTGATGTTGAAAAAGCTGCCTTAAAACGACAGAATTTAGATGCCCCAGCGCACGGGTTTTCAGCAGACTCAGTTAAGCCGTCGCAATGCTTTGGTAAACTCAGCGTACAGTAAAGAGGAGATAGAGAGAGAGAGAGAGAGAGAGAGAGAGAAAAGAAGGGTGACCGGGTGGTGGAGCTGCTCTGACTACGGTCTTCCTGAAAGAAAAGTTAACCTCGTCTCACGCTATTCAGACATCGCACTGGACAGCTTTGAAGAAAGATGCCTAAACTGATGGAAAACATATTTCCTGAATGCGCAGGCTGGTAATGCCCCCGTTTTAAAAATCAGTACAGTGCTGTTTTACATGAATGACGCAGTGTGTATGGCATCGATATCGATCCCGACACTGCGCTATAGGTAAGTTTGTTTTCCTCCGAAAGGAAGCAATATTTTTTTGGTTATAAGTGTTGCAGCGCGAATAGGTCATGGTCAGAATAAAAGACACATAAGCGGAAAAGAAAACGCCAGCTTGTAACTGCCTTTGATTTCCTTCTCTCGCCTGTCGCGTGATCTCACACAACCCTGTACAAGAATTCAATTCGTTTACGATGAAGACTGATTGAAGCCTGGCTGACACAAAGCTCCCCCAGATTTCCTGGTGCAGTTGCTCTCGACGATCTCGCTTTCCGCTCTACTAATGACACGCTTGAGAAACTTTGCAGTCTCCAAAACTAGCGCTCAACCGCATCTTTTATGCGTAGCATATTGCAATCACTCAGTTCAGCCCTTGGGCGCGGACGGGCAGCCACCAAACCACGTGACGTGACGTCACCAAACCACCTAAAAATAAAAAAGAAAAAAGAAGAAAAAAACGAAAAAGCGGAAAAAGAAACACAAAAAAGGAGAAAGAAAAAAAAAGAAAAAAAAAACGGCTGAGCATGGTGGCGGTTGCCACCGCCCCGTTTCAAAGGGGGCGCTCCTATCCATCCATCCATCCATACGTCACGGAGGAAAAGCTGCTGAGAAAATCGAGTGCCGCCAAGCAATACCTCGCGCAAAAAGACCGCGCAATATGCAACTCATTCTTGGCTTAACCAAGCTAAGCCTGGGCATCTTTGAGAAACTTTGCAGTCTCCAAAACTAGCGCTCAACCGCATCTTTTTAAATGCTCGGCTGAATGTGCCAGATTCATTTTTTTTTACTTGAGAGCATGCTCGCGAAATCTACCG
The DNA here is from genome assembly GCF_055824585.1 of Amblyomma mixtum. Lineage (NCBI taxonomy): Eukaryota > Metazoa > Arthropoda > Arachnida > Ixodida > Ixodidae > Amblyomma > Amblyomma mixtum. Next base: position 29,516,459 of record NC_143012.1, read on the forward strand.
ATGCAAATAGCGCTGCCCCCTTCTGGCCGATGTTTACGTAGTCGCAGCTTAAGTGAGCGTATGCACAACAATTATGACATAGCCATTGCAGCGCTTCAGAGCGCTAAAACCTGCTTCTCCTCTCTAGCTCATCATAAGGTGTGTCTTCGCAAGCTTACGGTGGGCATAAAGCGCGACATCGACGCCAAACCATTGCGCCAATTTCCCTTGGCTGTGCACTGTCTTTTGTAGATACAGAAAGGTAGCAGAAGTTTTTTTTTTTGTACCATTGTTACCTCGCTTTATCACTCGAAATATTATATTTATCGTACATCCTGCGTCTATTTCGTCTGAAAACTCGAGAAACGGGCTCTAATTAAATGAATGGACGGTTGTGTCGCTATAATCGCACTTACGGCGAAGCTTTTATTGTGACGTCCTTCCGAATATCACGATATTTATAAACAAAGCACGGTTCTGTTTGATTTCTTTTGGGTATACGATTACGTAAACTGTTTTTATTTAACTTCCACTGGAACTGCATGTGCTGGAGGCCTATACTTGAGGCCACTGAGTACGTGACAAATGTAAGCGCAAACAAGGACAAGTAAGAGCCTAAACGAATATAGAATACGAGATATAAAAACGCGCCTACGATGCAGTAACTGCGCCAGCAAACTTCTGATGCGTCACAAGTCGACTGGGTTGTGGCTTCAACATTGGTAGTGGCAGTGGGTTCTTTGTCTGTGCGCGTGGGAGTGAAATCGTACATAAATACGTACTCAAAAGTCACAGATAAACGCGAGAGAAGGCCTACTTTGCAGTTTCCGGGAGCCGTGAACAGCCTTCGGCAGCACAGAGAGTTACGAATCCTCTTCTGGTTAATGCTGTTCCCGCCTTTTCTTTGCAGAGCAAGCAGCGCAATTCGAAGTGCGTTCCTACCAATGTCAGTCCTCACATAGCTGCGTTCTTGCTTGTTTCAGTCAATTTAAATTCCTGAGCGCGCCTGCCGTGATTAAAGTGGGAGGCTTACAGCCGCGGAAGTCACAGATGAAAAGGGCGACACCGAAGGAACATTGTAATACTGCAGCCGGCATTGTAGGCTGTCAAACCAAGACGACTCATTAACATTACAATGTCTTCTCGAGTCATCGGAAGGCTCCCTGAAGAAAGATTACCGCCCTCAGCACTCTAAGCCTAGCAGGCTAAGAAGGTATTGCTTTTTTTTTATTGAGCATTCTGAGTGAGGAAACGACCAGTGTGAGCATTACGAGCGAGCATTCGAGAAAGCAACGTGGATCAGATGGGTAATTTTGATAACCGTCGATGTGACCGAAATTTCCAGACTGAAGACATGAAAGAAGCTATGATCTTTAGAGCAGGAATCATTGTCGCATGTACGGAGCTAAGCATCGGAATTACAGCCACCCCTGTCATAGCTGTGCAATTGTCTGCAGTACGACACGTCTCTCGTGGCAACAATAGGCAGCTTTCGTCCATGGTGTCAGCCGCATTTACAACGGTATTTTCGCACCTTACTATGAGCCGTACGAATGTTATTCAAGCCTTTTTTTTCCCTTTGTCATGAATGCCTTCGTCATCACTTTTCCCTACTGCGCACCGCGGAAGCAATTTTCATAACTGCCAACGACAACACGGCGGTGCTTTGAACGGTTCTGAAACGCGGTTCTTTTTATTCACGCAAACAGGGCCGAACGCCGAACGTTTGCAATAAGGAAAACACTTCAAAGCGCTGGAGAAGGAGAAAAAAAAAGAAAATAAACGAGATTAGCTCTTCACAACGGGCATTATCGCGCCAAATTGTAGAGCGGGCCAATAATAGAGCGCGACGAGTGGGTACATGAAGGCACGACGTCTATACAGGTGGGACTTGACGAGAGTTATTTCTATATACCCTGCACTCGAAACGTGGACTCTGAAAAGGCGCCCCCCCCCCCCCCTTCCTTCCTATTGCCTTCGCTCCAACAAACGTTCTCCTCTGCCAATAACGATCTTGAGAACCGCTCACAGCTTTTGCGAACGTGTCTCGAGACGCCCTTTCGCACTCGCTATACTTGCTGCATATAAGATGGGTGAGAATGAAAATCCACCTGGTCGACCGACACAAGCGCAGTGGAGGATGAAAGAGAGAGAAAGAAAGTGGAAAGAGGAGGAAAAGGAAAGAGGAGTCTGAATGTCCTCTCACACCTGTCATATCTCTGCCACAAGGGGGGCGCTGGCGAGCGGAAAACCTTCTCCTCAAGAGCCACAGAGGAGCCGAACCGGCGGCCGCACGCGCTCAAGAAAGGCGGGCGGAGCTCGTCGCGGTCGCAATGGGAGGGAAAAAAGGAAGGCTAATCTGGCTTTTCAACCGCGCCATTCGAATGCGAGCCGTGAGGCGAGCCTGCGCGCGCGCTTCGAAAGCGAAAGCCAGAAGAGGGGAGACTAACACATACACACACACGTACGCGAATGAGGAAAAGAAAACAAAGAAAGAATAAGGCATAAGGAAGCAGCAGCTCAGGCCGTCGTTCTCGTCGTCGTCGTCATGTGCGGAGAGAGATTGGAGGGGGGGGGGGGGGGGGAGCTGCCCTTTTCATCCGCAAATCCTACTCGCGCACGAAGCGGCGAGCGGCAAAGCTAATAGAAAAGCCTCCTCCGTGATAGGCAGCCCACATCGCAGACGACGGCTGAAGAAATAGGGAGAATAAGAAAGGGAAGGTCCTGCGGGAAAAGAGGGAACAGAAAGAAGTCAAGTCCAAAACAAACAGCAGCGCTTGACGAGGGCAGAGGGAGGGGGGGAAGGAGCGGTAAGAAATAAATAGGAACTGCATAATCAGCAGGGGGAGAGCGACAGGGAGAGAAAGATAGAAAACGGGGAAAAGGAAGAAAAAATAGGAGCGAGTGAAGAAAGAAATGAAGATGAGGAGAACGACGACAAGCAGTCGAGACGCTGGGAGCAGCGCCGCCGCCGAGCGGCTTGTTCCCTTTTCTGGGCGGCACAGCCCGGCCGAGCGCCCGCTCCAGCTCCTCGACGACGACGCACGAACAAAAGCGCGCGATTCGGGATAAAGAGAAGGCCTGAGGAGGAGGAGAAAGAAGAAGAAGAGAGGGAGAAACGATGACAGCACAAGTTTTCTCTTCAGCGCTGGCGCAGCGACGGGAAAAAAAAATACGAATGCAAGGGAGACAGCGGGAAAGAGAGAAAATGCGGAGAGGTTGTCGAGCGGGCGTGTGTGTTGGCAGGGGGAAGCAGCGGAGGGCTGCCACCCCCCCCCCCCCCTCTTCTGTGCCGGGAAAAGAAAACGCTTTCTCCTTTCCGCTCAATTAACGCGTGGAACGTTTTGAAGAAGAGCGCAGGCTGCCTTTCGGGTCGCGGAGCTGCAATTCGGTGTCGGGGTGCCGGCAGCCGTCGTTAGGAGGGCATTAAGCGTCGCCGCCAGCCAGCCAGCCAGCGTACACGGCCAGAAGACTCTCTCTTCTCTCTGCGACGTGTCGCGGCTCCGGTCGCGTGCTACGCCACGCGTGTATCGGCGCGAATATCGTCGACATAGCAGCGGCGGAGGAGAGAGGAGGAAGACGAGAGAGGGGGTGAGAGGAAGGTGAGGGGAGGGGTAAGCCAGCAGCCAAATGTACCGAGTGAAACCGGCGATGTGAGGCACACAAAAACCCCCAGCGCTGCGAATCGCGCAGCCACCCAAGACGGCTTTCAAAGCGCGCCGACGCACGGACGCTGTTGTGATGGCTCTCGGATCGCGGGCTTACAAAAGGAGGGGAATAAAACTCAAGATACAATATTTCGTTTGCTTAATGCGCGGCTTAATTTGCGGCCCGTCACTTGTCAGCGGTCGAAACGCATGTGGTGAACCGGGCGATAAACTCATTTGAAGAACCCTGGCTCCGCTTATAGACTGAAAGTAAGAGAGAGGAGGGCATGTGACTTGTGCGAGTCGGTCTCTGAGGTTTACAGTATAAGAACGGTAATAGTGCGGTTATGGGGTTATTACGTGAATAGGCTTGCCGATAAGCGGTATCAATCTCTGCTCGGCTTCTTCCCTCTGGTCAGGCTACGTATGAATCACAATGCCTGGCTTTAGTTAAAAAAAGGCGAAAAACGTCTTTGCTAGCTCTTCCTTTTAGACTTTAATATTTAAAAAAAACTCTGGAAGAAAAAGAAAAGCTGTAAAAATATCTTAAGCTTTCTATTGCCACTTGCGTAACCATTTTCAAGCAAACATCAGCTTATAAGGCTTCTTTTGTTATTGCTATAATTTCTCTAATTACTTTCCAAGACAAGACAAGCGTAGCAAGGGGTGGCAGGAAGGGAGATGGGCGGAGGAGATTAGGATGTTTGAGGGGATAGGGTGGCCGCAGCTGGTACAAAACAGGTTTAATTGAAATTATATAGGAGAGACCTTTGTCCTGCAGTGGGCGTAGGTAGGCTGATCATGATGATGATAATAATAATTACATGAGTACCGGAGCACAGAGAGCGCTTATGTTGCTTTGCCACTGACGTTTCGCCTCATAAGGCTCAGATTTCTCTATTGAAGAAGATAGGTAATCGACAGTTTATAATTCTAGAATGCTTCCCAAATGCACTGCGCGCCATGCTTATTACCTTGCTGATCTCTTAGATATCGTTCGGATCTTCCGTCAGTAGTTGCTGTAGATAGACGTACCTAATCCTATGATATTTCCGGTACCTCACTGCCTTTCGTCAACTGCTGTTCGGGTGCTGCCCTGCTCAACATGAATTTTCTTCACGTGAAGGTTTGACTCCAACTTTGTGCAATGCCTGCTTAGGTTTGAAACCCCGAGCTGCAATTCATTCCCTGAACTTATTTCCCGGACAATGCCATCAAGCAAATATTAGAACGATGAGGTGTGCTCGGCAACTCCTGAACCCGACTGTTTCTCAGTCAAGCCTTCTGAGTACCCCCTGTATACATGCAGTGATTAACCACAGAGAGGTTGTGTAAACCTTCGTGGCAACCTTTCTGATCGGTGTTCTCTCATTGTTGCTTTTAAGGACTAATGTTGCTGTGAAGTCGCTACATATACTTCCAGCACATTCGTACATGCTTCGTTCGCATCCTAGTTGCGCAGTGTCTGCATTACTGTTGACATCTTTATTCAGTACGTTATCGCAGAGTATAATGTCCATGCGATGGGATTAGTTGCAATGCGCCCATTTCTACAGATCCTGATTATACATGGTCTGTTCTGAAAGTAGTAGGACTGGTTTTTCCTGGGCGAACGGGTGGACGAGAGGTGGTCTGCGCGTGCAGGATCGTTGAAGGGGGATATTGGGAATGCCGGAGAAAATCGGCAGTCGGCTCTCGGCCGTTGAAGAGAGGAGGTCGCTTGTACTGTGAACCCCTGTCGAAACGTCTCGTCACGCAGAATCGTCGAGCGTTTACTGGATCAGCGATACGCGATCAAATTTTGAGTAAATCTTGGTAAAACGGGCAAAGAGACTCACAACATACTTAAGGAGGCCTACGGTCACGCTTCCGTGAGTAGATCAGGTGTTTTTTGAGTGGCACAAGCTGTTCCGAGAAGGTAAGGAAAGAGTGGAGGAAGACGACCGCTCCAGACGCCCTTCGACCAGCAAGACCAACGAAAATGTGTAGCGAGTGAAACATTTAATTAACAGTGATCGTAGAATGAGTATCAGAATGATTGCTGATGACTTGAGCATTCCTCAAAACCAAGTTTTTGAGATCGTGACGCAAAACATCCATGAGGAAAGCGTGCGCGAAGTTGGTGCCGGGAGTGTTGACAGAGGAGGAAAAGGCCAACCGGTATGATCTTCTTCATCATGTGAATGAGGACCCCGATTTTTTGCCCAGCACAAGGCAGCAATGCTGCCTCAGCCCCCCTACAGCCTCGACTTGGCCCCGCCAGACTTTTTTCTAATCCCGAGAATAAAATCGACGCTCGAGGGGAAATATCACGGATCGGTAGAGGTGGTTCAACAGGCCGTGACGAGGGAGCTAAACAGCATTCCGGCCCAGGCGTTCCTGGAGGCCTACGAAAACTTTAAAACTCATTGGCAGCAGCGTGTAGGTGCGGAAGGGTACTACCTTGAAAAATTGTAATCGTTTGTAATATTTTCTTGAATAAATTTTGTTTAAAAAAAATGAGTCCTACTACTTTCAGAACAGACCATGTATATGGACACAAAAAACGGAACAAAAAAGTGTGGGTTTTCTGTAATATAAGAGCGAACACGCATGAAGTTGCGCCTCAAGAGCTCATGCTTACCCTAGCCGTGTCTAGATCCAAAGTTGAGCGCAGAGACCCGCCGGTTTTTTTCACTCGATTGCGTTACCTCCCCCCCCCCCCCCCCCCTCCCCCTCTTTCTACGACCCAGTCCGTCAAAATTTGTTAGCTTTCATCAGTGCATTAAGCAGGACTGACATCTTGTCCTGTACCAAGTTTCTCAAGGCTCAGGGACCACACCCCTCTTCATAGGTGTCGCTGAATGAAGTCCATCACAGCGAGTGTGATTCGATTCCTCTATCGACCACACGAGCTCGAAGACGATGGTGACCGCGCCACATCGGGAACTAACTGGCACCCGACGTCACGTGACACCGGCTCTTCTGAAAGCGGATGAGGAGACGACCCCTCACCATCGAATCGACGGGTGTCTCCTCTTAACGAAGTGCACATGCCTGTCGACTGTCCCACGAAATGATGAGAAAGGAAGGGGGGGGGGGGGGGTCCTCTTGTTTCCGATAACGGCCGAGTCTCCGTTGTTCAAAAGTAGAATCGGGGGAAAAGCGGAGGGAATCGAAACTGCCGGACGGCCGGTCGATTCCGTCGCCGCCGTATATATATCGCCCGTTTCACACCGGACCTGCTGGAGGACAGAAGAGGCTTGTGCCAGGAGGGCTCGCTCTGGACCGTCCAGCAAGGGAAGCTACGCAGCAGCGCCCAAATGGCTCTCATTAGAGGCGGACGATGAGCGCCGTGCCTGGGCCGGCCTCGATAAGCGCTCCGGCGCCTTGGGTCCCGTGTATATATCGAACGGGCGCCTTCGCCGATCGCGAGGAACTCCCCCGCCTCCACCCCCAAGCCATCCTCTCCTTTGTCCGCACTCCCCGAGGGCGGCTCGATGCACATCTCTCAGGTGGACCATCTTTTCCGTCGCTTGCTCGCCCAGCGGTCTGGACTATCCACTGGATGCGAGGCTAGCCGCGCGCGGCCTCTCGGGTGGCCCGGGTCACGCGCGATTGGGGCTGTACCGCCGCTGCATGCTTCGCAGGTTCTGTCCAATGCCAGGTCGTTCAGTACTACTCGTTGCGATCGGGTTTCACGCGCGCCCTGTTCTATGTGGCAGCAACCTCGCATGAGCGAACAGCGCCGCGCGAGCCGAAAAAAATTCAGGGGGCACTTTGGCTCTCTAAAGTGCTGCAAGGCGAAAGCCTTTCCTGGCGCACTGTTTGGCATTGACTGCGAGACTGTTTGTGCAGTACTAGTGCTTTATTTGACTACACACTTTGACTACACATTACAAGTGCACACTTCGACTGCCAACTTTGACTACTTCTTTAGCATGACTCTACTCTGCTACTCTGCTACTGCTCTACTCTCTACTCTGATGAGTTCGGTTGTATCCATGGCTCTGTTCGCAGTAATGAGGTATGTAATGTGGTCACCCACGGACGCCTTACGCCCCCTGTCGGAGCGGACGACAACTATTTTTTACTAGTTGTCGTCTGCTCCAAAAGGGGGCGTCAGGCATCCGTGGGTGACCTCATTACTTCGAATCCGCGCACTCTGACGTCATAACCATTTCGACCAACCGAAAAGCGTGACACCTATGCTGACAACCTTTTGTCGACAACGATGAGGCATTAAAGACTTACGCCTTAAAATGGTATCAGGAAGCGAGGAATATTATAGCCTTTCTCCGTGCCGAACGCCGCCACTGTCGTACGGTATGAGGACATGCTTGCGCCATTGAGGCATCCTACAGCGAGGAGGTATACCGTCTTTGCCAGAAGTAACCAGCCTGCGAGGTTTGCCTCTCAGTGGCGTAGTTGAACCCTTAAGGGTCTTGAAGGTTGAGGACAATGATCCGCCTTCCGATAGCGCACCTCCTTTTATAAAAGGGAGTGAGCTAGAGGACCAATTACTCCCTCTTTACTCCGTTCTGCTTAGAGTGTAGAGCCTAAAGGGTGCCATAAGGGCTTTGCTTGGTTACTTTTGGCAAAGGGTACTACAGCGCCGCATGTTATATGACTTATACTGACGAAGATGTCACCCTGTGTACAGTCTGGTACGATTTGAAAGGGAACACTGCGTTGTTTATGCAGCCGAGGATTTCTCTCTGAGCGCATGCGCCCAAAATAACCAAACAGAAGTACATACGCACGCAAGATTCTATTTTGCAAGATCTCTCGTCGATGAATGGCCCTGGTGTTAGTGCTTGGAGTTCAACAGAAAAGGAAGCTGTTAAACTCGAACTTGGCTTCTTTCATATTTATAACGAGCCCCTCATTCCCCTTCCCTTGTTTGCTTCTTTGTTCCCTTTTATAGTGAGCCATACTGTACGGATGTTTAACGTACTCACGAGGAAAGTAAAGCGATGCATCTAGAATGTGAAGGCTACGAATAACTTCCCAACGATGCGAATTCCGCTTAAGGTATGCTCTCTGCACTGCTTTGTAATAACTAATCGGGCTACAAATACCGAAGAACACAATGATAAAAAATTCAGGAGGCACTTTGGCTCTCTAAAGTGCTGCAAGGCGAAAGCGTTTCCTGGCGCAGTGTTCGTTCTTTATTTTTTATTTTTAAACAATTTTTACTTTTCATTTTATGTTTTATTTTAGTTCATTTTCTTAAGTTTATTGTTTTTATTTTTCTATTGTTATTTTTATTTTTAAATTTTATTTATGAAACCCATGCATTTATTTTTTATGTTTCATATTTTATTTCTTCATTTTATTTTTATTTTTGTTCCTTTTCTTTTCTTATGTTATTGTTTTTATTCTCCTTTTCTTTTTATTTTTTTATTCCTTTAATTTTATTTATGAAAACCATGCATTCACTAGATGCGCCTGTATTCATGCTCAAACCTTGAGCCTTCGTGGCGGAGTGATAGCGTCTCCGCTTCAAATGCCAAAGGCCCTGGTTCGATTCCCAGCCTCGACGCAGTTTCGTTTTATGTAGTGACGCCGAAATGCGGAAAAATCTGCCGACACGGCTGCCGACACGACTGCCGACACGACTGCCGACACGACTGCCGACACGACTGCCGACACGGCTGCCGACACGGCTGCCGACACGGATGCCGACACGGCTGCTAACGACAGTATGAGACATTAAGGGCTTTCGCCTTAAAACACGCAGCACAGTGCTCCAGTGGTGTAAAGTACTCGAACGGCATGCTTCTGTGCACGCTGGCTGTACTTTTAAACAGCTTTCCGAAGCATGCCGAGTAAACAACAATACATACTAAAGTTCTTGAATGAAAGGAGATTTTCGAGGCTTATAGGAGAGATACAAATGACGTCATCGACGTTAATGACGCGCTACAATAACGCGCTCTAGAGAAGTGTGCGGAGAGCTTTACGAAAGCGCTTCATGCTTATCCTAAGAAAGAAAAAAAAAACTACGACACTCCCTTCTCGACCAATCAGGATTTTCCAGTAACGCCGACACCGGGCTTTCCCCCGAACGGGACATTGTATGTTGTCGCGTGAAAAACAGCGCATATGGAAAGTAAATGCAACTGTTATCAAATATATTGAAAGTGTATATTGGGGTACATAAAAGCGTAGTCGATTTCAATGCAGGAAATAAATTGTTTGTAAGATTCAGCTAAACGCCGCGATACTTTAGTCCTAAAAAATCCGTCGTTAATGCGTGAGGGTTCGAAGTGAGGCAAACTACGTACCGTGCGCAAACTAATATGCCTCCTTGGAAGCAATATGCCTCCTTTCTTCCTTTTGCAGAGATTTGCCGTCTGATAAAGGACGATGTTTTTCATCGTTGAATGAACGCCTGACTTTCTTTTTCTTTTTGCAGGCAGATCTGCCGACATATTCCGGAATATTTAGACGCCGCAAAAGCTGCGCACAAGCGAGCTGATAGTCTTCTTCAAGTAGACAAGTAGAATTGCTCGCGTGCCTGGAAGACGCGCACTTCTCCCACCTTGTGGTACCGACCTTCCTGGCAGCCTCGAGCGCTGGGAAGAGGTTTGCTTCGAAGGTTACTCTTCTGTGTAGCCCTCACCCCTGCGGTAACCTGGACGTAACCGGCACAGTACCATGTCCCTTTCGGCGACTGCTGCTTCTTCTGTCCGGCGCCTGTCTTGGAGGCGGACAAAAAATTGCAAGGACACTTAGGCAACTAAAGTGTTGAGAGGCGACAGCCGAGGGCACTATGCCGTGACGACTTCCGGTAAATGTGACGTCACATGGTTCCCGGGGCTATATCGATACCAAATTACACATCTTTCGGGGATCTTAAGTGTTAATTACGCTTAATTACACATTTTTCCATTTAATTTGACACAAATCCGTCGTTTTTCCGACCATTCTGTGACAATTTTCACTATGCCGTGAAGACTTCCGGTGGATGTGACGTCACACCGTTCCCGTAGCTATATCGACGTCCGAGCTATTTCGACGCAATTTCAACATATTTGCCTATAATTAGTTAACTAATTAATCTCTTGTCTTAAAACTTGGATTCTAGGTTTATTTTTTCCTCCTCTATCTGAAGCAAGCGTTGGTTTTCTTCTATCTTTTTTAGTTCCCGAGTTAAACCCGTCTGACACGCTTTGTTAATGGATGACAGTATGAGCCATTAAAGGCTTTCGCCTTAATAGACATTTGCTCTGGACTTGCCCCTCCCCCTGCTCCGGTGCGGACCGCCCCCAGAGTGACCGTCGCATGTAAAAGACTGGATCTCTTGGCTGCACCACCGGACGGTACTGGGCTGCATTCGAGATCCCGGTGTGTATAGTTATGTGTAAATATTACCTTATGCCAGCAGGCACGCTGTGGCAATAAAAAATAAATCATTGTTTTAGTAACAGTCACGACGACGACTAAGAGTACAAGCACGATGTTGATGTGCGAACCTTGTCTGCGCGAGCTCACAGTCCGTTTTTCTCAGAATGTATAAAATTTTGCTTATTTTTCGCGTAGTTTTTCGAGCTCTAATATGGTTATTCCCCTTAGGAACATACCGCATAAGATTATCTGCTTAGGACGACCAACATGTATACGTCAGCAGGCTCAACTGCTAAAACTAACTCACCACTTGTGTCTGTGTTATTTTGCGAAAGAATTCGTGAGCTTTCTAGTGAGCGTAATAAAGTTAGTTACATATGTATATAAACAATGCACTGAGTGCGCATTACTTCTGCTGAACCTCTACGAATCGTGTGTGATTCTCGTGCGTAGATTCCCTTGTTATAACATTCTTGTCATGGATTACGTGGGATAGTGCTACGCAAATCAGGAACCTGTCCTCTCCGCTCCCTCTGTTTCTTCGATTACTATTAACCACCGTTTCTACATACTCAAGGTGCGTAACTTACCCGTGTGCATTTCACTTAACTGCTTCGAAGTAATTTGAAAAAAAAAAAAAAATAAACGCCACTATTTTTTTTAGTTTAGTTTTATTTAATGACGGATTAACGTCCCAAAGCGACTCAGGCTATGAGGGAAGCCGTAGTGAAGGTCTCCGGAGATTTCGACCGTCCGGAGTTGTTTAACGTACACTGACATCACACAGTACACGGGCCTCTAGAATTTCGCCTCCATCGAAATTCGACCGCCGCGGCAGGGATCGAACCCGTGTCTTTCAGGTCAGCAGCCGAGCGCCATAAACACTGAGCCTCCGTGGCGTTTGTTTTAGAGCGCAGCTCTTTGGCGTCCGTTCCTGGGTTTCGCGTCGTCGTCGGGGTCGGCCTCGTAACCAGCTCCGCCCCCCTTTCATCCCCCCAGCGCTATCGGCGTCAGCGGCATCAGTCAGTCGCTGCTATCTCTTTCCTCCTCCCTTTATCGTGTTGTCCGCTTGCTGCGCGCGCTGCTGCCCCCATCGTTTGCCGCTGGGTGTACACGCCGCCCCTCCCCCCTCTTCCTGCGAGTCTCCGGTTGTCAAAGCGCCGGCTCGAACTTAACTCCTTTCTTCGCTCCTCCTCCAATGCAACCCCTGTGCGGTGGCAATCAGAGAGCCAGATCGGTGGCGGCGGATCTGTATATGTGCACCGCCCGAGCCGAAATTGCGAATACGTGTGAAAAATCAAAAAAAAAAAAATTCTGTGATAGCGCATACATGTGTTGCTCGATTTCTTTGCCTCAATCTATCGAAAAGGTGAAACAGCTTATTTGCTGCGCTCAAATTTCGCATTAGGAAGTAACGTAATCGTCGGTAATTTTTTTTAAGCTGCTGGTGACGAGAAGTGCAGTACATTAATTATATAGATAGTTATTTATAAAATAAATTAATTATAAAGACAGTTCGCACCAAAGAAGCAAAGGTTGTCAGGAAACCAAAGCGGACGTTTTGGACAGGGGCAGCGTGTCGGCGGTGTGAGGCCGGACACCAGCTGTTCGAACAAATTACGCCGCAAGCTAGTCGTTGTGCGGTAGCCAGTGGCTGACGGAAGATAAGGAGGTAAGGGTGCACTTAATGCATTAACGGTGTAGGCCCGTCATTGTCATTAACCTGTGCCTATAACCCTGACATCGAGCAGCGAGCAGGTAGGTGGTCCGCATGTTCACCTTCCGTTTTCCCGAGTCGGAGATGTAAACAGAAGCATACGCTCCAAACCTTGACGATGTGTGGCCTTCGACAGTAGGAGCGAGTGGTACAGCCGCCCTGCCCAGAACTTTTTGTTTTTGTTTTCAAGGAACTCGGGCGTTAAGTGAAACTGCGTCTTGTACTTCTCGGACAGAGAAATCGCTCGCATGCCCTGGCCTCGGCTGTCCGGTCGCTGTAATGGGGAGTGAGGGGGAAAGGGAGCGGGGGGGGGGGGGGGGGGGGGGGGGTTAGGCATGAGGACAGCCGCTTGGAAAGGCGGCCGCTAACTGACGCGGCGCTGGAATCGATCTGCCAAGTGGGACAGTGAATTTCGCTCACACTAATTGGACTGCCTAATGTCCGGCCACGGACGACGACGATCCTCGGCGGCAGCTATGTTCTCTCTCGCGGATGCCACGACCTCCCCTCCCTCTCCCTCCCTTCTGCCTTCATCTGCGGGAGAACGAGTAAGGGTGAGGGGGATGAGAAGGAAAGTATAAAGAATGCGAGAGAGGAAGGGGGGGGGGGGGGGGTGGAGGGGAGACGGCGGACGCCGACGCGGCAGTCGTCTTTGATCCGTCGCCTGTCGACCAGCGTCAGGGTTGCCAGCCCAGCTGTTTTGTTGCTGGCGACGTCTCCTCAGGCGAATAAAAAACGGCCTCAGGGGGCGTCTTGCTTGTCCCACTCGCTTAATGGGGGCCACGTTGCCTTCGATTATTGGTCGCTTCGTAAAAGTACGGGACAACTGTCAGGTCGGCGGCTTATTTTACAAATTGGGGAAAAAGGAAGAGGAAAAGGGCTGTTTCTTCGTTTAAAAAGGAAGCTTACTAACTTTACTCAGTCCATCACTTAGCTACTTTCGCGAAGTGGAAGTATCTTTCGGGAAACAGATCTTACTGGAGGCATTACTGGAAAATAGCCAGTTTGTTGCCCGGTGCTTGCGGTGTGCATTTCGGTGTTGTGTTTTTTTTTTTATTTTAACGTGATAGCATTGAAAGCCTCATCAGGGAAAAAAAAATGTGCCATCGGTCATAAAATACGCCCATTGGCTGGGGAGAAGTGACGTCACTAGCCCGGATAATTCCCATGGGCTGGAGAGAAGGGACGTCACCGGAAGAAACGAGATGTCACGACCGGTAAAGGCATCGACAGCTTCTATTGCTATCTCATTGGCAAAACATAAAATAAACAGGCATTCCTGCAAAAAAAAAAAAAAAAATAGCGAGGACACTTTGGAAACTAAAGTTTTGAGAGGCGAAAGCCGAGGAAATTATACATCTTTCGGGGATCTGAAGCGTTAATTGCGCTTAATTGCACATTTTTTTTCATCTAATTTGACACAAATCCGACGTTTTTCCGACCATTCTGTGACAATTTTCACTATGCCGTGACGACTTCCGGTGGATGTGCCGTCACACCGTTCCCGTAGCTATATCGACGTCCGCGCTATTTCGACGCAATTTCGACCTTTTTGCTTATAATTAAATAACTAATTAATCTACAGTCATCAAACTTGGTTTCTAGGTTCATTTTTTCCTCCTCTCTCTTAAGGGCGAATGGCTTTCTTCTGTATTTTTAGTTCGATGCAGCCGCTGCAGAGTGTTCGCTTTGTTCCCATACTTGTTCCAACTCCTTGCTACGTACTTTGCAGTTCCGTTATTTCTCCAACATCAACATGTAAGTACCTGGGAACTAACATATCGCATGATCTTTCTTGGTCCCCCCATATCATTGCCATTACTAATGAAGCTAATCGTGTCCTGTCTTACTTACGACGTTATTTGCCAGTAGCTTCTTCGTCTATTAAAACTCTCGCCTACATAACGCTGGTTCGTCCCAAGCTGGAATATGCATGCGAAGTTTGGGACCCCTCACATTTCTTATCTAACTAAAGCACTTGAATGAGTGAAAAACCGTGCAGCTAGATTCTTCCATTCAGGACTACTCTTATCATTCTAGTGTGAC